>NC_058082.1:76901396-77516396 GCF_014858855.1 Bufo gargarizans | reverse complement strand
TTCAAAACAACTGCCAACATGCCCAGGACTGGTCGCCCCAGCAAGTTCACCCCAAGAGCAGACCGCAAGATGCTAAAAGAGGTCTCCAAAAACCCTAAAGTGTCATCTCGAGAACTACAGCAGGCTCTGGCTACTGTTGATGTAGAAGTACATGCCTCTACAATCAGAAAGAGACTGTACAAGTTTAACTTGCATGGGAGGTGTGCAAGGAGGAAACCTTTGCTTTCCAAGAGAAACATCGAGGACTGACATTTGCCAGAGATAAAGTTGACAAAGACCAGGACTTCTGGAATAATGTTCTTTGGACAGATGAGTCCAAAATTGAATTATTTGGACACAACAGCAGAGGACATGTTTGGCGTAAACCAAACACAGCATTCCAAGAAAAGAACCTCATACCAACTGTGAAGCATGGAGGTGGAAGTGTCATGGTTTGGGGCTGCTTTGCTGCAGCAGGACCTGGTCAGCTCACCATCATAGAATCCACGATGAATTCTACTGTGTATCAGAAGGTGCTTGAAGAACATGTGAGACCATCAGTTAGAAAATTAAAGCTGAAGCGGAACTGGACCATGCAACATGACAATGACCCAAAACATACTAGTAAATCAACCAAAGATTGGCTGAAAAAGAAGAAATGGAGAGTCCTGGAATGGCCAAGTCAAAGTCCAGATTTGAATCCCATTGAGATGCTGTGGGGTGACTTGAAAAGGGCTGTACGTGCAAGAAACCCCTCAAACATCTCACAGCTGAAAAAGTTCTGCATTGAGGAGTGGGGTAAAATTTCCTCAGACCGATGTCGAAGACTGGTAGATGGCTACAAGAACCGTCTCACTGCAGTTATTTCAGCCAAAGGAGGTAACACTCGCTATTAGGGGCAAGGGTGTCCTATCTTTTTCCTCAGTTAGAATAGGCATTTTTGTAGAATGACATTTACAGAAGATCTTGAAAAGACTTTTCTTCAGTTTTCTTTGTTTAGTTGGATTACTTTAATCTCTCTGTATTGTTGAAACGGAGATGAAATAACCTTTTATTAAAAATGTTACAAAAAACCACATGCTTTCAAAGGGTGTCCTAATTTTTTCACATGACTGTAATCTATGATAAGATCCATGTACATGGGAAAAAAAGGAATAATCCCTTTCATTGGGGTTAAAAAGCCTCCAAGCGTCGCATATAGACCAACTGTGTAAGGTTTTCTTGAGCCGTCTAAGCACTTTAGTGGCTAGCGGAGGTTTTTTAGAAGTAGAATCAATGTGGGGTTCAAGTGTTAGATTGAGGTCTCCCCCAAAAATTACCACTCCTTCCCTAAAAGGTTCTAATAAGGATAGCACCTCTATAAGCCATGCAGCCTGGCCAGCATTGGGGGCATATATATTGATGAAAGTGTAGATCTGATTAGCCACGGATCCCTTGAGTAGCAGGTATCTACCTTCCTGATCTTGTGTATGGTACATATAAGTAAATGGGGTATTTTTCCTAAAGCCTATGCTAACACCTCTGGAGGACGAGGATCCCGAGCCACAGTGATACCAATCTGAAAATAATGAATTTTTAAGGTTTGGGTATTTGTCGAATTTAAAGTGAGTCTCCTGAAGAAATGGGACTGAGCATTTTTCATTTTTCAAATATTAGAAGATTTGACTTCGTTTGGAGGGGGAGTTAAATCTTTTCACATTGAAGGATGCAATACGGAGATCATCCATACTCCAAAGTGAGGGGGTGTACTACAATTATGCTTAATGTGGTTAATATGAAACCTGGTATTGTTAGACACGAGGAGCATTTAACCTCCAGGAACTTAGCTTCAGTATGGCCCACGAATCTTGAAGAAAGGTGTATGTCCTGTATACAAGGAAAGGTACCTGATTGAAAAACAGAAATAACAAAAGAAAAAGAAAAGGAACAAAAATGGCGAACAACTGTGGAGAAAACACAGTAAAGTGCATTGAACATATTAAAACAGATCAAAACACTTATCATCTAGGGGGGAGAGAGAAGTATTCATCTCGCTACATCCTTCCCAAAAGCAAATAGAACCAGACCATGGTTCACATATGGAGATACAGTAACAATATGTAATCGCAAGATGAAAGCCAAAAGCGTAGTTCACGTGAGACAGGACTTGCGACTTAGGCCTAACCAACGGAGGGCCCTTCATGCGAACATTTACCCTCCCAATCTAATATATTCGGATGACAATATTCGCAGATATTAGCGTATGCTACAATTTCCATACTCTTACGTCATGCGAATTGAATTAAGGGTATGGAAAAACATCCGAGCAGTTAGCTGGAAAGAAATCAAGAAGCATTGAAGATTTAGCAAATCCCATACTACAAAACAGGGAAAGTGGTCCCAGTTTACAAGGTATTATCAATGTGGTCAGCCGAAAAGAATAGAAAACGTGACCTAAGATTTAAATGCAAATGATCGCATAATGAAACAGTCACTGGGATAAAGTACTCATTATGAATATTATTCTCAGCAAGTCAAACCAAGAAAGTCAGGGAAAGGTGAACACCGTTTTTCTAATGTCTCAAGACCCGATTCGCAGCGACCAACTCATCTCTAACCATTGATGCATGCGAATTTAAGGTAACCTAACTTAACTGAATCCGCAGGGAATAAACATTGCAGCTATCTACAACGACGATAGACGCCAGCAGTTAACAACCTCATCGTATTATGATGTATACTTGCGAATACCGCTACTGCAGTCCTGTGAGTATATTCTTATCAGGAGAAGACTGGATTCAGTCGACGTTCATAGGAAGTCTCCTCGGAGTGGAAGCAGACATTCTTCTGCCTCTTTGCGGTTTTGGGGTGCGTGGCGGTTCCCAAGGAATGAGAGGAGGTAAGTCCGGCAGAGAAATAGAGTTCTGGAGCACTTCCCAGTTTTCGATAGGTAGCGGCCGAATTTGAAGCTGCTCATAAATCTTCTCCAGGTCTTTAGGTGAGGAGACAAACATGCGTCGGCCATCATGCGA
The DNA here is from genome assembly GCF_014858855.1 of Bufo gargarizans. Classification (NCBI taxonomy): domain Eukaryota; kingdom Metazoa; phylum Chordata; class Amphibia; order Anura; family Bufonidae; genus Bufo; species Bufo gargarizans. The sequence continues at coordinate 77,513,406 of NC_058082.1, read as the reverse complement.
AAACGAAAGACCGAAAGGGAAGGACCATCGATATAATATCTTTTGTGATCGCAACCAGTCTGTGAGTGGCTTAAGCGCTCTGCGTTTGCGAAGTGTTGTTTGAGCTAGATCCTGGTAAATCGAGATTTCATTGCCTTCCCACAGTATCTCAGGACTATTTCTAGCACTAGAGAGAATCGCTTCTTTGGCTGGAAAATGTAGGAACCTGCATATTATATCTCGTGGAGGTTCATTCGGAGGCGGCTTGGGTCTTAGAGCCCTATGAGCTCTCTCAATTATAACCTCATGCGCAGTATCGGGGACTAATAACTGGAAGCAGATCTGCATTACTGCTTCTGAGATATCGCTCGAGCCCACACATTCAGGGATGCCTCTAAATCTGAGGTTATTCCTTCGACCTCTGTTTTCCTGATCCTCCAGCGCCGTGTAGAGCGAGTTAATGTGAGAATGACATTCAGCCAGGTTCGCAGACACCACGTTCTGATGCGCAACCATCTTCTGCTGGTTTTCTTCCAGGGTTTCCACTCTGGATCCAATGTGACGAATGTCACTTCTAATAGCCGCAAGCTCAGAGCTAAGAGGTTCGAGAGCTTCAGCCAGAGAGTCCTTGAGAAAGCTCCTGGAGATTGGAAGAGCGTCAGGGCTGGGAGAAGATTCTCTGCCTCCTTCGGCGCCTGGCGGGGCCTGTTGTTTGCCTCCCGCAGCTTTCGGTGTTCCGGGCGCCATTTTAGTTTCCTTCGCCACATATGAGGCAGCCGCTTTCTTAATAAATTTGTCCATATCTCCGGGCTGAGTCGGCGCTCTGGTAGTACCAGACTGTTCTGCGTTCTTCTGTCCACAGATTTTGACCATTTTTGGTCTGATTGGCAAATGATAAAGGGCTTTGAAGGATGTCTAAGTAGCGGAGCGACGCTTCACACAGCCATCCACTCTCAGCGCCGTCTCCGCCCCCCTCTCCCATTGACTTTCAATGGAGTTCATGACGGATCCGTCTTGGCTATGTTACAGATAATACAAACGGATCCGTTCATGGCGGATGCATGCGGTTGTATTATTGTAACGGATCTATTTTTGCAGATCCATGACTGATCCGCCCAAAGTAGCCTTAAAGGGAACCTGTCACCGGGATTTTGTGTATAAAGCTGAGGACATGGGTTGCTAGATGGCTACTAGCACATCCGCAATTCCCAGTCCCCATAGATCTGTGTGCTTTTATTGTGTAAAAAAACGCTTTGATACATATGCAGATTAACATAAAAGAGTCATATCTTTCTTGTGTGACCAGAGAAGAGTCATATTTTCAAGCTCTGACTCAACTCGGGTTAATTTGCATATGTATTTAATCGGTTTTTATACACGATAAAAGCACACAGAGCTATGGGGATTGGGGATTGCGGATGTGCTAGTGGACATCTAGCAACCCATCTCCTCAGCTCTATACCCCAAATCCTTGTGACAGGTTCCCTTTAACCACTTCAACCCCGCTAGCTAAAACACCCTTAATGACCAGGCCACTTTTTACACTTCTGCACTACACTACTTTCACCGTTTATCGCTCGGTCATGCAACTTACCACCCAAATGAATTTTACCTTCTTTTCTTCTCACTAATAGAGCTTTCATTTGGTGGTATTTTATTGCTGCTGACATTTTTACTTTTTTTGTTATTAATCAAAATGTAACAATTTTTTTGCAAAAAAATGACATTTTTCACTTTCAGCTGTAAAATTTTGCAAAAAAAAACGACATCCATATATAAATTTTTAGCAAAATTTATTGTTCTACATGTCTTTGATAAAAAAAAAATGTTTGGGCATTTACAAACTATGGTACAAAAATGTGAATTTCCACTTTTTGAAGCAGCTCTGACTTTCTGAGCACCTGTCATGTTTCCTGAGGTTCTACAATGCCCAAACAGTAGAAAACCCCCACAAATGACCCCATTTCGGAAAGTAGACACCCTAAGGTATTCGCTGATGGGCATAGTGAGTTCCTAGAATTTTTAATATTTTGTCACAAGTTAGCGGAAAATTATGATTTTTTTATTTTTATTTTTTTTCCTTACAAAGTCTCATATTCCACTATTTTGCAACAAAAAATAAAAAATTCTAGGAACTCGCCATGCCCCTCACGGAATACCTTGGGGTGTCTTCTTTCCAAAATGGGGTCACTTGTGGCGTAGTTATACTGCCCTGGCAATTTAGGGGCCCAAATGTGTGAGAAGTACTTTGCAATCAAAATGTGTAAAAAAATGGCCTGCGAAATCCGAAAGGTGCACTTTGGAATATGTGCCCCTTTGCCCACCTTGGCTGCAAAAAAGTGTCACACATCTGGTATCGCTGTACTCAGGAGAAGTTGGGGAATGTGTTTTGGGGTGTCATTTTACATATACCCATGCTGGGTGAGAGAAATATCTTGGCAAAAGACAACTTTTCCCATTTTTTATACAAAGTTGGCATTTGACCAAGATATTTATCTCACCCAACATGGGTATATGTAAAATGACACCCCAAAACACATTCCCCTGCTTCTCCTGAGAAAGGCGATACCACATGTGTGACACTTTTTTGCAGCCTAGATGCGCGAAGGTGCCCAAATTCCTTTTAGGAGGGCATTTTTAGACATTTGGATCCCAGACTTCTTCTAACGCTTTAGGGCCCCTAAAAAGCCAGGGCAGTATAAATACCCCACATGTGACCCCACTTTGGAAAAAAGACGCCCCAAAGTATTCAATGAGGGGCATGGTGAGTTCATAGAAATGTATTTTTTTGGCATAAGTTAGCGGAAATTGTTTTTTTTTCTTTTTGTTTTTACTCACAAAGTCTCACTTTCCGCTAACTTGGGACAAAGATTTCAATCTTTCATGGACTCAATATGCCCCTCAGCGAATACCTTGGGGTTTCTTCTTTCTAAAATGGGGTCATTTGTGGGGTGTTTGTACTGCCCTGGCATTTGAGGGTTTCCGCAATCATTACATGTATGGCCAGCATTAGGAGTTTCTGCTATTCTCCTTATATTGAGCATACAGGTAATGAGAGATTTTTTTCCGTTCAGCCTCTGGGCTGAAAGAAAAAAAATGAACGGCACAGATTTCTTCATTCGCATCAATCAATGTGGATAAAAAAAAATCTCTGCCCATAAAAAAAAAAAGGAGGGGAAAGGCGTCTGCCAGGACATAGGATCTCCACCCAACATCCATACCCACTTAGCTCGTATGCCCTGGCAAACCAGATTTCTCCATTCACATCAATCGATGTGGATGAATAAATCATTGCCGGGATTTTTTTTTTACATACAAAGTGTTTGCCAAAGCATAGGAACGCCGCCTCCTCCTCAGCTCGTATGCCTTGGCAAACATATCTGTTACTGCAGAGTAGAAATCTCGTCTTGCAGCGCCGCATACACCGACTTGCGTGTAAAGTGACAGCAGCACAATGCTTCTGTCAGAATGCACATCAGTGCTGCTGCTAGTCGATCGGTTGGTCCACCTGGAAGGTAAAAAAAAAAGAGAAAACCAGGCCGCAACGCAAGAATTTTATTAACTTTGGAACAGAACATATAAACTTTAACTTTTTGAACTAAACATTAACCTTTTTGCTTACTGGTGTTTTTTTTTTATTTTTTTTATTTTTTTTTAACCTTTATAGAACAAACCTCTCCTTCCCCATGGGTCAATGTGCAAAGCGCAAATCGCCCAAAGATGTGGCGAAGTGCGTTATGCACTTTGTCCCAGGTGAAAGGAGAGGTTTGCAGCAGCTGTATGTGAATGGGCCCTAATAGCCCTGTGTGCCTGTCCTGGTGAGATGTGATCCCTATGCTAAGTGTACCTGTGTGTGGTACTTCCGGAAACACTCTCCAAAGCATAGGGCAGGGTGGTCAGGACAGTCAGGACAGAAATAGCGGGTGTCACGCCTTATTCCACTCCTGCTACACGACATCTTTTTCGGGGTGGCGGTCGGTTGAGGTACCAGGAACGACACTGGGGAAATGTCGCTCGTGTAGACGGCTAACTACACTGGTGGATGGGGCCACGGAACCTCCTGGGTACAGGAGGTTCGCTATGATCTCTTCCTGAAATTTGAGGAAGGATCCAGTTCTCCCAGCCTTACTATAGAGAACAAAACTATTATACAGAGCCAATTGAATTAGGTATACAGACACCTTCTTATACCAGCGCCTGGTTCTGCGGGACACTAAATACGGAGCCAACATCTGGTCATTGAAGTCCACCCCTCCCATGTGAAGGTTATAGTCGTGGACTGAGAGGGGCTTTTCAATGACACGGGTTGCTCGCTCAATTTGGATTGTCGTGTCTGCGTGAATGGAGGAGAGCATGTAAACGTCACGCTTGTCTCTCCATTTCACCACGAGCAGTTCTTCGTTACACAGTGCGGCCCTCTGCCCCCTTGCAAGACGGGTGGTAACGAGCAGTTGGGGGAAGCCCGCGCGACTAGTTCGCGCGGTGCCACAGGCGCCAATCCGTTCTAGAAACAAATGCCTAAAAAGGGCCACACTTGTGTAAAAATTGTCCACATAAAGATGGTACCCCTTGCCGAATAAGGGTGACACCAAGTCCCAGACTGTCTTCCCACTGCTCCCCAGGTAGTCAGGGCAACCGACCGGCTCCAGGGTCTGATCTTTTCCCTCATAGATCCGAAATTTGTGGGAATAGCCTGTGGCCCTTTCACAGAGCTTATACAATTTGACCCCATACCGGGCGCGCTTGCTTGGGATGTATTGTTTGAAGCCAAGGTGCCCGGTAAAATGTATCAGGGACTTGTCTACGCACATATTTTGCTCAGGGGTATACAAATCTGCAAATTTCAGGTTGAAATGGTCTATGAGGGGCCGATTTTTGTGGAGCCGGTCAAAAGCAGGGTGGCCTCTGGGACGGGAGGTGCTGTTATCACTAAAGTGCAGGAAACGCAGGATGGTCTCAAATCGTGTCCTGGACAAAGCATAGAGAACATGGGCATGTGATGAATTGGGTTCGTGGACCAATATGACTGCAATTCATGCTTTTTAGTTAGACCCATGTTGAGGAGAAGGCCCAGAAAAGTTTTAATTTCGGAAACTTGGACTGGTTTCCACCGGAAAGACTGGGCATAAGAGCTTCCCGGGTTGGCGGATATAAATTGTGTGGCATACCGATTTATTTCGGCCACGACTAAGTCCAAGAGCTCCGCAGTCAAGAACGGCTCAAAAAATCCCAGGGCCGAACCGATCTGAGCTGTCTCAACCCGAACTCCAGACTGGGCGGTGAAAGGGGGAACTACAGGTGCGGCTGAAGTTGGGGACTGCCAATCAGGGTTTGCCAGCACCTCAGGGATTCTAGGGGCTCTACGGGCACGTCTTTGCGGTGGCTGCGACGGGGTCACTACTGCTCGTGCCACCGTACCAGCTTCAACTGCCCTTCTGGTGCTCGCCACTTCACCAGGTTGTACGGCAGTGCTGGTACTAGGTCCAGGAAGGGCTGTGCTGCTGGTGTATGCCTCACCACGTAATCCGACAGCACCAGCCCCACTCTGCTGCTCTTGAAGCGGATCCTGCGCAACCTGTGGTCTAGCGACACGGGGCCGGGTACGCCTGGTGCTATCAGGGACCTCTGCCTCCTCGTCCGAACTTTGGGTCAGAGAGCCACTGCTTTCTACAGTTTCGTATTCTGACCCGCTAGATTCATCAGATGAGGGTTCCCATTCCTCATCCGACTGGGTCAGAAGCCTGTAGGCCTCTTCAGAAGAATACCCCCTGTTTGACATTTGGGCAACTAAATTTAGGGGTATTCCCTGAGACTACCCAAGAAAAAAAGCAAGCCTGTCTTACAAAGGGAGGCTAGCGAAGTACTGGAGGCCGCTGTGGTTGATAAAAAATATCAAAACTGATTTTTTTTATCGCCGCAGTGCGTGTAAAGTGAATGTGCAGTGATCAAAAAAAATAAATAAATTTGTCACTGCGGTGGGGCGGGCGTGGGTGAACGCACGTGTGGGCGACCGATCAGGCCTGATCGGGCAAACACTCCGTTTTGGGTGGAGGGCGAACTAAAGTGACACTAATACTATTATAGATCTGACCGTGATCAGTTTTGATCACTTCCAGATACTATAAAAGTACAAATGCTGATTAGCGATACGCTAATCAGCGAATAAGGGACTGCAGTGCGGTGGGCTGGGCACTAACTGATCGCTAAACTACCTAACCAAGGGACCTAAACTATCCTAAAACCTAACGGTCAATACCAGTGAAAAAAAAAAAGTGACAGTTTGCACTGATCACTTTTTTCCTTTTCACTAGTGATTGACAGGGGCAATAAGGGGTGATCAAAGGGTTAATTGGGGTGCTGGGAGGTGATCTGGGGGCTAAGTGTGGTGTTGGTGGGTACTCACAGTGATGTGTGCTCCTCTGCTCCTCTGCTGGAACCAACCGACCAAAAGAAGGAGCAGAGGAGCACAGCAGCCATATAACCACATCATATTTACTAATATGATGGGTTATCTGGCTGCTGATTAGTTTTTTTGAAAATCAGCAACCTGCCAGCCGCGATCATTGGCTGGCAGGTTGATGACGAACTTGTCTTTCGAATTCTGCCGGCCCGCGATGCGCATGCGCGGGCCGGCTTTCCCCGAAATCTCGCGTCTCCCGAGAGGACGCACCGGCGCGTCCACCCAGAAGAACAGGACCGCCGCAAAGACGCAATCCTGCGTACGGCGGTCCTGAGCAGGTTAAACTGCTTTATGGGCACTTGACAGAGCTCATAAGGGAAGGACTGCAGATTTTCCTGCCATGGTTTTCAGGCACTACATCACACATGCAAAGATCCTGAGTCCCCATTTTGGAAAATACACCCCTCAAGTTGTTTATCAAGGGGTGGAGTGAGTATTTTGACATCACAGGTATTTCGTGGAAACTAATGACCAGGGGACCAGAGGTTGCACTACATTTTTTCTAGAAGAGTAAAAATATTCCTCTTAACAATTTTGAGGAGTATTTTTAGCCGAGGAGGAGTATGAATTTTGCAGTAATTCATAGGTCTACATAACGTTATGATTAGAGATAAGTGAATAAAAAAAAATATATATTTTGCGGCGAATTACGTGAAAAAACGGCTATTTCCCGGCTGCAGAGAGCCTTTATAGTGGAGTAGAACACTGTGCCTTGCAGTATCATGCATAGCGAGTCTGTTTTGGTAGTGAAATAATACTGAGAGGGCGTATGACATGCAGATGACAGGCGTCGCTCTAAGAATCACTGCACACTTCACTTATTTGGGCAGTTACAGGGCCAAAACTGACCAAATAACTCAAGTATAAACTCAGCCTTACAGTTCAATGTTAGCGCCAAAAATAAGCGCACTCCTTTTAAACCATAATCTGCTGATTCCACATAGATGTCTACAGACCCTGTTCTATTAAACGCTTATACAAGTAGAGTTGCCTGATAGAGCGGAGAGAGTGTCAGCAGTCAGTTTTTGTCGACGTCACTGATTATTTTGCCCTTCCTCTGATCCGTCAGAACAATAACCCACAAAAAAACGATCCTGTCCATGGAGCATTCACCTTCACTCGGTCAGCATTTTGTCAGTAATCCATTAGTATCGCTAATGCCCAAAAAACAGGAGTGGACCCAAAACAGAGATGACACGTGAACAGAATATTTGCATGTCTTCTGTGTTTTGTACCCACTCCTACTTTTGATACCAAATCATAAGCCAATTCTGATGGGACCATACAGGCCTTACAGCTGCTACACAGAGAGGATCAGTTGTGCATCTCATTTAGAAGACGGGTTAAATAAATGATGATGTCAGCCAAGCCAGAAAGGCTAAATAGTGGCCCAGTCATGAAGTGTGGAGGGTGGGAACAGCATCAGAAGTCCACAGAGTGCCTTATGACATAGTGGTGAGGTGGAAGCAGCATGAGGAGACCACAGAGTGGTACGGTGACATAGTAGTGAGGGGAAAGCAGCATCAGGAGACCACAGAGTGGCACGGTGACATAGTGTGGAGGTGGGTGGCAATACCAGTGCTCGATATAGGTGTTGGTTAAAGCATGAGCACTTGGCATCAGATGTGTGGCATCAGGCGGGTGCCAGCATCAGAATAGTAGCTGAGGCAAGTAGCCAGAAGAAACCGGTCTCTTTTGTCAAAGTGTTGATGTGGCACCATGGCTTATCTAGTCTGATGCATCAGGCATTGGTGGGTGGAAATCCTGGCTGATCCACGCCTGATTCATCTTGATAAAGGTCAGTCTCTCCACATTTTGGGTGGACAGGCGAGTTCTTCATGGGGTAACTATGGCCCCCTGCCACACTAAACACCCGCTCTGATGCCACACTACTGGCCGGGCAGGATAGCTTTTCCGGGGGAAAACTCTGCTAGTTGCGGCCACAAATCCAGTTTGGCTGCCCAGTAGTCCGGATCTTCAATGTAGGGTGGCAGGGTGCTGTCCAAGTATGCCACCACCTGCTGGTTCAGGTCCTGCTCTATGTCCAGCTGCTGGTGAGTAGTTTCTTCACTATGCGGGTGAAGGAAGCTGCTCATCAGCGACTCTAGACTCAGGCTGCTGCTGATGGAGCTGGTACTGCTCCTGCCACCCCACCCCTCCCCAGCAGCCATGGCAGTGGAACGTGAGTGCAGAGGACCCCCTGGTCAGACCTGCGAGAGGATGGATGATGGCACAGATAGGCAGCGGCCAACTGACTACATAGGATGTCTCTATAATAGTTCAGTTTGTCCTCCTAAGCGGGTGTAAAAAAAAAAAAAGCCCCCAGTTTGGACCGGTAGCAAGGGTCCAACAAGGTGGAGAGCCAGAAGTCATCCCTCTGCCGAATGGTGACAATTTGTCTGTCACTACCCAAACAAGTGAGCATGCAGCAGGCCATTTGCGCAAGTGACCCGGAGTTACTTCCTGCCTCCATCTCCACCGCATACTGCCACGGTGTGCCTGGGTCATCTGCCTCGTCTTCCTCATCTCCCTCTTGCTCCTCCGGCTGCTCCTGCTCCTCCTCTCCTGTCACCTGGGTCGAAAAGCCACCCATTTTACTACACATTGCTTGTGTTCCAATGTCCTCCTCCAGTTCAGCCCCCACAGGGCTGATGTTTCCGTGAGATCTAGGCACCACGTCTCCTGTCCCCTGACCAGTCAGATTTAGCAGCATCTGTTCCAGGACATGAAGCAGTGGAATGACGTCGTTCATCCCGTAGTCCTGGCGACTGACAAATAACGTGACATCCTCAAAGGGCCTGAGCAAATGGCAGGTATCGCGCATGAGCTGCCACTGGCTGACATCGACGTTACACAGGGGAATACTCCTGTCCACTTGGATGATCAGGAAATCGTTTGTGGCCTTTATTTGTTCGTACAGTCGGTCCAACATATGGAGGGTAGAATTTGCAGTGTACGAGTGGCTGAAATGCATGCAAAGTTTCCTTTCCATTTTTATGATGTCTTGCAGATGGGTGGAGGACTTCAAGAACCGCTTCACAACCAGATTGAACACGTGTGCCATGCAGGGCGCTTTGCTCAGCCCTCCTTGACGCAGCACCGACACAATGTTCTTCCTGTTGTCGGTCACCATGGTTCAGATTTTCAGTTAATGCGGAGAAAGCCAAGATTCTATTTCTTGCTGAAGGACATGGAGCAATTCCTCCCCTGTGTGATTCCGTTTACCCAGGCAAAGGAGGTGCAGAACCGCGTGACACCGCCGTGCCCTGCACATGTGGTATGCTGGAGGGGCACTGTGAATTGTCCTTGCAGTTGAGTCTGAGGATGAGGAGGCAGAGGCGGACATTGTCGCTGGACCAACGGTGTAGCAATGTGGAGGCGGAAGCGGCATCACCTGGCCAAGTTGTTGGTGTGGCTTTGCAGGAACCACATTCACCCAGTGGGCCGTAAAGGACATGTATTGTCCCTGACCGTAGTTACAGCTCCACACGTCGGTGCTAGGGACTCTCCACCTCGGCTTGGCACAAGCCATCAGTTCTGTGAAAGGTGCAGAGTACACCACTTGGAAAGGGATGGACTGCAGCACCAGCAACTTGGACAGGAGCACATTCAGCTTCTGCGCCGTTGGAATAGTGCACGCATACTGTTGTTTCTTGGCAATCGCTTCGGTGATCAATTGCTGACGGAATGAGTGATGAGGAAGAGGAGCTGGAGCATCGGGACCAGCAGATGATGGGAATGACAGACAGCTCCCTTCGGCTGAGGTGATGAAGCCTTGACTGCCTGAAACTGGGTACGTGCCACTGAGTGAAGCAGCGGTTGCTGTGGCGGCTGGACCACCACATCGGAGCCACGGTTCTCCCAGGCGACGCTGCATATGATGACGCAGGGCCATAGTGGTGATTTTACCACCAACACTACGCACTGACTGAATGCAGCCGCTGCCTCTGATGAACCCCTGCACCGCTACATCCCTGGCAGGTAGGCTCCCGCGATGCAGGTGGTATACCCCGGGAACATTTAGCTCCCGACTACCCACTGCTTCCACCCTGCTGACTCCCGGCCATGCTAGCGACTTGCTGGCTCTGCCACTGGCTCACGTACAAGCTGCCACCCTCTTCTCCCGATGATGATGAAGCCCCTTCGTCACCCGTCTCCCAAGTGCGATCAGCTACATCATCATCGAGTACTGTCTACACGTCACTGATGTCCTCCTCAACCATCTCTGGGTAAGGAGTCTGACCGCTCGCAACACCAGCTCTCACGCCACTCTCCTTATCACAGCTTGCTTGCCTAGCGGAGGAAGTGGCGGATGTCTCCTCCAGATCTTGGCTGGCCAGTAGCTGCTGACTGTCCACTAGTACCTCGTCCTCTCTATATAGTGGAGCTGAGCCCACAGCATACAATACTTCTATGGCTGTGGGAACAGAAAAGGACAGAGGCAGGTTGAAGAAAGGTGAGGGCACAAGGCCTGCTCCCGGGCCATACAAACTAAGTGTTGTGTCTGACGAACCCACTGACTCTTGGCTGGGGGTGTCTGATGTCACTTGCGACAAAGTCAAAGATCGAGTCAACCACTCAAGAACCGCTGGGTTGCTGGTCACGACACGACCTCTCGCTTACACTGGGAGCTCAGGCCTCTGGAAGTGACCACTGCTGCCACTTCCCCTTACTTTGCTGCGACCTCTGCCTGCAGGGCCTGGTACTTCTGTGTCTGGCATACTGTGAGATCAAATAAATAAAAAGGAAATTAAAACACCCCACAAAAGCCTTTACCACAGATAACTACACCACTGAGCGGCAAATGTATTTTCTCTTTTTGTGCTAATACACGTCACAAAAGGCTTAACAATAAATAACTGCACCGCAGAGCGGCAAATGTATTTTTTCTTTTTCTGCTAAAACACCCCACAAAATCCTTTACAACGGATTACTGCACCGCAGATCGGCAAATGTATATTTTTTTTCTTTTTGCGCTAATACACGTCACAAAAGGCTGTACAAGAAATAACTGCACCACAGAGCGGCAAATGTATTTTTTATTTTTGCGCTAATACACTTCACGGAAGGCTTAAGAAATAACTGCACCGCAGAGCGGCAAATGTATTTTTTCTTTTTCCGCTAAAACACCCCACAAAAGCCTTTACTACAGATTACTGCACCGCAGAGTGGCAAATGTATTTTTTATTTTTACGCTAATCCACGTCACAAAAGGCTCAACAAGAAATAAATGCACCGCTGATCGGCAAATGTATTTTTTCTTTTTGCGCTAATACACGTCACAAAAGGCTTTACGAGAAATAACTGCACCGCTGAGCGGCAAATATATTTTTTCTTTTTTTTACGCTAAAACAAGGGCACAAGGGCAAATAAGACATAGAAATATTGCCTTGTAATAAAATCTGTTAATGCCTGTATCAAACAGCACTTGCACCCTAAGGCCTCTTTCACACGACCGTTTTTTTTTTCCGTTTTGCGGGCCGTTTTTTGCGGTCCGTATACGGTCCGTATACGGAACCATTCATTTCAATGGTTCCGCAAAAAAAACGGAATGTACTCCGTGTGCATTCCGTTTCCGTATTTCCGTTTTTCCGTTCCGTTTAAAGATAGAACATGTCCTATATTTGGCCGCAAATCACGTTCCGTGGCTCCATTAAAGTCTATGGGTCCGCAAAAAACGGAATGCATACGGAAATGCATCCGTATGTCTTCCGTATCCGTTCCGTTTTTTGCGGAACCATCTATTGAAAATGTTATGCCCAGCCCAATTTTTTATATGAAATTACTGTATACTGTATTTGCCATACGGAAAAACGGAACGGAACAACGGAACGGAAACGGAACCACAACGGAAGCAAAAAACGGAACAACGGATCCGTGAAAAACGGACCGCAAAACACTGAAATGGACATACTGTCGTGTGAAAGAGGCCTAATAAGAACGGTTTGCTGGAATTACAGAGCTGTATAAAGGCATTTTCGATCCCCATTCTTTGCAGCAAAGTGTAATCGGATTGTTCCTATTACCCAGGCTGTCACCTCCCCGACTGAACCCTGTTCAAAAGACATGCAGTGGAATGATTCCTCCCTATCCTTTCCCTATACCTTAAATAATCTTTCCCTGCACTTTAAAAAATTTTTTTTTAGCACAATGAAATTTTTTCTATTACTGTTCCTAGCATCTGCAGACGTCTCTCCCTGCACTGCACTGCAAGTATGCTGGTGAATGGCAGAGTCTAAGATGGCTGCAGTATTTATAGGGCTGTGACATCACAGGGATGGCTGGCTGCTGATTGGCTGCATGCATGGCATTATGGGTGATCCCGCCTTCCCAGACTTCCTTCTCCATGTCCTCACACATGCAGCAGCCATTTTAGGAGAAATTTGATTAGTCACTACGAAGTGCGAGGAAATTCGCATTCGGTGTGAATCAAATTTTTCCTGATATTCGGAACAAATTCCACTTCGTCAGCTTCGATTCGCTCATCTCTAGTTATTTGGTTGCTATTTCTGCAGGGAAACCATTACTAGCCTCCATCATTATTATTATTATTATTATTATTATTATTATTATTATTATGATGGATGAGCGAATCGACTTCGGATGTTTCACCCGAAGTCGATTCGCTCATCCCTAATGAGGGAGATCATTGGTGAGGGGCGGGGCTTCTCAGGAGAAGGTGGGGCTTCCTGTATGCCGGACCTGGCAGGCTGCTGATACAGCACTGTGGACTAGAGCAAGACCATGGGTCTTTTTTCAGGGAGTAAAATGGTCTGAACAGGCGTCTGTGATGCTTGTAAAGGTGTTATTGTGACCTCTGCAGGGGACAGTGTAAAATGGGAACTTCACATTTTTCCACGGAATGGCATTCGAATTCCCAGTGTGTTTTGCGCTGCATGTGCCATTTGAGAGACACCACGCCCCTTAAATTGGGCAGGTTCAACTAGTCACGGAAATGCCATAAATGGATTGGTTTACTGCCGCTTTGTTGCTATCAAACTGCCTCTGAGGTATAGCTGTTTTCTAAGAACCATGGGGGAGATTTATCATCTCAGTTGCACCTGAAAAGTGGCTTTAAAAAGTCACAAGCTGTACGTTTGTGAGTTTTTAAATGCGCCACTTTTCCAAAAGTAGGCATGGCAAGAATGGGAAAGAGGCATGGTCAACAGCAGAGACAAATTTATTTTCAATTATACCAGATTCCTGGTGCAAAGGAATCCAGAAATCTATGGCAGCTCTCAGCTGTTGTAGATTCTGTTTAGGTGCACAGACTGCGGAGGAAATGCTTAAAGGGCTTCTGTCAGCCCACTAAACTCTTTTTTTTTTTTTTTTTTTTTTTCCCCGTTAATATTAATCCCTACACTGCAAGCTCCCTGTACATAAGCTAAATATTAATTTTCGTTCAGTAGATATTGTTAAAAATCAAGTTTTATCATATGTAAATTACCTTGCTACCAGCAAGTAGGGCGGCTACTTGCTGGTAGCAGCCGCATCCTCCTCTCATCATGACGCCCCCTCCTCCGTTTGATTGACAGGGCCAGGGAACGGGTTCGTTCTCTGCTGGCCCTGTTCGAATTCAAAATATCGCGCCTGCGCCGTACCTTTCTTTAATCGGTGCAGGCGCACTGAGAGGCGGCCTCTCTCCCGGCCGCTCCATCCTCAATGCGCCTGCGCCGGGTGTAGATGTGACGTCATCGGCGAAGGCGCATTGAGGATGGAGCGGCCGGGAGAGAGGCCGCCTCTCAGTGCGCCTGCGCCGATGACGTCACATCTACACCTGGCGCAGGCGCATTGAGGATGGAGCGGCCGGGAGAGAGGCCGCCTCTCAGTGCGCCTGCACCGATTAAAGAAAGGTACGGCGCAGGCGCGATATTTTGAATTCGAACAGGGCCAGCAGAGAACGAACCCGTTCCCTGGCCCTGTCAATCAAACGGAGGAGGGGGCGTCATGAGAGGAGGATGCGGCTGCTACCAGCAAGTAGCCGCCCTACTTGCTGGTAGCAAGGTAATTTACATATGATAAAACTTGATTTTTAACAATATCTACTGAACGAAAATTAATATTTAGCATATGTACAGGGAGCTTGCAGTGTAGGGATTAATATTAACAAAAAAAAAAAAGGGTTTAGTGGGCTGACAGAAGCCCTTTAAAGGGAACCTGTCATCAACTTTATGTTGCCCAATCATTGCAGACTGGATCGTGAAAAGAGTCACAGCCACCTGAGAAGAGTCATGGTTATTCATGAATTCCTGCTCTCCTGCCCACCTGCTGATGATTGACAGGTTTCTACCTAGTTTTCTCCCTTTTTCTCTAGGAGAGAACTGCCAATCTTCAGCAGATGGGTGAGAGTGCAGGACATTATGAATAACCATGACTCTTCTCAGGTAGATTTGACTCTTTTCAAGGCCTGTGCTGCAATGATTATGATGCTGGTTCTCAGCAACCACCTAATTTTATCTCAGCATTTCTGTCACTAATTTATGCTGCCCTCAGTGAGGTTAGCATAAAGTTGATGATGGGTTCCCTTTAATTTTATTTCGACAGTGCAGGAGACATCAAGAGTGGCACATTTTTTTTTTTTTTACATGTGACACTTTATTTATTTTTTGTAAATTACAGGTTTTAAAAAAATTAATAAAATTAAGTCCCACTAGGGTTCGATCACTTTTATAATGCAATGCAATACAATATATGCTGTATTGTATTACATTGAAACTGCCATTTTTTTACGGTCAGTAGCTGGGCCTTATAGGCGTCCTTAGCTGACAGGCCCAAAAGCCTTCATAAAGCCTCAGGCTGCTATAGTAACCATAGCAGCCTGAGTAATATAGTAATGCTATCGCATTGTGGAGAGCAGATGTGTGTCACGGCGCAGTGTGGGTAGATCACTCCACACGACCACAAGCGAGAAAAGGTACTAAGAGAAAAGGTACTAGGCCTGGAAACTAGGGTAAGGGGAAAAGGTCACCACCTAGTGAATCCCTAAACCGAGCCTTGACTACTATTAGTATGAACAGACCTTAATGGTAGGAATGTTCATACGCTGGAACCTAGGGCCCTATCTGACCCTAAAGGGCCCTGGAAATAGTGTCAGGACAAGAGATGACTTGTTCCTTCCCAGCTGAGGGAACAGGAGACTCCCTCAGCCTAATACCGAAAGGTAGGGGAAAACCACGGACAAGAAATAGAGAAAAGACACTTAACTCCGAAGTATGCAGACGAGCAGGAACTCAGAGGAGAACCAGACACCAGCTCTTCACAACCTGAAAGGAGCTATCAACTGCATAGCATGATGGGTGAGGCCAGACTAAAGTTAGGGCAGAGTTAGAATTAACTAATAACTTAACTAATTAAGCTACACCTGAGACCAGAGGTGTGGTCATACCCAGCAACAACACAGAAAAGTGAAACCAGAGTGGCTGTTAGATCACATCACGTGCAGCCAGTCTTAGATCTTCTGACCCCTGTCACAGGCGGGACCGTGACAATGTGTTGAGAGAGGGAGCCCCCTCTCCACAAACTGCTTAGATGCAGCGGTTATCATTGACCGCCCCATCTTGGTCAAAGGCCACCATTAGGGTTTTCACCAATATCGGCAGCTACAATAGGGGCCTGACTTTCAGTAACAGTCAGGCCCCTGTCCTGATTGAGCGAGCATAGGTCCTGTGCCCACTCGATCAATGCACCATACATGTACAGCACAATGCAGGAACTCTCCTCCTGCTGTGCCCTATGTATGTGATGCATGTCAGGAAGGGGTTAAAATCCTTGTCCCTATGCAATAGTGAATAAAAATCTAAATGACATTTAAAAGGATTTTTTTTCAGGGAATTTAGAATTGATTATCTTTCCTCAGATCATTATCCAAAAAAGTGTGTAGAAATTGTCCTGTGTCGCATATTTCAAACCAGCGTCATGTCAATTTGTGCTGTGGATTTTCACCTGGCAGTTTACCTTTTGCAATTGCATAGAGTGAAATCCAAAGCAAATCTGCAACAAAATCCTTATGTAAAACCTAAATGTTGCCACGGATTTTAAGAAAATTCTGCAACGAAAGTGCAATTACGGTTTCGTTTTTAATATAAGTGCAAGTGTCTTTGCACTAGTTGTGCCCAGTTGTGTCCACCTGTGGAAGGATAAGTTCCAGTACAAAGTCAAATTCTGCAGGGGTGTAAGGGCTGTTGTAACATTTTAGATACTGTTTAAGACCTTGATGATGAACCGTTCACAAGACTTTTATGACTACTTGATGATTTCTTGGTGCTTTTGTCCTGATATATTAAATTTCAGTCAGTTACTATAGAGGGTGTTATTACAGTGAATGTATGTGGCTTCTGACAGTTGACACTAAGTGAGAAAGTTAAGGACCTTACAAGTAGGCAGGTTAATTACTGAGATGTGATGGTGGTGTCACTTATAGCTTTAAGAGTGGAATGGTGCTGATAAATGATGACTGTGATTGACAAGGTGCCATCTAGGTTATTAGAGTTTCTTCAAGCTTTTAACCAGGTGAATATCTCATAAGCATATTGTAATAGACTTGAAAGAAGGTCTAGATTCATCAACCATCACATTGGGGATATGGTATAAGTAATGAAATCTCTGAAACAAAGGACTTTCTACATATTCAAAGGTTTATACTCCTTAACAAGTGTGTAAAGAATTCCACAAACAACTTCCTGTAAGCAAGGCGTAGAAGTAGTCATGTTATATTTAGGAGGCAAGTCATTGGAGTTCTCCAGGAGTTCTAAAGAGAAGGAATGGTCTTGGGAATATGTCACCAGCTCTTTATGGCTTAGTGGAGACGAGGAAGAAGAGTAGAGGCACCATGAAAAAAAAAAAATTGAAGAGTAGAAGCACCAAAAACGAAAAGAAATTGCCACCATTTGTTTGAAACCTGACAGGATAAGCATTGATAAGACCTACAGCAGCTAAAAGGTGTCAATAAGTAAGTCAATCTCGTTGAGGTCTGAACATGCTGGTCAGGGCATGAAAACATGAAGAGACACTTTTGAAAAAGTAAAAATTTCCTACTTGAAATTCTTATTGGCAGCAAGATTTGAAGGAAACCTGTCACGTTGAACATGGAGACTGATCTGCTGGCAACATGTTATAGAGCAGGAGGAGCTGAGCAGATTGTATAGTTTTGTGGGTAGAGATTTAGTATAACCTGTACAGTATCTCATTCATGTGAGAGGGAAAGACATCTCAGATGCCATGGTCGCAATTTACCACATCATTTGAGGGGTTAAGTGTCCGTGATCGGCATTATCGCCAATTACGGTCTATGCCTCCAGGTGTCTGCTGTGTAAAATAGCAAGCACCCTGCTGTTATGGAACAGGCTCAGCTCCTGAGCAGGTGTCTTCTTTAAAAACCCCAACTTGCGGCACTTGCACTGTACATGTTAAGAAATTTCCACAAAAAATCCACTGCATGTCCGTTTTTTTTCTGCAGCTTAATCCTCCAAAGGTCGGTGTGTAACGTGCATTTTATCATGGATTTTCAGACTACAAATTATGTTCTGTAAGGACACTACGGCCCCATTCACTGGATCGTATTTTTGCTCTGCATCCAATTTTTGCAGAACAGATGGAGATCCGTTCATTTCAATGGGGCTGGAAAAATGCGGACAGCACATGGTGCCGGTTTGCAGACAAGAATATGCATTATTACAATGGTTCCACAAAAAAAAAAAAACTAATGGAACACGGACATCATCCATATTTTTTGCAAATCCTCATTTTGCACACTACAAAATACTTATGGCCGTGTAAATGCACCCTAAGAGAGACCAGATGGGGTGAACTGAATTTATTTTCAGTTTGATACTCTGTATAAGAAAGGTTTATACTCCCAACAGAATAGTTAGAGGTTACCACACTGCAAGAGATCTGAAAACTGAGGTGACCTCATTTCTTTATTATTATTGCGTTCACCGCTCGAATAAGATCAGGAAAATAAATGTAATTGACCAATTTTATATAATGACCTGCACTTGCATTATGTTCTGGCTGTAAGGCCTCATGAACACGGCCGTTGGGCGGCCGTTCAGTGCAGCTGGCTCGACCCATTCAACGTGAATGGGTCCGTGGTCTGTCTGCACCGCCAAAAAATACGACATGTACTATTTATTTGCTGTGCGGAACAACGGAAAGAAACACAGCGAAAGCACTCCATAGTGCTTCTGGTGTTCCATTCCATGACTCCGTTCCTCATCTCCGGAATTGCGGACCCATTCAAGTGAATGGGTCCGCATCCGTGATGCATGGTGCGGACTGCAATACGGCCACGGCCGCCCAACGGCCGTGTGCATGACGCCTTAGTCTGTAAGCTATAAACACCTATTTTAAGTATATTAATGCCTGACCATTTTTGGGGTATGTCTGAACCCGGACATACCCTTATTTTCACCCAGGCAGCCCCCCTGAGGCTAGCATCGGAGCATCTCATGCTCCGATGCGCTCCCTTTCCCTGCGCTAAATCGCACAGGGGATGGGCTCTTTTTTCCGCCCGGCAGTGTGTTCGGTGATGTCACCGGCTCTGATGGGCGGGCTTTAGCGCTGTCCTAGCCGTTTTACTGGCTAGGGGAGTGCTAAATCCCGCCCTTCAGTGCGTCACCGGGCTTCCTGGCAGCCCCATGGAGAGCCCCGGTACGTCACCGGATCTCCAAAAAATGCCTTTGCCCTGCGCGGTTTAGTGGCGGTTTAGCATTATCTGCTTCGATGCTCAAGTCAGGGGGGCTGCCGGGGTGAATATGGAGGTATGTCCGGGTTCAGCTCTGAACCTGGACAAGCCCTTTAAATCAAAAGAGGGTCAAGTATTTTCAGATTTGTCTGTACCGGAGTATTGTGTAAACCAGTTAGAGAAAAAAATCGGTCTGATTACAGAGATAATAGTTGTCACTATTAGGACTGTGCGGGTCTAACTCACCTCTGTAACAATGGGACAGTTGCACTGGTCTAGTCATTGCCACCCTTGTCTCCTGTGCTAGGGCTGGCCTTCAGCTGCTCCACAGCTCACATAGTTGCTTTAATTTACTCCATACGTTTACTACAGTGCGGGTTTAGGTGTTTAGGACACAGCAGCCTGTACGTTAAAACCATTGACAGGAGAACCAAAGAAAATTGATTGTTTCATGACATTGGCGCCAGTCAGGAGGTGAAATACATTAAGCATATAGTGAACAGTCAGTTCTTGAAGTTAATAGGGGGAAGTTATCAAGCCATTCACTGCAGAATCCTGCGTTAAAAAGTCACAAATTAGGATTTTTTCACTTCCGCAAATTTTTTTTTACTTTTTGCATTTTTACACCGCTCACTCCAATTTTGGAAAAATGGGATCTGGCTGTTTTTGCCAACAGCTAGATGTCTCGGTCAGAGGGTCTCCAAATGGCAGGGTGTGCAGTGATTATTATCTACTAAAAGTGAACCAAGGAAGGACTAGTTAACCAGCTCATTGATTGCTGCGCGGAACAAATCAGCAGCACAAATGACTAAAGTCTGTTCTGGCTATGAAAGAAAGGTGCCGGAAAGCAAAGGCCATCGCAGCTTTCAGGGCGTGGGGCTGCGCCGCTGCAGACTGGTCAGAGCGTCCATGCTTTCCACTGCCGAAAGCACTAAAAGTGGAATGTAAGCATTAGGACTGGACTATGGAAGAGTGGAAGGAGGCCCCTTCAAACAACAGATTGGCGGGGGGATCCACCGATCTGTTGTTAATGGCCTCTCCTGAGGACAGACCATCAGTATTTTGATCCTGGAAAACCCCTTTAACACTCCTAGCCTCCATTATCCGAAAACAGACAAGTCAGACTGGAGGATACAGAATTGCTGCTCTATATGTATACTGCCAGGGAATTGGGACAGAGGTAGATAAGCATGCAGCGGCATAAACACTATTAATAATGGACAGCGCAGCCTAATTCAGGATCACATTAATGCAGGGAACATCTTAGTCAATGTTCTGCCGAAGTGGTGTAAACAGCATTAGCATTTCTCATACTAATGTCATGGCATAGGCTAATGTTTCTTATCTATTTGTACAGATTACCACATTTTCTTGTCTCACAGGCGGCCAGCAGCTCCTGCGACGGCCCATCCAGATTGGGTATATATATATATATATATATATATATATATATGCGCAATGTATATGTAGGAGTGTTCCAAGTTCATAATGGCCATGAGAAGGGTTGTGTCTGTATAATTCCTTGTAATACATTCAGTTTGCTACTGATTTGTTCTGCGCAGCGATCAATGAGCTGGTTAACTAGTCCTTCCTTGGTTCACTCTTAGTAGATAATAATCACTGCACACCCTGCATATACTGTACGTATAAGAAAACACCTAACAAGAACATTACCACTGAACAGTGCAACACAATAGAAATGTAGGTAAAAGGTGGGAGTTGAAGTTGCCCAAGTCTATTTGTTTATTTATTTATTTTTCTAATAAAACCTGACATTTGCCCCTATAGGGAGCTTACTGTGTGCTGTGTTCAATGTGTTATTGCACTGTGCAGTATACGTTAAAGGGGCTGTCTAATTTTAGCAAATGGCATTTGTCATGTCGAGAAAGTTAATACAAGGCACTTACTAATGTATTGTGATTGTCCATATTGTCTCCTTTGCTGGCTTGATTCATTTTTCCATCTCCTTATACACTGCTTGTTTCCATAGTTGCGACCACCCTGCAATCCAGCAGCAGTGGTCATGCTTGCACACTATAGGAAAAAGCGCCGGCCTCTCTGGTGTCTGGGACCACGCATAAACCATCGCTTTTTCCTATACTGTGCAAGCTTGACCACCATTGATAGATTGCAGGGTATGAGCAGTGTATAATATGAAGGAAAAATGAATCAAGCCAGCAAAAGAGACTATATGGACAATTACTAATATATTGTAAGTGCCTTGAATTAACCCCTCTGATACAAAGATCCAGTTTTCTCCCGGGAGTGCTTCACTCCCAGGTCCTAAATGGCTTCCCTGTGCGATGATTGGGGGAACTGTTCACTGCCTGCCATAGCCTGGGTCTCTCTGAGGAAACCTATGCTATTACAGTTCTAGTTCCTACTGAGCTCTGCGGGTGGGAGGGCTCCATAAGGACATTGCACGTCATTGCAATGTAAGGGAGTAGCAATCTAGTAATTGCTTCTTATAGTCCCCAAAGGTAAAAAGGTTAAAAAAAATTAAAATAAAAGTTTTAAAAAATATATAAAATTAAAATCTGTTTCCTTTCACCATAATTAAATAAGAAATAATAAGTAAACAATAAAAAGTAAACATCATAGGCATCCCCATGCCCTGAAATACTCAAAAAATACAAAAAACGTATTTATCCTGATTGGTGAACGCTGTAACAGAAAAAAAAATCTAAATGGGCGTTTCGCCATTTTGAGTTAGGCTGCTTTCACACTAGCGTTCGCTGGTCCGCTCGTGAGCTCCGTTTGAAGGAGCTCACGAGCGGACCCGAACGCAGCCGTCCAGCCCTGATGCAGTCTGAATGGAGGCGGATCCGCTCAGACTGCATCAGTCTGGCGGCGTTCAGCCTCCGCTCCGCTCGCCTCCGCACGGACAGGCGGACAGCTGAACGCTGCTTGCAGCGTTCGGGTGTCCGCCTGGCCGTGCGGAGGCGTGCGGATCCGTCCAGACTTTCAATGTAAGTCAATGGGGACGGATCCGTTTGAAGATGCCACAATGTGGCTCAATCTTCAAGCGGATCCGTCCCCCATTGACTTTACATTGAAAGTCTGGACGGATCCGCTCAGGCTATTTTCACACTTAGCTGTTCTATGCTAAAAATAATGCAGACGGATCCGTTCTGAACGGAGCCTCCGTCTGCATTATTATGAGCGGATCCGTTCAGAACGGATCCGCCCGAACGCTAGTGTGAAAGTAGCCTTATGGGGTCAAAATGTGGCGATAAAAAGAAAAAATATAAAATTTTTCCATTTTTATTTTATTTTATTGTTTTTCACTATTAAAGCATAAGAGAAACTATATAAATGTGGTATCATTGTAATTGTACTGACCTGGTGAATAAAGGTAACTGGTCAGTTTTACCATACAGGGAACGCCATAAAAATAAAACCCATAAAACTGTGGGGGAATTGTATTTTTTTCCAATTCTATCCCATTTGGATTATTTTTTTTTTTTTAGCTTTCCACTGAATTGTATGCATTATTAAATAGTTCCATTAGAAAGTACAAAAAAAAAGCTCTCATGAGGCTATGTGAATGGAAAAAAAAAAAAGTTATGTCTCTGGGAAGACAGGGAGTAAAAATGGAAGTGCTTAAACTCCCAATTTACATTTTAGATACTTTGCAGTTTGGATCCTCACGTACATAAGCAATATATCACCCATTTCTTCCTAGACTTTTAGGCCCCTTTCACACGAGCGATACGGATTGGCTCTGGATGCGTTCAGTGAAACTCGCACCATTTTGCAAGCAAGTTCAGTCAGTTTTATCTGCGATTGTGTTCAGTTCAGTTTTCTCCACGCGGGTGCAATGTGCTTTTCACGCGCGTGATAAAAAAATGTCTAAGGTTTGCAAACATCTCCTAGCAACCATCAGTGAAAAACGCATTGCATCCGCACTTGCTTCCAGATGCGATGCGTTTTTCACTGAAGCCCCATTCACTTCTATGAGGCCAGGACTGCGTGAAAAGCGCAGACTATAGAACATGCTGCGTTTTTCAAACAGCGCAGAACTGATGCGTGAAAAAAAAGCTCACGCGCACAGACCCATTGAAATGAATGGGTCAGGATTCAGTGCGGGTGCTGTGCGTTTACGTCGCGCATCGCACCCGCGCGAAAAACTTGCAGGGGCCTTAACCATCTTCAAGCTCATCCTCTTGACATGGACTCTGACATCTGGACTCTACATATTTCTCTTCTGTTTGTTCTTTCTAAGCAGATGAGCTCCGCACTTGGGGCTTATAACATTGATATTGGACTTTGTCTGGATGAAATATTCCTAGTGTTACTCGCTACGATCCAACTTATGCGGAAGTCATGCACATCAGCTGTCTACTGTCATTTTATTCTGTATCTTTACAACATTGCTCATTTGCCTCGGGAGACTTCACCCACCACCAGTCTAATGACTTTTCAGTGGCTTGAATTACATTTAAATACAATGTGTAGCAATAATCCAGTGTCAGCTGTGGGAGACATCCATGACATCCAATTTATGTGGCCTAGATTCCCGAAACACTAAAAGCTTCTGCGGTTTTCTATTAATAAAAGAAGTAACAAAGTATAAAATGCCCCTGAGCAATTCTTCAGAATTACAGCAAATACACATAAATGCAGTTTTTGAAACAAGACTAGATTATGATCGATTATAACTACTAGGCTTGAGCGAATCGAGCGTCGGATCATAGATCCGAAGTCGATTCGTTTAAAAACGTTGGTGTTAATGCGGTTTCCGTACAGCATTAATATGTATTGGCCCCATGTAGCAAGACTTCAGTGAATGACTTCAGTATACCTATCTGCGTACTCCGAAATCGGCTTTAGTGCCGAGGTACCTGCCAGTACCGAAGCCAACTTCGGATTCCTATTTTACATTGTTTTTAAATACACCGATAGGAATGTCGTAGTCATTCACCGACTTCTGTGAGACAAAGTTTGGCTACAAAGAGCCGAATTTAATGCTGTCTGAAAAAAATTGAATTTGAATCTGTGGTCCGATGCTTAATTCGCTCAAGCCTAATGACTACATTTAAAAAAGAGGAAATATATGTTTTAGTTGCAATAAAAAAAATTATGCAATTTTCCACTATACTCTGTACCAGTTCTTTATAGTTTCCAAGATCTCTGCTTGCAGTCATTCAGTAGGGAAGTTCATTGTTTACTTCCATTGGATACAGAGCTCTGCATGGTCACATAGTTCATTTTTCTTGCATTTTGAAATTCAGAGGAGACAACTACATCTGAAAAACAAATCTGAAAAAATGTAATGGAGAAACACGTTTGTTTTTTTAAAAGCACACATCCATTTTGTGTCTTTGATCAATGATATATGTCCTTGATCAAAGTCACAAAAGCATCTGTGGTTTCAGAAAAAGTATACACGTCAAAAAAACACTAATTTCTACATGTGGTTTTTCATTTGTGTTTTTTCCCTGGTTTTCAAAACACAGCAAATACAGTGCAAGGCAAACCCAGCCTCAGAGTCTTGTAATGAGCCATCAAGTAGCTTTTCCTTTTGCAAAAAAAAAAATATATTTGCTGGAACTGAAGTATCCCTTTAAATCGAAAATTTCAAAGCAGTCTTCCCTTGCCACCTAAACCATACTTGCATCTAAGAAACCGAGATTTTTGCTGCTTAATGCCCTAACCTTTAAATTGGAAAAACCCTCCTGAAAATTTCACTTTCTGGGCTCATGAAAGTGTGCCGGCCGGGTCCGTATTGCGGCCCACAAACAGCATGTTTGTAATATAAAGGCACTGGCCGTTTCTGCACAGCATCACGGATGTGGACCAATTCACTCGAATGGGTCCTTAATCTGGAAGGAACATATTCTATTTTTTTGCGATGCGACCAGATCACAGACCCATTCACGGTGCCCGTGCATTGGGGACTTTAATTTGCAGTCCTCAATGCACGTAAGTGCCGGCACATGAGCCCTTTATTGTAGATTTAGAATTTGTCTCTTCTTTAAGAATGATAATAATCATCTTTATATAGCACCAACATATTCTGCAGCGCTTTACAATAAGAGGGTTCATATACAAATAAAATCCTAAATTACCTAGCAACAAACAAGTCAACTATTTAAACGAATAATAGGGGCCCTGATCACCCTCCTTATTGGATGGTGAAGAAATGAGAGAGGTGAAATAGGTTTGTTTGGCACGGTGGATGGCAGAGTTATAGGTAGTATATAATGGAGGGAACCTACTCCTGTATGAGGTTTTCTCCATAGGAGTTCAGCACTCCTGGAGAATAGCTCAAGAAAGCGAGTTTGATGTGTGAGTCAGGATTGCTTTCTTGTGTGTGATTGTAGTTTGCAGCCACATCAGGATAGGAGAGGGAAGAGATTAGGGACAATGATGACTGTAGAGTGTCCGTACATTTCTTAGTGTCAATTTCATGTAGATTTCTCAATATGTGATTAGTAGGAGTGTGCTGGGAATGGATAATGATTTCCAACATTGATGGAGCAAATCGGGCAACAAGGAGACGATAGGCGCTCATAGGGTAGTATGTATGGTAGAAAAAAGACTGTGAAGATGATTAGGCTCGCCTTAGGTGGTTGTGCAACCGCAGGCACAACCCTAGTGTACACAGGTGTTGGTAAGTGGTCGGTGCTGCCAGTGTCGTTCGATCCTCACTAGAACGGGTTGCCATCCCCTGGGAGGTGGATAATGAAATTGGAGAGAGTGGTGCCCTCAGGCGATACACCCTCCGTGAAGACACTTTGTCGGCGCGACTAAACAACCAGATGAGTAAGGATGTGAACTGGAAGCCTTTCCGGCATCCCTCACATCTGGCTATTGGCATCTAAGACTTGAAAAAGGAGCTCTGCATGCTCCGAAATGCATTGTCATCCTCAATAAACAGAAGTTCACATCATTACTCATCTGGTCGTTCAGTTGCGCCGACAAAGTGTCTTCACAGAGGGTGTATTGCCTGAAGGCACCACCTTCTCCAATTTCAACAGTGATGGAGAGAAGGTTGTGTCACAGAGTGAGAGAGGAGGGTTAATGAAATCAGAAATAGAGCAGAACCAAAGGAAGACCAGGTCAAGTGTATTGCCAACATTCTGAAAGGCCAAGAGAGGAGGTAAGGTATAGGAGTTGGGAGGCAGATGGGAAGATTCTGCTGATCTTAAAGTCACCCAAAGTGAGAGTTGGTAGTTCAGAAGACAGGGAGGGTGAGCCAGAGGCTCAGTATACAACTACCACTCTCTGGGACAGTGGGTGAAAGATGCTGGGGATGTAGCCCTCAAAAGATGGGGATGTGAGTGATGGAACTGGGGAAATGACCTGGAAGGTGCTCACCAGAGCTCTGGTGAGTGTAGCGGGTTCCTGACACAGCTGATCGGTAGGATGGCACAACTTGGACCCCCACCGATGTAATAATAATGGCCTATCTATAGGTCATCTTTATCATTTCCCAGATAACCCTTTTAAACGGGTTGTCCCACCTTGCCATTTCCACTGTGTACATAAATTGAGCCATCGCACAACAAGTTATGTCAGTCACGTCTCATGTTTGAATTTTGTCAATTTTGGCAAATTTTTTATTTACATGTTATATTTTACTGAACATGGATATCCCTTGTCTAAAAGATTTTCAAGAATTTTGTACCAATATCACGGTTTGTTCCTTGTGGGGAGGAAGTAGTCTCGGTTACAGAACCAAAGCCGCTGCAATTTTTGATGATTATGTTTCTGGAGGAAAAAAGTTAAACATTTAATGTTCTCATTATAGGAAAAGAACATTGTATTACAGTGGGATAATGACCCTGAAACTACTTGTGTAAGGCTGATCTGAACTGTGTTGTTTAAAAATATTACTGAAGACTTAAAAGGGTTATCCAGGAGTTTGCAAAAAATAAACAAACAAGTTGTAACGTGAAAAACAACCATTACTCACCCGTTAAATCCAGCGCCATTTCTCCTGTTGTCTCTAGTTTTAGCCAGTATACCGGTATGTTACATATACCACGGTATTAAGAAATGGCGATATCGCCCTTTCTTAATTACTGTAAACATGTCCACTTCTGGCAGTTTGCTGCGGGGCACAGGAGCCTTTGGCTCCCATCCCTGCTGTTCAGCCCCTTACGCCTCAGGCCGCTAGGCCTGAAGCCTGTGAGGCAGTAGAATGGGCACCTGGTCACGGGCACGTAGGCACGTGACCACATGATCACGCCACCCCCGTAACCCGGTGCAGGAGGTCGAAGTGATGTCATTGTGACGCCTGCTCCAGGAAGCAGCAACTCAGAACTGAAAAAAGAAGGAAACCTGTGGCACGTATAACAGCCAGACACAGATGATTATAATTTTTTTTTAAATATATCTATGGCACTGCTATGGGAGAGCATTATATATGGGAGCATTATAGTACAGTGAGGGGTAGCATCATTTATGTGGGCATTATACTGGGGGGCAGAGGTCGCAATAACGCCTGTACAAGCATCATAGACACCTGTTCAGGCCATTTCACTCCCTGGAAAAAGTTGAAGACGTACCGATGCGCCTTTAGACTTTTCCTGCCATTAATCAGTGCCGTGAGCGATGCTGCTGCTGCCTGAGACAACCAATAACAAGGCTCCTTACAGTGAGGAGCTTTGTTATTGGTCAGTTTGAGCCGTCTGCCGGAGCTTATGGCACACCGCTCTGAAGTGAGGAAGGAGGCGCGCGATCCTCACTGGCGGGGCAAGTGGCCTTGCTGCGAAATATAGTGGGGGTCCTGGATCTGAGCCCCTTGTTTTTCTCTATAATGATGAGTCTGAAGTGCTCAGCCGAGCGCCGTCTCTCCTCCCTGCTGAGTGCGGTACTGAAGACTGCCTCAATAGAAGGTCTAGGGGACCGTCTTCACTACCGCGCAGTGAGGAAAAGTGGCTGAGCGCTTCAGACTCTTGCTTATTGAGGTCAGCGAGGGTCCCAGCGCTGGACACGCCAACAGGAGACCTCCATAATGGACAGACCTGTCACCCGTAGACATCTATGTCACCTGTCAGCTTTCCTATGAATCCATCAAGGATAATTCATTGCCGCATGTTCCATCAGACGCTGAACTAGACATTTTGTGTGCTATAAGGATTTCTTCTGTAATGCGGCGCCTCATGGCGGCACATGGTGCTATAAGGACTGCATGTGGCGATTTACAGCCTCCAGGACATACAGTCCCTCTGCCAAGCGCATGAAGTCTTCGCTGTAAGACTGTATAATCCAATAACCACAGCGGTGGTGGCAATTTTGTGGCATTATCTGGTGGCATGAGATGGGGAAATGGGTCATGGAAGACAAACTCCCCTTTATAGCCAGATCAAGCACAACACAAAATGACAGCCTCTAGATCAGGGATCAGCAACCTCCGGCACGCCAGCTGTTCTGAAACTACAACTCCCAGTATCCTCCTTTCACTTCTGTGAGAGTCACAAGAACAGCTGAGCAAGTGTGCATGCTGGGTGTTGTAGTTTCACAGCAGCGCTGGAGTGCCAAAGGTTGCTGCACCCCAGATCAGTGGTTATTACTGCGTGATGACATCATCCAGATCCACAACAAGTGACTGTCGGTGCGAGCACCTGGCACCAGAGGTATGTGCCCGGGTCTTTCGCTTGTGCCCTTGGCACCAGCATGCACCACCATCTATTGTGCCTGTGTCCTGTTCTGCCAGTGCCTCAGGTCTCTTCAGAGTCTACCAACAGCCCTGGTGGCACGACATACCCACCTGAGAGCTCATCTACAAGGACGTAACTTTGGTGGGCAGCAATGGCCACGTGATGGATGGCAAACCCCAGTGACACAGAAACAGCAGCAAAAACTTAAGGGATTGTCCCAAGATCAACACTATTTACGTATCCATACTTGACCCAGAGAACACTAGAACATGGTAACCGAGGTGGGGCCCCCAGCGATCATGTACTTGAAGGGGACATGTCTGTTTTAGTAACGACTTGCATTTCCCATGCAATAACAATTCTGGGGAATCAATTCTTGTGACTCTATATTGTACCATTCCTCTATCATTCCTACTAGAACTTATGAACAAATTGCTAGTAGTCTGCAATAAAGTTCCAGCAGGGGGTTACCAGTTGAGAGCACTGATTGAATAATATCAGGCTGTGCTGTGCTGTGCCACCCCCATCTGGACCTTCACTGCAAACTGTTAGCAAGTCATTCATAACTAATAACAGAAATAAGAGGAATGGTGCAACATAAAGTCATAAGAATAGATGCTCCAGGATTGTTATTACATGGGGGGTGCAAGTAGTTTCCAAAACAGACAAATACGGAGATGTGAGGGGTCCTCTTTAACCACAGGTGATACATATCGATCTTAGGACAAACCCTTTAAACCTCATAAAATCACTGCAACAGTGACCTCAGTGGTGCTGACCCCTCAGCGCAACAGTGACCTCAGTGGTGCTGACCCCTCAGCGCAACAGTGACCTCAGTGGTGCCGACTCCCTCAGAGCAACAGTGACCTCAGTGGTGCCGACTCCCTCAGCGCAGCAGTGACCTCAGTGGTGCCGACTCCCTCAGCGCAACAGTGACCTCAGTGGTGCCAACCCCTCAGCGCAACAGTGACCTCAGTGGTGCCGACTCCCTCAGAGCAACAGTGACCTCAGTGGTGCCGACCCCTCAGCACAGCAGTGACCTCAGTGGTGCCGACTCCCTCAGAGCAACAGTGACCTCAGTGGTGCCGACCCCTCAGCACAGCAGTGACCTCAGTGGTGCCGACTCACTCAGAGCAACAGTGACCTCAGTGGTGCCGACCCCTCAGCGCAACAGTGACCTCAGTGGTGCCGACTCCCTCAGAGCAACAGTGACCTCAGTGGTGCCGACCCCTCAGCGCAACAGTGACCTCAGTGGTGCCGACCCCTCAGCTCAACAGTGACCTCAGTGGTGCCGACTCCCTCAGCTCAACAGTGACCTCAGTGGTGCCGACCCCTCAGCGCAACAGTGACCTCAGTGGTGCCGACCCCTCAGAGCAACAGTGACCTCAGTGGTGCCGACCCCTCAGCGCAACAGTGACCTCAGTGGTGCCGACTCCCTCAGAGCAACAGTGACCTCAGTGGTGCCGACCCCTCAGAGCAACAGTGACCTCAGTGGTGCCGACCCCCTCAGAGCAACAGTGACCTCAGTGGTGCCGACCCCTCAGCGCAACAGTGACCTCAGTGGTGCCGACCCCTCAGCGCAACAGTGACCTCAGTGGTGCCGACCCCTCAGAGCAACAGTGACCTCAGTGGTGCCGACCCCTCAGCGCAACAGTGACCTCAGTGGTGCCGACTCCCTCAGAGCAACAGTGACCTCAGTGGTGCCGACCCCCTCAGAGCAACAGTGACGCCGACCCCCTCAGAGCAACAGTGACCTCAGTGGTGCCGACCCCTCAGCGCAACAGTGACCTCAGTGGTGCCGACCCCTCAGCGCAACAGTGACCTCAGTGGTGCCGACCCCTCAGCGCAACAGTGACCTCAGTGGTGCCGACCCCTCAGCGCAACAGTGACCTCAGTGGTGCCGACCCCCTCAGAGCAACAGTGACCAGCTAGATTTTAAATTATCTAAATTTGCTATATATGCAAGGAAGACAGTTCTAGATACTAGTAATGGTTTCCCTGCATAAATAGCAACCCCTTAATGTTATGTAGACCTTAGTATTAACTATTTGAATTACTGTAACTTTCGTACTCCTCATCGGCTGAAAATACTCCTCAAAAATGGTAAGAGGAGTATTTTTACTCTTCCAGAAAAAATGTAGCGCGACCTCTGCTGGGGGGAGTATTATATAAATGGGGCACTATAGGGGGCCTTAATGCCCTATGTAGGTGTTCTGTGGGGGCATTATTATTGGGCACAGTAATGGAGGGCTCTACTTCTAATGCGGTTGGTATTGCAGGTACGGTAGGGGGCTCTATTACTGTCTGAGGGTTTTTTGTGGGGGTTATCTGTTTAGCACTATTATTTCTGCAGTATAGCGTTTGTGGGCATTGGGGAGCACAGTGGGAACAGTAATAGAGATAGCAGCAGGATGACAATGTTGCGGCACCAGGAGGGGGAGGATGATGGAAAAGTGAGGAATCTAAGATGTCTGTGTGTCCATTTATAATCTTCTTTAAATTTGATGCTTTGACGCTATCAACGATCTAGAAATCTATGTGTCATTTCTCACAAGACACCAGGTGACCAAATGTCAGCTTAGACGGGGTATAGAAAGCGACTTCTGCACTTATCTAGAGATCCTGGATTGACGGCCAAATATCACATTGTTGGATGGATAATTGATTATCATGTGCATAAATTAGGACGGAAACAATGATCAAAGCCCAAGGTCACGTTTAATGTGGTGTATTCCACAGTATTGTCCACCACACTGAGCTAGTCGAACATGCTCAGTTTGAATCTGAACAAGGAGTGAAAAGGAAGATCTCTGAACCCATGTGCTGTACCGGGCTGGTTCTAACTTTAAAGGGTTATTCCGGTTAATAAGATTAGTGGGGGTCCGACCTCTGGGACCCCCACCGATCACAAGAATGGGGCCCGTACCCCCTGTAGGCCCCTGGTAGCCTCCCCTAAAATGACCAGAGTGACCGCTGTATTGATTTCTATGGGTGTTCCGGATATAGCTGACAGCGCTCTCGTGATTAGTGGGGGTCCTACCGCTAGGACTCCACCTATCGTAAAGTTAGCCCCTATCCTATGGATAGCGGATAACTTGTACCAATCAAAATACCCCTTTTAAGACCCCTTTACGCTGAACAATTTAGCAGCAGATTATCGGAAACAAAGCATTCCTTCCCAGCAATCGCCTGCTCATCAGTGGAGGAGACCGCCGTATTTACATGCAGTGATCTCCTCCAGAGTATGGAGAGGCTTGATCACTAATGCCATCTCTCATCCCCATACAGAATCATTATTTGCCGGCAGCAGAGTGTGTTTAGACAGCACAATCTCCTGCCAGCAAACAATGATTTCGGAGACCGCACAAAAACAATCATATTACCCGATGAATGAGCATTTCGCTCATTCATTGGCTAAATGGTGGCACCTTTACACCGGCAGATTAACGCTAACCAATGTTCATAATGAAGATATTGTCATCTACTATGTGTTGTGTGATTTATTTTTTTGATTATCATGCCATAACCCCTTTATATTGACCTATCCTCAGGATAGACCTCAGGATTCCAACGCCCCGCTCATCCGCCGATTAGCTGTTTCGGTCATTTGTGGGTGACAAAACAACACAACTTTTTCCACTGTGAAGCAAATGGAATTGACTTCAGTGCTAGCCCCATTGAAGCTAATTGGGTCAGTGCCGCAGTAACCAGCTCTGTCCACTGAACAAATGGAGAACTGAGGACAAGGATTGGCTGCAGCAGTCACATGCCTTACAGCGGCTGGAGGACCGGCACAGTGCCACAGAGCATGGCACTGGAAAAAGAGGAGAGCATGTGGAATTTTTATTTTATTTTATGCTATTGCATGAAATTATCTCGGACAGCCCCTTTAATGTGCATTCCCCAAGGAATTCCTGTACCATCATATGTTTAATAGCACATTCTCCCCACTAGTGCTTATGAGGGTAACAAGACATAATATAACATTATGGCCAAACCTTATCACATTGTTCCTGCCCGCCTAGTTTTTATTATTTAACTTTTTCTTGTTATTTTTCTTACACTGAATAAAGATCTACTACTTGCTGCAGATACATGGGATGCTTCTCTGTTTAGTACTCTGAGTATACAAGGATGTATTGTGTTGACAGGGATGCAAGACTTGATCATCATGTTGGGAACCACTGTGTCTAGTAAGCAGTGATGTCCATTACCTATAGTACATTTATCACCTCGCTTTTTTGTGTTCAGATTTCTATTTGAAATTTTTTTAGTGTTTATCCTCATCATCCTCACAATGTTCCTATCTTAAAGTTTTGCAGATAATTATGGCAGAAATTCTTCCTGGATATTTTTCTGTGAAGAAGACACATCGGTGAGCCTCAGAAAGCTACTGGAAACATTGCAGAGATATGACAAGTCTAAGGTATGTCTTCCTGACTGAAATAATCATGAAAACTGAAATGGTAAAAAATTGATGGGGATAAAGTTATTCAGCCACTTACACTGATGGCAATTAGGATGTCATTGAACAGGGCATTGTGCTAAAAAATGTATGTACTTAATAATATATTGTTTTTAGCAGCCAATTGCCAAAGTCTTGCTCTGAGTAATGCTCTCCCCTTGTTAGTATAGTGTTCTGCACTGTCTAGATGGTGCTTTATTCCTAAACATGCTGCTGGTGAGGAGCACATGACCAGACCCAACCACTGGTGGCCTCTATTGGACAACACGGTACTGTGCATGTGCTAGTTTTCCTTGCCACGCCGTGTTATTGAAAGTTGCTGATTGATCTGCTTATTTGCCTCTCCCTCAGCATCAATGTATAGGACCATAGCACCATGCAGATAGTGGAGAAGGCTATACTAAAAGAGGTCATTATTTCTCAGAACAAGCCAATGGCACTGAACTGCTAAAAAGAGTACCTTTAATACAGGTCACAAATCTGTGAAATTAAATACCATATAAAGTGACCAACCCCTTCAATGTGTCGATCGGTAGTCAGAAATGGTGCTGGTCTGGCCCATCAGTACAGTCTTGAAAGGAAAGTCTTTAGAACAAGGGGGTGTAATTAAAAACTACACTCCTCAACATTAAAATACCAGCACAAGCCAAAATGTTATGCAAATGGAGGAGGTAACAGGTGTCACTAGGATCAGATTTTCAAGCACTTAGCTCCAATCTGTGGAATGTAGGAGGGGTATAAAAGGCAGATTGAAAAAAAAAAATGTATAGCCACATGAAACCTCAAAATGTTATCGTCATGTGGGATAATTGTGCAATGCCTCCTGTTTGTCGATGTGCCAGTTATCACCAATTGTCGATAACAAGCTAGGTAATCTAAAGCTCAGGCACACTCCCCAAGGGGAAGTTTCCTTAGATACTCTGAGATGGACAACTGTTGGCTGGAGAAGACTGGGGAGTGTGCTCATTGGCCCTTCAAGAGCCGGATGGTGCTCACATGCCGTAGGAGCAGAGCTAGGTGGCCTTAATAGGAAGCACAGGTGGTCGGGCCCTCTTCAGGTGCGCAGAGAAGAGGATCCAGGTCTGGATGGCTGGCACTAAAGGCACTGGGTGAGTGGCGAGGCACCCATGCCTTCTCAGAGGAGTGGGGCTGTAGGCACAGGCCGCAAGTGCAGCAAGTGTCTATGTAACGAGCTGGGTGGGAGTAGCTATAGACTAGTTGCCCATTGTTGGGATCGGCGCTGGAACTGCGACAGTGATACTGCTATATACGAACCAGAGTGATTGGGGAAAGGAGGTAAGGAAAGCAACTATATGAACATATCTTTTAAAAACAATAGTAATCCTGGAAAACCCCTATAAGGGATTATCTGACCAGGGTGAGTCTCTAAAAGAGAATCTAAAAAAAAAAAAAAAAACACTAGCCTATCCAGTGCAAGGCTCTCATCTCACCTCCTTCCAGTCCTCTGTGGATCAGAAGTGTGGCGTCCCATCTATGGTCACGTGCAACGTTGAAGCCATTCACTGTTTTCAGCAGGGACACGTCCCCAAGCAGTGGTTACTCCTGAGGCCACAGGCTACAGGAAGCAGCAGGAATGAGACCCTTGACGCTGGACTAGAGCAGCAGGAAACTGTTGAAATTTCCCAAATAAAAAATCGGTTCAGATATATCAGAATAGGGTTGTTTCTGCAGAATTTGCATGGATTTCTGTAAACCCCATTCAAACAAATGGGACATCCAAATAAACTTCTGCAGCAAATCTGCCCCGGGTGCACATGACCTACGTACCTGGTTTCCACAAAGTTGTTAACTTTACCTACTGTATTTATGTTCATTCGTTATATCAGTACCGTAGTTGCTATTCTGTCCTTTCCGATTATAAGCTATAGACTTTTGTATACCTTTCTTTTTGGTTTAGAAATATTTTTTGGGGAAAGAACTATATGATGAAGAGTCTACTATCGTTCATCATTATGCCTTTGCTGAAGACCCTACAAATTTTAAGTATCCAGACTTTGCTGCCGGCTGGGCTCTCAGTATGCCACTTGTGAGAAGGTAATATTATTTTTTTTTTATTATTTTACAGTTTTTTTTTACTCCTCCTAATAAAATTCTGAAAGGCTGCTGTTTGTTCTTAGTATTCACAAATGAAACCCGCACAGAGCACTGATATGATTTACATTTAGAAAACAATTCGACGGCGAGCCAATGAGTTGCTACAACATTGCGCCTTTAGTTTTCAGCTCTCATGGGACTCTACAGAGATTTAGTAAATAAGGCATCCCTTCCGTTTAGACGATAAAATAAAATGAACAGCACCCACTGAGCTGAACAGTTTCTCGGCGTAGTTCATTAGTGGATGCAGCACACACTTCAGAATAATAAGGAGCACTGGAAGACAGAGCTTGGTACTTTGTCCAGATTTTATTTTTCCATGTAGTCAGAAAGCGCTGCTTATTTTTATTTTACATCTGGAGAAGGTACAAAAGAGCAAGTATTTAATATGGAAATTATTATTGCACGTTCTTCACCATTTCCCTCCCACTCTTGAGTTAGTCGTCGGACATCATTTGTCTGTTGTAACCGCCATGTAAACGTTTTCGTTTACACCAGTTGAGCGTACATGTTCATTTCAAAGGGGTTGTCCTGCGATCAAAGTGAGATGCAAACCAGACATCATATAGTATATGGCAATCTCTTTGGAACAAAGCTAGAACCATCCCTGTACCTCACATGGATCCAGAGATCCCACCAGTCATTGGCCCAAATGCTAGATGTTCTTAAGGCTTGCAGTTGAGGGGTCATGTCCTTTCTGCGGCAGATTTCTCCCTGTAGCCGGCACGGCTTCTAACAGTAGATATGGCTGGAGGTAGTCGAAGGATAGAACTGAGATTTGCGACTACCTCAGCGATGTTATTGAGGTGAATGGAGAACTAAGGAAAAGAACAAACGGCAGGCGGCGCAATACAGATACATTTTGCTGAATAACTCAGTCCGTATACTACATTTTCAATAATATGTGATCTCAAAAGTATTGAGATCCAGGTGCTGCTTTGAAAAATGTCAAATAATTTTTGTGAGAAAAACCCTTTAAATCAGGGGATAAGCTGCAACCAGATATTTCTGGAAGCCCTTCTTCTCGGAGGTGGAACAATGGAACATGTTTAATTCCAGTCAAATGGGCTTATGTGGGCCTAGATTAGTGGTAATTGCCTAGGGGCCTCCACCACCTATAAATTTGTGCCGCCTAGTTCCTTTTTGTAGTTCTCTGGCCTAAGAATACTTGGGAGTTGGCAAAGTCTTTCAAGGGTTTCAGTTGGCACTTTGACCTTGCTAAACTTTCTGCCAGATTCTGCACTCGCAAGCTGCTTCACAGCCCTTCCCTTCTTCTCCATGTGACCGCCATAGCACCCAACCAGGAGACCATTACAGCAGAGGTAAGGGGCTGTGAAGCAGCTCAGTACAGAGAGCACTTCATTATGAAGCCCTGCCTCCAGGGAACTTGCTAAATCTACCTGCCTTAAGCTATGTTCACAGTTGCTCTGGGAATCTGGTAGCCTAATCTGACAGAGGATCAGGCTACCGGAGCTCACTTTTTCCGGCTTTGCTGGACACGACCATGTACAGCCGAATTGTCATTGACCATGTTTCAGCCAGACAAATACCTTCTGGAAATTAAAACCACAAATTTCCAATAAATCATTGTCTTGAAGTATGACCTGGCCTTAGAGTCCACCTTAAAGAGAACCTGTCACCTCC
This sequence comes from Bufo gargarizans, assembly GCF_014858855.1. Lineage (NCBI taxonomy): Eukaryota > Metazoa > Chordata > Amphibia > Anura > Bufonidae > Bufo > Bufo gargarizans. The sequence continues at coordinate 77,476,447 of NC_058082.1, read as the reverse complement.
GATATGTCATTTACACTGCCCACGGTACCTTATTTATGTGCTTATGGAGCTCTGGAAGAAGTTCTTGTTGTGGTTTTCTGACTAGTAAATGGGCCAAAAATCTGCTTTTAATCTCCTTGCCAAAATAATTCTGTTCAAGTCAAGGTGGACGGCGTTTTCCTCCTCTAAGTCTCAGGTTCCCTTTAATCTTAGGCTACGCTTCTGTCGATGGTGTGCACAAACTATTGTTTGCCATGAATGGCTTTCCAACTATTGCCTAAAAATGCACCATTGGGTCAAATTTTACACATAAATATGTCTCTGATTGATGCTGACGTGGTCTTTTGCGTGACATGGAAAAGGCAACCAGACGACAATGAGTGGTTGAAATTTGTCACATTGGACAATGAAAATTACAAGTCATTGACTAATTTAAAGGGGACAACCTGTATTAGGAGCAGTTTGTAATATTCAATAGAGAAATGAGCAGTGTGCATTTTCTTGTTAAAAAAAAAAATATATATATAGCTCCTTTAAGAGCTGCACTTCACCTGAGAAAGCACATGCATCTTTTTCCCACACTGTGTAAAACATCTCAGACCATGTCTAATGGCCTTTACATTTCCAGGGCTTGGGCTGATGTATTTTCAAAACCTGGGAGAATGCAATTAGTCCTATTTATTTTAGTTTGGCTTTATTTTTGCTGACTTTTTCCGGCTAATGACTGATACTGGAGAAAGGTTAAATAGTCAGGTGTGACCTTTGTCGTAGAGTGTGTCTCTCTCGCACTAATCAAGTCCTAACATGCCGTAAATGTTTTTCCTACCTGCTTAGTTTCAAGCCATGTTCCTGGCGAGAGGGAAGCTGTTACTGACTAAACAGATATAGGCAGTTTCATTGAACATATCCATAAAAAGGCTTAAAGGGGTTGTCTCACTTAATTTATCCTGTAAAGAATGGTAATACAAGACACTTACTAATGTATTTTGATTGTCCATATTGCTTCCTTTGCTGGTTTGATGCATTTCTCCATCACATGATACACTACTTGTTTCCAGGGGTTATGGCCACTGCAGCGCAGACACGAGGTGGCCGGTACGGGAGCTGCTTCTCATGCTTACCTGTGTGCACTCTCACAATCTCAGCCACCAGAGAAGCCGGCGCTATTTCTTATAGTGATGCATGCACGACCACCGCTGCTGGATTGTAGGGTGGTCGTAACCCCTAGATATGAGCAGGGTATAATGTGATGGAAAAAATTAATGAAGCCAGCAAAGGAGGCAATATGGACAATCACAGTTCATTACTAAGTTCCCTGTATAGTGGTGTATCTAGAAATGACTGGGGGCCTCAGCAAGTTTTAAAATGAGACCTCCACCAGCAACGTCTTCGCAACACCCTCCTCCGGTGCAACCCCCACTCCTGAGACTAGTCAAGATCGCTCTCTCAGAAGAGGCCGGGCAACCGCTCCATCTTTTTCCTACACCTATATATTGTTTGTCTTGTCACTGTATATAATGTCATTATATAATACTCTTGAGGCTCCTCTGGCAGAAAATCTTTTAGTCCTCCTCCTGGGTGGGCCCCTTCAGAGTTTGGGCAACAATCGATTATTGAAAAGCAGCATTCCTACGAATACTTATTTCCAGTAACAGTCCTGTCCTCGTTCACTGGATGAAGACATCATTGATGTGGACACCAAAATCTTGGTTTCTGCTGCTCAGAAACAATAAATCTGTATGGAGATGACCAGTAGCATTATCGATTGCTTGTCTCTATACATAAGAGATAATTCTACATATACATGTAAAGCCTCATGCAGACGTCCGTGGAACTCAGGGGAGGACTGGCAGCCTTAGTCCTGGGGGGCAAATCTAGTCAAGTGGCCCATTTTAGCCCCGCCCATCATTAAAAGCCCCTCCTACATATAATAGGCCACTCCCAACACACACTGTACAGCTGACATTTTATAGTTGCGGCCTGTCTCTACACATCATACGGAGAGGGGAGGTCTGTCCTGGCTGCACTGCCTGCTTATATAACAAGCTACAGCCAGGAAGCTCCTCCGCTCTCCTCCCTACCCTGATCCTGCTCAAGGCCTGTGGTTCCCCCCACCATCTGCCACCCGCCCGTGGCCTGCTGCCCCCTTTCGTCATCCTCACCCAGTTCTGAATCCTCCTTCTGCAAATGGCAGGGGGATGAGCCGGAGCATCTCCTCTCCTACATAGCACCACATACCTCTTACATCCAGTGATGTCACCTTTGTTGTAGACGTTCTCTTTCCTCATCTTCTCCATTCAGACCAGACCGCCATGATGATTTTTCTGCCATCTCCCTTCACTGCAGAGATTGAGAAACAGACATTAGTTTCCTGCCACCCCCAATACTATACTGCAGAAACAGTCCCCCTGGAAATACAAACTACCACACAGATAGTGCCCCCAATACTGTACCCGCTATGCCCCCAATACTATACTGCAGAAACAGTCCGCCTGGAAATACTACTACCCCACAGATAGTGCCCCCTTAAACAATTATTGGCACACAGCGCTCTAAAAAATAACTGCGCCCAGACACTAATAGTATAAAGATAATGTCCCCCAAAAATAATTGTGCTAAGCTGATACTATGCCAGGGTGCCCCCAAAGTAACAATGCTCCCCAAAATCCCACCAATAGAAATAATTCTCTGCCAGAGCACACTTAGTAGTAATAATGCCCCTATAGTGCCCTAGTAATCATGTTCTTCATAGCCCCTAGTAGTAGTAAAGCTCCCCATAATACCCCCTAGTAGTACTAATTTTCCCTATAATATGACAGTACATGAAATACCCCCGCTTAGTGCCCGCAGTTGAGCTAATGTCCCCATAATGTATGCCAGTATAAAATACCCCTATATAGTGCCCCAGTAAATGCCCTCATACTGCTCCTCTCCCCCTTCCCCATAGTGTCCCCATAATATGCCAGTAAAAAAATGCCCCTTAGTGCCCCCAGCAGATGCCCCTATAGTGCTCCTCTCCCCCACAATGTACCAGTAAAAAAATGCCCCTTCTTAGTGCCACCATATGCCCCAATAGTGCTCCACTCCCCCATAGTGCCGCTGTCCCCTATAGTGCCTTCCATAATGTGCCAGTAAAAAATGCCCCCTTAGTGCCACCAAATGCCATAGTGCCCCCCATAATGTTCCAATACAAAAGGCCCCTTTAGAGCCCCCACTTCCCCATAGTGCCCCCAAATAATGCCCCTATAGTAGCACCAGATGCCCCATAGTGCTGCTCTCCCCTATAGTGCCCCCCAGAATGTGCTAATAATAAAAAAAAAAGCCCCTTTAGAGCCCCCAGTTACCCCCATAGTGCTCCTCTCCCCCATGGTGCCCCCGCATAATGTGCCAGTAAGAAATGCCCCCATAGTGCCAGCTCCCCCAATAGTGCCAGCTCCCCCTATAGTGCCCCCCCATAGTGCCAGCTCCCCCTATAGTGCCCCCCATAGTGCCAGCTCCCCCTATAGTGCCCCCCCATAGTGCCAGCTCCCCCTATAGTGCCCCCCCCATAGTGCCAGCTCCCCCTATAGTGCCCCCCATAGTGCCAGCTCCCCCTATAGTGCCCCCCCATAGTGCCAGCTCCCCCCATAGTGCCAGCTCCCCCTATAGTGCCCCCCCATAGTGCCAGCTCCCCCTATAGTCCCCCCCCCATAGTGCCAGCTCCCCCTATAGTCCCCCCCCCATAGTGCCAGCTCCCCCTATAGTCCCCCCCCATAGTGCCAGCTCCCCCTATAGTCCCCCCCATAGTGCCAGCTCCCCACAGTGCCCCCCATAGTGCCAGCTCCCCCTATAGTGCCCCCCATAGTGCCAGCTCCCCCTATAGTGCACCCCATAGTGCCAGATCTCCCCCCCTATAGTGCCAGATCTCCGCCCCCCCCCCCCCCTATAGTGCCAGATCTCCCCCCCTATAGTGCCAGATCTCCGCCCCCCCCCCCCCCCCCCCATAGTGCCAGATCTCCGCAAAGAAGAAAAAATACTTACCTCCATCAGCAGCGTGTGCTGCCGGCTCAGGCGTCGCGATGATAATGACGTCATCGCGCTTCCTGAGCCGGCCTCTGATAGGCTGCAGGCATTAGTGCCTGCGGCCTATCAGAAGAACAGGGGAGGGACACGCCTCTCCCTCCCCTGCCCCACAGCCCGGCCCAAAAAATTTTTTTATTTTTTTTTAGACGTGGCGGCCTGGGGGGCAATTGCCTCCCTGCCCCCCGGCCCAGTCCGCCCCTGGTGGAACTGCTGCATTCACCGTTGCTCTGATAAGGCTGATGGTCATCACCGTCCATTTCATAGCAGCTGTTCTTGGTATTGCACCTCAGCCCCATTCACTTGAATGGGACAGAACTGTGTCTAGGTCATGTGACCAATGAATATGATGTCACTGGCCTAGGAAGAGGCCTAAGCTCTCACAGAGCCAAGCGGCCTCTTCATACAGCTGATGGCGGGGGGCGGGGGGGGGGGGACCCCTGACAGTCTGCTGTGACCTATTCTGAGGATAGACAATCAATAACAAAATTAAGGAAAACCCTTTTAATACATAGAGGTGTGCCACTGTGATCACATGGGTTCAGAAGCTGGGCACCTGTGGTCCAGAGGCTTGGTATTTTGAAGCATTATCGAAGCAATTCAAGGGATCAATGCTCCAAGACCACAGATGACAAAAAAGGAACATGAAGTTGAGTTTAATATTTAAAGGTCCACCTGTCCAGATCTGTCTTTTTGTGTATTAGTTGGAAGTCAGTCGCCCCTGTGCTCCAATGTTTGTCTACATTTTTGTACTACAATCCCCATGAGTTTTTGAATATTACCTTTTGTCTTTCTATAGTCCAAACCAACAATGCTAATTCTTTTATTCTGCGGAAAATAAACTTTTCAGGAAATGTTTTGATTTCAACCTTTTGTTCTGATGGTTAACAGACATTTACTAACTGCAACCAAAATGTCTTTTCCCGTTGCGATAGAGGTTATGACAGACACAGGTTTAATAGGATTGTTTGAAATTGTCACCTGCAGATTTGTACTGTACGTTTTCTTTAACCTGAAAGAACAAGCACTACTTAATTAGGTGCTGAGGACCAGGCTAAAGTTTTCATCATAATAGAAATACTGTGCTTTTATTTTTTATATATTGTGCCAGAAAAAGAAGCATTGTGTATTTAGAGGGAACTCTACACCTGCAAATTTGACACTGATGTGTTTTCTATCTGCTTATTCAATCTTCACAACAAAACACAATATATGCCTACTTTTTAATTGATGTAGGAGATCTTAAAGGGGTTGTCTGGGTTCAGAGCTGAACCCCTTCTTCCCCAAGAACCGTTGATGTACCCGGCAATGCCAGGCGGAGGCTTCTGCCTAACAGTGATCCCGGTGATGTCACCTGTACTAATGGGCAGTCTTTAGCGCTGCCCGAGCCTTTAAAACAGGCTAGGCTGGCGCTAAAGACTGCCCATTAGTGCTGGTAATATCACTGGGATCACTGCTAGGCGGAATGTAAAAAGGTAAACAAACGGCATCATGCAGGGCAAGGGGGAACATCGGGGGGCTGCCTGGGTGAAGAAGGGGTTATGTCCAGGCTCAACTCTGAACCTAGACAACCCCTGTTAAAGGGCATCTGTCAGCAGATTTGCACCTATGACACCAGCTGACCTGTTACATGTGCGCTTGGCAGCTGAAGGCGTCTGTGTTGGTCCCATGTTCATATGTGCCCGCATTGCTGAGAAAAATTAAGTATTAATATATGCAAATAAGCCCTTAGGGGCGTGATGATGATTTCACTGTTTGACCCTGTCGAATTGGAGAGGCAGTTGCAGAGAGAGAAGAATAGGTGTAATGTCAACGCCCCCGTTGCTCCTAGAGGCTCATTTGCATATATTAAAACTTAATTTTTCTCAATAATGTGGGTACAATGCAGGTCTTCAGCTGCCAAGTGCACATGTAACAGGTCAGCCAGTTTCATAGGTACAAATCTGCTGACAGATGTGCTTTAAATTCATTGTCTCGCTAGAGACAAAAAAAAAAATTATAACGTGGCCCCTGGAGTGATCAAATGATAACGACAGGTCCTGCTCCTATCACCCTCAGTATACAGTTGATCTTGCTGCAAGATTTTTAGGCATTTACTTTGTGACGTAATGCAAGGACATTTTGAGAAAATGGGCAACTCTAATTCATTTGGGCTCATATTAGGGCTGCAGCTAGCGACTATTTTTGTAATTGAGTATTCTATCGATTAATCGAGTACTCTAATAACAAAAAACTAATTAAAAGAACGTTTTTGTTTATAAAAACTCATCAGCCCCCCCAAGTCCCATCAGGCCCCCCCCCCCCCAGTCCCATGATTTGAGCTGTAGAGGACTTCAGGTCTCTATGGGCACACTGCAGTTCTTTGAAAATCATCATCTGTCCTGCAGGTTATTTCCAGTAAAACCTCATTCATATGACCAATACTTTCAGTGTGTGACTTCAAGTACATAGGGGGGATGATGGAAAATCTGATTCGTTGCTATGGGCAACTAAGCCAGTTCTACTTTGGGCAACTAAGCCAGTTCTATTTTACAGCAGTTTGATAAATCTCCCCCATGGTGCCTACTAGAAGAAGTTATTTTGAGGGTCCACCTTCCATCTAAATGAAACTATCACATGTTTAACTTTTAATAATGAATGTCTGAACCAAGGTCTTGTTGTTCCTTGAAGAACCATTTTCTTTCTGCTCAAATATTTAATAAATCAGTAAATCCAATAGGATCACTAAATAAGGACAGAATGTGATAGGCAGAATGTTTAGGCTGGTTTCAGCTTATCTACAGGAATTGTCTGAGACTAGAGACCTGCAGAAGATATTACAATAGTGCAAAGCACAAAGAGCCATACACTGTAAACCCGTCATACAGTGCACATATAAAAGCACCAATGCAAAGTGCAAATAACAGAACCAAACCTACAGTGCAAAATATATCGCACCCCCAGATAATACAGCTATAAATTGTACATATATGGTCACCATATTAGATGTATCCATAGGGCTGTAGTAAAGGAGGCTATGAAGTGGGTTTTTTTGTGTCTCCATGCTGGCGGTACACGTGAGTAAACCTTTTTGTTGTGGTATGGAACTTCATAATACAGTACCTCATCATTCATACAGAAATCTGGTGTACATTATACCTGAAATGTATACAAGCCCCAGGCTACCATAGGTTTCAGTTACAGCACACAGACCTGCACAGATGCAAAGAGGAAATGGGACCAACCAGGGCTAGGTCTCCTCTCTATAAGGGCCGCCCAGTATCAGCCGCATGGTATGTACACCCTTAGTGGCACCTATTCCTGCAATATATAGTGGGGAGGTCACCTCTGGAATTTGTTGTAATCTAAACTCTGTGTTATGTAGGATATTCTGTCGCTCTTGAATTGGTTGTCCATTCGCTTCCGTAGACTTGGTAAATAAACCCTAGTGAAGGTTACATGTCCAGGCCTGGAGATAAATTTTACACTCAAGCAAAAGACCAGCACTTTACAGTTCAAGATAACTACCACAATTTCACGCTATAACTGCATCAACCATTGCAGTACTACATGAGGCTGCATGAAATCTGGAGACCAATAACTTTATGTCCGTTCCCAAGAAGCTGCCGTTTAGAAGACTTGTTCCATCACAGTAATAACTACATCTGTACATAAAGTAAAGGACAGAACAAGAAATATCTCTTCTAAGATTTAATAAAACGTATCTGTAAATGATTCCTCAGTCCAGTAAATGTATTCTATTTGCTGTGGGAAGGCGCAAGGGTCCGTCGTTGATGTAAGGTATGTGTCCCTTAGGTTCCTACTCCCCACGTTCCAGGCCGGGTCTTGACTGTCCTATAAAAAAATTAAAAAACGCTGTTGTGGGAACTGAGCCCTGTGCTGGGCTGAAGTGCTGAGACCTGTGTGTTGTGATTGCAGGCCACCTAAAGCCTGCATTTTGACTGCTGGAGGCAGAACCGCTGACAAGGTGAATTTTTTTTTTTTTTATGCGCAAACTTTCTACTTGGTGTGAACAAACACCAACCTTGCAAAGAGTGTTTTTTGTTTGACCTTATATGTGAATAAACATGGATATTTGAATTACGAACTTGTAGTTTGCCTCTGTGCTGCACGCGCTTATCCCAACTTCCAGAGCGAATCCCCACAATTGGTGGAGGATGCGGGCATTGCAGTGAGGCTGGCGTGAAATATTTTTGTTTTTACGGACACAGTTGTATGTCTTACATGAAGCCAGTGAGATTACAACCAGTGTCCCTCGATAAAATGGAAGCTGTCGTGAAAGCCCTCGTGGAAGCTAACCTGCAACAGCGGGAGGCCAATAAGCAACAGCAGGAAACAAACTAGCTGCCGTTACAACATGTGATGGCTTTACAAGCAGCAAGAGCATCCTAGAGCATCCATGATGCCTGAAAGCGGTCCGTGCTGCAATCCCCAAGATGACCCACGCAGATGATGTCGAGACCAATTTTGCAATCTTCGAGAAGGTAGCCGTGAAAGAGAAGCTACCCCGGGAGCAATCGGCTGAGGTCATCGCTCCGTTCATGGTGTCTGGACCCCAGCAGGTGTATTTTAACTTAACTTACCGGATGACCAAGCGGCTGATTACCCGACAGTAAAGGGTGAGATCCTGGCGAGACTGGGGTTGAATGTATTAGTCCGGGCCCAGTGGTTGCATCAGTGGGAGTTTAACCCAGCTGAGCCTGCGAGGCCCCAATTTTATACCATATTACACCTGTTGCAAACCTTCAACCTGATGTGCGGAGTCCCACTGCTATATTGGACCGTCTTTTGGTTAATGTGTTCTGGAGGGCTTTGCCGTATCCCCTCCAGCACTGGATCGGCCAGGTGTCTCCTGGTAATGCCCTTAAGATGGTGTAACGCTATGAGGCTACCAGGAATTTAAAAGGGGGTTTGATTAGGAGGGGGGGCAGCCAAACTCCAGCAATCTCCATCCCAGACCTAGAGACTTGTGCCATCCAAGCCCGCCCAGGGTGTATCCCCCGTACACCCAGCTCTGATAGTATGCTGGAGGTGTCAGGAGCCTGGCGAACTCATGGAGACTAACTATGGATACCGCAACTCGTACGCCAGGAAGCTGTGTGCATCAGGTATCCCAGAGACTATAGACAATAACCACCTGTGCCAGGTAGAAGTGGGAAACACTCAGGCAGTGGCTTTGTTGGACTCTGGGAGTCTGGTGTCCCTAGTAAGAGCTACCCTGGTGCGGCCCGAAGAGTATACTGGCTGAAAAATCTGGGTCGTGTTTATACATGTTGATTTAAAGGACTATTCCACTGCCCTGGTGTCTCTATCCACGGGAGGGGGCAAGTGGACCCACGAGGTGGCCGTTGCCACCACTTTACCTTATGAACTAATAATAGGGAGAGACTTTCGGCTGTGAGAGTTGTTGATGCCCCTAAATAGGGGTAACTTCAGCAGAGAGGCCTGGCTCGGGCAGGAAGCCAGAACCCTGGGAACCTAAGGCCGAAGGACCAGCGGTAGAGGTGACCCCCTGCTGAGTGTGTTGGTTGGAGACTTTGAGGACTTCCGCCGAGTCCTGAATTGGCAGACCTCAATGTCTCCGGTGAAAATTTCGGAACCGCACAACACCGGGACCCAACCTTATCCCGGGCCTGGGAGAATGTGGTAATAATTGATGGTGAACCACAAAAACCTGGGGCCGACTCGATATTTTCTCATTTTGTCGTTCATCAGGAAATGCTATATTGGGTAAACCAACTACGGTGTGAGCATTTTGAACAGCTGGTGGTGCCCAAGGTGTATCGCAAGCTCGTATTGGAGCTTGCCTACCAACATGTTCTTGGGGGTCACTTGGGGTTGCAGAAAATGCAGGACCAGATACTAGAGCGGTTTTACTGGCCCAGTGTGTTCAGAGAGGTAGAAGAGTTTTGTAAGTCTTGTTCAACCTGCCAGATAAATAGCCCCCAGCCACATTTTTGGAGCCCCCTGGTACCTCTGCCAATTAACGAGGTCCTCAAGTGAATCGGTATGGATCTCATAGACCCAGTGCCGAAGTCCGCTAGAGGGCACCAATATTTCTTGGTCGTCCTCGACTACGCCACTCTGTACTCGGACGTGGTGCCTCTGCGACATACATCAGCCAAACTCATAGCTAAGGAGTTAATGGAGATTTTTTCCAGAGTGGGACTACCTAAAGAGGTTTTGACTGACCAAGGGACCCCTTTTATGTCCATGGTCATGAGGGAACTCTGTAAGTTGCTTCATATAAAAACGGATGGTCTGGTAGAAAGATTTAATCAAACATGAAAATCCATGTTAAAAAGAGTGGTGTCTAAGGATGGGAGGGACTGGGACCTTCTTCTGCCCTATCATGTTCACAGTGCGAGAGGTGCCCCAGACACCCTTGCGGTCTGTTGGACATAGTCAAAGAAGCATGGGAACAACAACCCACACCCAGATGCAAGGACGGATGGAGACAGTGTTGCCTCTGGTCAGGGAGCATATGGAGGCAGCGCAGCAAGCCCAGAGTAGGGTCTATAATCGTCAGGCTCGGGTCCGGAACTTTAACCCAGGTGATCAGGTTTTGGTTCTGGTACCAACCGTAGACAGTTCCTACCTAGGTGGCAGGGGCCCTACGAGGTACTTGATAAAGTGATAGAGGTAAATTACAAGGTACACCTGCCGGGGCAGTGATGGCCGGGCAGGTGTACCGTGTGATTTACTAAAACCGTGGAAAGATAGGGAGTCCTCTACTGAAGACAGCCCACGGCCAGGTTTTGTAGGAGAAAAGGTTCAGGCTCCTTGGTCTGATGCAAGAGAAGCAGTTGTCACAGTAAACATTGGTGACAGCCTCTCCTCTAAACAGGCTCAGGAAGCCTGGGAGTTCATTAGTCGGAACACGGATGTGTTCTCGGACCCCCCTGGATGCACTTCCATAATCCAGCATGACATTGTCACTGAGCCTCAGGGAAAAGTCTAGTTAAAAACATAACAGGTACCCGAGGCTCGGCGACAAGCCATCGCGGAGAAGTGCAGCTAATGCTGCAACTAGACGTCATTGAGGAGTACAAAAGTGAATGGGCCAGTTCGATAGTCTTAATACCCAAGCCGGACGAGACGTTACGGTTCTGTAACGATTTTCACAAACTAAATGAAATCTCCGATGCATATCCCATGTCCTGGGTAGAAGAGCATATCGAGAGGTTAGGAAAAGCCTGATATTTTTCTGTTTTGGACCTCGCGAAGGGCTACTAGCAGGTGCTCTTAACGGAGGCTGCCAAAGCGAAAACTGCCTTTGTCACCACTGAGGGGCTGTATCAGTATAAAGTGTTACCTTTTGGTCCGCAAGGTTCCCCCGCCATGTTCCAACGACTCATGGACATTGTACTTCGTCCACATCGACGGTGCGCGTTGGCTACTTTCACACTGGCGTTTTGGCTTTCCGTTTGCGAAATCCGTTCAGGGCTCTCACAAGCAATCCAAAACAGATACGTTTTGCCCTTATGCATTCTGAATGGAAAAGGATCCGCTCAGAATGCCTTAGTTTGCCTCCGTTCCGTCTCCATTCCGCTTGTAACGTTTTGGTGTCCGTCTGACGAAACTGAGCCAAACGGATCCGTTCTGACACACAATGTAAATCAATGGGGATGGATCCGTTTTCTATGACACAATCTGGCACAATAGAAAACTGATACTTCCTCAATTGACTTTCAATGGTGTTCAAGACGTATCCGTCTTGGCTATGTTAAAGATAATACAAACTGAACCGTTCTGAACGGATGCAGACGTTTGTCTTAGGCCTCATGCACACGACCGTTGTGTGCATCCGTGGCCGTCGTGCCGTTTTCCGTTTTTTTCGCGGACCCATTGACTTTCAATGGGTCAGTGGAAAAATCGGAAAATGCACCGTTTGGCGGCCGCATCCGTGATCCGTGTTTCCTGGCCGTGAAAAAAATATGACCTGTCCTATTTTTTTCACGGCCAACGGTTCACGGACCCATTCAAGTCAATGGGTCCGTGAAAAATCACGGATGCACACAAGATTGTCATCCGCGTCCGTGATCCATGTCCGTTTTTTTCCTATCATTTCAATGGCAAACTTGACTTAGATTTTTTTTTTCATTTTTCATGTCCGTGGATCCTCCAAAAATCAAGGAAGACCCACGGATGAAAAAACGGTCACGGATCACGGACCTACGGACCCGGTTTTTGCGGACCTTAAATAAAAAACGGCCGTGTGCATGAGGCCTTATATGAACGGATCCATCTGTGCAGATCCATGATGGATCCGCACCAAACGTGTGAAAGTAGCCTTACCTGGACGATATCGTCATCCATAGTACCGACTGGGAAAGTCATCTACCCAAAGTGCAGGCTGTAGTGGACTCCCTAAGAAAGGCTGGACTAACCGCTAACACAAAGAAATGCGCAATAGGGTTAGAGGAGACTAAGTACCTGGGGTACGTCATTGGACGTGGAGTTATCAAACCCCAAGTGAATAAAATAGAGGCAATTCGGAATTGGCCCCAACCTGTCACCGCTAGACAAGTAAATTTGTTCCTGGGAATGGTGGGCTATTATATGTGGTTCGTTACCCATTTTGCCACTTTAGCGGCTCCGTTGATAGGGCCCTTTAGGGGACAGAAGTCCGTGATGGTCCGCTGGAATGACCAGGCGGAAGAGGCTTTTTCCGCGTTGAAGTCGGTCCTGTGCGGGTCACCGGTTTTGGTGACGCCCAACTTCAAGAGGGAGTTTCTGGTACAGACCAATGCCTCTGAAGTAGGCCTCGGAGCTGTACTGTACTCTCTCAGGAAATCAATAGGGAGGAACATCCCGTTGTTTTTCTGAGCCACAAACTCGCCCCAGCCGAGACTAGGTACAGTATAGTGGAGAGAGAGTGCCTTGCATTCAAATGGGCACTCAAGTCTCTCTGCTATTATCTGTTGGGGAGAAAGTTCCGTCTGGTGACCGACCACTCCCCTCTCAAGTGGATGAGCCAGGTCAAAGAGAGGAATGCTTGGGTCACCAGATGGTTCTGGTCATTACAGAAATTTAGGTTCTCAGTGGAACACAGGGCAAGCTGCTTAAAGGGAAACGTGGATGCCCTGTCCCGGGTACACTGTCTGGCAAGTGTTCACCCCCTCAGGGTTGAACAAAGGCGGGAGGTATGTAGGAAGGCGCAAGGTACCGTCATAGATGGAAGGTATGTGTCGCCGAGGTGCCTGGCCTCGGTGAAGTAAGAGCTGGTATTTTCAGGTGTCGGCGGCAGCTAATGCTGATTGACACTTTGCTATTGGTATGGTATGGCTGTATAGCTGATCCGGGATGGCTCTTACTGGAAGTAGTCAAAGTTATGGGTGGGTGACTACTCCCCACGTTCCAGGCCGGGTCTTGACTGGCCTATAAAAAAAACAGCCAGCAGTGCCAGCTGTGAGTGATTACCTCTCTCTCACAGAGGAGCTCTGGGAATCGCTAGTGTGGAAACTGAGCCCTGGGCTGGGTTGAAAAGCTGAGACCAGTGTGTTTGGAGAGTAGGCCACCTAAAGCCTGCATTTTGACTGCTGGAGGCAGAACCGCCGACAAGGTGAAGTTTTTTGTTATGCACAAACTTTCTACTTGGTGTGATCAAACACCAAGCTTGCAAAGAGGGTTTTTTGTTTGACCTTATGTGTGAATAAACACGGACATTTGAATTATGAACTTGTTTTTTGCCTCTGTGCTGCACCCGCTTTTCCCAACTACCAGAGCGAATCCCCACAGTGCCTATTGTATGTACACACTTTACTAACAAGCCAATGTTACATTTTTTACTTTGACTTGTTTCTGTAGATTTTGCACTTTTCACTGTATAACATGTTACCATTAATCTACCAGTCAGTACAATCACTGCGATATCAAATGTCACTTTTTTATATTTTCAGTGTATTGCACCATTAAGAAAAATGAAGAAAAAATAAATGGTTTTACGCCCCCAAGTTCTGGGAGCCAGGGAACCTGTGAATAGAGCTCTGTGAGCGCTTGTTTTTTTGTGAAGCGAGCAACAGTTTTTATTACTACCAGTTTGGAATTCACTGTTTGACTTTTATTCACTCTTTATTCCTGTCTTTGGAGGCAGCATGACCAAAAAGTGATCACTGTGCCAATTAAATAAAGTGATATTTTAATAGTGTGCATTATAAGGCTACTTTAACACTTGCGGCCGAGAGATCCGGCAAGCAATTCCGCCTGCCGGATCCAGCAATACATATGCCAACTGATGGCATTAGTAAGACTGATCAGGATAATAATCAGTCTTAAAAATGCCTGATCAGTCAAAAAAATCCAATGAAATGCCGGATCCGTCTTTCCGGTGTCATCCAGCAAAATGGATCCGGCATTTACTTTTTTCACCTTTTTTTCGATCTATGCTTGCGCAGACCAGAAGGACGGTTCCGGCATTCCGAATGCCGGATCCGGCACTAATACCTTCCTATGGGAAAAAATGCCAGATCCGGCATTCAGGCAAGTCTTCAGTTTTTTTCGCTGGAGATAAAACCGTAGCATGCTACAGTTTTCTCTTTTGCCTGATCAGTCAAAATGACTGAACTGAAGACATCCTGATGCATCCTGAACGGATTGCTCTCCATTCAGAATGCATGGGGATATACCTGATCCTTTTTTTTTCCGGTATAGAACCCCTGTGACGGAACTCTATGCCGTGAAAGAAAAATGCTAATGTGAAAGTACCCTTACAGAAGCAACGATATAGAATTATAGGAGTGAATGATGGGAATCTGCTAGATGGAAAAGCATAGTGTAGTACACTTTTGCATCCTTTGTTTTCCCAAAGTATATGTTAAACGTGGGACAAAAACATGTGTCGTTTCCGTGATTTTCTGCGGACCCATTGACTTTCAATGGGTCCGTTGAAAACTTGGAAAATGCACCGTTTGTCGTCTGTGATCCGTGTTTCCTGTCTGTCAAAAAAAATAAGACCTGTCCTATTTTTTTGACGGACAATGGTTCACGGACCCATTCAAGTAAATGGGTCCGTGAAAAAACACGGATGCACACAAGATTCTCATCCGCGCCCGTAGACTACTTTCGCACAGACCGCAGATCCGTCTGCATAACAGCTTTTCAGATCTGAGTTTTCACATCGTGAAAACTCAGATCCGACAGTATATTCTAACACAGAGGCGTTCCCATGGTGATGGGGACGCTTCAAGTTAGAATATACTAAGAACTGTGGACATAACTGCCCCCTGCTGCCTGGCAGCACCCGATCTCTTACAGGGGGCTGTGATCCGCATAATTAACCCCTCAGGTGCCGCACCTGAGGGGTTAATTGTGCATATCATAGCCCCCTGTAAGAGATCGGGTGCTGCCAGGCAGCAGGGGGTAGACCCCCCTCCCTCCCCAGTATTAAATTAATTGGTGGCCAGTGCGGTCCTCCCTCCCTCCCTCCCCAGTATTAAATTCATTGGTGGCCAGTGCGGCCCCTCCCTCCCCTGTATTAAATTCATTGGTGGCCAGTGCGGTCCTCCCTTCCTCCCCAGTATTAAATTCATTGGTGGCCAGTGCGGCCCCCCCCCTCCCTCCCCAGTATTAAATTAATTGGTGGCCAGTGCGGTCCTCCCTCCCTCCCCAGTATTAAATTCATTGGTGGCCAGTGCGGCCCCTCCCTCCCTCCCCTGTATTAAATTCATTGGTGGCCACTGCGGCCTGCCCAATCACCCCCCCCCATCTGATCATTGGTGGCAGCGGAGAGTTCCGATCGGAGTCCCAGTTTAAACGCTGGGGCTCCGATCGGTTACCATGGCAACCAGGACGCTACTGCAGTCCTGGCTGCCATGGTTACTTAGCAATTTTAGAAGCATTATACTTACCTGTGCTGTCTGTCTCCTACTGGTAAGTGACAGGTCTGTGCTATAAGCAATGCGCCGCACAGACCTTTCACTTACCAGTAGGAGACAGACAGCACAGGTAAGTATAATGCTTCTAAAATTGCTAAGTAACCATGGCAGCCAGGACTGCAGTAGTGTCCTGGTTGCCATGGTAACCGATCGGAGCCCCAGCGATTAAACTGGGACTCCGATCGGAACTCTCCGCTGCCACCAATGATCGGGGGCATTTTAATTAGGGGGGGGAGAGAGGAGTCCGCACTGGCCACCAATGAATTTAATACAGGGGAGGGAAGGGGGGGCCGCACTGGCCACCAATGAATTTAATACAGGGGAGGGAAGGGGGGGCCGCACTGGCCACCAATGAATTTAATACAGGGGAGGGAGGGGGGGGCCGCACTGGCCACCAATTTAATACTGGGCAGTGAGGGGGGCCGCACTGGCCACCAATGAATTTAATACTTGGGAGGGAGGGGGGGGGCCGCACTGGCCACCAATGCTGGGGAGGGAGGGGGGTCTGGCCCCTGCTGCCTTGCAGCACCTGATCTCTTACAGGGGGCTATAATGCGCCCAATTAACCCCTCAGGTGCGGCACCTGAGGGGTTATTTGTGCGGATCACAGCCCCCTGCAAGAGTTTGGGTGCTGCCAGACAGCAGGGGGCAGTCATGTACACAGTTCTTAGTATATTCTAACTTGAAGCGTCCCCAACACTATGGGAACGCCTCTGTGTTAGAATATACTGTCGGATCTGAGTTTTCACGATCTAACTCAAATCCGATGGTATATTCTAAAATAGAGGCGTTCCCATGGTGATGGGGACGCTTCAAGTTAAAATATACCATCGGATTGGAGAAAACGCTGATAGGGACTCCTGACTTTACATTGAAAGTCAATGGGGGACGGATCCGTTTGCAATTGCACCATATTATGTCAACGTCAAACGGATCCGTCCCCATTGACTTGCATTGTAAGTCAGGACGGATCCGTTTGCCTCCGCACGGCCAGGCGGACACCAAAACGACTTTTTTTTTTTTTTTTTACTTTCCTTAATGTCTGGTGATCCTCCAAAAATCAAGGAAGACACACGGAAGAAAAAACGGACATGGATCACGGAACAACGGAACCCCGTTTTGCGAACCATGAAAAAATAATGTCGTGTGCATGAGGCCTTACCCTGTCAAACCTCTTAGATGTTGAGTTATATTAATAATGCAGAGCAGTAAGTACCTATGTATATAGCACGGAGAAGGAAATACAGGTGCTATTTCTGTATCTTTGCCAGCAGATTTATCATGACCATACTATGATGAAGAACCCCCATTAAGTACATAGACATAGAACCTTGTTGATGTACTATGTGAATATAATGGAATATATGATCATTTTAAATATTGTATGATGCTGGATTTATATAATTGTATTCATTTAACATATATACATACATATGTACACATACATACACTCCCTTCACAGTAATATGCCATGGTGATTGTAGAACACCAGTATTATGACCTCTTAGTAAGAAAATTGTAATGGTAACTTGTCATGGAACCATGGTACTATGACTTCACAAGAAGAAATATCTACAGTTGTGTTCAAAATAATAGCAGTGTGTTTAAAAAAGTAAATACAGATTAAAATCCTTCTAATAGCTTTTATTTCCATACACACAAATGCATTGGGAACACTACACATTCTATTCTGAATCAAAACATGAAGAAAAATATATCAAATTTGTGTTGTTCCTCTAAAAAAAATTGAAGAAAAGTGACTATTAGACTGTTCAAAAAAAATAGCAGTGTTTGTATTCTTCTTTACAAACTCAAACATTCACTATATAAACTCAACCAACTTCTGGCACCTGTGAACAGGTATTCCAGCTAGGGGTGGGCGGTATAGGCGATATGCGATATAGATTTGTGCCACAATATAAATTTTGTGCATATCGCCGGACTGCGATATGACCACGGAGCAGCAGTTTCGATCGGAGTCCCAGCAGTGTAATGCTGGGGCTCTGATTGGTTACCATGGCAGCCAGGACGCTACTGAACTACTGGCTGCCATGGTATGTCAGTGAGCAGCATTATACTTTCGTGCGCCGTGGCCGCCTGGCGGTCCTTCTTCTATCTGTGCGGCGCATTGCTAATGCTTATAGCTCCCGTGCGCCGTGACCGCCGGGCGCTCCTTTTTATCATAGGTCTGTGCGGCGCATTACTAATGCTATAAGCTTTAGCAATGCACCGCACAGACACAAGAAGGAGCACCCGGCGGCCACGGCGCACGTGAGCTATAAGCATTAGCAATGCGCCGCACAGACAGAAGAAGGAGCGCCCGGCGGCCACGGCGCACGTGAGTATAATGCTGCTCACTGACATACCATGGCAGCCAGTAGCGTCCTGGCTGCCATGGTAACTGATCGGAGCCCCAGCATTACACTGCTGGGACTCCGATCGGAACTGCTGCTGCCACCAATGATGTGGGGGAGAAGGGGGCCCCTGCCACCAATGATCAATACTGGGGAGGGAGGGGGGGGGCGCACTGCCCGCTTCCACCAATGATGGGGAAGGGGACCCTGTGGCCACTGCCACCAATGATTAATACTGGGGAGGGAGGGGGGGTGGGTTTGAGTTACCAGAGGGGGCTGATAAGAGGGAGAGGCTGGGGGGCACATCAGAGGCTGGAGGGCGGATCAGAGGCTGGTGGGCACATGAGGCTGGGGGGCTGATCAGAGGCTGGGGGCACATGAGAGGCTATCTGCCATGGGGAGAGTGTAAAGGGCAGCAGGGAGAGTGTAAAGTCCTATTCACCCTAATAGAGCTCTATTAGGGTGAATATGACAAGGGTTCTAGCCCTTTAGGGGGCTAATAGTTATTAAATAAATAAAAAGATATAAAAAAAAGTTTAAACCCCCCCAATATAGAAAGCAATATATATCGCATATCGCCCATGCTTAAATTCATATTGCAATATAGATTTTATGCCATATCGCCCCCACCCCTAATTCCAGCCCAGGATGATTGGACTACAATTCACAGTTCTTCTCTATTTCTTGTTTTTTGCCTCAGAAACTGCATTTTTCATGTCACCCCACAGGTTTTCTATTGGATTAAGATCCGTGGATTGGGCTGGCCACTCCATAACATCAATCTTGTTGGTCTGAAACCAAGATGTTGCACGTTTACTGGTGTGTTTGGGGAAATTGTCTTGTTGGAACACACATTTCAAATATGAGAAACATCCCCATATCATGATGCTTGCGACACCATGCTTCACTGTCTTCACAGTGTACTGTGCCTTGAATTCAGTGTTTGGGGGGGGGGGGGGGGGGGGGGGGGTCGTCTGACAAACTGTCTCCAACCACTAGACCCAAAAAGAACAATCTTACTTTCATCAGTCCACAAAATGTCTCTTTAGGCCAGTCAATGTGCTCTTTGGCAAATTGTAACCTCTTTAGCACATGTCTTTTTTTTATCAGTGGGACTTTGCGGGGGCTTCTTGCAGATAGTTTGGCTTCACATAGGCGTCTTCTAATTGCAACAGTACTCACAGGTAACTTTAGACCTTTGATCTTCCTGCAGCTGATTGTTGGCTGAGTCCTTGACATTTTGATTCCATTAGGAAGGTAGTTTTTCGCTTTCTTCCACGTCTTTTTCAGGTTTTGGTTGCCCTTTTAAAGCATTTGTGATCATTTTAGCCGAGCAGCCTATCATTTTCTGCACTTCTTTATATGCTTTCCCCTCTCCAATAAACTTTTTAATCAAGGTACGCTGTTCTTCTGAACAATGTCTGGAACGACCCATTTTCCTCAGAATTTCAGAGAGAAATGCCCTGTAACCAGCATGTACAATATTTGCTGCCTTCCTTCCTTAAAGGATAACTGTCACATTTAGACCCTCATTTCAATTTTCATATATGTAGTTAGTAATAACATGATATTCCAGAATCAGTTACTATTAGACTGACTTACCCCATATTTAATAAGATTCAGCCCTTAGCAACCAGTCTGCATAAAACTGCAATTTCACTATTCAGTTAAGATGGCCGCCACTGCCCTCACCCTGAGGCTAATCTCGCCTGCCCTCACTACCCACAATGCATTGAGCTTCTCACATGCACTAGCCAGTAACAATAGCCCCCCAAAAGTGTCAGTAACCAGAGCCCTCCCCCTAACGGGTTAATGTCCTGCAGCACAAAGGGGTCCTCTTACCAAATGTTGCTTTCATTTATACACTGAGCAGACGGCAGATCTCCCTTCCCTGGTCTGCGCTGCTCCAACTTTGCATTCTCCAGCTCTGCTGAGTGAGGGAGCATCTGCCAAGCGCAGGGACAGGAGAAGTGCACACAGCCCAGGCACTGTTATCAGCTGCTGGGGAGGACCTGGCTTTAATCATTTACTTACAGTCCCTGGCTGTCAGTAATGTGAGCCAGCACTCTGTGTGCTCCGTCTATCAACAGATAGACGGACCATGCCTAGCAACCCTATTTTAAGCACAGGTAATAATAGGCAGTACAGGGAACAAAAATGTGGAATTAGGGGGTAATTGAATAAACAGTGAAAGGGGGCGGAGCTGACCGTTGATGAGAGAAGACGCACAGATCCACAGCTCCTGCTCTATTAAATAAATCAGAGCTCATCCAGCCTTCAAAGGACTCCAAAAGCATTTAAAAACGATATCAATCAACAGACAAGCTTTGACAGAGCAGAATAACTACTTTATTGGACTTGTAACAAGAATCTAAAGAGTCCACAGAGCTGCGGCCTACTAGAGCAGGGGTGCCGGGGACTTGCCAGCCGGCTACCCGGGGTTTAAGACCTCCAAAGTAAAGAAAATCGAGACTGGAGGAACTGGTGAGCCCTCCGCCTGCATCATCAGCCATATCCCTGGAAAATCCAGCTTTCCAGGAGGAAGATAAGACTGCGGCCTGGCGCGGCACCCAGACAGCGGCCTAAAGTAGGAGACACAGCCGCCTTCCACGCACAGCTGCGGACCCCGACAAGCGTCCAGTGATCACCCAAAGAGCCGGACGATACAACTTACAGAAGCGCCAGAGTAGCGATCCAGCTACCAGCCCACCCTGACGTACGGGCACCGCTGACAGAGAGCTGTAATCCTCGGCGTGCACGGCAATCGCATCATCAACCCGAATCCAGGGTCCGTCTCCCCAGATGCTGGCAGTCACGGCGACTCAGAGAGGCCCGCAGAGAGCGGACTGAAACGGAGGATCGCATCCGACAACAGGAAGCTCTGAGCTGGGTGAGTCATCTGCTACTTCACAGACCTAGCCCCAGGCTATTGCGAATATTCGCCGCAGATAAAATCGGATGTTCATAAAAATCGGATCGCATAGAAATAATCTTATCATAGGACTGAGCATTGCGATTATTTGCTGAAAAGAAAATTCGGATGTCTAGAAAATTCGGATCGATTTAAAAATTCGCATAAAAATTCGCATAGAATATTCCTATCAGTAAAACAGCCACTCTGTGCTTCAGTCATTGGAGCTGATAGGCAAACAGGAGTGCCTCATCATTTACGCTTCTGACACAGAATTTTCAGTGACATATCTACCCCCCCTCAACTGAGATCTAACAGACTTTAGGGTCTTTGGCCCAATTTTTTCTAGCCTCTACTTAGAAGATTAATAGAGGCACCACAATGCAATTCTACATATAAATAACAGCCACGGCCATTGAGGGCCATAGGAAAAGAGGTTAAAGGGGACTCACCATACTACTCGCACTGTTCTGCTATTCCTTAAAGCTCTCACTCCAGTGGGATTGATTGGCTCAGTCAACTAGCTAAATAGTGATGGTTAAAATCGGCCCAGGCAAACCCAGGCCCGACTCCAATAAGTGTCTTTCAGGCTCTTTCGACTCCTACATGCAGAAACGTCTCCCTGCACCACCTGTGAAGAATCCACATACACACAGATCCACGCACTCGGGTTCTTTAACAAAAACACTACACCCAACAGTCCCTCAGAGATGGAAAGTGACCAAGAAGAAGACACTAGCTTACCCATTTCAAGAGCATTTCTGGGGCAGGCCCTTTCAAAAGCACTCAAACCAGTAGTAAAGGAGCTGCAGGATATTAAACAAGAAATGAAATCCATGGGCGGAAGAGTTGAGCAATTGGAATCTACGCAAGCTCAAATAATCTCATACACAGAAGCGACTTCCGCAAACTTTTCATCATGCCAGACACACATGAACAAAATCGTCAACTGGATGGAAGACCAGGAGAATAGGGCCAGACGCAATAACCTGAGACTCAAAGGAATCCCGGAATCCATCTCTACAGAGGCCCTACCGGATACAGTCAAACAAATATTCTCAGCTATACTGGGTGACAACTATCTACTAGAAATCTCTATTGAAAGAGCGCACAGGGTGCTAAGAGCCAAACCACAAGGGTCAGACCCACCGAGAGATGTAGTTTGCCGCCTCTTCAACTCCAGAGTGAGAGATGACATCTTAAAATTCGCTCGAGCCAAACCCATGGTCAAATTAGAAGGGTCTGAAGTGTCGATATATCAAGACCTAGCCAGGGTCACCTTATCCAAAAGGAATATGCTCCGTCCTCTCGCAGAAGTCCTACGACACAGAAATATCCCTTATAGATGGCTATTCCCGTTCGGCCTCTCCTTTTCAGCTGAAGGAAAAAGATACATCTTGAGGGATCACTCCGAACTGGCAGAAATCCTATCATCACTTCAGATCACAGATGTGGACATCCCAGATTGGTCTCCAATATTAGACCTCACCAGCCTACCAACGGTCCCTCCACCCACACCATGGGAATCTGTTGGTGCAGAGAGGAAGAGTCGCAGCCGAAAAACGACAGGGGAAGCTGACTCCAAGACGTCTAGACATCGACCCCACCTGAGAACTGATTTTTCCTAGGTGATGCTAGCTTATGCTACCCCCCTCAGGGGGTTCCCACTCAGTAGTTTAATTTGTTCGTAGTTACCATTTGTTGCAATCACCTCATTTACTGGTTTCACCTTTGCCTCTATGGCCCTGTTATTGGTGCGGGATGGGGGAGTGGGTCATGACAACATATACTTGATAAAAGCATAATTTTGTTCGCTTGATACCCCCACACCCACTGGGAGCTGGTGGTGGGCCTCTCCCCCATCCCTCACCACTGCTCCTCATACCTAGATATAGTGTCGGACACCCCTTCCCGACTTGACATAGTTCCCTGATAAGTCCCCTCTCTGCAGTCAAAGCAATGTTAAAAGTGATAACGCCCTCATGGCTGTAGCTTATCAATGTTGTTGCATATGCTAGATATGTTTTGTTCTTTACTGCATTTGCATATGTTTATCCCTTTAGGGATGCTACATTTATGGTTGTTACAGACAAGTACCTCCTGTTTGACCTCCACCCTTCTCCTGCCTCCTTTTGAGTCACAACCCTTGGACCTCCCACTCCACTACCCTACAACACCCAGGTGTAACTCCGACACTCGAACACCACACTTTCAACACTTCCCATGACCACGGTACACTTAACCACTTATAATGTTAGAGGCCTAAACTCTCCGATTAAGCGCAGCCAACTGCTCCAAGCTCTAAAAAAATCACGAGCCGATATTCTATTTTTTACAAGAAACCCATTTCCTCACGGAAAAGACCCCCTCATTCCAGAAACATTTTTATAACCACTGGTACCACTCACACACCCCTACAAAACTCTAGAGGGGTAGCCATTGCCTTCTCCAAACACATCACATTCGAACTCGAGAGCTCATACAAAGAAGAAGAAGGCAGACTACTTGTACTCATTGGGCTACTAAATGGTAAGCAGGTCACTTTGGCGAATCTATATGCCCCCAACACACAACAACCCCAATGGATAAGAGACCCCACGACATTAATACATAGCTTGTCAAAAGGAGTTCTAGTAGTAGGTGGGGATCTCAACGTAGCCCTTGATCCACTTCTTGACACATCCTCCGGGCGGTCCACCCTTTCTTACAAAGCATTAAGACATATCAAGAAATCATTGCAGATATTATCCTTGACCGACGTGTGGCGCTTTCTCCACCCCTCGGTGAAAGACTATACTCTGTACTCAGCACCACACAACTCTTACCACAGAATCGATTACTTTTTTCTTCAGCAGTCTTCCCTCACCAAGGCACAATCATCTGCAATAGGTTCAGGAATACACTCGGATCACTCCTCGTTAGAAATTCACATAATATTATCAGACCGCCCATGTACACGGCCGCCTTGGAGACTTAATGAAACTCTCCTTACCACCACTGAGGTCCATAATAGAATCTCAGAACGTCTCAAAATGTACTTTGAGTTGAATGACAATTCAGAGGTCTCCACGCCGGTAGTGTGGGAAGCACACAAGGCAACCATCAGAGGCGAATTCATCTCCATTGGCACATATTGTAAAAAATAAAGAGAACAAAAAATTAGATCCTTGCAGTCAGAAATTTCACACCTGGAAAAACTTCATAAACAATCACTCATAGCGCCAATCCTACAGAAGCTTACAGAATCTCGACTACAGCTTAGAGATTTATTGAACAAAAACTCAGCCAAACTCTACATGTCCGTCAAACATTCTTTCTATGCCCATGGACATAGGGCTTCTAAATTAATGATGTCCCTTATCAAAAGAAGAAAGTCCCACACTTTTATAAGGGAAATTAAGGACAGTAGGGGAATCATCACTAATGACCCAGGAAAGATTGAAAAAGAGTTTATTAACTTCTACTCCTCATTATACCAATTACGCACCCCAGAGAGACAGATGAACGCACAGGATACTATTGCAGCAATATCTCAATTTCTAACCCGTGCTTCCCTCCCCAAACTAGACCCTAGCGTACTTACAAATCTGATGAAACCCTTCTCACAGACAGAGGTCCGGTCCATCCTGCGAAAGTGTCCTAAACAGAAAGCACCAGGCCCAGACGGCCTTCCCTGCTCCTATTACAATTCTTTTTCGGATGTCCTTCTCCCTCACCTGACGGACACATTCAATGCTTACCTCTCAGGATCCAGCATTCCAAAACAGGCCCTCAAGGCATATATCACATTAATACATAAAGAGGGGAAGGATGCCACTCAGTGTGGAAGCTATAGGCCAATCTCTTTGTTAAACACAGACCTGAAATTATACGCAAGCTTGCTGGCCAATAGACTCAAACCCTTATTACCGTCTTTGATTTCTCCAGAGCAGGTAGGGTTTGTGTCCGGAAGGGAGGGGAAGGATAATACCCTGAGAGTTCTCTCCATTATGCAAATAGCTAGCCAGATGAAAACCCCCCTGGTCCTGCTAGGGACAGATGCGGAGAAGGCTTTCGACAGGGTGGACTGGACCTACATGAAACAGGTTCTCCTACATTTTGGACTACCACAAGAGTTTGTGGATGCCATATTCCTGATGTACGATGCCCCTTCAGCGAGATTACGTATCAACCAAAACCTATCGGCACCTTTTTATATTTATAATGGAACAAGGCAAGGGTGTCCACTATCACCAATCCTCTTTGTCCTCTCGCTCGAACCATTATTAGCTTCTATCAGACTCCATCCTGACATAAAGGGATTCAATGATGGCAGATACGTACATACAACAGCTGCGTATGCGGATGATATTTTGCTCACATTGTCAAACCCATTCTACGCCTTGCCTGCGCTGCAGGGCATCCTGAAGGAATATGGCATGATATCAAACTTCAAAATAAACGCCTCCAAGTCAGAAGCACTGGGTTTTAATATTAGTAAGGAGGAGATTGAATCTCTGCGCTCCCAACACCCCTTCCACTGGCCAAAATAATACATCACTTATCTAGGTATAAAATTAAGTTCAAACTGGAGCGATTTATACTCACTCAACTACGCTCAGATTCCAAACACCTTTAGACAAATATTATCTTCGTGGTCTTTACCCTTTTTGTCCTGGATGGGTCGTAAAAACCTAATAAAAGCAATACTACTCCCTAAACTGACATACCTGTTCCAAACTCTCCCGATACCACTCCCAGTATCCTTTTTCAATAATATACGCAGGATTGTTAGTAACTACCTCTGGGACGGCAAAAAAACGAGATTAAATTGGAATCTGCTAACCCAGCACAAATCAAGAGGAGGCATGTCGATCCCTGACTGGAGATTATATTACGAAGCTACCCATATTTCCAGGATAGTACATTGGTTAAGGTCAGATGAAAATAAAATATGGCTCCCATTGGAAAACCTACTAGCAATATCTCCTCTCAGGGCATTACTATGGAGGAAAAAAGACAAACCTATCTCCCAACTTACACCAAACGTTATTACACAGTCCACCCTGTCGTTATGGTACCAATATTCGGACTCCCTAAGTCCCATATTGTCCCCCTTAATGATAACAGACATTGCAGAACTACACCAGGGGAAATACAAGGACACAGGTCTAAAGTTTAATGATGTTAGTTCCATTACAATACACTCCTTTCTTGATCAAGAACAAATAGAAGATCCTCTGAGTCAATGCACGCGCTACATAAGGCCCATGTTCACTCGTTAATAAAGCCATATCTCGCCCAAGCCACAAGTCCCAGGGAAATGACGCAATTTGAAAAATTTGCGGCCTCCTCCGCTCCTCCTAAACATTTGCTGTTGCAGATTTATAATACCTTACAACAAATTAAATATCCAAGCATTAGAGGTTTTCTGGGGGAATGGGAAAAAGATCTGGACACCACATGGTCCAATGCAGAAATCAAACAAATATATCTCAAATCTCACGGTATCTCCAGATGTATCCGGCTACAAGAAAACTCATACAAAATAGTCACTAGGTGGTATCGTACACCCGTTAGACTAAGGCAGATGACCTGTCTAAACTCTGACATATGCTGGAAATGTAAATGCTCAAGAGGCACATATATCCACATGTGGTGGGACTGCCCGGTAATCAACCCATTCTGGGCCCTGGTACTCAGTTTAATCAAAGAGATATGTACCTTAACGCATGATCCATCTCTGGCCTCTATTTTCCTTAATATCCGT
Organism: Bufo gargarizans; assembly: GCF_014858855.1. NCBI lineage: Eukaryota > Metazoa > Chordata > Amphibia > Anura > Bufonidae > Bufo > Bufo gargarizans. The sequence continues at coordinate 77,449,519 of NC_058082.1, read as the reverse complement.
TTAGATAGCGTTCCAGTAGAGAAAAGAATACTCTTCCAACACCTCATTGCTGCAGCTAAATTACTGATTCCTCAACATTGGAATCAACCAAGCTCTCCCACCCTCTCACAGTGGCTACATAAGGCTAACCATATCTTTCACATGGAGGAACTTTCGGCTTGGGAACTGAGGACACACAATAGGTTTACTAAAATTTGGGACAGTTGGACTAAATACCGCTCCTCCACTCCTGCCATACAACTTTTAACTGACTCAACTTAAATTACACCTAGGGTGATTATAAACACCATCATATAACTGAGGTCCTCCCACTTCTTTTCCTCCCCCCCCCCCCCCTTTGCCTCCTCTTCCTGACGTTTTCCCGCCCTCTCCTACATGACGCAATATGGTTGTCTCCAACCTTGGACCAACTCACTTACATCTCCTTCCGTCACTCACTTTGTTTTATGGTTACTCTATCAGACTTAAAATACGCAAACTGAGTTGTTGTACTACCTGTCTTTATGCTGTACATTGTTATGGTGTCTAATGAATCACTGAACTTCTTCCTCATTATGTATACAATGTACATTTATTGGATTTTTTCATATATTATATAAAAACTAATAAAAAGAAAATTGAAAAGAAAAGAATACACAGTGAAAAGTTGAAATAGGTCCACCAAGATATTAATCACCACAATCCAATACTCCAATATATATATATATATATATATATATATATATATGTGTGTGTGTGTGTATATATATATATATATATATATATATATATATGACAGTTATACTTTAAATAAGGGCAATAATTGCCACCTGTTTTTCAAAGAGTGAATGACCTCACTCATTGAACCCCACACTGCTATTATTCATTAAGTGATTGAATTACAGAGAATCGGCAGCATGCATGTCATGACTGTTGGGTTTCTATAATTGACACTTGCTAGTCAATTATTTGCCATGTAGAAATATCATTTCTACCAAAAACAGTAATTGATCAGTTTATTGATGTCTTATTCCTATTATTTTGAACACAACTGTAATTGGTGATTTGATAACATCATCAACTTCTGTTTGTCACTGCTCCTACTTGGAGAAAATCACTACCTTACAGACTCCCGCTGGTGAGGTGGGCGCCATGCGTTTCGTGATAAACAAAGTAAAAACTGATTATATAATGGAGGAGCAGAAGAGGAGAAGAACCCAAAGAGATCGGGTTCCGAGACAGAGGAGAAGAATAAATGAAGAACAAAAACCATTGTTCGCTTTAGGGCGAAAAGGCTCTAAACCACTGGATATGGACAATGTTGCCTTAAAAATGGCATCTAAAAGACAGAATCTGGAGAAAACAAGAAAGATCAAGAGACATGAAATCCTAACAGAGAAAAGGAAAATGGAGAACCTTATGAAACCTCACTCTGCAAACTCTGCCAATAAAGAACTTCAGAGGACCATTCTTAACACCATGAGAAAAATTGGAGAACTGGCCCCTCAGAGAATGACGATGAACAAAGATGCAATCCTCCAAAAGCTGAGAAAGATCATCTGCACAGAATTGAAGAGGTTCTCCAAAAAACATCAATATACCGTATGTCTCTTCCTCCAGATCTGAAAGTCTAGAGACCCAAAACCTACAAAGAGAGGCAGCCCAGAACAGAATAAAAAACAACAGAGACTGGGTTATCCAATGTAGGAGACCACTTTTCTATGCAAGACAAATAGTGAATGGTGCTTTAAAAGCGTTCCAGGTCATCCGCTATAAACATCTCCTTCAAGACTCATGTACACGACCGTAGTTATGGTCCGCATCTGAACCGCAGTTTTTGCGGCTCGGATGCGGACCCATTTACTTCAAAGGGGCCGCAAAAAATGCGGACAGCACTCAGTGTGCTGTCCACATCCGTTGCTCCGTTCCGTGGCCCTGCATAAAAAATATTGCATGTCCTATTCTTGTCTGTTTTGCGGACAAGAATAGGCATGTCTACAAATGAACCACCCGTTACGTTCTGCAAATTGCGGTTTGCGGACCACAAAAAAAGGCACGGTCGTGTGCATGAGGCCTCACAAAGTAGTGATAAGCAGCAGGGGTAATAGTCGATATTTCTCGAAGATTTGATAGAATATTTGACATATATTCATCAAATATTCGCTAATTCGTTATCCCAATCATAATATTTGCGTAATGCGCAAGTGTTTGCACATTATGGGCATGGCTTAGCGTGTGTGACGACGTTTTTCAAACTGGGCAAAAGTTTCAAGACACTTTGGAAAATGGTTGGCAGCAATTTCCGCGACGAAGAGGACGAACTCCTGATAACTGTGAGTACAACACTGTATTCAATTACTTTTTTAATGCATGTTTGAATAATATCAGTTTAGTAAGCAAGAGTGTTATAAAATATTTGCGATTGCGCAAATCTTAAATAATGTTGCAATTATCTTTGTACAAAGCATAGAACTTCATTTTTGATCAAGTCTGATTAGATATTCATGATTGTTGCAATAAGTATTGTTGTGACATAACCGCACTATGTAGCATGTATGTATGGAAAGCAAAGAAATAAGAAATATCAATCACATGCCACACACTATATAACACACACACACAGTCTATAGATTAGAGTTTATGTCTTGGTGGTCTGGAGAATCTTTTTTTGTCTGACCGCCAGTATTAGCTGGTTCATTTAGAGTTACCCAGGGTGCACCACGGGGAGGCGAACCAGCTCTACACCCCATAACGTACTGTCTCTTCACTAGACAGGTACCGTACATCTCAGCTCAGCAGGCCAATATACGATTGCTCAGACCCCATACACATAGAATTGGAATACAATCTGATCTTATAACGATAACATTAAATCTAATATTTCCCCTTCCAACAATTAAATACTTTTTGCTGTGTTGTTGAGGACATTTACTCTTAATACTTATATATGATCGGATCAGGGTCCAAAAGGAAAAGCAGAGAATAGTGATGGGGATACAGAAACTGCTCATGAAGAGGTGGCCATAATAAAGAAGTGGTCTGATCTCAAGAGGAGGCACCCTGACTGGATCACAGAGCTCAGTGAGAGAGTATGCCCGGGTACAATGTTTTTTTTATTTTATTTTTTATTTTTATTTTTATTTTATTTTTTTTTCTCCCTATCGCCAACAATGTGTACTGTATATATACACCCGTTACAAATGATTACTAAGTACCTGGTGTGACATGTAGCAAATCATCCGTTTACCTCATACATCTCTACCTCGCTTTGAGTGTATATATAAAGTGGATATAAAAAGTCTACACACCCCTGTTAAAATGTCATGTTTCTGTGCTGTAAAAAAAATGAGACAAAGATAAATCATTTCTGAACTTTTTCCACCTTCAATGTGACCTATAAACTGTACCACTCAATTGAAAAACAAACTGAAATATTTTAGGTAGAGAGAAGAAAAAATATAAAAATAAAATAATATGGTTGCATAAGTGTGCACACCCTTAAACTAATACTTTGTTCAAGCACCTTTTGATTTTATTACATCACTCTTTGGGTATGAGTCTATCAGCATGGCACATTTTGACTTGGCAAGATTTGCCTATTCTTCTTTGCAAAAACACTCCAAATCTGTCAGATTGCGAGGGCATCTCCTGTGCACAGCCCTCTTCAGATCACCCCACAGATTTTCAATCTGATTCAGGTCTGGGCTCTGGCTGGGCCATTCCAAAACTTTATTCTTCTTCTGGTGAAGCCATTCCTTTGTTGATTTGGATGTATGCTTTGGGTTGTTGTCATGCTGAAAGATGAAGTTCTTCTTCATGTTCACCTTTCTAGCAGAAGCCTGAAGGTTTTGTGCCAATATTGACTGGTATTTGGAATTGTTCATAATTCCCTCTAGCTTAGTATTCTTTTGGTGATGGGCAGTGTTGTTTTTGCGCCAAACATATCTTTTGAAATTATAGCCAAAAAGTTGAACCTTGGTTTCATCAGACCAGAACACCTTTTCCCACATGCTTTTGGGAGACTTCAGATGTGTTTTTGCATAATGTAGCCTGGCTTGGATGTTTTTCTTCGTAAGAAAAGGCTTTCGTCTTGCCACTCTACCCCATAGCCCAGACATATGAAGAATATGGGAGATTGTTGTCACATGTACCACACAGCCAGTACTTGCCAGATATTCCTTCAGCTCCTTTAATGTTGCTTTAGGCCTCTTGGTAGCCTCCCAGACCAGTTTTCTTCTCGTCTTTTCATCAATTTTGGAGGGACGTCCAGTTCTTGGTAATGTCACTGTTGTGCCATATTTTCTCCACTTGATGATGACTGTCTTCACTGTGTTCCATGGTATATCTAATGCCTTGGAAATTATTTTGTACCCATCTCCTGACTGATACCTTTGAACAATGAGATCCCTCTGATGCTTTGGACACTCTCTGTGGACCATGGCTTTTGCTGTAAGATGCGACTAAGAAAATTTCAGGAAAGACCAACTAGAGCAGCTGAACTTTATTTGGGGTTAATCAGAGGCACTTTAAATGATGGCAGGTGTACGCTGACTCCTATTTAACATGATTTTGAATGTGATTGCTTAATTCTGAACACAGCTACATCCCCAGTAATAAGAGGGTGTGCACACTTATGCAACCACATTATTTTTTATTTTATTTTTGTTTTCTTCCCTCCACCTCAAGGATTTCAGTTTGTTTTTAAATTGAGTTGTACAGTTTATAGGTCACATTAAAGGTGGATAAGGTTCTGAAATTATTTATTTGCCTCATTGTTTTACATCACAGAAACCTTACATTTTAACAGGGGTGTGTAGACTTTTTATATCCACTGTATGTAACCTCTAATCATTTCTCTGCTTTCTACTCCACAGACTCTTTGCAGCAGATATGGTCTGCAGACTCCAATACCTGCATGAACACGGCATCGTTCATCGGTAATTCACACATAATCATATTATCCTTGACTCCCCAAGTTGTTTTTTTACAAATCTATTTTCTAAAGTTCTTACCATAAATTATCCTCGATAATAAGTGTCTTTCTCTCTGCAGTATATGATGAAGTGGAGAGCCGCACTCAATTTGATTGACTCTGGTGCCAATCAAGGGCTGAACCCCGCCAATGTACATGCAGTGAGATTGAGGCACACAGATTTTTTAGTGTTGCAATTAAATTATTTATTTAGTTTCGCAGTAGTTTCATCCAATTGCCCAATATTTATCTTCAAGGTACAAACAGAATATCTAGACCGGACGTTTCGGTCACATCAGACCTTCATCAGCGGTAACATTTTTATCTGTTCTGAAGGGAAGAAATGGGTCCTCAGGATGAAAATAAATGTGTCCGCACCTGTTCAGCAAAATTGCGGAACAGATGAGGGCCTATTTTGCGGATGTGTAAATAGACCCTTACCTATACACATGGCCGATTGGCAATAACATCTTCCATCAGATGTCACCGGTTCTTCAGCAGAGCCCGCCCACAATTCCAATGGGATTGTAAGTATAAATCCCAATGTCATCTATAGTGTTATCATTGCTCAGTTACATAGACACTATAAACCTTATCAGTATTTTTACCCCCTCCCCCCAGTTATACAATATATATGTGAAGAGCTGATTCTCAGACATATCTATTTGTCTTTTTACAGGAGTAAACGGCTGATATAAATCAGCCTCATTCCAGTAACATCCAGGAATGAACCTTTCTACACCGATTTGTGACAAACCTACCAAGCATCCACCACTTAACATCCAGGCAGATTCGAGCACCAACAATCCAGGGTTTTATTCTGATCGCCAAAATTGGGGTCGGGGAGGAATTGTTTACCCTAATACGAGGACAAGACAACCAGTAGTCCTCAGGGCTTTTTCGCCTCTCTCTGGATCTCCACAGCAGTTCTTTCAACCCTACTTGCTATGTAACCATCTAGACAGCTCATCTGCAGAATTGGTGCCAACCACAAACACTACCGATATTGACTACTGGGTATGACAGAAGGAAGCGACTGCTCCTTCAATTACCGAATATGGACTAACAGAAGGATGCGGCTGCTCCTTCTCTAATCAGACATGGAATGGCAGAAGGATGCGGCTGCTCCTTTAACAACCATGATTTGTCAAAAGGCCAAATGGATGAATGCAGTGTTGTGGGAAGAACATCCTAGAGGAATCCAGGGAGAACTCCACCTACATGGGTCACACTTCCAACATTCCAGCTCTTCACTTCTTCATCATGTGTGAACGAGGCTTGGATTTGAAGAAGCAACACACAAGCATAAACCAAGGTCTGAAGAGCAGAATCAAGATTATCTGCTCCCTTCTATCTAAATGAAGAGCATTTCCTTGTTTGTATGACATTAACCACCTTCATGCAGAAATAAAAAAATATCATTTATGGAGGTTTTTGTTTAAATTATTTCTGTATACAGAACTTATTATCATGTAGGCCTAATGTAATTGGGGGAGAAGCAAAATAACACCTGAAGATGGTCATATAAAATATGTATATTACAAATATTTAAGGTGTTATTAGGGATATTGATGACCTATCCTTGGATAGGTTCTTAGCATCAGTGGCATCTCCACTGACCAGTTGTTTTCAGCAGCATTTGATTGAACTGCAAGACCCTAACATGACTCACTATACAGTGGATAAAGGTCTCTAACCCTGGCTTCGTCCATTGTATTCTTTCTGGTAACAGCAGCTGCTGAAAACCGGTGATCGGTGGGGTTGCTGGGTGTCGAATTCCCACTGATCTAATATTGATGGCCTATTAATTTAAAGGGGCTTCCCAAATACCCAAAAGCTGAGCTCAAACATTATGAACATGGTTTTGAACCTGACACACATCTATGCAATGTTTTATACTGCATTAACCTCACAAAACATTTTTGTCAATTTATACTATATAAACCAGCAGCCTGGATAATCCTGTGGCATTGAATATCTCCAACCTCCTGCTTGAGGTTGTCTTTGTACAGGTATTGAAGTGATCCTGTTGAGGCAGTTTTTCTGTTCATGCGTCCTACTGGTATGTATTCTTTGGCATCCTAAAAGCCAAATACCATACCTGCCTCTCAGTATGGAGTAGATTGTAGGACACAGTTTAGTTTTATAAGAGTTTGGTAAGGGGAACAAAGCCATAACTAATGGGAAAGGTTATTCTAGAATCAATTCCAGAATTGTAGTAATTACGGAATGGTCGCTAGTCTCTGTAGTAATAGCAGATTGATTACTTACTGGTCTTTGCAACATCATTGATGCAACATATGTTTCACTGTGACCGTATGGGGAACACTATAGTTGCCATTGTATGGGGCAGACATTGACAGCCATAATAAAGGGGCACAGTGTGCCTAGCATTAAATTGGGAGCTTGCATTGTACGTGTTTTATCTATCAGCGCATCATCTGCTATATATTTTCTATCATGAGTGGGATTCATTAAAATAAGATTAAAATGAGGAACCTAAATCAGTATTTTTATACAGCAATACCCGTCAAATTATTACGGACACTCGCCCATTGATTATAGACCAATATATGACCGTTCAGTAACATAGACTTCCTCTTCAATTTAGGTAAGGTGTCTATTGACAGAAGAGGGGAGTTATTTGCAGCTATACCCCCACATTGGTTACCACACTGTGCAGTATCGGAGTGAAGCTTAACCCCTTAAGGACCCAGAGATTTCCATTTTTGCATTTTGGTTTTTCACTCCCCGCCTTCCCATACTCCTAGCTTTTTTATTTTTCCATTCACATAGCCTTATGAGGGCTTATTTTATGCGGGGCAAGATGTGCTTTCTATTGGCACCATTTACGGTTGCATAGCATGTAGTAGGAAACAGGGAAAAAACGCAATACTGATAGATTTTTTTTTTTTTATATTTTTTTTTTTACACTGTGCACTATGCGGTAAAATTGACCTGTTATTTTCATTCTCCAGGTCAGTACGGTTACAACGATACCACACTTTTGTATAATTTTTCTTGCGTTTTAATACTGAAAAAAATAATAATTAAACTTTGAGGATTTTTTTTTTTCTATAACCATATTCTGACCCCTATAACTCTTTTGTAGTCATGTGTACAGGGCTGTGTGAGGGCTCATTTTTTGCAGGACGATCTGTTCTTTTCAGTAATACCAATTTAAAGTATGTGTGACTTTTTAATCACTTTTTATAAAAAAATTAATGGGTAGTTGAAGTGACAAATAATGGCAAATTGGTATTTATTTATTTTCCCATTACCCCATTTGCCGTATGCCATTAATATTGTTATATTTTAATAGTATGGGCATTTTCACACTCGACTATACCTATGATGTTTATTTTTTTTATTAAGTATTTTAAGGAAAATTAAGGAAAAGGTGATTTGAACTTTTTTTTTATATTTGTAAAAAAATATTTAAAACTTTTTTTTAAGTCACCTTGGGTGACAATAACTGGCATTCATTAGATTGCCTATTGTGTTCATTGATGTCTATATAGACATCATTGAACACTTTATTTTCACTATAACAATATAATGCTGCCACCTAGTGGCCTGTATTGGTATAGTCCTCTAATAGGCACTGAAACCTGCTTGAGGCTTCAGCCTATTAGCGCAAGGTAACAGGTTCGCCGATCTCAGTCGGGGAACGCTGTTACTGGAGCGGAAGTGCAAAACTTCCGCTCCGGACTGCGTAGATCCCGTGGTCACATTTGACCACGGCATCTGAAAGGGAAAATGTATGCGATCAGCCTTATGGATGATCGCATACATGTGCTGCGGGTCCCTACTATTTAAAATAGCACAAACCCTGCTGCTAAGGCGCCTGCTGCATGTGTGAGCGGGCGCCATATTTAGGGACCGGACTTCCTTAAAGGGTTAAAGGGGTTGGGATACTTTCACATCTGTGTTTTTGCTGTCAAGTTTTGAGATCCAGCATGGGATCTAAATAACTGGAGGAAAATGCTTCTGTTATGATAATACAACTGGCTGTATCTATTCAGAACGGATCCGGTTGTATTATATCGAAAATTTAAAAACCGAATCCAGCACTGAAACCATTGTAAGACCTCTTTCATACTTGCGTTGTCCGGATCCGGCGTGTACTCCACTTGCCGGAATTACACGCCGGATCCGGAAAAACGCAAGTGAACTGAAAGCATTTGAAGACGGATCCGTCTTCAAAATGCTTTCAGTGTTACTATGGCAGCCAGGACGCTATTAAAGTCCTGGTTGCCATAGTAGTAGTGAGGAGCGGGGGAGCGGTATACTTACAGTCCATGCGGCTCCCGGGGCGCTCCAGAATGACGTCAGAGCGCCCCATGCGCATGGATGACGTGTCCATGCGATCACGTGATCCATGCGCTTGGGGCGCCCTGACGTCACTCTGGAGCGCCCCGGGAGCCGCACGGATGGTAAGTATACTGCTTTCCCGCTCCCCACTACACTTTACCATGGCTGCCAGGACTTTAGCGTCCCGGCAGCCATGGTAACCATTCAGAAAAAGCTAAACGTCAGATCCGGCAATGCGCCGAAACGACGTTTAGCTTAAGGCCGGATCCGGATCAATGCCTTTCAATGGGCATTAATTCCGGATCCTGCCTTGCGGCAAGTCTTCAGGATTTTTGGCCGGAGCAAAAAGCGCAGCATGCTGCGGTATTTTCTCCGGCCAAAAAACGTTCCGGTCCGGAACTGAAGACATCCTGATGCATCCTGAACGGATTTCTCTCCATTCAGAATGCATTAGGATAAAACTGATCAGGATTCTTCCGGCATAGAGCCCCGACGACGGAACTCTATGCCGGAAGAAAAGAACGCATGTGTGAAAGAGCCCTAAGTCAATGGGCGCTGGATCAGTTTTTTTTTCGTTTTTGAAAAAAAAAAAACACAAGATGTCCAAGTCCTGTGGCTGAAAAACAAGACTAAATCATCACTCTTCTACCACTGTGCTTGACAGTTGGTATGCGGTACTGTATTTGCACTGTCTTTGTTTTTTGCCAAATGTGGCTCCGTGCATTAAAGGGCTTCTTTCACCCCCAAACAGCAATTTTCAGTATTGGACTTAATATAATTGCTAATGTACACAGAGTCCATATATACCCCTCTTAACTCTGGCTGTGCTTTAAATTCTTTAAAAAAATAGTACTTTTGTGATATGCAAATTTCCTCACTACCAGCAAGTTGGGCGGTTACTTGCTACTAGCTGCCGCATCCTCGGTCTAAAAAAACGCCCCCTCCTCCACTTGATTGACAGGGCCAGCGAGCGCTCTCCTCCTCTCGCTGGCCCTCTCTGACCATAAAATCCCGCGCCTGCGCCATACCGGTCCTCATTCGGCGTAGGCGCTCTGAGAGAAGGACGCTCGCTTGCCTGCTCCTTCCTCAGTGCTCCTGCGCTGATGACGTCAGCCTACACCCGGAAAAGAAGCATCGGAATTGAACCTCTTTCCTTGAAGTTCTTGATGATCCTATAAATTGTTGATTGAGGTGCAGTCTTAGTAGCCACAATATCCTTGCCTGTGAAGCCATTTTTATGCAACGCAATGATGGCTGCACGCGTTTCTTTGCAGATCACCATGGTTAACAATGGAAGAACAATGATTTCAAGCATCACCCTCCTTTTAACAGGTCAAGTCTGCCATTTTAACCCAGTCAGCCTGACATAATGATCTCCAGCCTTGTGCTCGTCAACATTCTCACCTGAGTTAACAAGACGATTACTGAAATGATCTCAGCAGGTCCTTTAATGACTGCAATGACTGTACATGAGAAAAGTCCACTAGTAGGATATTAGAGGGGTTGTGGCAAGTTTTAAAGCTATCCCCTATACGTACTGTGGAACATAACTGAATAAAATAAGTTTAAACATAACCACCAATCCCAAGAATGGAGGTCCCATTACCCTGTTCTGATGGAGTGGCAGGTCATGCTTGTGCGCTTCCGTTCAATTTATTCTCTATGGTAGCACCGACTGAGCTCTATATTCGCCTATCTCCAGCGCTCCCCTAGAGAGAGTATGGAACGTCAGTGTGCACACACGGGGGCATGAGGCCCCCATTTTTGGGATTGGTGGGGTCCCAGCAGCTGTAACCCCAGCAATGAGCCAGTTATCCCTCATCCTGTTGTTGGAGGATAACTTATAAACTTGGCAAACCCCTTTAAAGGGAATCAGTCACCAGCGACCTCCCTATACAAATGTCTGCATAGACACATACAGTCAGGTCCATAAATATTGGGACATCGACACAATTCTAACATTTTTGGCTCTATACACCACCACAATGGATTTAAAAAGAAACGTACAAGATGTGCTTTAACTGCAGACTGTCAGCTTTAATTTGAGGGTATTTACATCCAAATCAGGTGAACGGTGTAGGAATTACAACAGTTTGCATATGTGCCTCCCACTTGTTAAGGGACCAAAAGTAATGGGACAATAATAATCATAAATCCAACTTTCACTTTTTAATACTTGGTTGCAAATCCTTTGCAGTCAATTACAGCCTGAAGTCTGGAACGCATAGACATCACCTGACGCTGGGTTTCATCCCTGTTAATGCTCTGCCAGGCCTCTACTGCAACTGTCTTCAGTTCCTGCTTGTTTTTGGGGCATTTTTTCTTCAGTTTTGTCTTCAGCAAGTGAAATGCACGCTCAATCGGATTCAGGTCAGGTGATTTACTTTGCCATTGCATAACATTCCACTTCTTTCCCTTAAAAAACTCTTTGGATGCTTTTGCAGTATGCTTTGGGTCATTGTCCATCTGCACTGTGAAGCGCCGTCCAATGAGTTCTGAAGCATATGGCTGAATATGAGCAGATAATATTGCCCGAAACACTTCAGAATTCATCCTGCTGCTTTTGTCAGCAGTCACATCATCAATAAATACAAGAGAACCAGTTCCTTTGGCAGCCATACATGCCCATGCCATGACACTGATGAGGTGGTATGCTTAGGATCATGAGCAGTTCCTTTCCTTCTCCATACTCTTCTCTTCCCATCACTCTGGTACATAGAAACATAGAATGTGTTGGCAGATAAGAACCATTTGGCCCATCTAGTCTCCCCAATATACTGAATACTATGAATAGCCCTTGGCCCTATCTTATATGAAGGATGGCCTTATGCCTATCCCATGCATGCTTAAACTCCTTCACTGTATTTGCAGCTGCCACTTCTGCAGGAAGGCTATTCCATGCATCCACTACTCTCTCAGTAAAGTAATACTTCCTGATATTACTTTTAAACCTTTGCCCCTCTAATTTAAACTATGTCCTCTTGTAGCAGTTTTTCTTCTTTTAAATATTCTCTCCTCTTTTACCTTGTTGATTCTCTATGTATTTAAAAGTTTCTATCCTACAGTTATCCCCTCTGTCTCGTCTTTCTTCCAAGCTATACATGTTTAGGTCATAGAAACATAGAGGTACAAGTTGATCTTTGTCTCATCTGTTCATAGGATGTTGTTCCAGAACTGTGAAGGCTTTTTTAGATGTCGTTTGGCAAACTCTAATCTGGCCTTCCTGGTTTTGAGGTTCACCAATGGTTTAGAATTTGTGGTGAACCCTCTGTATTCACTCTGGTGAAGTCTTCTCTTGATTGTTGACTTTGACACACATACACCTACCTCCTGGAGAGTGTTCTTGATCTGGCCAACTGTTGTGAAGGGTGTTTTCTTCACCAGGGAAATAATTCTTCGGTCATCTACCACAGTTGTTTTCCATGGTCTTCCGGGTCTTTTGGTGTTGCTGAGCTCACCGCTGCGTTCCTTCTTTTTAAGAATGTTCCAAACAGTTGTTTTGGCCACGCCTAATGTTTTTGCTATCTCTAATGTTTTTTTTGTGTTTTTTCAGCCTAATGATGGCTTGTTTCACTGATAGTGACAGCTCTTTGGATCTCATCTTGAGAGTTGACTGCAACAGATTCCAAATGCAAATAGCACACTTGAAATGAACTCTGGACCTTTTATCTGCTCATTGTAATTGGGATAATGAGGGAATAACACACACCTGGCCATGGAACAGCTGAGAAGCCAATTGTCCCATTACTTTTGGTCCCTTAACAAGTGGGAGGCACATATGCAAACTGTTGTAATTCCTACACCGTTCACCTGATTTGGATGTAAATACCCTCAAATTAAAGCTGACAGTCTGCGGGTAAAGCACATCTTGTTTGTTTTATTTCAATTCCATTGTGGTGGTGTATAGAGCCAGAAATGTTAGAATTGTGTGAATGTCCTAATATTTATGGACCTGACTGTAGCTGTGGTTCATCTAATTAAAACATTGTTATTCTTTTGTTTATCTGGGCCTTCATTCCCAAGAGGATACTTTTTCTTAATATGCAAATTAAGCATTTAATCCTTTGAAGGGTCACAATTGCTCTTGTTGCGTCCAAGCTCCACTTCTTTCTGTTGCCAGCCCCTACCTCGCTGCTTGGCCACTGCCTAGCCCTGTCAATCAAAATAGTAAGGGTGGGGCTGGCCTCAGAAATCAGTGGAGCTTGGGTGCACCAACAGCAATGGTGACACCCTCATTGCACGAAAGGCCTAATTTTGCATATTAAGAAAGTGTCATTACCTGTAAACTGAGCCTCAGATCAACAAAACAAAAACAGTGCTTTAGGCCTTATTCAGACAACCGTATGTTTTTTGCATTTTGCGGAACGCACACGACCAACCCCATGATAGAAATGCCTATTCTTGTCCCCAATTGCAGACAAGAATAGGACATGCTCTATCATTTCTGCGGGGCCCCGGATCGGAAGTACTGATGCGGACAGCTCAGGGTGGTGTGCTGTCCACATCCATTCCGTAAAATTGCAGAATAGATGCAGATGCATAAATATGGTCATGTGAATGAGTCCTTAATCAGGTGCCCACAGCTATGTGTCTGTGCAAACAGCTGGATAGGGAGGTCGCTGCTGACAGGGTCCCTTTTAACCCTCCAGGTTCTCTTCTGTTAGACTCAATTTGTCATGATGTCCCTCTCTTTGGGGACAATCGGCTTTGTTGAGTGGTTTATGGATACATTTATGAAGGACAGGAATGGATTGTGAAAAATTGCAGTTCTGTTACTTGGTAATCACAACCTATCAGCATAAATTAAATATTCTCGGAAGTATGCGCAAAGTGCTGAAGTGACCTTTCAGATGTGGAAAACAAGAGACAACAATAAATTGTCGAATTCTTTGACTATCCAAGATGTCATGCTTTAGTAAATTTCTTGGCTAATTACTTTATCATTTTAATATGGATAATAATAAAGGTCAATGAATGAAGAAAGCTCTCCAGAGGATTTCAACATACCTGTAAATTAAACATTTACTTGGGAAACCGAATGTCTTAATACTTTTAAGACTGTCGCTGACTTACTGCCACATCTATCAAAACTGGCATGCCTTTTGGAAGCAAACGCTTACTGAGGAACCATTGTAGTCTATAGCCAGAATGGTCAGACTCTAAGGCATCTTAGGCAGTGTGACACCCGCTACTTAACCACTTATTACCAGGCAACTTTCCATTTTTTGCATTTTCATTTTTATCTCCCAGCCTTCCCAGACCATATTGTTTTTATATTTTTGTTCACGTAGCTTTTATAAGGGTTTTCTTTTTTTTTTCCCTTAGGATAAGTTGTGCTGTCTAATAACACCATTTAATAATGCATACAATGTAGTGGGAAGCTGTAAAAAAATAAATAAATATTCAAATGCGCTTGAATGGGGGGGGACGCAATTCCGCAACGGTTTTATTGGTTTTGTTTTTACAATGTTCCCTATGCAGTATTTACAGACCAGTTTCCTTCATTTTCCGTTCTAGATTTTATTTTTATTTATTTTTTTGTGGCGGTGACTGTGATTATTTTTTATTTATTTGTAAAATGGGGAAAGGGGCATGATTTGAATTTTTACATTTATTTTTTGTAATTAAAAATAAAAAAAAGTTTTATTTCACTTTTTATAGTTCCCCTGTGGAACTTTATCATTCATTCATCTGATTGCTTCTCCCATAGACTTCAGTAATTAAACATTGTGGTCTTTGGGATATTTACTATGTTACTATGAAGCTCTGTCACAGGAAGGGCTCCATAGGAGCATTGCTGTCGAAAGGCATGGTAGCCTCAATCTCCACATGGGGAAGCTCTTGCGGACGCAGAAGCACAGCCCTCCTAGGGAAAGCTGCTCACACTTGACCAGTCATCTGAGGGGTTGAATGTCTGCAGAAACCTGGCATCTTTGGTGCCCAAACTGCTCCAGAGCGGACGCCTTCTTTAGAGACCCTACCGCTGACATATATAGTAGTGTGACGATATTGAAGTAATTATAGAAAAGGTTATAGAAATCTTTTTACTGATGTTTTTCTGTTGTTCATTTATTAAATTGATCCAAATTTAAACAACTTTTTGAATAGTCTTCATTAAAAGTTTCCTACCATTTTGCGTTTGCACACTGTAAGCCTAGGTGCTGAATCTGACATTAATCTGTTAGAGCACGGATCCTGTTTCTGACCGCTCTCCCTCCTTTCTCTCAGCGGTAGGAGGAGGATGTACATGAAAGGTCAGAGAGTGGAGAGGGAGGGGCAAGCATCCAAGGAGGCCAGCTCACACAGGCTAAAGATAGAGTGGAAAGCACAAGGTAGTTTGCAGAGGAAGACAGCAGCATCCTGGACACACTGATACCTGGGAGAGACATACCTACTTGAGAGAAGACTGAAACAAGCTGAACACCATTGAGTCTAAAATGATTCTTAGTGCTAACAATACATAGGTTTACCTGGAGAACCCTATGAGGTTAATTTATCTAACTGGTATAAAGTAGAACTGGCTTAGTTGCCCATAGCAACCAATCGCTCAATTTTGGAAAATGAAAGGTGGGATCTGATTGGTTGCTATGGGTAACTAAGCAAGTTCTACTTTACACCAGTTTGTTAAAGGGGTATTCCCATCTTGCTATTTAATCCTTACCTGCAGCCAGCTATGCTGTTCACTTCCTGGTTTCCTGCTGCTAAGGCTGGGTGGGCTTAGGCAGTTTGACACCTCCTTATGACATCACACTGAGAACTCAGTCCTTGCGTGCTGGTTCATGTGAAGAGTATGAGTCATCAGTCTGGCAGCCTGCAGTGTCTGTGAGGCCCCTCCCCCCTGCTGGGGAATAATCACTCAGAGTCATGGGAATGAGCGAAGACGGTAACATTTGGCTGTCCTGCATTCTAATACAGTTTAACACACAAACCCCATTCTGAGCAGCAAAAAAAAATCACTACTGTACATCAACCCAAAAGCATGTTAGCTAGTAGTCAAATGATCTGTGCTTTTTCCTCCCCTAAAATATTAACATTCCCCCACCTACCAGCACTGATGCAGATTTGTTTCCATTACAGCTCTCCTACAGTTGTGTATACACCTAAGGGTACTTTCACACTAGCGTTTTTCTTTTCCGGCACAGAGTTCTGTCCTGGGGGCTCAATACCGGAAAATAACTGATCAGTTTTATCCCCATGCATTCTGAATGGAGAGTATTCCGTTCAGGATGTCTTCAGTTCAGTCTTTTTGACTGATCAGGATGGAACCGCAGCATGCTATGGTTTTTATTTCCGGCCAAAAAAACTGAACACTTGCCTGAATGCCGGATCCGGCGTTTTCCCCCATAGGAATGTATTAATGCCGCACACAGCATTCAAAATACCAGAATGCTGGATCCGTCCTTCCGGTCTGCGCAAGCGCAGATTGAAAAAAGGTAGAAAGAATAAATGCCAGATCCGTTTTGCCGGATGACACCGGAAAGACTGATCCGGCATTTTAATGCGTTTTTCAGACTGATCAGTCTTAAAAATGCCATCAGTTGGCATACATTCCGGCGACGGAACTGCTTACTGGATCACTCTGCTGCAAGTGTGAAAGTAGCCTTAGACCATGTATCTGTATAGATGCATATACAGCTCTGCTATATATATCTTCGCCAGTACACTCTAGCACTGTTGCAGAACCGCTTCCTACACAGCTCTGCTACATCTATCTTCGCCAGTACCCTCTAACACTGTGGCATAACCACTTCCTATACAGCTCTGCTACATCTGTCTTCGTCAGTACCCTCTAGCACTGTGGCAGAACCGCTTCCTATACAGCTCTGCTACATCTATCTTCGCCAGTACCCTCTAGCACTGTGGCAGAACTGCTTCCTATACAGCTCTGCTACATCTGTCTCCACCAGTACCCTCTAGCACTGTTGCAGAACAGCTTCAGATACAGCTCTGCTAAATATATATATATGGTTCCATATACAGGCGGGGAAAAAAATGACCCTTCACTACGTGTTGAGACACAATTGAATTAAAAATTTACAAATGATCAGTGAGACCAATGGCTGTCTCTAGATTGACACGTGTGATAATTTTCCTAAATTAAAACGTAACATTTATTGTATTGAGTAGTTAAAAACTTCACACTAGACTAACGTTTAAAATTGTCAGCTCAGCCTACTGTCTGTATAATGATTTTTTATTTTTTATTTTAAATCATGAGTGATGGTTATGGCGTCTTAGGATGCATGTGGAGGTGCTGCTAACTGCCTTATTATTTTATTTTATTATTTTTGCTCTGCTTGGCTGCTTTATTTTTAGCAGCCACCACAGATGTTTGCTGTTACCAGCTCTGTTGATTCACAGTGCTGTAGTCCGTCACAGTGGTTGGTGCGCTCTCGCTCCTATTTGTTTTGTTTAAGGCAGAAGCTGATGCACTATTCCTCCTCAATGTCCCCTATCTTACTGTTTCTCTTTGCTCTCCTAGTAGCTTGTACATAGTAGGCTAAAGCTGTCTAAAATTCATGTTTTACAGCACTCTGCCCCCCAACATGTTTCGCCAATTTAACTTGGCGTCTTCAGGGGAACGGGCAGTCTGCTGCTGAGGTGACCGGAGCTTATAAGACCTTCCTTTGATGATGTCATGTTGTTTGTATCCACTCTGGATACATATCGTAACCCACATGTTACTTGAGCCTATCGGGGGCCACCTTCTATATTGTCCTTATTTCCGCCTTCCTATGGGATCCAATCACATCCTCCGTTTCTATTTTCACAATCCGGTCCAGCGCACGAAGGAGAGCGCTGAGTCTAAGTCCCTGAACATGCGCAGTAGAGCCCGCGGTCAGCCGAAGGCTCCGTATTAGGCGCATGCGCGAATTTAAGACAGCTTTAGCCTACTATGTACAAGCTACTAGGAGAGCAAAGAGAAACAGTCAGATAGGGGACATTGAGGAGGAATAGTGCATCAGCTTCTGCCTTAAACAAAACAAATAGGAGCGAGAGCGCACCAACCACTGTGACGGACTACAGCACTGTGAATCAACAGAGCTGGTAACAGCAAACATCTGTGGTGGCTTCTAAAAACAAAGCAGCCAAGCAGAGCAAAAATAATAAAATAAAATAATAAGGCAGTTAGCAGCACCTCCACATGCATCCTAAGACGCCATAACCATCACTCATGATTTAAAATAAAAAATCATTATACAGACAGTAGGCTGAGCTGACAATTTTAAACGTTAGTCTAGTGTGAAGTTTTTAACTACTCAATACAATAAATGTTACGTTTTAATTTAGGAAAATTTATCACACGTGTCAATCTAGAGACAGCCATTGGTCTCACTGATCATTTGTAAATTTTGAAAAATATATAATGGACAAAGACAAAAAATACTTCCTTGTGCATGAGCCCTAAGGGTAGGTTCACACTGAGGTTTTTTTGAAGCAGGTTTTAAGGCAGATTTCCTTTCAGATTTTTCAGCCAACGTCAGAAGTGAATCCAGAAGGATCTTTTACATTTCCGATTCCTTTCGAACCCACTTCTGGTTTTGAATGAAAAAACTGCAGAAAAATTTGCCTCAAAACCTCCTCCTAAAATCTGTGTGAACCTACCCTTATTCATGTCCTTTTACGCAAATAACTGGAAAATAACGGGGCATATCTGTAAATTTTCTGGACAAAATGCTGTATTTGTAAAGCGCTACTCTGTACCATGCACTAGTGTTGATAAATCTGCGTTCACACTACAGTCAATAGATGCAGTTGGCGTATGTAGCCATAGGCCTGTATTCACCTGATAGAGGCCAAAAAAAGCTTCCTCTAGTCTTTTTTTTTTTTTTTTAACCGATTGTCTTAGGTAGGGGCTCATATTTTGTGGGGTGAGGTGACGGTTTGATTGGTACTATTTTAGGAGGCATACGCCCTTTTGATCGCTTGGTGTTGCACTTTTTGTGATAGTAGGTGACAAAAAAGGCCTTTTTTTTTTTTTTTTTTTTAACAGTGTTCACCTGAGGGGTTAGGTCATGTGACATTTCTATAGAGATGGTCGTTACGGATGCGGCGATACCTAATATGTATACTTTTTTTTATTTATTTAAGTTTTACACAATAATAGCACTTTTGAAACAAAAAAATGATGTTTTAGTGTGTCCATGTTCTGAGAGCTATAGTTTTTTTATTTCTTGAGCGATTTTCTTATGTACGGGCTCATTTTTTGCAGAATGAGGTGACGGTTTTATTGGTACCATTTTGTGGGACATGCCTTTTGATCCCTTGGTGTTGCTTTTTTTGTGATGCAAGGTGACAAAAATGGCTTTTTTTAACACAGTTTTTATTTTTATTTTTATGATGTTTATCGGACTGGGTGGATCATGTGATATATTTATAGAGCTCACCGTCACGGACGCGGCAATACCAAATATGGCTATTTTATTTTATTTTTTCTATTTTTAAAATCTTTTGTAATTCTTTACTTGGGGAATTCTTTTTTACATGTGAAACCTTTTTTATTTTTTTATTTTAACACTTTATTTTTATTATTATTTTTTTATATATACTTTTCATCCCCCATAAGGTCATACAAGACCTCTGGGGGACATTTAACTTCACTTTTTTTTTTTCACCATTGATTTCTCCTGTAACAGCGGCTGACATAGTAGCCCCAGTTACAGGAGAAATACACCCCCCAGAGAGGCTGTACAGCCCCAGTGCAGGGCTGATCGAGGTCTGTGAAAGACCCGTCAGCTCCTGCACTCTCCCGGCCCCAGCGGTCACATGACTGCCGGGCCAGAACAGAAAGCTCATAGCGCTTCCTGCTCTGTATACACAGTGCTCTGTGAGTGCTTTATATACAGCGATCTAGAAGGCTGGGACACCTGGGAACTGTCCCTGCCTTCTCTAAGGGTTGCCCTGCTGTCACTGACAGCGGGCAACCCGATCTACAGCTGCACGATCAGCGTGCAGCTGCAGTCTCTGTATGGACGTTCTGGAATGTCCATTCAGAGAGAGAGAACCACCTCACAAACGTTTTTAGTCTGTGGGCGGACGGGAGGTGGTTAGAGGGGTTGTTCACTTCTTGGGCAAATCCCCCAGCCTGGCCAGATCTGTGGAGGGAATCATATTTACTTCATCCCTGCTGCTGAGTTCTGTCTCCTTCCCTTTCTCCGCACCGCTGCAACTCTCAGGTCTCCCTGCGTCAAGATATGGTTTATGCAGGTCATTTGGCCACTGCAGCCAGTCATTAGTGATGTGTGAAGTGAATAACTCCTGTAATGTTTGGGGTTTTTGTTTTTTATTCACATAGTACTGAAAGAAAGGTTTAGTAATTTAGTACTTAACTGTGAGTAAAAGCTTCTGTCCTTAACTCTTCTTCTTGAATTTAGTTATACCGTAGTGTAAGGCCTGTATTAAACCAACAGATTATCTGACCAATTTCTGTCCAATCGAACCAATAGTTGGTGTGTATAACAAAAGATCTGTGTGTGGAAATGGCCATCTGAGCAATGATTGGTTAAAAGATCTATTAGATAATCTGTTGGTGTAATACAGGCTTTATTGTAGGTCAGTGTACACTTTTGTGTTGGAATTGTCAGGTAATTCACAATTCTTTTGGGAACTTTATGAACTTTAGCTTCTTATAGAATTACAGGGACACCATGGCATTGGGCATTCAGTATATTGCTTAGAAACTTCTACCCAACCTGTCACAGATCACAGGTTTACTCAATCCTTAAATGACCAGGTTTATGGCTGTAACGGTCAGCAGAGGAAGAGACCGTAGAGCAGGACTCAAGTACAGTGCAGCAGACAAGGAGGCTGAAGTAGAAACCGGCTTTATTAAAAGAGAACTCTAACTGCCGGAGAAGCAGATTTACAATATAAACAGCTTGAGAATTCACAATAAAGATAATGGAAATTTGCATAAAGAACACAAAGTAATCACAAACACAAGTACAGACAATAGCAGGCTACTCTCTTCTAGGTAGTCCTATCTGTCCCCGCTACCCGGGGTGCACCTCTACGGTGCACTAAACTAAATCCTATTCCACTATGCCCTAGCTCAGGTTAGCATCAGTGCACTCACAGTTCGGTGTCCGGCACATGCAGGCAGGTACAGTCTGGGTCCCAATCTGGTTGCTTGCTTGCTTCAGCGTGGCTCAGCTCTGGCCTCTCTTTGTAGTCTCTGTAACTCTGGTTAGAGATAATCAGCAGCTCTGGACGTGTAATCAGACAGGGCCTGGAATTCACTCACAGTTCCTTTGGTAAGTGCCTCACACTACAGCAGACAGCACACAGATACTGTGTCACAGCAGGCAGGGAGAAATCGCTCTAATCTTCCCTGTGGATCTCCCTCTCAGTGCACAGCGTCCTTCTTCCTGTGTACTCAGACACCTTCAGCCCAGGCCCTCTGCTCAGCCCGGGAAAACACTTAACTCCTTGTCCTCTGGAAACAACTCCTCTCACTGTCCTACTCAGCCACAGTGGCCTCTGGTGGCTGGAGGGAAACATGACAGTCTGCTATATATATATGTGTTGGAAATGTTGCTGGATGATCAGGGCTGCTTCTTACATGCCTCCCCACTTAAAGGTGGCCGTCCTCGGCCTTGCTATATAGTCCATAGAAATAATGGTTAATGTAACTTTTTATACAGCAGTACAACATTGTCCACAATACATACAGGTGGACCAAATGAACTCATCAGCAGCGTACCTGTTTGGTGGAACCCCTGCAGTAAGCCTACTGGATCTCCGGAGGTCCTGGCTATCTGTTGCGACCTGACTCTCTCCACTAGGAACTGCCAGTCTGGATTCATCCACCACAATAGGAGGTTCGGGTGTGTCCGAGGGCCCCTCTCCATTACGGGCTGGCAATGGTTCTGTGACAGTGCCTTCATCACCTGTAACCTGGGAGGCTTCTTCAGTGTTGGGAGCAGACCACCAGTCTTCACCATAATCTCCATCAGAGATAACAAGTTCTGAGTATGGGGCAGGAGGAGGTGTCCTCTGAACAGGTGCGGGATCTTTGGACCGGCATGGCCGTAACATATTCCTATGTAGAGTCCGTGAAGCAAATTCCTCATTCTCAACCTGCACTTCGTAGACCGGACCATTAGGGTACACTCTCTGGATCACTTTATACGGCTGTACTTCCCAACGCTCACTCAACTTGCCTCTGGGACGTTTCTCTTGTACCAGTACCCGATCCCCAGGCTGCAATGGAACCTCCTGAACTGGAGGACGGTCTGTATGAGCTCTCTCCTGTAACCGCTGACCTGCCAACCGGCGAATGGTCTGGAGACTCCAACGGTGTTCTTTCACCCATGAGGTGGTTGATCGCTCTATTAGGTCTTCTGGCTGTTCTAGGTTTAATTCCACGATCTCTCGACCAGCCCTACCGAACAGTAACATGTATGGGGTGTAACCGGTGGTGGTGTGGACACGATTATTGTAAGCCCAGACTAATTCTGGCAGGTAGTCAGGCCAGTGTGCCCTCTTGTCTTCCTCTAGTGTCCTCAGCATTTGCAGCAATGTGCGGTTAAAGCGCTCACAGGCTCCGTTTCCTTGGGGATGATAAGGAGTTGTCCTGGATTTTTCAATGCCGTACAGTCGATGTAGCTCTTCCATCACTTTTCCTTGAAAGCACGCCCCTTGATCTGAATGGATCCACTTTGGACACCCATAGACCCGAATGAAGTCTTGACAAATGGCTCGAGCAGCGGACTCGGCCGTCTGGTCCCGAGTTGGGGTGACTACTGCAAACTTGGAGAAGTGGTCGATCATGACCAGGCAATACTGTGGACCTCTTGACGATTGTCCCACAAGAAGATAGTCTATCATCAACACTTCCAGCGGTTCTGTGGTCTGGATGGACTGTAGGGGTGCTCTCTGTTCTGTACTCTTCGTGAGTTCACACACTCGACACTGTCGGCAAACTTCTTCAACTGTGGCCTCCAGTCGCGGACAATACACATAACGGTGCAGCCACTGGTATGTCTTGACTGGCCCGAAGTGAGCTCCAAACCCATGAGCCTCTTTGGCTATCTCCCGTGCCATTCTTCTGGGTATCACTACCTGCCACCTCGCCTCTAGGTCGGCAGGCTGTTGCCACTTGCGGAACAAAACAGCTCCATGCACTTCCAGTCTGTCCCATTGATGTAGAACGGACTTCATCTCGGCATCCAGATCAGTCCTTTCTTCTTTGTTGGGTTTCCTGCACTGGGTTACCCAGCTTTTCATTTGCTGCAGTCCAATGTCTTCATCTTGCAATCTGCCCCATTCTTCATTAGTTCTCCCCAATGCTTTGGGTAGCTTACGGGCCTCCCCACTTGTCTGGGCCGCGACTGTTGGGGGAGCGAACTTGCGGAAGTCAGGAGTTTCATCTTCTTCCTTTTGTTCATCCATATCCCCTACTGGAGGTTCAAAAGTAACCCTCGAGAGACCATCAGCATTAGTGTTCTCTGTAGCAGAGCGGTAGCGAATTGAGAAGTCATACTTTGCGAGGCGAGCTGCCCAGCGTTGCTCCAGGGCTCCCAACTTGGCAGTACCCAGATGGGCCAGGGGATTGTTATCCGTCCGTACGAAGTTCTTAGCTCCTGTCAGATATCCTGCAAATTTCTCCGTCATAGCCCACACCAGGGCAAGGAGTTCCAGCCGGAAGGAACTGTAGTTATGGGGGTTTCGCTCCGTATCTCGCAAGGATCTACTGGCATAAGCGATCACTCTCTCATGTCCATCTTGTACCTGCGACAGGACTGCCCCAAGTCCGTAGAGGCTGCCATCAGTAGCTAAGATGAATGGTTTATCAAAATCGGCATAAGCCAAGATGGGGGCCGATGTCAGGGCTTCTTTCAGGGCCTGGAAGGCTTCTTCCTGTTTCTGTCCCCAGGGGATACTTTGGCCCTTGGGTTGCCCAGCCGTTCCTCTCAACAACTCATTCAGAGGGCCCGCTATTTTTGCGTAGTCTTTGATGAACCGCCGGTAGTACCCAGTCAGTCCCAGGAAGGCCTTCAACTCACGCAGTGTTCTCGGCACTAGCCATTGTCGTATTGCAGCCACTTTGTCTTGGGACGGTAGCACTCCGTCTTGGGACACCCTATGGCCCAGGTACTCGATCTCCCTCTTGAAGAGATGACACTTCTTTGGCTTTACCTTCAGGCCATGGGATCGCAGTCGCTCGAGTACCTGCCCTAGCCGATTCAAGTGTTCTTGAAAAGTAGCAGAGTATACGATGATGTCGTCTAGGTATATCAGAGTGGCTTCAAAATTCAGGTCTCCCAGGCATCTCTCCATCAGCCGCTGGAAGGTTCCAGGGGCATTAGTCAGTCCGAATGGCATCCTGTTGAATTCAAATAACCCCATGGGGAGTATGAATGCTGTCTTTGCCTTGTCCTGCTCAGCCACTGGTACTTGCCAGTACCCACTTGCTAGATCCAGGGTGGAGAAGTATTTGGCTCGTCCTAGAGCCGTCAAAGACTCCTCGATGCGTGGCAGAGGATATGAGTCTTGCGCAGTGCAAGCATTCAACCGCCGGTAATCCACACAAAATCGAATAGTGCCGTCCTTCTTCTTGACAAGCACCACTGGGGCTGCCCAAGGGCTCTGGCTTCCCCGCACCACTCCGGAATCTATCATCTGTTTCAATAGCGTCTTCACTTCCTGGTACAACTTGGGCGGAATCTGTCGATATCTCTCCCGAATTGGTGGAGTGTCCCCCGTCGGTATATCATGTGTGATAGCATTCGTGCAGCCAAAGTCATCGGCGTGGCGGGCAAACGCAGCCTGATTCTCCCACAGCATGGTTTCAACTGCTCGCTGTTGGTCTAAACTGAGAGCCTTAACATCTATCTCCATTTGACCCAAGATGGTTCCCCCATTCCATTCTGGGGTCGGCGCCTCTTCTGCACTGGCAGTAACTGCAAGGGTCCAACCAGCATCCCCTACCGGAGCTAGAGTCACTTCTCTCTGACTCAGGATTTCTCCCTGATGTAGGTACACACGAGCCAGTTCCACCCCTGGCGTCAAGGGAACTTCTAGATATCCCACATTCACAGCTCTTATGGGTACTCGTCCATTCTGGACCACTCCCAGTGTCCGGGCCACCAGGACGTCCTGACCCAGCTCTCCTAGGCCTGTTGGTTCAACGAACACCTCCATGCCTTCAAGATTACGGAAAGTTCCCACGGGTAACGTCAGCACGGTCTCCCGACCAGGGGGAAGGGTGAAGGTAGCCTTTCCTGGCGCTCGGATCGTTCCCACCGCCTGGTGTGCTGGTACACTTTTCTGTGTTCCACAAAAACGGATTAGCCGTTGAAATGCTTTCTGGGTAGGTTTGTGCGGGGTGGCTTGTTTCCAGTAACCCGGCCCCCGTTTGGTGAACATGATCTGATCCAATTCTCGCAGGATATTCATGCCCATTATCACCGGCACATCTTCTTTGAACGTTTCGGGGACCAACAAGATACCTTTCCGCCCCACTTCCTGTCCACATAGCCGTACATTCATCCACACGACCCCTGTGACAGGAATCTGTTGTTGGTTAGCCGCTGTAACCCGGACCAGTGTCTCTCTTTCTGGCTTGGCCAGCGCTTGAAAGTAACGGTAGAAGAATGACTCGGGCATAGTTGTCACCTGAGACCCAGTATCCACTAAGCAGTCGACAGGAACACCTTCGAACTCAGCTCGTATAGTGGGGCACCCTGCGACCAGGTGTTCGGAGCTTTGCTGGGTAACTTGGCTCTCCACCTCCCCTGCAGTACGCCCCACTACTGCAGGGGTCGGTAGTTTAACGGCGGCTCTTGGCGTCCAGCTGGATTATTCCGACACTCTCTGGCGAAATGTCCTAGATCTCCACACCGCCAACACTGTGCCCCTTGACGGCCCACTTTTTGCCTGCGAGTGGGAGGTGCCCTCAGAGCTTGGCTGGATGGCCCCACTGAAGGGTAATGAGGGGCTTGATGGTATGGGAAACTAGCATAAGGGCATTCGGGTGTAGGAACCCACGGAGTCGCCTGATAGGTTTGTTGTCGGGCTGGATAGGCAGCCTCAGTAGTATGGCGCGACTCTATCCGTTTCTCCAGGTGTGTCAACTTTTCGTGCATGGCACTCAGGGAGCTCTGCAAGTCTTGTACCACTCTGACCAGGGCTTCCTCATTTCTCGTAACCCCGGGGGGTGTAACGGTCTGGGTCCGTATTACTCCAGAAGCATAGCCGTCTTCTTTGTTTCGCGTCACGGCCTCTGCCAAAATTTGTCGAAAGGTATGGGTAGGGTCTACTCTGACTCGTTCCCGCAGAGCCTGTTTCAGGGGATTGCTGTAGAGCCCTAGAATAAATTGTTCCCGCAGTATCCGGTCTATGGGTCCCATGCCAGTAACCCCATCTGCCTCTTTTTTTTGTACCTCGGCCAACACTTCCTGTAGGGCTGTAGCGTACTGAGAGACACCTTCGTCTTCCCGTTGAATCCGGTAAAAAAACTTCGCCCGGAGGTGCCCTGCACTGGCTGTTTCCCCATATATTTCTTCCAGGAATCTCACCATCTCTTGCAATGTATTGCGCGTGGCTTCTGGTTGTAGGAGAACATTTCTTCGGGCCTCACCCTCGAGAGCGGCCAAAGCAATTTCTACTTGTAGTTCTGGGCTGACATTGTAAATCCTAACAGCACTCTGTAACCTTGTCACCCAGTCTGACAGTGTCATGTTCTGGCCATCAAATTTGGGTAGCAAGTTGAACAACGTGCCAATAGGAAGGGCCCTTGCAAGGGTTCCACCATTGCCTGAGGTACTCACATTAACATCATGCACATTGCCTTCAGCCGCCTCCATCTTTGTGACTGTACCCTGCTCGCAGCGCCACTTGTAACGGTCAGCAGAGGAAGAGACCGTAGAGCAGGACTCAATTACAGTGCAGCAGACAAGGAGGCTGAAGTAGAAACCGGCTTTATTAAAAGAGAACTCTAACTGCCGGAGAAGCAGATTTACAATATGAACAGCTTGAGAATTCACAATAAAGATAATGGAAATTTGCATAAAGAACACAAAGGAATCACAAACACAAGTACAGACAATAGCAGGCTACTCTCTTCTAGGTAGTCCTATCTGTCCCCGCTACCCGGGGTGCACCTCTACGGTGCACTAAACTAAATCCTATTCCACTATGCCCTAGCTCAGGTTAGCATCAGTGCACTCACAGTTCGGTGTCCGGCACATGCAGGCAGGTACAGTCTGGGTCCCAATCTGGTTGGTTGCTTGCTTGCTTGCTTGCTTGCTTCAGCGTGGCTCAGCTCTGGCCTCTCTTTGTAGTCTCTGTAACTCTGGTTAGAGATAATCAGCAGCTCTGGACGTGTAATCAGACAGGGCCTGGAATTCACTCACAGTTCCTCTGGTAAGTGCCTCACACTACAGCAGACAGCACACAGATACTGTGTCACAGCAGGCAGGGAGAAATCGCTCTAATCTTCCCTGTGGATCTCCCTCTCAGTGCACAGCGTCCTTCTTCCTGTGTACTCAGACACCTTCAGCCCAGGCCCTCTGCTCAGCCCGGGAAAAACACTTAACTCCTTGTCCTCTGGAAACAACTCCTCTCACTGTCCTACTCAGCCACAGTGGCCTCTGGTGGCTGGAGGGAAACATGACAGTCTGCTATATATATATGTGTTGGAAATGTTGCTGGATGATCAGGGCTGCTTCTTACATGGCTGAGGCATGCTTATAACTTCAGACTTGCAGGGCTGTAAGTCCATGTTATTTTAATGTGCCTAGGGATCTAAAGAACTGAAAGACGTTTCTCTTATGAGTTGTAACTACATGTTAAAGGGAACCTGTCACCCAAAAATCGTCTATCAAGCTGTTTACAGTACCTTATAGTGCTGTGTCCTCGTTTCTCGATGCACTTTTTCTTCGTTTTGCCGCATGTCTGCTCATTCAGAAATCGTAGTTATATTCAGCTGCTGCCCCGTGCTGCAAGTCAGGCTTGAAGTCACGGGGGCAGCGGCCTCGGCGTCTTCCATGGCCCTCTCCCCGCCCCCTGCCTCTGTGACTGACACCCGAACATCCGAATCCGGGACCGCGCTCAACGGCCGCATGCGCAGTAAAGGGCGGCAGGAGCGCGGTCCCGGCTGCCGCGCGTACTACGCGCCGTCTTACTTTCGCCGCACTGCGCATGCGCCCGACATCCTGTATCAAACGCGCCCGCGCCCAGATGCCGGGCGCGGGCGCGTTTGATACAGGATGTCGGGCGCATGCGCAGTGCGGCGAAAGTAAGACGGCCCGTAGTACGCGCGGCAGCCGGGACCGCGCTCCTGCCGCCCTTTACTGCGCATGCGGCCGTTGAGCGCGGTCCCGGATTCGGATGTTCGGGTGTCAGTCACAGAGGCAGGGGGCGGGGAGAGGGCCATGGAAGACGCCGAGGCCGCTGCCCCCGTGACTTCAAGCCTGACTTGCAGCACGGGGCAGCAGCTGAATATAACTACGATTTCTGAATGAGCAGACATGCGGCAAAACGAAGAAAAAGTGCATCGAGAAACGAGGACACAGCACTATAAGGTACTGTAAACAGCTTGATAGACGATTTTTGGGTGACAGGTTCCCTTTAACAAATTCATGTCCTTGCAAGATGAGAGCTTATTTTAATTCTTGATTTACTAAAATAGATCAGTTTCTGTATTTACCAAGCCAGCTATATTTCATTGTATAGTATCTTAATTTTTACCCTTTTGTTTTGGGTGCCTCTCAAAATATTTAAACCTAAAACCACATTATTTAAAATGAAACTAAACACTTTTGGATCTCTGCAAAGCCAAAGAACAAATACGCTGCCAGCATGTAATTAAATAAATGGAAAGGGGTTGAGAGGTTTAACAATACATGTTCCTAATGATATTCTGATTCTTGCCAGGTAAATGTTGCATTCATAGTGGGTCCATGTAGAGCTGAAACAATCGACTAAGGCTACTTTCACACTAGCGTTCGGGCGGATCCGTTCTGAACGGATCCGCCCATAATAATGCAGACGGAGGCTCCGTTCAGAACGGATCCGTCTGCATTATATTAGCTAAAAAAAGCTAAGTGTGAAAATAGCCTGGGACGGATCCGTCCAGACTTTCAATGTAAAGTCAATGGGGGACGGATCCGCTTGAAGATTGAGCCACATTGTGGCATCTTCAAACGGATCCGTCCCCATTGACTTACATTGTAAGTCTGGACGGATCCGCACGCCTCCGCACGGCCAGGCGGACACCCCAACGCTGCAAGCAGCGTTCAGCTGTCCGCCTGTCCGTGCGGAGGCGAGCGGAGCGGAGGCTGAACGCCGCCAGACTGATGCAGTCTGAGCGGATCCGCCTCCATTCAGACTGCATCAGGGCTGGACGGCTGCGTTCGGGTCCGCTCGTGAGCTCCTTCAAACGGAGCTCACGAACGGAAACCCGAACGCTAGTGTGAAAGCAGCCTAAGGCTACTTTCACACTGGCGTTTCTGGGTCCGCTTGTGAGATCCGTTCAGGATCTCACACGACTGTTGTTTAGGTCGGCATCCGAGCTGCCGTTTCTTTTCAATGGGGCCGCAAAAGATGCAGACAGCACTCCGTGTGCTGTCCGCATCCGTGGCTCCGTTCCATGGCCCTGCTAAAAAAATATAACATGTCCTATTCTTGTCCACTTTCGGACAAGAATAGGCATTTACATTGCCGGCGCCCGTACCGTTCCGCAAATTGCAGAAGGCAACACGGGCGGCTTCCGTTTTTTGCGGATCCGCAGTTTGCGGACCGCAAAAAACGGCACGGTCGTGTGCATGAGGCCTAAGTCAATGGGGACGGATCCGTTTTCACTGACACAATATGGTGCAATTGAAAACTGATCTGCCTCCCATTGACTTTCAGTGTAAGTCAAAACGGATCCGTTTGCATTATCATGAACAAAAAATAAATAAAAAACAGACAGATCCACACCTAATACAGGTGTGAAAGTAGCCTCATTCGACACAAAAAAATATTTTGCATCGAGGATTCGTTTTTGCCATCTGACCATGGAGCGGAAGTGAAGCGCTTGCTATTACCCGCCGGCCCGTGTCACACTGCACTTTCAGCCCTTACACGTATGCGTGCACTATGTCCCCATGCTGTGTGATGTCAGGATGGCAGTGTGTGTTTTGCACATCGCCGGCACTTAATAGAAAATGCCTATTCTTGTCCGCAATTGCGGACAAGAATAGGACATGTTCTATTTTTTTCAGGATTGGAATTGCGGACCCGGAAGTGCGGGTCCACAAAATGTGGAACGAAATTGCGGACGTGTGAATGGACCCTTAGTCAATGTTGAACCCCTTTTATGAGCCAGCAGTCTATTTTTGCATTTTTGTTTTTCTCTCTCTACCTTCCTGTAACCGTAACTTTTTAGTCTTATTGGGGCTTGTCTTTTACAGGATTTGTAGTACTTTTTAATGACACCATTTAATATTGCAATGCACTGTAGCGCAAAGCTGGAAAAAGAAATCTAAATGGGCTGGAATAAAAATACAATTCCCCATGGGTTTGGTTTCTACAGCGTTCCCTATGTGGTACAGCTGACCTGTGTCTTTCATTTTCTGGGTCAGTATGATTACAACAATACCATATTTGTATGGTTTTTCTATCGCTGTTTGATTGATTTATTATGGGATGTGAAAACAGAAGTTTGCTAAAAAAAAAAAAAAAGATTGCTTGTTACAAACAGTACATTTACCACTTATTTAAACCATACAGCTGTTTTGCGATTTAAGGGAGTGTGTTCAAAGACATAGGATGCAAACAATCCGCATCCCTGATGAAGGAATCAGAGAATTCTGAAACGCGTAGAGTTGAAGTTTGAACCGTGCCGTCCTGAGCCTGTTCACTGAGCTCAGGCAGAAAGTGGAGGGGGAGAACTGCTTTAGATGCTGCTATCTCCTGAATGGTCACAGCTAGAAACATGCAACTAGTCTTGTTTGGATGCTAAAGTCCAAGCAACAGAGGAGATATCACTCGAGTCGGGAATAATCGCGGGTAAAGCCCGCTTTTACTTTCAGCTGTATTCACTGCATCCTGATTTCTAACAGTGATATCTTCCCATGTCCTGAACATATTACTGTCATTCTGGTATTGTCTGAAAGCTTGGAATGTCAGCTTTCAAACAATATTAGAGATTTGTGCAGTTAAAGGAACTGCCCGCCCCTCCCCCCTGTCCGTCTGGAGGAGAACGAGGGAGCAGTTACAGGGCTGACAGCTTGCAGTAAAATATATAGAAATGTGACATTATCATCAAAGTAAACACCCACATAATAAAGTAATTTTTACCACACAGTGAACGCTGTAAATAAATTCCACAAAATAATAAAAATTGCTGTTTTGTAATCTTTCTCCCTAAAAATGTAATAATAAAACAAATTTAAAGGGCTTCTGTCACATTTTCTTTTTTTGGGGGGGGGGGGGGGGGGCTTGTTATAATCCTCATTTATCGACTATTCCCTATACAGGGCTATTACCTTTGTCTGTGGCTTTGTTTCCTTAAAAATCGATGTTTTAAAATATGCAAATCACTTTACTACCAGCACGTAGGGCGTCTACTTGCTGGTAGCCGCCGCAAATAAATGCCCCCTCCTCCTGTTGATTGACAGGGCCAGCGAACGCTCTCCTCCTCCGGCTGGCCCTGTCTGCGCCTGTCTTCATTCGGCGCAGGCGCTCTGAGAGAAGGAGGCTCGTGCTCCTCAGCACTCCCTCAGTGCGCCTGCGCCGATGACGTCTTCTCTTTCGGTGACGTAATCGGCGCAGGCGCACTGAGGGAGTGCTGAGGAGGCCAGCCTCCTTCTCTCAGAGCGCCTGCGCCGAATGAAGACAGGCGCAGGATTTGAAATGCTGACAGGGCCTTCCGGAGGAGGAGAGCGTTCGCTGGCCCTGTCAATCAACAGGAGGAGGGGGCGGTTTTTTGCGGCGGCTACCAGCAAGTAGACGCCCTACTTGCTGGTAGTAAAGTGATTTGCATATTTTAAAAGATCGATTTTTAAGGAAACGAAGCCACAGACAAAGGTAAGAGCCCTGTATAGGGAATAGTCATTAAATAAGGATTTTAACAAGCCCAAAAAAAATATTGTGTATTTGGGGTGACAGAAGCCCTTTAATACGCTATATATACCCCAAATGGTTCCTAAAAACTTAACTAATCCCACAAAATAAAATAAAAATTTGGGGGGGGAAAAGTTATGACTCCTGGAACACAAAGGGGAAAAATATTATTGGTCCTTAAGGCTAAAATGAATGATGTCACTAAGGGGTTAAAAATGCAATAGTGTCCCCTGAGTTGTGTGCCAACAGGATTTATTGCAGACTGCAATAAAAAAATGACATTTTTGTGAGGGTTTTTCCAATTTTAACGGGACTGTTAGGAGGTTAAAGCACTTTGTACCTTCAGCTTTCATCAGCTCTGCTCAGCTTTTCTAGTGTACAGAGCATGGATCTTACATATCATTTCCATGATCCAACCCCCTCATGCTGGAAAAGCAGAGCTAATGAAAGCAAAAGGTGCACACTGAGAAGCACTGCTGCATCTTCGTGGTTTCACACGGAGTCATGCCACGGTTGGGACACGGCCTTGCTGCGTTCGAGTACCACGCACAACTAGCTCTAATTAAATTAATGAACATTGTACTGTTTAATGGGTCTGTATTGTTAAAGGGTGCGCAGTACTGAAGTTTCTTCACCGAGTGGTCATACCCTAAAGATTTAGGTGTCCTTTCAACGGCATCTGTCAGCAGTTTTGTACCTATGAAACTGGCTGATTTGGTGCATGTGCACTTTGCAGCTGAAGACATCTGTGTTGGTCCCATGTTCATATGTGCCCGCTTTTGTAGAAAAAAAATTGTTTTATTGTATGCAAATGAGCCTCTAGGAGCAATGGGGGCGTTGCCATTACACTTAGAGACACTGTTCTCTCTGCAACTGCTACATCCTCTCCACTTTGACAGGGTAACATCATCACGCCTGGTTCAGTCAATCAAAGTGCAGATGGCACGGCATTTGCAGAGAGAGCAGAGTCTCTAGCTGTAACGGCAACACCCCGTTGCTCCAAGAGGCTCATTTGCTTGTATGAGAACTTATTTTTTTTCTCAGCAATGCGGACACATATGAACATGGGACCAACACAGATGCCTTCAGCTGCCAAGTGCACATGTAACAGGTCAGCCAGTGTCATAGGGACAAATCTGCTGACAGATGCCCTTTGGCAAGATACATGATGTGTATAAGAAACTGAAATTCATGTTTCATAGAAAAATCTGGTCTTGATCAGGAGTGGTCTTTTGGAGAAAGTTTACTATATATAATCCTTATTGAGTTAGCATGTATTTATTATATTAAACCTAAAATGTTCATTTGCTTCGTGATGTAAGTACTCCCTTATTTCACTAATTATACCTCTTACGTATTTGGAAATTCTAGATGGAAAAAGGCTTTCTGTTCAATCTGTTATTCATTTCAACATATGTAGTACATTTCTATTTTACTTTTGTACTTTTCATTAACTTTTTTCCCCCAAGATACTTTCATTTGACCGCTTTGCAATTAAATCATTTTATTAAATTAAGTATATTTGCTTTCAATGCTGTTGGCAGCTGTTTGAGTATTATAACAAGAACACAGAGTAAATGGGCCCCATCAAGTCATTGTAGATGAGTTTGGTTTCTGTAACATTTCCCAGTGTATAGTTTTGTGGGTTTTATCTGCCTGCCATTTTCCATGATGTGTTAATTAGACTTTTTATTGTGATTTTTTTTTTAGGCTTACTGAGATTCTCATTAAGGATCCACCTATTTCGGATTTTACTATAGACCTGAAACATGAGGTAAGGCGATTTTCTTATTTAGCAGAAGAAAAATACTGTTACTTTGTGTTATAATTGTTACTTTTAACTTTCAGAAAGCTTTAACAAGTGTGTTTTTTGGGCATTATTCTGCAGTTTTCTGTTCTTAGTGCTGCAGTTTATACCAGATGTTAGCTGATGATCTATTGGAAATATGAAATACAGGACACACAAGCATATTTTTTTTGCAAGTGGGGTTTTCATTCACTAGGTGCCTTTTTTGTCATCCTGCCTTAAAAAAATAAAATTAAGCATGCTGTAGGTTTGCTGTTTTTTTGTTGTTGTTTTTCTATCTATTTCAGTATAACCACTTAAGGACCACAGGTTTATACCCCCCTAGTGACCAGGCCCTTTTTTACAAATCGGCACTTCACAACTTTAACGGTTTATTGCTCGGTCATGCAACTTGGCACCCAAATGAATTTTACCACCTTTTCTTCTTACAAATGCAGCTTTCTTTTGGTGGTATTTGATTGCTGCTGATATTTTTAGTTTTTCTGATATTAATCAAAATAGACCGCAATTTATTTTTAACTTTTTCTGGTAAAATTGTTCAAATATAATTACATTTCTATACAAGTTTGTATTCAGAATTTATTGTGCTACATGTCTTTGATAAAAAAAATCCAATAAGTGTATATTTATTGGTTTGCGCAAAAGTTATAGCGTTTACAAACTATGGTACAAAAATGTGAATTTTGAAGCAGACTTTCTGAGCACCTGTCATGTTTCTTGAGGTTCTACAATGCCCAGACAGTAGAAACACCCCACAAATGACCCCATTTCAGAAAGAAGACACCCCAAAGTATTCGTGGAGGGGCATGGTGAGTTCATGTATGATTTAATTTTTTTTCACAAGTTAAAGGAAAATGACACTTTCTAAGGAAAATAAAATAATAATAAAGTTTTCATTTCTGCTAACTTCTGGCAAAAAAATAAATAAATCTCCCACGGACTCACTATGCCCCTCAGTGAATACCTTGGGGCGTCTACTTTCCGAAATGGGGTCATTTGTGGGGTGTGTTTACTGTTCTGGCATTTTGGGCGGGGCTAAATTGTGAGCAACCCTGTAAAGCCTAAAAGGTACTCGTTGGACTTTCGGCCCCTTTACGCACCTAGGCTGCAAAAAAGTGTCACACATGTGGTATCGCCGTACTCAGAAGAAGTAGGGCAATGTGTTTTGGGGTGTATTTTTACAAAGTAAAATAAACATATACACAAAAGTGCCTTCTTAAATCTTTGTTAACTTTAACCTTAAATGAATAAAGAAAAGTGAATCTTTATTACATATACATTGAGAACATTTCTTTAATCACAATTGGAACACAGCATTGATATTGTTTAAAAAAGCAACAATTTGCACTAACCATAGAGAACAATTATTTAAAACACTATGTAGATGGTATCACACCCCTGCAAGATTACATTTCTTTTACGACACATGCTCAGACACATGTTGGAGAAACTGTAATCAAAGGGGAACTTTGTTCCATGTCTTTTGGTCTTGCCCGAAACTGACGAGATTGAAAGGCGATATAGGTATACTAGTTAATATGATCACAGGTAAAACCCTTACTATCACCCCAGAACTGGTATTGCTGAATCTGGGAATAGACTCTATGGATTCATCGGTGCAGTTCCCCTTGATACACATCTTTATTGCATACAGAACGTTGATAGCAAAAAACTGTAAAACAGAAACAATACATACCAATTACTAAAAATATTATAGAGATGGTGTCATGAAGCTGTATCAATGAAAAATCGTATGCAATATGTATGGACAGGTATACCATTATGCAACAAAAATGGGAAGCATGGCTAAAGTGCTTCCCTAAGTAAGGAGGGAGTCGGATATGTGAAAGGAGCCGGTCAACCGAAAAGTCAGACAACATAAGAGAAAGCATAAATATAATAAAGATTGTAATGCATAAAACCAATTTAGTATTGCTAGAAAAGATTAGTGATACATGTAATTACAGATTTTCTATTTTTATCAATTTTTTTCCTGTAGCACAGCAAGGTTTAACAAAAACCTCAACATTTATTACTCTGATTCTGCAGTTTGTAGACACCCCCTATATGTGGTTGTAAATTGTTGTATGGGCACACAGCAGAGTGCAGAAGGGAGGGTCACCATATGGATTTTGGAGGGCAGATTTCATTGGTTGCCATGTTAAATTTGAAGACCCCCTGATGCACCCCTACAGTAGAAACTCCCAAATGCTGATTGGGTCAGAGTGGGAGCCCCCTCCTTCTGTAAACCCTGCACCTGCCACAGTCGGCATTGACCACGGCATGTGAAGGGTTAATCTGCTGTCATCTACGTTTTCAGCTATGCTGCTGGTTACAGCCAGGCCCGTGCCACTGATCAAGCCCGTTCAGTTCACGTACATGTACATGGGGATGCGACAAGAGACCACATTCCCCCGCGTACATGTACCTAAAAATGCGTGAAGGGGTTAAAACCAAACTATCCAAAAATGATATTTTTTGTTTGATATCTGCCGACCCTGAACAGTTTCAAGTACAAATCTTACAGGCCTCTCTTTATGGCAAATGAGTGCAGGTAGCGCCAGCTGTCAGAATAGGTCGCAGTCAAGTGCTTTTAACAACTCCAGCCAAATATGCGGTTAATAGAGCGGGCCTAAAAGTGTACAGCATACCGAATGGTACAGGGACTTCAAATCATGAAAATTAGTTTGAGGGTCAGATTCCTAAAACTGTTAGGATTTGTGGATAATGAAGCATTTATCAGAAATTACCAAAGGAATCTGGGTGTAATATAAATCATGCTGCTCTGTATATAGATGGATAACAGATTCCTGCAAGCCCTTTTCAGCCTAATTTCGAAGTCGATTTAGCCATCAAAAAGTATATGTCTCTTGTACATGAAATAAAGATTTTACAAGTAGTTACGTACTATTCGCATTTGATTTATTACCCGATCAAGAGCTAGGCAGTCACTTTTCACTCATTAAAGCAGGAAACCAGCGAGCTGAAATAAGATTTGCAGCCCTAACACCACATAGTGCTAATTCACAGCAGTGAGGTCAGCTTTGGATATTAAAGGGGTTGTCTGAAACTTAATAAAAGACACTTAGTAATGTATTGTGATTGTCCATATTGCCTCCTTTGCTGGCTTGATTAATTTTTTATCACATTATCCATGGTTATGACTTCCCTGCAATCCGCGCTATGGGGAGATGCAGGAGCGGCCGTGCGGGCATCAGAAGCAATGCAGGTGCTGGGGAGCGGGGTAAGTACAATCTGTGTGAGGGGCCTGGGCATTTGGAGGGGCATTATAGGGGTTGGATAACCCCTTTAAAGGGTTTCTATCACTTCGTTGCACATATTTAGCTGTCAGACACTAGCGATCCGCTAGTGTCTGCTCTGCCCAACCATCCTAATATAATTGCTTTTGGGGCAGCCGTTTTGCTAAAAAAAGAACTTTTATTAATATGCTAATAAGCCTCTAGGTGCTATGGGGGCGTCATTAGCACCTAGAGGCTCCGTCTACCTTCAGAAACTGCCGCCGCCCAGCGCATCCCTCCAGCCCGCCCATCTCCTCCTGAATGCGATCCTCCTTGTGAGCGCCTGTATTCGGCGCATGCGCAGTGAATGTCTGACAGCTTCTCTGCTCAGACATCTCCACTGCGCCTGTTCCTCGGAGCACTATGGCGTCATCGCGCAGGCGCAGTGGAGATGTCTGAGCAAGGAAGCGGTCAGACATTCACTGTGCATGCGCAGAATACATACGCTCACAAGGAGGATCGCATTCAGGAGGGGCTGGAGGGACGCGCTGGGCGGCGGCAGTTTCTGAAGGTAGACAGAGCCTCTAGGTGCTAATGACGCCCCCATAGCACCTAGAGGCTCATTAGCATATTAATAAAAGTTCTTTTTTTTAGCAAAACGGCTGCCCCAAAAGCAATTATATTAGGATGGTTGGGCAGAGCAGACACTAGCGGATCGCTAGTGTCTGACAGCTAAATATGTGCAGCGAAGTGATAGAAACCCTTTAATAATTGTTAAAGCCCGCTGCCATCTAGTGTTCTACTGGTCATACCGCTACTCATATTTACTTTACCTATTAATCGGCCATCGAACTGTAAGATTGTGAGATTCGCTGATCTCTTTGATACTTGAAGCCCTCTAGCTGTGGTCCTGCTTGTCGCTTGGGTAATAGTGTGCCTCCAAAAGACGTGTCATCTCCAGGTCTCCCCATAACAATGTGTCATCTGCAGATCCCCCTATAACAGTGTGTCATCTGCAGATCCCCCTATAACAGTGTGTCATCTGCAGATCCCCCTATAACAGTGTGTCATCTGCAGATCCCCCTATAACAGTGTGTCATCTGCAGATCCCCCTATAACAGTGTGTCATCTGCAGATCCCCCTATAACAGTGTGTCATATGCAGATCCCCCAGGGGCGGATTAAGTGCATGAGAGGCCCGGGGCTGTCTACCCAATTCGGGCTATCAAATGGACAGAGCTGTGCTTGGTAACGAGCAAAGAGGCTGCGACGCTCACTGGGACATCGCGGTCTCCTCAAACAGCTGATTGGCGGGGGTGCCAGGAGTCAGACCCCCACCATCTCATAACTCTCTGTGTACAGATGTCATAGATGTTATCTGCAGTCCTATGTAACACCCCACATAACACAGTGAACTATTGTGTTATGTGGGGTGTTACATAGGACTGCATGGAACATCTACTACATTATCTGTACACAGAAAGTAATCACTGTTATCTAGGCTGTTACATAGGACTGCAGGTGACAAATACAAATTTTAGTTGCCAAATTTAAAATACATACGATTATGATAAAAAAAGACTTGGAGGAGAAGATGGTCACAGTAGTGAGCCAGCACTACATATAGGATAATACAGCACCACATACCTGTTACATCCAGTGACATCTCCTGTCATGTAGATCCTCTCTTTCATCTTCTCCTCCGTTAGACCGCCATGACAAATTCTTTCAGCCGCATCTCGTCTCTACAGAGTTTGTTACACAGACACGTTAGAGTTCTCATAATTGGGGTCATTTATCAAACTGGTGTAAATTACAACTGGCTAAGGCCTCTTTCACACGGGCGTCATGTTTTTTGCCCGGATAAGAGGCGGGTGCGTTGCGGGAAAATGCGCGATTTTTCCGCGCGAGTGCAAAACATTGTCATGCGTTTTGCACTCGCGTGAGAAAAATCACGCATGTTTGGTACCCAGACCCGAACTTCTTCACAGAAGTTCGGGTCTGGGATTGATGTTCTGAAGATTGTATTATTTTCCCTTATAACATGGTAATAAGGGAAAATAATAGCATTCTGAATACAGAATGCTTAGTATAATAGTGCTGGAAGGGTTAAAAATAATAAAAAAGTTAACTCACCTTCTCCTCTTGTTAGCGTAGATCCCGGTCTGTTCTTTAGCTGTGGACTGAATGACCTGAGGTGATGTCAGATCACATGCTCCAATTACATGGTCCATCACCATGGTGATAGAGCATGTGATCTGACGTCATCAAAGGTCCTTCAGCCACAGCTAAAGAACAGACCGGCCTCTACGCGAACAAGAGGAGAAGGTGAGTTAACTTTTTTATTATTTTTAACCCTTCCAGCACTATTATACTAAGCATTCTGTATTCAGAATGCTATTATTTTCCCTTATAACCATGTTATAAGGGAAAATAATACAGTGAATAGACTGTCACCTAGAACCCATGCGTGAAAATCGCACCGCATCCGCACTTGCTTGCGGATGCATGCGATTTTCACGCAACCCCATTCATTTCTATAGGGCCTGCGTTACGTGAAAAACGCACAAAGAGGAGCATGCTGCGATTTTCACGCAACGCATAAGTGATGCGTGAAAATCACCGCTCGTGTGCACAGCCCCATAGAAATGAATGGGTCAGGATTCAGTGCGGGTGCAATGCGTTCACCGCACGCATCGCACCCGCACGGAAAACTCGCCCGTGTGAAAGGGGCCTTAGGTGCCCACAGCAACCAATCAGATTCCACCTTTAATTTTCCAAAGGAGCTGTGAAAAATGAAAGCTGGAATCTGATTGGCTGCTATGGGTAACTAACCCAGTTATACTTTACACCAGTTTGATAAATTACCCCAAAGGTCCCTATAGTGTCTACAGCAATTATAATGTCCCCTAGAGTGCCCCCAGTAATAATAACACCCTATATTGTGTTCCAGGTAATAATACCTGTATAGTGTCCCCAAAAATAATGTCCCCTAATAGAAAGGCCCCCACACTACCCCCATATAGTAATTTCCCCCACACTGCCCCATATAGTAATTTCTTCCACACTGCCCCCACACAGTAATTCCCCCACACTGATCCATATAGTAATTTCCCCCACACTGCCCCATATAGTAATTTCCCCCACACTGCCCCATATAGTAATTTCCCCCTCTCTGCCCCATATAGTAATTTCCCCCACACTGCCCCATATAGTAATTTCCCCCTCTCTGCCCTATATAGTAATTTCCCCCACACTGGCCCATATAGTAAT
Source organism: Bufo gargarizans (assembly GCF_014858855.1). Taxonomy (NCBI): domain Eukaryota; kingdom Metazoa; phylum Chordata; class Amphibia; order Anura; family Bufonidae; genus Bufo; species Bufo gargarizans. The sequence continues at coordinate 77,408,881 of NC_058082.1, read as the reverse complement.
TTCCCCCACACTGCCCCCATATAATAATTTCCCCCACACTGCCCCATATAATAATTTCTCCCACACTGCCCCCCAAATAGTAATTTCCCCCACACTGCCCCCCAAATAGTAATTTCCCCCACACTGCCCCCCAAATAGTAATTTCCCCCACACTGCCCCCCAAATAGTAATTTCCCCCACACTGCCCCCAAATAGTAATTTCTCCCACACTGCCCCCATATAGTAATTTCTCCCACACTGCCCCCATATAGTAAATTCCCCCACACTGCTCTATACAGTAATTTCCCCCACACTGCCCCAAATAGTAAATTCCCCCACACTGCTCCATACTGTAATTTCTTCCACACTGCCTCCGATATAGTAATTTCCCCCACACTGCCCCAAATAGTAATTTCCCCCACACTGCCCCCATATAATAATTTCTTCCACACTGCCCCCAAATAGTAATTTCCCCCACACTGCCCCATATAGTAATTTCCCCCACACTGCCCCATATAGTAATTTCCCCCACACTGCCCCATATAGTAATTTCCCCCATATAGTAAGTTCCCCCACACTGCTCCATACAGTAATTTCCCCCACACTGCCTCCCATGTAGTAATTTCACCCACAAAGTAATTTGCTGCCCACACTGCCCCCATCAAGTAATAACCCCATACACTGCCCCCCATTAGATCATTTTACCTGACACTGCCATCCATTAAGTAATTTGCCCCCACACTGACATCCATTAAGTAATTTGCCCCCCACACTGCAATCCATTAAGTTATTTGCTCCCACACTGCCATCCATTAAGTAATTTGCCCCCACACTGCCCTTTCATTAAGTAATTTGCCCCCCACACTGCCCCATCAAGTAATAACCCCCCACACTGCCCCCCATTAGATAATTTTCCCCCACACTGCCATCCATTAAGTAAATAGCCCCCCACAGTATTAATTTCTCCACACTGCCCTCACAGTATTAATTCCCCCCATGGTAGTAATTTGCCCCTACAGTATTAATTGTCTCCCACACTACCCCCACAGTATTAATTTCCCCCATACTAGTAATTTGCCCCCACGTAGTAGTTTGCCCCCCCCCTGTTCCTTCAGTAATGTCCCCCAAAGTCAGTAGTTGGCACACCAAAAAAGAAAAAAAGAAAAGCTAATACTTACCTGTGTCCCAGCCGGCGCTCACTCGTAGATGGTGCAGGCGTGCGCACACACGTCAGTGTGCTGCGTCCGGGCACAGCGCGATGACGTCATCACGCCCGCCTGTACCAGGATTTTACTACCGCATAGGCTTCAGGCCTGCTAGGCCTGAAGCCTATGGTGGTGATCCGCGGCGGGGCAGGGAACTATGCGCTCCCGTGCCCCGCCGTAGTTTGTGGGCGTTTGGGTCGTTGGGCCCCCCAGCGATGCCGGGCCCGGGGCTACCGACCCAAACGCCCCAATTATAATCCGCCACTGAGATCCCCCTATAACAGTGTGTCATCTGCAGATCCCCTATTAAAGTGTACCAGGAGATCTCCCATAAGATTGTCAGCAACAGATCATCCATAACAGTGTGTCAGTAGCAGATCTCTCATAAGTGTATCAGGAACAGATCCCCATAACAGTATATCATCCACTGATGTTCTCAGCTGCAGTGCCCTCATAACTATGAAGGACACAGTGCTGACATTTTTTTTTCATTACTGTATTTTGTAGCAAAAAATGCCTTAGTCTTCTGCTGCATATGGTACAATTTTGAAAGATATCAAAGAAGGAAAAGGCTATCATATAACATTCCCTTAAAACTGTAGGTAGTAAAATATTTTAGTGCACCTCCTCTAAAACCTATGTGCAGGTAATGGTTAGGTGAGTCAAATAGAGCGAATTCTTTACAGATATTCTCAGTACAAGATTACAGGTTTAGGGCCCAGTCACGACCGTATTTTTCTTTCTGCATCCGATCCGCACCCATTCATTTCAATAGGGCTGCAAAAGTTTCATCTGTTTTTGGTGGACAGGGATAGGCATTTCTTTCATGGAGAAGGATGTTCCGATCTTTAAAATGTGGAACACTCACCTCCGGTATCTGTGTTTTGCGGATCTGCAATTTGTGGGCCGCAAAAATGGATATAGTTGTGTGAATGAGCCCTTAATGGAAGCCTATTATGCCAACTTACTCTCAACTGTAAAAATACATACATTCCCTGAAGTGCTGCCAGTTGGAAAAAAGATTGCCAGTAAAATAAAAAATCTCCTGTAAGATTTGAGCAATATCTCTCCTTATCTAGATTGTAATCTGTAAATGATTAATATGATATTAGCAGCAAATAGAATACCTGAAGATTATGCTAAATTATTGCCTATTAACTAGGGGTTTTCCTATCACAGGTAGTGATGGTATATCACTACGACATGCCATCAATTTCTAAATGTTGAGTGTCCCACTTTGGTGATCCCCAGTGAAGAATCAGAGAATAAAGTGGCCATTGGAGGCCACCGCAGGCCCGTCACAGTTTTTTCCCTTCACAGTGGCACTCCTGACCACCTGGAAAAAGCAACACATCTGAACATGAGAATGAGTATACAGTCGTGGCCAAAAGTTTTGAGAATTACACAAATATTAGTTTTCACAAAGTTTGCTGCTAAACTGCTTTTAGATCTTTGTTTCAGTTGTTTCTGTGATGTAGTGAAATATAATTACACGCACTTCATACGTTTCAAAGGCTTTCATCGACAATTACATGACATTTATGCAAAGAGTCAGTATTTGCAGTGTTGGCCCTTCTTTTTCATGCAATTCTGGGCATGCTCTCAATCAACTTCTGGGCCAATTCCTGACTGATAGCAACCCATTCTTTCATAATCACTTCTTGGAGTTTGTCAGAATTAGTGGGTTTTTGTTTGTACACCCGCCTCTTGAGGATTTACCACAAGTTCTGAATGGGATTAAGATCTGGAGAGTTTTCCAGGCCATGGACCCAAAATGTCAACGTTTTGGTCCCTGAGCCACTTAGTTATCACTTTTGCCTTATGGCACGGTGCTCCATCGTGCTGGAAAATGCATTGTTCTTTACCAAACTGTTGTTGGATTGTTGGAAGAAGTTGCTGTTGGAGGGTGTTTTGGTACCATTCTTTATTCATGGCTGTGTTTTTGGGCAAAATTGTGAGTGAGCCCACTCTCTTGGATGAGAAGCAACCCAACACATGAATGGTCTCAGGATGCTTTACTGTTGGCATGACACAGGACTGATGGTAGCGCTCACCTTTTCTTCTCCTGACAAGCCTTTTTCCTGATGCCCCAAACAATCAGAAAGAGGCTTCATCGGAGAATATGACTTTGCCTCAGTTCTCAGCAGTCCATTCACCATATTTTCTGCAGAAGATCAATCTGTCCCTGATGTTTTTTTTTTTTTTTTTAGAAAAGTGGCTTCTTTGCTGCCCTTCTTGACACCAGGCCATCTTCCAAAAGTCTTCGCCTCACTGTGCGTGCAGATGCGCTCACACCTGCCTGCTGCCATTCCTGAGCAAGCTCTGCATTGGTGGCACTCCGATCCTGCAGCTGAATCCTCTTTAGGAGACGATCCTGGCGCTTGCTGAACTTTCTTGGATGCCCTGAAGCCTTCTTAACAAGAATTGAACCTCTTTCCTTGAAGTTCTTGATGATCCTATAAATTGTTGATTGAGGTGCAATCTTAGTAGCCACAATATCCTTGCCTGTGAAGCCATTTTTATGCAATGCAATGATGGCTGCACGCGTTTCTTTGCAGGTCACCATAGTTAACAATGGAAGAACAATGATTTCAAGCATCACCCTCCTTTTAACAGGTCAAGTCTGCCATTTTAACCCAATCGGCCTGACATAATGATCTCCAGCCTTGTGCTTGTCAACATTCTCACCTGAGTTAACAAGACGATTACTGAAATAATCTCAGCAGGTCCTTTAATGACAGCAATGAAATGCAGTGGAAAGTTTTTTTTGGGATTAAGTTAATTTAAATGGCAAAGAAGGACTATGCAATTCATCTGATCACTCTTCATAACATTCTGGAGTATATGCAAATTGCTATTATAAAAACTTAAGCAGCAACTTTTCCAATTTCCAATATTTATGTAATTCTCAAAACTTTTGGCCACTACTGTAGATGGGTATGACAGGCACACTCTCATACGTTACTGCACAGAATAAATACAGAGACAATGATGGGGTTTAAAATTGTGTGTTTATTTATATATCTAAGTATTAAAAGTTATTTTATGTAAAAAAAAAAAAAAATTTTTATAAAACATTTTTGGCAGAATTGTTGTTGGGGATGGAGAGTCTTCTTTCTTGAGTGGCTGTTTAGTTGGGATATGTAAAAATGTGGTGTTTATTTGTGTTTATTTGCCGTAAAGGTTGGCTGGAGTGTAAGGTTTGTGGGTAGTTGTGCCGGATGGTTCTTGGTTAGGTATTAGGTGTGGTAGAACTTCAGTGCAGTATGTGAACTTCAATGAGAATATGTGCATATAAACACACACAAAAAAAAAAGGTGGGTTAGGCTTCCAATGTTTCCTCAGGATATTTGTCCTGGTAGAGGAATTCGTATGGCAGTCTTGTGGTAATCGTAAAAAGTCATATAAGTGGTTCCATGTATTTGAAAAAACTTGCAATGTGAAAAAAAACAATAAAAATAGAATTGGGAGTGATATATAGTTTCACTTGAGTCGGTTAAAAATGTTAGGTAGATCGTACTTTACCAATTTGTTGTGTTTTGTTCCGCTTGTCCGGTCGCTTTCTTTACCCTGCAAGGACCTACGAGGCGTCCCACGTGGTCCGTTGCGGGTGTGTTGCGGCGTCTCATGTGACAGGGCGGGGTAACACGTCACTCCTGGCGGTGGTTGCGATTGGTCCCTAAGTTTTGGGCGGGATTTCACTTTTGGAGTGTAGAATCGCAATTGGTTATCCGCTTTTTTGTTCTTTCTGATTAGTTTTAAGGTTTCCGAAAGATAATTCTAACGATTTAAAAAAAAATTATATAAGAAAAAAAAGGTGGAAATAGGAATAACTGTATATGACCCTCGAGTTCCTTTACCAGACGCGTTTTGGAGCTTTTTAATCTGCTCCTTCCTCAGTGGCTTGTAGTGATGTACTTTAACTTGTGAGGGTATTTTAAGCAGTTTTCCTGAAGGTGGGCGTTGCGATTGTCTGATCTCGAAGATCTGGATTGGATTTTGTCGAATTTGGTATTTGTTTGTATTGTTGGATAAATCGCAGTGATAATCGCATGAATGGGGGTGTTTGGAAGTGTTGTTCTATTTCAGAACATTTAGGGTTGATCTCTTCGAAAGTAGTGTTGTATTTGCTTTCATGTCTCAATTTGGTCTTCTTTGAGTTATGGGTCTTTGGAGTCTTTGGATGAAATTATTTAGTCATTGAGGAAGGCGCAGATTAAAAAGCTCCGAAACACATCTGGTAAAGGAACTCGAGGGTCATATACATTTATTTCCACCTTTTTTTTCTTATATAATTTTTATATCCTTTCTTTCGAAATCATTTGAATTATCTTTCGGAAACCTTAAAACCAATCGGAAAGAACAAAAAAGCGGATAACCAATTGCGATTCTACACTCCAAAAACGAAATCCCACCTAAATCTTGGGGACCAATCGCAACCACCGCCAGGATTGATGCGTTACCCCGCCCTGTCACGTGAGACTCCACAACACACCCGCAACGGACCATGTGGGACGCCTCGTAGGTCCTTGCATGATAAAGAAAGCAACCGGACAAGCGGAACAAAACACAGCAAATTGGTAAAGTAAAATCTACCTAACATTTTTAACCGACTCAAGTGAAACTATATATCACTCCCAATTCTATTTTTCTATTTTTATTGTTATTTCTATTTTCACTTTTCACATTGCAAGTTTTTTCAAACACATGGAACCACTTATATGACTTTTTATGATTACCACAAGATTGTCATACAAATTCCTCTACCAGGACAAATTTCCTGAGGAAACATTGGAAGCCTAACCCCTTTTTTTTTTTCCTTTTTTTTTCCTTTTTTTTGTGTTTACATGCACAAGTTCACATACTGCACTGAAGTTCTACCACACCTAATACCTAACCAAGAACCATCCGGCACAACTACCCACACACTTTACACTCCAGCCAACCTTTACGGCAAATAAACACAAATAAACACCACATTTTTACATATCCCAACTGAATAGCCACTTAGATATATAAATAAACACACAATTTTAAACCCCATCATTGTCTCTGTATTTATTCCGTGCAGTAACGTATAAGAGTGTGCCTGTCATACCCATCTATACTCATTCTCTTTCAATTCATGGCCTCTGGGTGTGCCGATGACATAGCACCTCACTCCATATTGCTAAATTGGTGAGCCACTGTACAACATATCTACATCTGAACATGGGCTAACCACTCAGCTCATTGTGTTTGTCAGATTTCACTGTGTATACAATTAGATTAAAGGGATTCTGTCACCTCCCCTAACCCAAAAAACGATTTTAAAGCAGCCATGAAGCACAGCTTACCTGGATTAGGCTGTGCTCTTTGATCTTGTAATCTGTCCAGCAGTTTCTGCAAAAAACTACTTTTATTGATATGTAAATGAGTCCTGAATGTGCCCAGAGTGGCGTTTTGTTCCTCTTAGAGAGCCCAGTACCGCCCCTCTTACAGTGCCCAGCCCGCCTTCCTTGCACTGTCTATCCGCCCCCAGCCTGCCACAGCCTCTCCTCCCTCTCCTCCCCCTCCCTCACGCCGAATGAACTTTCGCACAGGCGCAGTACCCACTGAGGGCTGCGCCTGTGCGATCATCAGGAGACTGAGGGCGGCAGCTTCATTCTCGTCACTGGGCATGCGCCGAGCCCAGTGACGTCCGATGCTCGCTCTTCCCTGCTGACTGAGGGAAGAGCGAGCATCGGACGTCACTGGGCTCGGCGCATGCCCAGTGACGAGGATGAAGCTCCTGCCCTCAGTCTCCTGCTGATTGCTCAGGCGCAGCCCTCAGTGGATACTGCGCCTGTGCGAAAGTTCGTTCGGCGTGAGGGAGGGGGAGGAGAGGGTGGAGAGGCTGTGGCAGGCTGGGGGCGGATAGACAGTGCAAGGAAGGCGGGCTGGGCACTGTAAGAGGGGCGGTACTGGGCTCTCTAAGAGGAACAAAACACCCCTCTGGGCACATTCAGGACACATTTACATATCAATAAAAGTCGTTTTTTGCAGAAACTGCTGGACGGATTACAAGATCAAAGAGCACAGCCTAATCAAGGTAAGCTGTGCTTCATGGCTGCTTTAAAATCGTTTTTTGGGTTAGGGGAGGTGACAGAATCCCTTTAAATCTGTGGTTGGCTGAAGATTAGGGGGCATTTCAGATACAGTATGGTGTACAAAGATATTAAAAATCATAAGAGTCATTGCTTACCTCACTAACCTCTACCACTGCTGCTGTCGAGAGGTCTTTGTGTTTTTAGCTGATTCTACCCTACCTCAATAGACAACTTCTTTAAAGGGGTATTCTAGTGTGGGTGTGTGGGTGGAAAGGGGGGGGGTGTTATTTACCAGTAATTAATGTTCTACGTTGTCCTGCTGTAGATTCTCTCCATGCAAGCAAAGTGTATATTGTCTAAAGTGCTTTCTGTACTTTTATGTTTCGTAACGTACAGTCAGGTCTATAAATATTGGGACATTGACACAATTCTAACATTTTTGGTTCTATACACCACCACAATGGATTTGAAATGAAACAAAGAAGATGTGCTTTAACTGCAGACTGTCAGCTTTAATTTGAGCGTATTTACATCCAAATCAGGTAAACAGTGTAGGAATTACAACAGTTTGCATATGTGCCTCCCACTTGTTAAGGGACCAAAAGTAATGGGACAATTGGCTTCTCAGCTGTTCCAAGGCCAGGTGTGTGTTATTCCCTCATTATCCCAATTACAATGAGCATATAAAAGGTCCAGAGTTCATTTCAAGTGAGCTATTTGAATTTGGAATCTGTTAACTATCAAGATGAGATCCAAAGAGCTGTCACTATCAGTGAAGCAAGCCATCATTAGGCTGAAAAAACACAACAAACCCATCAGAGAGATAGCAAAAACCTTAGGCGTGGCCAAAACAACTGTTTGGAACATTCTTAAAAAGAAGGAACGCATCGGTGAGCTCAGCAACACCAAAGGACCTGGAAGACAACGGAAAACAGCTGTGGTGGATGACTGAGAGAATTATTTCCCTGATGAAGAAAACACCCTTCACAACAGTTAACCAGATCAAGAACACTCTATAGGAGGTAGGTGTATGTGTGTCAAAGTCAACAATCAATACAAGACTTCACCAGAGTAAATACAGAGGGTTCACCACAAGATGTAAACCATTGGTGAGCCTCAGAAACAGGGAGGCCAGATTAGAGTTTGCCAAACGACATCTAAAAAAGCCTTTACAGTTCTGGAACAACATCCTATGGACAGATGAGACCAAGATCAACTTGTACCAGAGTGATGGGAAGAGAAGAGTATGGAGAAGGAAAGGAACTGCTCATGATCATAAGCATACCACCTCATCAGTGAAGCATGGTGGTGGTAGTGTCATGGCGTGGGCATGTATGGCTGCCAATGGAACTGGTTCTCTTGTATTTATTGATGATGTGACTGCTGACAAAAGCAGCAGGATGAATTCTGAAGTGTTTCGGGCAATATTATCTGCTCATATTCAGCCAAATGCTTCAGAACTCATTGGACGGCGCTTCACAGTGCAGATGGACTATGACCCAAAGCATGCTGCAAAAGCAACAAAAGAGTGTTTTTAAGAGAAAGAAGTGAAATGTTCTGCAATGGCCAAGTCAATCACCTGACCTGAATCCGATTGAGCGTGCATTTCACTTGCTGAAGACAAAACTGAAGAAAAAATGCCCCAAAAACAAGCAGGAACTGAAGACAGTTGCAGTAGAGTCCTGGCAGAGCATCACCAGGGATGAAATCCAGCGTCTTGTGATGTCTACACCGTTCACCTGATTTGGATGTAAATACCCTCAAATTAAAGCTGACAGTCTGCAGTTAAAGCACATCTTCTTAGTTTCATTTCAAATACATTGTGGTGGTGTATAGAGCCCAAAATGTTAGAATTGTGTCAATGTCCCAATATTTATGGACCTGACTGTAAATTCTAAAGATTTGAGAATGAATAAGCTTACGCAGGCCAATTGAATAAATATATTTACTAAGTGTGATTAAATATAAGATAACACAGACACATTACATACTTAATAAAAAAGTAAATACATCACTAGTCTAAATATGCAATATTATGGGGTGAGACTCCTTCAATCATGCTATAACACATGGCTGTCTACCACGTTATAACACATGACCGACACCCCAGGGTCTACAAGAGATGAGGCAAATCAATACTTACATCCTACCTAGGATGAAGTTTTAGCTGGAGTCCCCCGAATGTATGTGCGTCACAGATGTTAAACCTTTTTGCCCCTCCTCCAATGTGCAGCATACATGTCTCTGATATTACTCAGGAATGTGATCTTATCAGCACAATGGGGGATAGGTAGTGCATTACAAGACACATCATTACACAGAATGGTAATAATAAAAGGGAAAGGACAGAACCAATCGGTACTTAAAAAATACCCTTACAATAAATATGTATACATACCAGTGGGCTGAAAGTTCAGCTGTGTGTGAATCCCGCTCCTCTTCTTTGCTCTCCTTCTCTGCCAACACGAGGCGTCATCAATGATTTGGCTTTAGGGGTCATGGCTTATTTCTCTTACTGACTGTAAGCCAGCCCCCTTACACTTTTTTTACAAAAAAAATTCATAAGCCATGCTGGGGCAAGGAACATGATTGACTGTGCTGTGTCTAGACACATCATCACTGCTGTTTGTAGATACGCAGTGGCAGGAAAACCGATGCAGAAAAAAGGGCATGGGATAAAGGAGTGAGTATAGCATGCTTTTTTTTTTAAACCATTTATAGGGGTTTTCCAGAACTTACTGTGACTTGTCTTCTTGGTCATCAGTGTCTGATCAGTGGGTGTGCAACAAATGGGATCCCTGACAAGAAGTCAGCGGTCCTTGCCGTAGCACCATGGCCTTCTCGCAACTTTTCCTAAGCCAGCGATGACACGTTCATTTGTCACGGGGCCTAGGTGCAGCTCATCCCCATAGAAGTGAATGGGGCTAAGCTGCGATACCAAGCACAACTACTATACAATGTACGGCACTGTACTTGGTGAGCACTGAGAAGGCTGAGGCACTCAAATGAGCGCCAGTACCTTCTCAAACAACTGATTGGCGGGGGTCCCGGAGGATAGGTTATTAGTATTTAGATCTCGGGAAAACCCTTTTGGGGCTTGTCCAAGATTTTTTTGATATCTTGGACAACGCCTTTAAAGTGTCAATTTCTCCTCACAGGGTCACTTGAATGCAAAGAAGTTCTGCTTTGTTAGGTTTCCTGGCAAGAAAGAGTCAATTTAATTGTATTGCTCTGTACATACTTTGTATCAAGTACCAGCCATTGTAAGACTCTAAACTAAATGGAAAAATTTTACAGCTACAATAGTTATTGACTTCAATTAATATTTGAAATATATCATCTTGACATCGACTTTTCTTGGGTTTTTGGACCATTTAAATACCAGAACTCTTGGGCCTTACAAAGAATGGTAAAATGAGAGTCTCATTAAAAATGTAATGCTTCTTTTCTCTGTAAATCAATTAACTGGATGTTGTGTTTTTCTCGTATGGAGAAATAAAACAAAGTTCTGCTCTGCTTAATAAATCAATTCCAAAATTGTAATACAACACCTCCTCTAAATTGAAGTTCTTTTATAGATCACTGCAGGTTTTAGTATAAATTGCTATTTAAAACTTTTAGATATTGCGTAATGGAAAATAATATGCAGGTTAATCTTTTTTTTTTTCAATGCTCTTTATAAATAGTTTTTGTCCCTCTATATTGCAGTTTATACAATATTAGCTCCTTCTACCCCCGACAACTTTTTGTTTTTGCGTTTTTTACTCCTTGCCTTCCCATGGCCCTATGAGGGCTTGTTTTTTTGCGAAACAAGTTTTAATTTCCAATGGAACCACTTAATATTGCATATAATGTAGTGTGAGGGTGGAAAAAAAATGGTGAAATTGAAATTCCTTTCCTATGCGTTAAAACTTATATAGTTATACACTTATATAGTTTTTCTTGTATTTTAACACTTAAAGTAAAAACTTTGGATTATTTTTTTCTTTTCATCGCCATATTTTGACCCGCATAACTTTTTTTATAGTTATGTCTATGGAAATGTGTGCGAGCTTAGTTTTTACACAGTGATGTGTAGTTTTTATTCATACCAGTTTGGAGTGTGGGACTTTTTGGTCACTTTTTATTACATTTTTTGGGAGGTGAAATGCCGAAAAATCAGCCAATTCTATGTTTGTTTTTTTCATTATGCTGTTCGCCGTATGGAATAAATATTTTAATATGAGCATTTTTGCATGCGGTGGTGCCCATGATGTATATTTTTTTATTGTATTTAATTTTTATAATTTTTCTTTTTCTTATTACTGTTTTACTTTTTTTTTTTACTTTCATTTAGGCCCCAAGGGCCCAATTTCATGCAATCCTTAGGTCGCCAATTCTATATATCAATGAAAATGAATCCATTCATAGATAGAACATTCAGTATATTCCAATGTAGTGCTGCCCCCATATGGTGATCGGAGGAGCCATTCGTGCTTGTGAAAGGCCGGGGCCTGCTCCAATGCTTTTCACAGTGTAGGCCTGCAGGTGGCAGCGCTTCTGGGTTTTACAATCTCAGGGGCAATGGTCTCATTTGACTGTGGGATCTGAGGGGTTAAACGCCTACAATCAGCATTACCGCTGATAGCAGGCATTATACCTGGGTGTCTGCTGAATGAAACAGCAGAAACCCAGCAGCTATGGCTCCATTGTGCTTGCGAGCAGGTACCATCTTTAAAGATCCAACCTCTGCCCTAGTATTACAGGGGAGGTCGGGGAAAAGGTTAAATATCTACCTTTTATAGTGCTCCCTCAAATTTTAGTTAATTACAAATATTTTATGCTGGAACAACCATTGTAACTTGAAAGTATTGGAATCTTAGACCATAATTCTATGGGTGAACTGTTTATTCTTTCCAAAGTAGTAAAATAAAATAAATAAATAGAGATCAAAGAAAAATATCCACATAACTACTACAGGTAAGAAAAGTGCTTACATAAAAGAAAAAACGACAGATAACATATAAGTCACTTTCGTGGTTTACGAGACACACAAAGCCCTCAACTGGTGTCCGGAAGAGCAGTTTGTCTTCAAACTAGCTTTCCTAGACCTGATGCCGGCATATGTTAGACATGATAATTTGCATATATTTTACTCAGCGATCCAGAGGAAACATAGAAACATAGAATGTGTCGGCAGATAAGAACCATTTGGCCCATCTAGTCTGCCCAATATACTGAATACTATGAATAGCCCCTGTCCCTATCTTTTATGAAGGATGGCCTTATGCCTATCCCATGCATGCTTAAACTCCTTCCCCGTATTTGCAGCTACCACTTCTGCAGGAAGGCTATTCCATGCATCCACTACTCTCTCAGTAAAGTAATACTTCTTGATATTACTTTTAAACCTTTGCCCCTCTAATTTAAAACAATGTCCTCTTGTAGCAGTTTTTCTTCTGTTAAATATTCTCTCTTCTTTTACCTTGTTGATTCCCTTTATGTATTTAAATGTTTCTATGATATCCCCCCTGTCTCGTCTTTCTTCCAAGCTATACATGTTAAGGTCCTTTAATCTTTGCTGGTAAGTTTTATCCTGCAATCCATGTACTAGTTTAGTAGCTCTTCTCTGAACTCTCTCCAAAGTATCAATATTCTTCTGGAGATATGGCCTCCAGTACTGAGCACAATACTCCAAATGAGGTCTCACTAGTGCTCTGTAGAGCGGCATGAGCACCTCCCTCTTTCTACTGGTAATGCCTCTACCTATACACACAAGCATTCTGCTAGCATTTCCTGCTGCTCTATGACATTGTCTGCCTACCTTTAAGTCTTCTGAAATAATGACCCCTAAATCCCTTTCTTCAGATACTGAGGTTAGGACTGTATCACTGATTTTATTTTCTGCTCTTGGGATTTTACGGCCCAGGTGCATTATCTTGCACTTATCAACATTAAATTTTAGTTACCAGATTTTTGACCATTCCTCTAGTTTTCCTAAATCCTTTTCTATTTGGTGTATCCCTCCAGGAACATCAACCCTTTTACAAATCTTTGTATCATCGAGGCCTTCTGCAATTTTGCTGATAAAGATATTAAACAATATGGGTCCCAGAACAGATCCCTGAGATACCCCACTGGTAACAAGACCATGGTCTGAATATACTCCATTGACTACAATCCTCTGTCTGTCCCTCAGCCACTGCCTATTCCATTCAACAATATGGGAGTCCAAGCTCAAATACTGCAATTTATTGATAAGCCTTCTATGTGGGACAGTATATAAAGCCTTACTAAAGTCTAGATAAGCTATGTCTACTGCACCTCCGCCATCTATTATTTTAGTCACCCAATCAAAAAAATCAATAAGATTAGTTTGACATGATCTCCCTGAAGTAAACCCATGCTGTTTTTCATCTTTCAATCCATGGGATTTTAGATGTTCCACAATCCTCTCCTTAAGTATGGTTTTAATTAATTTCCCCACTATTGATGTCAGGCTTTCTGGCCTATAGTTGCCCGATTCCTCCCTACTACCTCTCTTGCGAATGGGCACAACATTTGCTAATTTCCAATCTTTTGGGACGACTCCTGTTACCAGTGATTGGTTAAATAAATCTGTTAATGGTTTTGTTAGTTCATCGCTAAGCTCTTTTAAAGGGATTCTGTCACCTCCCCTCAGCCAAAAAACGATTTAAAAGCAGCCATGCAGCACAGCTTACCTGGATTAGACTGTGCTCTTTTATCTTGAAATCCGTCCAGCAGTTAGTGCAAAAAACGACTTTGATCGATATGTAAATGTGTCCTGAAGGTGCCCAGAGGGGCGTTTTTTTCTTCTTAGTGAGCCCAGTACCGCCCCTCTTTCAGTGCCCAGCCCGCCTTCCTTGTACTTTCTAACCGCCGCCCCCAGCCTGCCACAGCCTCTCCTGCCTCTCCTCCCCCTCCCTCACGCCGAACGAAGTCTCGCACAGGCGCAGTACCCACTGAGGGCTGCGCCTGTGCGATCATCAGGAGACTGAGGGCGGCAGCTTCATCTTCGTCACTGGGCATGCGCCGAGCCCAGTGACGTCCGATATTAGCTCTTTCCCTCAGTCAGCCTGGTAGGAAGCGCAGAGGATTGCCGATCGGCTGCTGCACCCTGCGCTTTCTCCAGTCTGCCTGCCACAGTGAAGACGGCCAGCGATTTCTTTCCCCACCCTCCCTTCAGGAAAGAAATAAGTATTTGTTGGGGAGAATTAGGTATTATTATATTAAGTAAAGGCAGGCAGACTGGAGAAAGCGCAGGGTGCAGCAGCCGATCGGCAATCCTCGGCGCTTCCTACCAGGCTGACTGAGGGAAAGAGCTAATATCGGACGTCACTGGGCTCGGCGCATGCCCAGTGACGAAGATGAAGCTGCCGCCCTCAGTCTCCTGATGATCGCACAGGCGCAGCCCTCAGTGGGTACTGCGCCTGTGCGAGACTTCGTTCGGCGTGAGGGAGGGGGAGGAGAGGCAGGAGAGGCTGTGGCAGGCTGGGGGCGGCGGTTAGAAAGTACAAGGAAGGCGGGCTGGGCACTGAAAGAGGGGCGGTACTGGGCTCACTAAGAAGAAAAAAAACGCCCCTCTGGGCACCTTCAGGACACATTTACATATCGATCAAAGTCGTTTTTTGCACTAACTGCTGGACGGATTTCAAGATAAAAGAGCACAGCTTAATCCAGGTAAGCTGTGCTGCATGGCTGCTTTTAAATCGTTTTTTGGCTGAGGGGAGGTGACAGAATCCCTTTAATAGCTTTGGGTGTATCCCATCAGGCCCCTGTGACTTATTTGTATTATAATTTCTTCCTCTGTAAAGACACATGCATCAAAAGATTCATTAGTCTTCCTTCCTAACTGAGGTCCTTTTCCTTCATTTTCCTTTGTAAAAACTGAACAGAAGTATTCATTGATGCAGTCAGCTAGTTCTTTATCTTCTTCCATATACCTTCCTTTTTTTGTTTTTAATTTGTTAATTCCTTGTTTTAGTTTCCTTTTTTCATTTATGTATCTGAAGAATGTCTTATCGGCTTTTTTCACTGAGCTAAATTATCTTCTGCCTGTGCTTTAGAAGCTCTTATAACTTGCTTGGCCTCTCTCTGCCTAATCTTATAAATTTGCCTGTCATCCTCATTTTTTATTTTTTTAATAATTACTATCTTTTTGTTTTTAATGATTTTGGCCACTTCTGCTGAGTACCACAGTGGTCTCTTCCTCTTTTTGCTTTTACTGACAAGCCTAATGCAATTATCTGTTGCCTTCAATAGTGCCATTTTTAAGTAGTCCAATTTCTCCTGGACTCCATTGAAACTGTTCCAATCTGATAGGGACTCGTATACCACTAATCTAATTTTAGAAAAGTCAATTTTTCTAAAATCTAAAACTTTAGTTTTTGTGTGGTGTGACTCAGTCACTGTACTTGTAGTAAACCACACTGACTGGTGATCACTAGATATCAAGCTTTCCCCTACAGTAATATCAGATACCAAATTCCCATTTTTGAATACTAAACCTAAAATGGCCTCCTTCCGGGTTGGCTCCTCCACTACTTGCTGTTGAGATAATCCCAGTAGGGAATTTAGAATAACTGTACTCCTGGCAGAACTAGCTATTTTGGTTTTCCAGTTTACATCAGGAAGATTAAAGTCTCCCATTATGATAACTTCCCCCTTCAATGTCATTTTTGTTATTTCCTCAACTAGTATATCATCTAATTCTTCGACTTGGCCAGGTAGTCTATATATCACACCTACTCGAGTTACCTTATGATTATCAAGCTGCAACGTAACCCAAACTGACTCTAAATTGGTCTCGCTAACTTGTATTAAATTAGATTTTATGCTATCTTTCACATACAGGGCCACCCCTCCTTCTTTCTTGCCTTCTATGTCTTTCCTATATAGAGACAACCCTGGTATTGTTATATCCCAGTCATTACTCCCATTGAACCATGTCTCAGTAACGGCCACTAAATCTATAATCTCCAATGCCATTATAGACTCAAGTTCATTGATCTTATTCCCTAAACAGCAAGAATTTGTAGACAAGACTCTGAGCTGGTCTTTCTTAACCTATGTGCTACTTGCATCTTCTGGCATTGCTCCCGGGGGCAGTCGGACTGCTGGATTATCACTCTTTTGCCCCCCCCCCCCTCCTTTCCTTGTTTAAATGCTCCTTAGCAAATACTTTGAACTATTCACTGAGGGCATTCGTTCCCTTGAGAGAAAGATGCAAACCATCTTTCTTGTACAGTTCTTTTCCATTCCAACGAGAGCTAACATGAGACACCAAGCCAAACCCTTGGTTCAGACACCATTAACCAAGCCATACATTGAATTCCTTAAAGATCATCTTCCTGTCATGCTGAAGGTTATGCACAGGCAAAACTGCAGAAAATGAAACAGTTGATGCAACCTCCCGTATATCATCATCAAGTGTGTGAAAAGTTTCCTTCACCTTTGAAACCTCATTGCAAGCCAGATCATTTGTCCCAAGATGGACAATGACATCCATCTCCCTTTCCTGCTTTGCTTGCCTAACAATATTAAGGATGCGTCGTCTGTCCCTGCTAGCGGTAGCAGCAGGGAGACATCTCACAAAACCATTTTCCTCAAACTTCACACCTCTAATGATAGAATCGCCCACCAACAGCTGCTTACTATCAGTCCTCACCTTATCCTTTTTGTCTTTGGCTGCAGTCTTGCATACTTTAGGCATAGGAGATGATTGTTCCTCACCCACTGTGCCTGAGACATCCTCCATGTTGCTCTTGCGCTCTGAAAGTGCGGCAATTGAATTATGGAGGGCCACAGACTGTGGGACATGTCTTCTGTCAACACCTCTAATTCTACCAGAACCTGCAGTAACCCATCTTCTATTTCTAGGGGGCCTCTGTGGCAGTGGCATTGCAACATTCCCAGCCTGAGTTTAACAGTTAATTTACAAATCTCAGATTTCAAAAATGCATTTTCCTCCTCCATTACGGAGAGCTGTCTACAGATCAGGACGTAATCATTAAATCTTCCCCAAAATAAAATGTGCCTGGTAAATTGTGAAAAAGTATCAGAAAAAACGATATGATCCTCCCACCACCCTAATAATAAATTAGCAAAAGTCGGTGCACATGGCATACCCATAGCGGTACCTTTTGTCTGATGGTAAAAGGTACCGCTATGGATAAAATAATTATGTACGAGTACAAATCTCAATAAATCCAAAACCTAGTGACAAGGGAGGCAATATTGTGATTCAAAATAGAACAGACTATGAGCAGTTGCACTAATTAAGACCTTTTGGTACATCATTACCTTCCTATCTAAAGGACACCAGTGACACACTTGTGAAAATCAATGACCTCACATTACCAGCCTCGGAGTATCTAGCCAGTCTTGACGTCGAGGCGCTATACAGCAACATAGAACATGAAATAGGCATCAGGGCAGCGAAAACCTATCTGGATACTAAGAGCACGTCTTTTTTTTAACACAATTGTTTCGTTTTGGATTTATTGAGATTTGTACTCACAAATAATTTATTTTATCCATAGCGGTACTTTTTACCATCAGACGAAAGGTACCGCTATGGGTACGCCATGTGCACTGACTTTTGCTAATTTATTTTTAGGGTGGTGGGAGGATCATATAGTTTTTTCGGATACTTTTTCACAATTCACAGGCACATTTTATTTTGGGGCAGATTCAATGATGACGTCCTTATATTTTGGGATGGGGAATTACAATTGTTCCATGATTTTGTTGAGAAACTGAATGTCAACACAATTGGCATGCACTTCACAAGCGAAATTCATTCGCAGGAAATTTGCTCCCTGAATTAAAAAATCATCAAAGATGAAAATGGACACATGCAGACAGAGATTTATATGTTTCCTCCACTGGTCCAGCTGGCATCCAAAAGAATTAAAAAAATGGGATTCCAGTTGGTCAGTATTTAAGAGCCAAAAGAAATTGCAGTACAGAGGAAGCCTTTGAAAAAAAGGCAGGGGAACTCAAAAAAGCGAGGAGCTGAGAGTATCAAAAAACATCAAGGATACTTCCCAGAAAACTCAGATAATTAGATGTATCAGCAGCTTTGATAGTCACTACCAACAAATAATGGGGATAAAAAAAAAAAACACTGGAGAATACTTACAAGTGACGCTCATCTAAGGCTGCTTTCACACTAGCGTTCGCTGGTCCGCTCGTGAGCTCCGTTTGAAGGAGCTCACGAGCGGACCCGAACGCAGCCGTCCAGCCCTGATGCAGTCTGAATGGAGGCGGATCCGCTCAGACTGCATCAGTCTGGCGGCGTTCAGCCTCCGCTCCGCTCGCCTCCGCACGGACAGGCAGACAGCTGAACGCTGCTTGCAGCGTTCGGGTGTCCGCCTGGCCGTGCGGAGGCGTGCGGATCCGTCCAGACTTTCAATGTAAGTCAATGGGGACGGATCCGTTTGAAGATGCCACAATGTGGCTCAATCTTCAAGCGGATCCGTCCCCCATTGACTTTACATTGAAAGTCTGGACGGATCCGTACTAGGCTATTTTCACACTTAGCTGTTCTATGCTAAAAATAATGCAGACGGATCCGTTCTGAACGGAGCCACCGTCTGCATTAATATGATCGGATCCGTTCAGAACGGATCCGCCCGAACGCTAGTGTGAAAGTAGCCTTAGGAGGGTTTTGCCAGCATATCCGAGTATCACATATAGAAGGGGGCAGAATGTCAGGGACCATCTGGGTCACAGTTTTCTGCCTAAAATACATACGGATAATGCATTATAGCTGAAGTCAAAGATACAGGGCTCATTCCCCCGTGGTAACTGTAAATTTTGTAAATATTTACCCAGAGTAAAAAAAATAAAAATCAGGAACCCAGTAGATGGTCGGGAATACACTATCAGGGAATTTTTTAATTGCCGCAGCAGCAGCATTGTTTACGTGGCAAAGTGCACCTGTCCAAAGTTATGTGGGCAAAACAATGCAGGAACTAAGAAGAAGAATTTCTGGACACGTCACTGCGATCAATACTAAAAAGGATACACCTCTCTACAGACATGTTGCATACGTACACAATGAAAACCCCAAAGTGTTAAAATTCTGGGGTATTTCAAGAATAAAACTGGGACCAAGAAGTGGAAATTTGAATCAGACATTATTACAGGAGGAAGCCAGATGGATCTATAGACTACAATCCTTGAGTCTGAGTGGCCTCAATGAGGGCTTCTCATACACAGCTTTCATTTAGTAAGCTATGATCCATGTAAGGAGTTAAGTAGCCATATAATGCCGATATTGTCATTAGTGTAGATATAAGATGCTAATACACTATAAATTAGAGAAGCCCTTATTTTTGGGTAAATAAGACTGCAATACATACCATATTCCCCTCCCCTGTCACTGATCCTATACATGAAAGGGATAAGGTATAGGATGGCCCATGTGAGAGGCACCTATGGCATTGCTAGGGTATCCATGGACTCCCATAGTATTACAGTGATCACTTGCTGACGACTACATGAGCAGAAAGGAAAGGGTTACTGCATTGAGAATGACATAGTCCAACCTCCTACCCCTGTCAAGAGACACTGATCACGTGATATGGAGGATGGGGGCGTGTCTGTGCCGAGGGGAATCGTACTGGTAGTAAGGAAGCGGCACTTCCATGACGTCGCACCCCATGGTTTGGTGCAGCACTCAGAAGGATGTGGGCAATAGGCGGTAAGAAAGCATCCTTAGTGATGCGATACAATGGAAGGGTGTGTGTCTTTGGTGCGATTCATCTCAATGTTGGAGGGGAGCAAAACTCGTCTGATGTCACTCCCCCCGCCTACTATTTTATTTATTCACAGGGTGGGTTGATATACATGCCGATCGCGCAGTACCCAGAAGGACGCGCATGATAGGCGTCAAGAAAGCATCATCAGTGATGCGATACTATGTAAGGGGGTGTGCGATTCAATTCATTGGTGGAGAGGAGTAGCACTCGTCTGATGTCACTCCCCCCGCCCACCTGCCAATCCTAGTGAAGCCCACAGGATGGGCTGATACACATGTCAATCGCAGCAACACAACTCGATTGGTGGAACCCATAGTTTGGGAGGGGATAGATAGTTTACTTAGGCAGGCGAAACATAGCGTGTCACGCTATTACCCTAACGAAGCTGCATCGCGGCGAAACATGTCGGGTGGGGTAGTGACCATCTGATAGAGAGTAGTAAAACTAACACAGGGAAACAGTGCACTCCTGTACTCACAATAGATGTACAATGCATTCGGAAAGTCTTTAAACTGTTTTTCTTTGTTCAGACCGTTTCACTATTTTGTTACTGTATGTTACAACCTTGTGCTAAAATAACAATAATTCAAGTTTTTCCCCATCATTCTACACTCAATACCCTATAATGAGAAAGGGATAACAGAATGAATAAAATCTTTTCTGTTTTATAGAAAAGGATAAACTATTATCTTGCATTGACATAATATTCAGACCCTTTACTCAGTACTTAAACGGAGTCTGTCACCTCCATATGGCCATATACAGTGCTTACATGGCTCTGTAGCACACCTATACAGGATTGTAACGGTACCTTTGTTCTTTTCTTTAGACTTGACTTGCACCAGCAGGAAAAACGAAGTTTAATTCATATGCAAATTAGAACTCGCAAGTGCCCAGGGGAGGAGTTCACTGTGTAGGTGCCCAGGCTGCTCTGCCTTCTTTTCACTTTACTCCTCTCCAGCCTCTGCCTTTGCCCTATTGATGAGGCAAGAGACTTGGAGGGCAGGCTAAGGCAGAGGCTGGGGAGGAGTAAAGTAAAAAGAAGGCAGAGCAGCCTGTGCACCTACACACTGAACGCCGCCCCTGGGCACTTGCGAGTGCTCATTTGCATATGAATTAAACTTCGTTTTTCCTGCTGCTAAAAGTCTAAAGAAAAGAACAAAGGTACTGTTACAATCCTGTATAGGTGTGCTACAGAGCCATGTAAGCACTGTATATGGCCATATGGAGGTGACAGACTCCCTTTAATTAAAGCTCCTTTGGAAGAGAATACAGCCTCCAGTTTTCTTGGATATGATGCCACAATGTTTGCACATCTGGCTTTAGGGATTTTTTGCCATTCTTCTTTGTAGATCCTGTCAAGCTCTGTCAGGTTGGATGGGGACCATCGGTGACCAATTTAAAGTCTCTTCAGAATTGTTTGAGTTTCAGTCTGGGCTCTGGTTTGGCCACTCAAAGACATTCACAGAGGTGTCCCATAAGCCACTCATATGTTGTCTTCTGTGTTCTTAGGGTCATTGTCTTGTTGGAATATGAACCTTTAGCCAAGTCTAAGGTCTAGAGCACTCTGGATCAGGGTTTCAAATATCTCAGTAATTTTCTCCATTCAGCTTCCACTCAACCCTGACCAGTCTCCCTGTTTCAGTCGCTGAAAAGTATCCCCATAGCATGATTCTACAACCACCATGCTTCACCGTAGGGATGGCATTGAGCAGATGATGAGCAGTGCCTGGTTTCCTTCAAACATAACACTTAGAATTGAGGCCAAAAAGTTAAATCTTGGTTTAATTAGACCAGAGAATCTTGTTTCTCACAGTTTGTTTGAGAGTATTTTAGGTGCTTTTTTTGCAAACTCCAGTTGGGCTTTCATGTGGCTTTTAAAGAAGAGAGTCTTCTTTCTGACCACTCTGCCAGAAAGAGACCCTCTGGAAGTTTCTTCCTTCTGCATGCAGGATCTTTGGAGCTCAGCCAGAGTGAACATTGTGTTCTCTGTCTCCTCTCATGCCAAGGCCTTTCTCCCCTGACTACTAGTTTAGTGCGGCCAGCATCTCTAGTAAGCCACCTTGAAACAATGGGAGTGATCAATGAAAACTTGCCCTTCACACCAATCACAGTTGTACTTTAATTTACAAAAAATAAAGTGGTTGTCCAGTCTAGTGGCCGACAACCCCAGTATTGGTAACATGTTCCTGGCTGCTTTGGGTACCTGCCAGACAGGAATTGATTTGGTCTTGCGATGGCTGTGGCCATTCACTGACCTCAGGAGTCACAGGTGTTGAATGTCCAACCTATAAGAAAAAACTCAAATTGGGTATATAGATATACTGGGGTCTAGTATAATATACTGAACCAACCAACGAAAAAAAGACCAATAAACTCCATATAGAATGAGAAGACACACATATAAAATATATGTAATTTATTAAAGACACAATTAAATAACAATAAATATAACACAAAGGCACAGAGTAAAGGGGGGTGGTGAGGCGCCCCATGTCTTGGGACCAAAATCAACCACCCTCACATATACCGGACTAACAGGGAAAGGGGGTCACAGACATTGGGTATAAAAGCCGCATACTAGTGGGAGAGCTGTAAGTTCACCCAAAGTAACCTATTAACATGTGTATGCTACATACAATGATATAAGAAAGTAAATATGGTCACATATAGCAAACCTGCCCTCCAGATATAACATAGATGGCCATCGGGTGAATGCAGATTACCGAATAGTGGCAAAGTCAATGGCAAAGCAGGAATGCTATGTGTAAGCATTGAATCATACTAAAGTAACAAAATAGCCATGCATGAGACAAAAACACAAATTACCCATGGTATGCCGGAACCCAAGGTCGGTGACCACAGCTGCACCTCGACTCGCGTTTCGCAGAGAAAGGCTTCGTCAGCGCGTCGAGGTGCAGCTGTGGTCACCGACCTTGGGTTCCGTCATACCATGGGTAATTTGTTTTTTTTGTCATGTTTTTGTATCATTCGCTGGCAGGCTGTAGATGCGTTTTTTTTAACCCCAGAAAGGTATATTAGATGCTGTTTTGTTAACAGCATCTGTAATACCTGCTGCCTGGTCCGCTGGTGGTCCCTTTTGCTTGGATCGACCACCAGAGGACACAGGCAGCTCTGTAAGTAGCACCAATCACCACACTACACTACACCCACCCTGTCACTTATTAACCCCTTATTAACCCCTGATCACCCCATATAGACTCCCTGATCACTCCCACTTTATAGAAAATGCCTTTTCTTGTCCGCAATTGCGGACAAGAATAGGACATGTTCTATAGGCTCTACAAAAAACGCAGTGTTTGCCTGATCAGGCCTGATCTTGTGCGCACACTTGCGTTCAGTCCGCACCACCGCAGTGACAGAATATCTTTTTTTTCTGATCACTGCAAAAACACAGTAAAATTGCTGCGGCGCTATAAAGCTCACTTTTGAGGGGCATGGGGAGTTCATAGAAGATTTTTTTTTTGGGGCACAAGTTTGCGGAAATTGATTTTTTTATTTTTTTTCTTACAAAGTCTCATATTCCACTAACTTGTGACAAAAAAAAAAATCTCACATGAACTCACCATACCCCTC
Organism: Bufo gargarizans; assembly: GCF_014858855.1. Classification (NCBI taxonomy): domain Eukaryota; kingdom Metazoa; phylum Chordata; class Amphibia; order Anura; family Bufonidae; genus Bufo; species Bufo gargarizans. The sequence continues at coordinate 77,385,265 of NC_058082.1, read as the reverse complement.
ACGGAATCCAAATGCATAACATTTTTTAGACATTTATATTCCAGACTTCTTCTCACGCTTTAGGGCCCATAAAATGCCAGGGCAGTATAAATACCCCACATGTAACCCCATTTTGGAAAGAAGACACCCCAAGGTATTTCGTCAGGGGCATGGCGAGTTCATGTAAAATTTTATAATTTGTCACCAATTAGTGGAATATGAGACTTTGTAAGAGAAAAAATAAATAAATAAATCATTTTCCGCTAACTTGTGCCAAAAAATATATATTCTAGGAACTCGACATGCCCCTCACGGAATACCTTGGGGTGTCTTCTTTCAAAATGGGGTCACTTGTGGGGTATTTATACTATCCTGGCATTCTAGCACCTCAAGTAACATGACAGGTGATCAGAAAGTCAGAGCTGCTTCAAAATGCGGAAATTCACATTTTTGTACCATAGTTTGTAAACGCTATAACTTTTGCACAAACCAATAAATATACATTTATTGGATTTTTTTATCAAAGACATATAGCACAATAAATTCTGACACAAACGTATAGAAATGTAATTATATTTGAACAATTTAACCAGAGAAAGTTAAAAATACACTTTTTTTGAGAAAATTGCGGCCTATTTTGATTAATATCGTAAAAACGAAAAATCTTAGCAGCAATCAAATACCACCAAAAGAAAGCTGTATTTGTGAGAAGAAAAGGAGGTAAATTTCATTTGGGTGCCAAGTTGCATGACCAAGCAATAAACCGGTAAAGTTGTGAAGTGCCGATTTATGAAAAAGGGCCTGGTCACTAGGGGGGTATAAACCTGTGGTCCTTAAGTGGTTAATAAATTACATATATTTTATGTGTGTAGGTCAGTAACATTGGACCTTTGGGTATATTACTTTTTTTTTATTTTTTTTATTGGGTACCCCTAGGCCATGCTACCCCTTTAAAGCTGCTCCGTGATTGGTTGGTAGACAGTTTTTATTAATCTCCCTGATTATCTACTTTACAAAGGTTTTAAAGAGGACCTTTCACTACTCTACAAACTAAAAACTAACTATACCTGTGGGCAGAGCGGCGCCCAGGGGTCCCCCTGCACTTACTAGTATGCCTGGGCGCCGCTCCGTTCGCCCGGTATAGGCTCCGGTGTCTGCGCTCCCTCTGACTGATTTCTTGTAGGAGGCGTGTCCCTTGCTGCACTGCTGGCCAATCGCAGCGCACAGCTCATAGCCAGGCTGACTTCCCACTATGTTTGTTTTCTTCTAGGGAGTTCAAAAAGCTGATGTGGTGGGATAAATCTCACAGTGTAGAAGCAGTTGTTTTATCAGGTTCACGATCTCAGCTAGCCCCCACACACCCCCACTTCCTCTCAGCCATCTTTTGAGTCTCTGTTACCAGAGATGGATCTGACAACAGGCAGTGGACTTCAACTAAGGTTGAGGTGAGAACCCTCGTGGCCATGATTTTACAGCATTTGCAGTGGATGCAGGCATAAAGTTACTTAGAAACTTTTGCTTGTTACGCAATTATCTATTAAACTAAATTAAATTGTGTGAAAGTACAGTGACTCTTTAACTCAGTTTTATGGATATGTTTTGTTGTGGTGTTTAGCTTACATTATATTTTCATGCTTGTTACATTATTTTAGATCTTTAGGCCAAAGATAGAAGCAAAATAATGTTCTACTTCTGAAGTGCCCATTTTAGTGTGACAAAGACAAATACATAAATACTTCTACAAATGATTTTAATTGTCAACCATTGCATGCGTTATTGCAAAGAACATGGCAAACTAGTTAGACTCGGGGTGCTGAAAGAGTCTGGTGAAATGAAGCATAGCAGACACAGACCCACAGTGCTGTTTTATGTCATGTGGGATTAATACCAGAAAACTTAAACGCTAGTGTGAAAGTACCCTTAAAGAGGACCCGTCGCCACAAAATGCGATGAAAACTGCAGGCAACGTTTTATAGGGCAGGAGAAGCCGTGCAGATTGATATATATTTTTGTGGGAAAAAGTTTCAGTCATACTTGTATTTTATACATTTTATATCTTTTTTTCACTTCCTGTGAATACCTGTTGGTACAGGAGGGAGGGGTTATCAGTGATTAATACCAGTGCGTGTATAAAAGTTTTCCAAAATCTTTTCCCACAAAAATACACATCAATCTGCACAGCTCCTCCTGCGCTATAACATTGTGCTTTCAGATTGCATTGCGTTTTGTGGCGACAGGTCTTCTTTAATTTCCCATCCTGGCCATTTAACCCCTTACCCCTTAGATGCCACAGTCATAAAAGGAGGGGTCTTCTATCATCTCATCAGTGCCCCTGTGCCGATGGGTTTCCACGGCACGTATGACCTATTAAAGACTTCAGTGTTTGTTAAAGGGTTAAAAAAAATCAATGTTTTTGCCTTACAAAATGCTTTGCAAAAATGTCATGTTAATGGGTTTTCTATTGTTCGAAATTTGTTAACGCCAAAATCGTATTGACACAGAGATTTACAACATATTTTTTTATACTATAGGGTGAACGGTGTGAATTTAAAATGTGGTCACTAAGGGATTAATGACAGGGTACTGAAGGGATTATTATCAGCATCTCTTGTGCTCTAGCACAGAGAAAGGGGGTCAATGCCAGTATCCCTGGAGGTCTAGAGCAGAGAAAGGGATAATGTTAGTTTTTTGGGGGTCTCGGACGCTGCAACATTTACTCTTGCATACCCCTCTGGCCTCTAGCGTTCTCCTGTCTTTAACAGGAAGTGGAAAGATCAATTGTATTCATGCATTTCCAGGAGGAATAGCATATGAACAGCACAGACTTCTAAGAAAAGATGCTCCAGAATTATTATTGCATGGACAACGCAAGTATTTATTTAAAGCAGATATATCATGAGCGCAGAAAGGTCCTCTTTAAAGGGAACGTATCACACTGTGAAATGCAGTGCGATCTGCAGGCAGTATGTTGTAGAGCAGGAGGAGCTGAGCTTATACACTACATGGACAAAAGTATTGAGACTCGCTTCTTAATCAGCGATTTCAGGTGTTTCATTCTGTCCCATTGCTACAGGTGTATAAAATCCTGCCCCTAGCCATGCTCGGCCACAAAGTGGCAGACCACTTAAAGTTACAGAGTCACCGAGTGATGTGGTACATAATGAATTGAAGTCGCCAATGCTCTGCTGACTCCAAAACTGCAGAGTTCAAACCTCCTTTGGCACTAAAAGGAATCTGTCACTACAATTTTGGACTATTATCGTCTGTAATACATGACCTGTACTGCAGATAAGGAGTCCACATTGCTACTTTTTGTTTTACACCGCCCCCCTTCCCTTTCTTAAAGCTGCATTGAAATACATTGTCAGGACTGCTGCACCTGCAGGAGTCCTCTCTGTTATGTTAGCAGAGCAGTGCAGACTTAATATTTCAGAGCAACTTTGAGCGCTAACAGGGGTCAGGGAAAAAAAAAATTGCGATCCAGGCTCCTTTTCTTCAGTACTACTCATGTATTACTGTGGATGATAGTCCAGAATCATGGTGACAGACTCCCCTCAACATCAGCAGAAATGGTCTCAAGGCATAGGTGTCCATGGCCGAACAACTCCATGCACAATGCCAAGTGTCAGATGGAGTGGTGTAACGCATGCCGCAGTGGAAAGTGTTCTGTGGATTGATGAATCATGCTTCTCTGTCTGACGGACGAGTCTGGGTTTGGCGAATGCCAGGAGACCCTTACCTGCCTAACTGCATTGTGACTACCCCTCTTACGTTTGGTGGAGAAGGAATAATGCTATGGGGCTGTTTTATTTTTTGAGGTTGCAAAGGGGGGACCAATTCCATATTATTGCCTGGATTTAGAATGAGATGTCATAAAAAGTTCCTGTAGGTGTCCCAATGCTTATGTCCATAAAGTATGCTGTATTTTTATGGGAAAAATATTCTGTTTAACCCTGGTTATGCTGAGTTTAGGTGTCCAGTGGGCATTTCTACCATGTGATTGACAGCCAACACTGCATGGTTAAGTGTACAGAGAAAGCTGGCAATCAATCGCTGAGTAGGACCGCCTACTGGACTCCTAAGCCCAGAATGAATAAATTGCAAGTTTTTCTACATCTTTTCCCACAAAACTACACTATATATCAATCTGCTCAGCTTCTTCTGCTCTACAACATGGAGTACAGGCTCTTGAGCACAAGCCTGAGCTCACAGATTCCCACTTACCAAGTCGTCTCACTTGTCTATAGGACGTCACTATTTGACTTTTCTGATTTCAGTCATGTACAGTATACTGCATAGGAATGGCATTATGTTAGCCACTTGTAGAAGTTATAGACCAAAGCTATTATAGCGTGTGTTCTGAATATGTAGAATCCTTATTCTCTTACAGCACATACTGTACAAGCGTATGAGATATAATAGGACATTTAGCTGATTCCTACAGACTAGATTTTGGGCAGACAATTAATATTTTCGCAGTAACTTTGAGACTGAATATATGAGAGAACCAGCATGTCAGTCTCACAGTAGGGGGTAGATTTGTGTTGCACTTGTCATTGAGCTTGGTCTCTGCAGCTACGCCGTGTGCTGATTAACATAAGCTTCAGGTCTATAAGAAGAGTGTATTATAAAAAATAATGCGCTGACCGACTTTCAAACTTATAATGCTATAATTCTGTTTTTGTGGATTATTTTAAAAGCTCTACTCATCATGAAAAGGAACAATTTTATAATTCAATCCATAAAATAACCAAATATTCACATTTTTTCCTTATGTAGACTTAACCCCTTAGTGACCACCCATACGTGTTTTTACGGCGGTCACTAAGGGGCCTTAGGCTGGGCCGCCGCGTTTTTACGGCGGCCCGGTCTAAGCGCTGCACGGATCCCCCGTGCAGCGGGGAGCACGGACCCGGCTCTCACATTAGAGCTGGGACCCTGCTCTAACAGCCCGGACCGGCAGGAGTGCCGATCCGGGCTGTTTAACCCTTTACATGCGGGCTCCCTCTGTCTCCCATCAGCACCCCGAAAATAAGATCGCGGGGTGCTGATGTGTTGGGAAGCTTACCTTGCTTCTGTTCAGGACCCCGAGCCTGTCTTCAGTTCTCTCCAGCAGGCTGTGCCTCTCTGGCGCAGCCTGCTGGTCAATGTTTGAAATGCATTGCTATTGAAATGTAATGCCTTATAGAGATAATGCATTACATTTTAAAAGCAATCAAAATACTGTATATTATAGTCCCCTTGTGGGACTTTTAAGTAGTAAAAAAAATAAAAAATAAATACACATTTATTAAATAAAAAAATTCCATAAAATAAAAAAATATGCTTTTTTTTCCATTGAAAATACACTTTTCAATGAAAAAAATTGCAAAAAGAAAATATCCCGCATATGTTTGGTATTGCCGCGTCCGTAACGACCTGGACTACATAAATACAACATAAATTATCCCCTATGGGAAACGCCGTAAAAAATAAAAATAAAAAAAAGACCGAATTTCTAATTTATTCTTAGTTTCCACCGAAAAAAACTTAATAACAAGCGATCAAAAAGCGCCATTTACTCCAAAATGATACCAATGAAAAATACAAGTTGTCCCTCAAAAATCAAGCCCTCACACAACTCCATAGAAAAAGAAAAAAAAAGTTATGGGTCTTGTGAAGTGGCAATGCAAAATCATTTTTTGGGTTAATAAAAGGGGTTTTATTGGAAAAAAAAGTAGTAAAACGTAAAAAAAATTATAGGTATTTAGTATCACTGTAATCGTACTGACCCAGAGAATAAAGATATTATGTTATTTGTACCGAAAAATGAACGCCGTAAAATTTATAATGTAAAAACGCAGTGGCAGTATTGCTATTTTCCCCCATCTCCCTCCCAGAAAGAGTTAATCAGAAAGTTATGTGTACCCCAAAATGGTGCCATTAAAAACTACAACTTGTCCCGTAAAAAACAAGCCCTCATAAAGTTATATAGATGAAAAAATAAAAAAGTTATAGCTCTTGGAACAAGACCATGAAAAAAGGAAGAAAAACGCTTGGTCATAAAGGCCCAAACAGGCTTGGTCACTAAGGGGTTAAGGGGCTATCCCACAAAAAAAAACATTACCTGTCCATAGAATAACTGACAGATGTATGATCACTGGGGGCCACAGTACTAGGATTCCCACCAGTAGCTAGGGGTTTTCGTGTCCTGCTTTTTACATCAGTAGCTAGGGGTTCTCATGTCCCGCTTTTTACATCAGTAGCTAGGGGTTCTCATGTCCCGCTTTTTACATCAGTAGCTAGGGGTTCTCATGTCCCGCTTTTTACATCAGTAGGTAGTGTTCTCGTGTTCCACTTTTCACATCAGTAGCTAGGGGTTCTCGTGTTCCACTTTTTACATCAGTAGCTAGGGGTTCTCATGTCCCGCTTTTTACATCAGTAGGTAGTGTTCTCGTGTTCCACTTTTCACATCAGTAGCTAGGGGTTCTCATGTCCCGCTTTTTACATCAGTAGCTAGGGGTTCTCATGTCCCGCTTTTTACATCAGTAGCTAGGGGTTCTCATGTCCCACTTTTTACATCAGTAGGTAGTGTTCTCGTGTTCCACTTTTCACATCAGTAGCTAGGGGTTCTCATGTCCCGCTTTTTACATCAGTAGCTAGGGGTTCTCATGTCCCGCTTTTTACATCAGTAGCTAGGGGTTCTCATGTCCCGCTTTTTACATCAGTAGCTAGGGGTTCTCATGTCCCGCTTTTTACATCGGTAGGTAGTGTTCTCGTGTTCCACTTTTCACATCAGTAGCTATGGGTTCTCGTGTTCCACTTTTTACATCAGTAGCTAGGGGTTCTCATGTCCCGCTTTTTACATCAGTAGGTAGTGTTCTCGTGTTCCACTTTTCACATCAGTAGCTAGGGGTTATTGTGTCCCGCATTCCACATCAGTAGCTCTGGGTTCTTGTGTCCTGCTTTTAACTTCGGTAGATAGAGGTTCTTCCGTCCCACTTTTGACATCAGTAGCTAGGGATTCTCATGTCCTGCTTTTCACATCAGTAACTAGAGGTTCTCGTGTCCCGCATTCCACATCAGTAGCTCTGGGTTCTTGTGTCCTGCTTTTCACACTAGTAGCTAGGGGGTCCGCTGTCCCACTTTTCACTTCACTACACAACTGTGGGAGCTTAAATAAAGAGGCTATCGAGCATTATGCATCACCACTGCCATCAGTGAGAAATAAGAGGAGAACCCCACAATGAGTTTGGGTCCTAACAGTGAGGCCCCAGTTATTCATCTCCTATCCTGCTGTGGTGTAATTCTAGACAACAATATTAGTATATAGTGAAAGTGTAATGAATGTGTGAAGCCGCTCTACATGTAAGGATCTGCTGACATTTAGCTTCATGGTTTTTGCATATAAACTGCCAAATCCCCATGGACCCCATTGTTTATAACAAGGTCCAATAGGTTTGCTTTAAAGTTGTCAGAGCCCTATCAGGGGACTCCTGCTGCCCTATCTGAGTGTGGAATATGATGGAGAGAAGCAGAGCTTTGTGATTTATAAATTTGTGTTGTTTGGAGCATGGTTTCTGAGTAAAAAGCATAGTAAATCCTGACAGGACACTTAGGAGAGACTGTAAGAGTCATATGCCAACACAGAATGATTGACCACCTTCTGTGTACACACGTATGCAGGGAGAGTTGTCAATCATTGTGTGTCGGGTCAGAGTAATCATGACTCTGGTAGGAGTCCTGTCAAGATTTATTGTGCTTTTTACTCATTGATAACTCACAGTGCACAGTTCGTCTTTTCTCCCTCTTTCATATCCTGCTCTCAGATAAGGCAGCAGCAGAAATCGCTTGATAAGTTTGTTTTAACAGTAGAAATAGCACTGGAGACTTTGCCATCCGTGGTATCAGAAAGACCAACAGAACTCCCAAACTCAAATGTGAAGAGAGCCTCTATTAGTGATAAATTAACAAAGTCATTAAAGGCCATGGAGGCACTTTTTCTAATTGTATTCTACTCATTTTGAACAAAAAAAAAACATTTTTTCAAGTGGCCTAATTTTTAAAAAATGTCAGCTGTTTTTCTTCAACATCATTGCATCTGCAGACTGTCAGCTCAATCTGTTGCCCTCATCTGTACTTTCCTAACAGCTCATAGATGCTTATTATAGCTAAATTATTATTTGTTAGAAAGTTTTCTTAGTCACTGTACTTTCCACATTTCCTTAAGTGTGATTTCCCCCTCCTTATCTGTTATGTGAGCTCCAGAGCTGAAAACAAACATAGTGGGCAGGTTTGAGCGGCCCCGTGGATGTTCGGGTTCGGCCGAACTTCGGGTAAAAGTTTGGGTTCGGGACTCAAAATCGAACCCGAACCCCATTGAAGTCAATGGGGACCCGAACTTTGGTGCACTAAAATGGCCGTAAAATAGTCATAGTAAGAGCTAGAGGGCTACAAAAGGAAGCAACATGGGGGTAACAGCAGGACAGTTGCCCTGCAAACAAATGTGGATAGGGAAATTACTTAACAAAAAAAAATAAAAAATCTTGAACTAGAAGGCAGAGATCAAAGTGGCATAGGAGGTTGAGGAGACGGTGGACGTGACGGTGTAGGTGGAAGCAGTGGAGAAGGAGGAGACAGCCAACACAGTTTTTTTTTATTATTATTATTATTTTTATAAATTTGGGAAGACCCCAAAACATTGGGAACTAGAAAAGAGAATGCAAAGAGAAAGTGCGCTGGAGGCTAACAATGGTTTGGTGCGGCCGGTATACTTGTCTATTCAGCACAAGATACGGACAAGTCCTGTGGGATCCGTGCCTGGTTCATTTTAATGAACTTGAGCTTGTCCACATTGGCTGTGGGGCAGCCCAGCACCTTCAAGACGTAAAGGGCAAGCTGAGGCCATGTGCCCAATTTAGAGACCCAGAAGTTGATTAGGGCAGACCCATCAGTCAGTACGTGTAAGCGTGTGCACATGTACTGTTCCACCATGTTGCTGAAATGCTGCCTCCTGCTAAGACGTTCTGTATCAGCTGGGGGTGCTGGTTGTTGTGGCGTCATGACAAATCTTTTCCACCTTTCGGCCATGCTAACCCTCCCTTCTGAGGTGCTGGCGGTTCCCCAGCTGTTTTAGCGACGTCTTCCTCCTCCTCTGCCTTCGCCTTGTGCTTCCACTGAGCCCCCGCTGTCAGGTGGGAATGCCATCAGCTGCGTGTCTACCAGTGTGCGCTTGTACTCGCGCATCTTCCGTTCACGCTTAAGTGATGGAATTAAGGACGGCACGTTCTCCCTGTAGCGAGGATCCAGCAGGGTGTCCACCCAGTAATCGGCACTGATTAGAATGTGGGTAACTCGGCGGTCGTTGTGCAGGCACTGCAGGATGTAGTCACTGTGAGCCAGGCTGCCCAGAGGCAACAACACCTGTTGACTATTTTGAATGAAACGCTTGATTGTTCGATGATCATGCTTCAGAAGCTTTGCAATTTTAAGAGTGCTGCATCCCTCTGCAAGATATCTCACTATTTTTTACTTTTCTGAGTAACCCATACTTGTGTACTTCTTTTGACCCATTTTGCCAAAGGAAAGGAAGTTGCCTAATAATTATGCACACCTGATATAGGATGTTGATGTCATTAGACCACACCCCTTCTCATTACAGAGATGCACATCACCTAATATGCTTAATTGGTAGTAGGCTTTCGAGCCTATACAGCTTGGAGTAAGACAACATGCATAAAGTGGATGATGTGGTCAAAATACTCATTTGCCTAATAATTCTGCACTCCCTGTATATAGGCAGTAGAAAAGTTTGCATAACAACAGCGTTAAACCAATCATAAAAGATAAAAATTGGTGCTCACACACGTACTACCGGAACATCCTTTTATGGTATGTGTACGTGCAGTAAGCAGAAAGAATAGGTTTTAATCAGTCACATATAGGAATGTACGCAGTTGTGCCGAATGACCCTGAATAAGGCAAGAACGTTTCTACTAGTTCTAGGAGATTCACAGAATCTGTCCTGGGACAGATAAGAAAACCGAACTCACAGCGGGGGAAGGTGAAACAGTGCGTGGGTGAGATGCTATAACAATTCTTTACATATTTAGAGAAGACAAGATGGAGTCACATTTCTCTTCATATTTCACCCACCAATGTAACAGACGGATTAACTTTATTACTTTCCCTGTCACGTAAGCAGTGCAGGTGTACCTTACAGAAACAGTTGGTATATGTCACCCACCAATGTAACAGACAGATTAACTTTATTAATTTCCCTGTCATGTATGCAGTGCAGGTGTACCTCACACGAACAATTGGTGTATGTCACCCACCGATGTAATAGACAGATTAACTATATTACTTTCCCTGTCATGTATGCAGTGCAGGTGTACCTAAAAAAATAAAATAAATTAATGGGTATATGTCACTGTGAGGCAGTGACAGGCCTCATGGTTGTTAGACTGGGTTCACACGGTCATTGTGGGTGCATTGCAGGAATAGATGAATGCAAAGCGTTTTAATGCGTTTTGCACACGTGTGAGAAAAATCGGCATGTTTGGTACCCGAACCCGGACTTCTTCACAGAAGTTCGGGTTTGGGTTCAGTATTCAGTAAATTTTATTATTTTCTCTTATAACATGGTTATAAGGGAAAATAATATCATTCTTTAATACAGAATGCTTAGTAGAAGGTCAATTGAGGGTTAAAAATTAATAAATAATTATCTCACCTCCTCCAATTGATCGCGTAGCTGCCGGTCTCCTGTTCTTTCTTCACGACCTTTCAAAGGACCTGTGGTGATGTCACTGAGCTCATCACATGGTCCATCACCATGGTGATGGATCATGTGATGAGCAAAGTGATGTCACCACAGGTCCTTTGATAGGTCCTGAAGAAAGAACAGGAGACCTTCTACTAAGCATTCAGTATTAAAGAATGCTATTATTTTCCCTTATAACTATGTTATAAGGGAAAATAATACAGTGAATAGACTTTTATCTTAGCAACCATGCGTGAAAATAGCACCACATCCGCACTTGCTTGCGGATGCTTGCGATTTTCACGCAGCCCGATTCACTTCTATGGGGCCTGCGTTGCGTGAAAAACGCACAATAAAGAGCATGCTGCGATTTTCACGCAACGAACAAGTGATGCGTGAAAATCACTGCATCTCATCACGGGTGTGAACTAACAGACGGATTAACTATATTACTTTCCCCGTCATGTATGCAGTGCAGGTGTACCTCACACAAAAAAATGGGTATATGTCACCCACAGAATTAACAGCCAGATTAATTATTATATTTCTGTGTCAGGGGTGCAAAGCTGGTGTATTGCACCCACAAAAAAAATCTGTACATGTCACCCACAGAATAAATAGCCAGATGAGATTACTAACACTTTCCCTCTTTTTCCCTCAGCTGCCTGCTTCCTGTCACTGCAATACTCAGAGCTGATGGGCGGTGCTACACGTGATCCAGCTTTTATAGAGGCTGGGTCACATGATGCACCGGCCAATCACAGCCATGCCATTAAGGCTACATGCACACGACTGTATGTGTTTTGCGGTCCCCAAATTGCGGTTCCACAAAAAAAAAATCGGATGCCATCCGTTTTTTTTAGCAGTTCCATTGTAACAATGCCTAAAACAGACAAAAATAGGACATGTTATATTTTTTTTGCGGGGCTGCGGAATGAACATACGGATGCTGATAGCACACTGTGTGCTGTCCGCATTTTTTGTGGACCTATCGAAATAAATAGGTCTGCATCCTAGCCGCAAAAAAAGGAACGTACACGGAAACAAACAACGTTCGTGTGACTGTAGCCTAATAGGCATGGCTGTGATGGCTTCTAAGTGTTTACAGCGTAAAAGCTTGTTGATTGGCTGCCCTGCAGCCTTTTAACAAGCTTTATTAAAAGCCCAAACTCGAACCCGAACTTTTCCAGAAAAGCTCGGGTCCGGGTACTCGAGCACGTAACTTTCGGTATGGACCCGAACTTTACAGTTTGGGTTCGCTCAACACTAATAGTGGGAAGAGAAAGGATACAGCGGTACAGTGCTGGCCGATTCTACCGAAGGGAGACGTCCCTTGGTTTTGAATGAAATGCATCTAGCTGTGCAGCTGAGACAAGGAAGAATACGGCTGAAAAAGACTTTAGGGAAGCCCAAAAAATACCTACTCCTTCACAATTATGATAGTAAAAAGAAGCACAGCCATTATGCAAACCTTTTTTGAAAACTCAGTTATGCTTTAAATGAGTATGTATGAGCTATGAGGGGCTACAGATCAAGCAGTCAGAGCTGCTTTCTGAAAGATTCACTGTGAAGCAGAAAGCAACAGTCTATAGATGTACTTGCAGTGAAAACTAGGAAACGGTTGAAAACTTTTAATAAAGACCAATTGAAATCATTTTAGCCCAAAATGAGTAGAATGCAATGATAAAACATGAACCTAAAGGTGTTCATAGGATTTAAGGGAAACAAACAAACAATTTCACAGTGGAATTTCCTTGAGTTGTTTCACTATGGTCTTTTATGGATGTAGTCCTCTCAAAGAAAACTATACAGAATGCAGGTTACAGAGTCTGAGTCATTAAAAGTGTATAGTGCACAAATAATGATCAAAATGCCCCAAAATTATGTATTTTGTGTTTGGGTTCACATTACCAAATCACACAGAACCAGACTAGATCTAATAATACAGGCATGGGTATTGTAACTGATCACAAACAAAACTGTAGGTGGTCCTCTCTCTTTCACCGTCCCCATGGTAAGCCCTCCTTTTTACAGTTCAAGATGGTTCCATTATTGTTATTGCTTCTAATGACAGCCCCTGCCAAAACCCCCTCTCCGAGTAGCCTGCCTCTAAATCCTAGAATGGCACCTCTTTAAATGTTGGTCTCTGCCGTGGTTACCTGTATAACTTCATTCTATAATTCCTAGTGTCCAACATATGTCTTCCTCTTCTTACTCTCATTCCTGATTCCTAACATGGCTACCCACTAACCACGACACTTCAGTGGTGGTTTAAAACCTCCTCTGTTCAGTAGTTTACATTCTCTTAAGTGCAGTATGATGTGGACTGTACCCAGCCTCTCCCCTTTTATGACACCCGATAGTGCTGAAAATGGGCCTCCTCCTGCTCTCTATTCCAGTGATGCAGCTCAATGCTGGTAGCATCTCTTTGCTGATGTCCCTCTCAAGTCTGCTCCTGTACACTCTAGTCTGATGATTTGATGCATCGCAGACCCATGTCTATCCAATTTATAGTGTATGCAATTGTTGCAATTGTTTTCTGAGGGATTTCCACTGAAAACTGTGCTAAAAAGTGACCTTTTAGTGAGGATAGGGGTGGTCTTATACAGGAATAGCTTCCATATAGTATAATGGATAGGCAAATTGGTACATAAAAAAAGTCTGAAATGGGGAGGGGAGTTCTCAAAGGGGTGATCTTTTGTGGACTTTTCACTGAATATGTATTTTGATTGATGGCTAAACAACTATTGCACATACCGTTTTGTAGAGATGAGTTGAAAGAACTCTTGCAACCATAGACTAAGCTGATGATGGGCAATATATTTATGGGAGATATTAAAGTTTTTCTCTGGGAATGATTAGCCCCTTAAGAGCCAGGTCAATTTTAGGTTTTACGTTTGCATTCTTTTCCTTTCTACTTTCCAAAAACCAAAATGTTGTATTTTTATTTTTTTATTCACATAGACGTATCCGAGCCAACACAAGTTGTATTTTTTAATGTCATTGTCTAATTTGCCACGTCTTGTTTTGGAAAACGGGAAAATATTCTTTGTGGGGTGAAACTAAAATATGAAATCTATGGAAATTTCAGCCCGCACAACCCCTAGCAGGTGCAGATTGCTATGGCGAAATAGAGATATAAATGTAAAGACACAAAATGCAATCGCACACTGCAACCAGCTCTCTGCCCTGCCTTTATGCTGGATGTTGAATAAGGCATTTCCATATTTTTCTCTCTGTAGTATGTATTGGAGGCGTGGCGATCTCCAAGCAGTCAAGCACACCTGTCCAGTTAATCTGCCCCCTGGAGGCTGGTTTTAAAGTCAGCATAAAACTGAGTCTGCTTATACAGCACCTACCAGTAGCCATTAGGCTCCAGGAGAAGTATAAAGTGGGCTCAGCATGCATGTTGGTACTTGCATCCCTGGATCCGATGAAAGCTGTAATGGCACCGGACGGGGTTAAAAGCAGAGTGTGCTTGGTGTGCATGCTGTGCCTGCGCTCCCTGGACTTTATGTGGCTGTCATGGCCCATAAAAGGTAGGAACTAGTGTTAGGGACCACTCATGAAGGCGACCTTGACGTGGTGAGTGGCTTATTACGCTTTGGCCAAAATGTACACTAATGCCTTATTCAACATCCAGCATAAAGGCAGGGCAGAGTGCTGGTTGCAGAGTGCGATTGCATTTTGTGTCTTTAAAATAAGAAATCCACCATGGTTATTTGGCTTTGTTATTGCGTTCATTATGCACTAAAAATGATATGCATTTTTTCTTTCCCCCCCCCCCCCATTATGGCATTCCCTGTACGGGAAAATTATTTTTTGTATTTTTATAATTTGACGTTTTTCTGATGCAGCTATATTTATTATGTTAATTTTTTATTGTTTATTTTTTATATGTACAATTAGGAAAGGAGGTTGATTTTAAATTTTTAAGATGTTTGAATTTATTTTTGAAACAACTTTTTATTACTGTAAATTTTAGTCCCCATAGGAGACTTGTACATGCGATCTTCTGATCACTTGTATCATAGTTTGCATTAGAAATACTATTGCAGTCTATAGGATTCTGACAGGCTGCCTGTCGCACTGTGCCTCAGAATGACGTGTTCTGCATAATTTACAATAGGTGGTAATAGAGCATGAGAAATGCAGTCAGGCTGAGCAGCCTGATGGTAAAGCTCAGCAACGTGAAGTGAAGGCAGGCACTGGAGTGCAATCGAGGCCCTGCTCCCTTCATGCTACAAGTCAGGTCTACAGGAGGAGGCCACCCGTCCTAGACACATTCTAAGACTGGTTACAGAGTTACAGAAACAGCAGAAAGTCTGCCCACTCGGCCAACATGAAGCGCGTGTCGGTGGCTTTTCCAGGGTTCAACAGAGGCACCCCCTAACCGAACTTACTGTATTATAGTAATTTATGATACAATCAGTTCAGAACTGACCGCAAGACTATTGCAGTTTTTAGTTTGGGTATATTCATTTCATCAGATGTTTTAGGATACTGGTTTGTGAGCGTAATATCATTTTAGTGTTTATACTGCTTAGAAACAGATGAGTGCTTCAAAATGTTCAAACACCACCTTATATTAACCAGATAGCACTAGCCCAGTGGTCGGCACAGACATAATTTACCATCATTATTAGCTCTTCATTTTCTGTTTGTGCAAGCCTTATATTATTCTCATAATCACTTTGATGTGACACTTTGAATCGCAGTTAAGTCCCTGCCACGGCCAACAGCTGACACTAATTCTGCAAAACTGCAACCGCTTCTGAGAAATGCATGAATACACTGTTCCCCTGCTTAAATCCGGCATCTATTTTCTACAGTGATTGCTCCGGTCATGGCACATTGCCCAGCCAGGATTATCCAATCTAAACCATAATATCTTTTAGAACAAAGCACATAGGTGATCTAATTATCGCAGGGCGAGTCGTTTTCTCTAGGGATGGCAATCAATATGAAGACTGTAATATGAGCAAATACAAAAGAGGATTGCACATAGCATTTTTTGCAAAAAGATACCACCTATTGTGCTTGCTTCATCTGTTTGCCGTGGTACAGTAGCTGCCAAATATCTGTAACCTCCTGGGACTATCCTAGATTTAAAAAAAAAAACAAAGCTGCTTGTTTCTTGTTTTTGGCCAGCTATGCAGAACAATATTGTGTCTGAAACATCTATATGCTGCTCAGCTGCAAAGGTCAGTATATAACGCTAAAGATACACCGCTAAAAGCTGAAGTTGTATAGACCAGGAAAACATAGCGTTCCACAGTTCGGTATGATGGATGGATGGATAGATTAGAGAGAAAGATAAGATAGATAGTTTAATTGGAGATAATGATAGATGTAGATTAGGCTACTTTCACACTAGAGTTTTTGCTGGATCCGGCAGGGTTCAGCAAAAACGCTTCCGTTACTGATAATACAACCATCTGTATCTGTTATGAACGGATTCGGTTGTATTATCTTTAACATAGCCAAGACGGATCCGTCATTAACTCCATTAAAAGTCAATGGGGGGCGGATCCGTTTTCTATTGTGGCAGAGAAAACGGATCTCTCCCCATTGACTTACACTGGGGGCAATGCTGGATCCGTCTTGCTCCGCATCCCAGGACGGAAAGCAAAATACATGTAGCGGTTTGCTCTCCAGTCTGGGAACGCAACTAAACGGAATGGAATGCATTTTGGAGCATTCCGTTCAGTTCAGCTTTGTCCCTATTGACAATGAATGGGGACAAAACTGAAGTGTTTTTTTTCCGGTAATAAGCCCCTATGACTCAATACCGGAAACGTAAACGCTAGTGTGAAAGTAGCCTTAGAGAGATTACACACAAACAAAAAACAACAGCAGCACATTTTCCTAAAAAGTTAAAATAGGTGTAATCCCTCCTAGATTCCAGGTACGAATCCACAGATAATGCCCAAAGAACAAAAATTTAGGCAGTACTCCAAAGAAGGTGAGGGTGGTGGACCCATTTATTACCCCAGTCGTAACGTTTCAGCCCAGCTCAATGGGACCTTTGTCAAGCAAACAAATGATGTCTCACAGGGTTTTTTTTTTTTTTTTTTTTTTTATATAACCTTTATTCTTTTCTTTTTTAAGACATAAAATCTTTCATCAGATCAATAACATAATAAAACATATTCCATATTACTACTATAAAAAAAAAATTATGTAATATCACCCAACCACCCACCCCCCACCCCGGTGGAGAGAGGAGGAGAGAGAGAACGGAAGAGAAGAAAGAAGAAAAAAAAAGGGAACAGAACTCTACAGGGGTTTAAATGCCCACATAGTGATAAAGATACAGGATTACATAATTGAACACCAATAGTGCATAATTGTGTTTCAAATTACTAGTCAAAATAGACCAATGTTTCCTGATAATACTATTTAATACTCTGTTCAGAGAAAGTAGTAACAAAAGGTATACGCGTAAAGGGAGCCTTTCTGTATAAGTTTTAGAGGGATACCCCCTTTTGTCTACATTTATATGTCATCTCCTGATATCTATTAGACAGTTTGTCAGAGTACTGCACAATACGCTTAACTCTAAGAAACTGATGGCAATTGCGGACAAGAATAGGACATGTTCTATTTTTTTTTGCGGAAACAGAAGCACGGATGCGGAAGCGCAGATCCGCAAGTGTGGATGCGGACAGCACATTCCGGCCCCATTGAAAATGAATGGGTCTGCACCCGTTCCGCAAAATTGCGGAACGGATGCGGATCCATTTTGCGGACGTGTGAATGGACCCTTAGTCATGTGGGGTCGGCCGATGATAGTGAGTGATTGGCGCTACTTGTGACATGCTCATTGGCCCATGGAGGACGCGGTTGCTCACACTATGAGCCACCAACGATGCAGCAGGTGTTTTCTGTAGAGATTATATTTATCACAGCTGACGCTGGTGATTTTTAATTGCACTAGGCACTTTTTACAGGTGTAATCACTTACCTGTGCACAGGCACTTTATATTATATGTTTTTTATAACACTAAAGGATGAATATATATATGATTTATCAACTGCTACAATATGAACTTTTACACTATGGATTTAAACCCCTGTGAGACATCATTTGTTTGCTTGACAAAGGCCCCATTGAGCTGGGCTGAAACGTTGCGACTGGGGTAATAATCGGGTCCACCCCCCTCACCATCTTTGGAGTACTGCCTCAATTTTTGTTATTCAGAGAGAGATTAGATAGATTCTAGAGATTAGATAGAGTCTAGATAGACTCCTCCAAGAATCGCAAACTAATAACGACAATGAAAAAGGAAAAAAGAGGCAGCGCTCCAAATGAGATGAAAACGTGGAATGTTTTATTCACCTATAATGCTACAGATACTTTTTTTAATCTTTTTTTGAGTGCTGCCCCTTTTTCCCCTTTTTTTATATCTATAGACAGAGATACAGATGTATCTAAAGATATATTTATATAATGTACACTCGCACATTTAGTTTCTAATCTAAACCTTTTAGATTAGGTTCCTTTTTGATTTTTAAGATATTTGTTTGCTGTCAGTGAACGAGAACACACCTGTTTACATTCAGGGGCCCTACATACCTAGTCTTGCTCTTAAATGAGAAGTGGATGTGATTGTGTCTAACCTGGGTAATATTCTGTGAGACAAAACATCACCAGCAGCTGCACAAATGTCTCGTCGTTTGCCACAATGTATCCGTCTGGAGTCCAGATTATTAGCGTCAGACAGCAGTGCCTAGACTGGATACATTCGTAGCAAATGGATTCTAATAAATCTCCACAGATGAAGAAGCGCCCACTTGTGGTTTGATTGACAGGGCCTGACATCATACCTGGCCCTCCAGCCTGCGCCACTGTTCAGAGTAGCTGCGCAGGCGGCAGTGCTTCTGGGTAGGGGCGCATAAGCAGTCGTTGCTTCTGAAGCTGAATGTGAGCTTCTGCCCCACTACTCAGAATAGCGGCACAGGCAAGAGATTGACAGCACCGGGCGGGATGTCCGGCTCTGTCACTAAAACTGCAGTTGGGCATAGGTAATGAAGTCTAGCTGATGAGACGGATCGATTCGCTCATCCCTGATTTGTATCTGCTTCTCAGTTGAAGTACTGGTTTTCTGGCTCTAAGGCTTCATACACACGACCAGGTTTCGGTCCATATATTAAGTGTCCGCAAAATACGGATGCCTTCTGTGTGCAGTCCACATTTTTCTCACTCCAAACAATAGAAATTAATAGAACGTGTTTTATTATTTTTGAAATGGCCACACAGAGCCACATAAAATAAGGCCTTAAAGGGAACCTGTCATCTGGATTTTGTGTATAGAGCTGAGGACATGGGTTGCTAGATGGCCGCTAGCACATCCGCAATACCCAGTCCCCATAGCTCTGTGTGCTTTTATTGTGTTAAAAAACATGATTTGTTACATATGCAAATTAACCTGAGATGAGTCCTGTGCGTGAGATGAGTCAGGGACAGGACTCATCTCAGGGTAATTTGCATATGTATCAAATCGTATTTTTTTTACACAATAAAAGCACACAGAGCTATGGGGACTGGGTATTGTGGATGTGCTAGCGGCCATCTATCAACCCATGTCCTCAGCTCCATACACAAAATCCAGTTGACAGGTTCCCTTTAATAAGTATTCACTGACAGCAAACAGATATCTTGAAAATATTTTATGTAAGCAGTGCTTGAACATTTATATAAAATTTAGAAAAACCCTTTAATTGTAATGTGATGCATTTGTAGTAGGGCTAACCCTGTTTAGATTAGCCTTTAGGTTATATATTTTTTACTGTCCAGAAAAAAACGTTAGGGGTTTTCCAGGAATAATGTCTTTTCTATAATGACTGCAGTCTGCCTCTGTCAACGGAAGATCCATATTAACCTTCTTCCCACTGCTCCGGTGATCTGCGCTGGTTACTGCATGTCAGTCTTCTGCTCCATACAGTGTCTACATCCAGTGCTACATGGCCATGGTCGCATGCTCCGCTGCAGCCAGGGGCTGGCTTCAGCAGTGATGTGGCCACAAGCGGGACATCACTGCTGAACCCAGTTATTGGTTGTAGATGAGCATGTTACCATGCCCATGCAGTGCTGGATGTAGACACGGCGTCGACCGGAACAAGGACAAGCGGGAGCCAGCATGGAGGACTGCAGAGGTGGAAAGAAGGTAAGTATGAATCTTCCCTTTACAGAGGCAGACTGCAGTCATTATAGAAAAACAACAAATTTCTAGAAAACTCCTTTAAAGGGGTATTCCTGTTATGTAAAGTTATCCCCTATCCACAAGATAGAGCGGTGGGGGTCCTACTGCTGGGACCCACTGATCATCAGAATATTGACCCCCATACCCTGTGAAATTAACGGAGCGGGTCCCCATTCTCCTGATCGTCAGCGTCCCAGAGATAGACGATCTTGTGGATAGGGGAAAATTTTACATAACCAGAAGGGCATCTGTCAGCATATTTTTACCTATGAAACTGGCTGACCTGTTACATGTGCGCTTGGCAGCTGAAGACATCTGTGTTGGTCCCATCTTCATATGTGTTCACATTGCTGAGAAAAATGATTTTTTAAATATGCAAATGAGCCTTTAGGAGCAATGGGGGCGTTGCTGTTACACCTAGAGACTGCTTTCTCTGGAACTGACGTGCCTCGGCACGTTGATTGGCAGGGCCAGGCGTTATGATGATTTCACTGCCTGTCAAACAAAGTGCAGAGAGTGCCGTAATTGCAGAGAGAGCAGAGACTATCTAGGTGTAACGGCAGCGCCCCCATTGCTCCCAGAGGCTCATTTGCATATATTAAAATATGTTTCTCAGCAATGTGGGCACATATGAACATGGGACCAACACATATGTGTATGCCTTTAGCCGTCAAGCGCACATGGAACAGGTCAGCCAGGTTCATGGGTACAAATCTGCTGACAGATGCCCGTTAATTAGACTAGATTTTCTGTGCCGTCTCAAGAACACTGTGGATACTTGTGGCATTATCTGTGCTCTTATGAGCTATATTTGCAGAAAGGAAGATTTTCCTGTGTCATGGTGTGTGGACATTGTGACCTGCTCTCATCTTCCTTCTAATTGTAACAATTTTGTTTGCATCTTAATTATTGTGCTGCTGTGGCCAGTGCCTATGAACGCCTGATGACTGTAATTGCACTGATTTGTCATGTTCTACCAAACCAAAAATTGTTCCTGTTAACTTCACATCTAGTAGTTAATTTCTTATTAGAAATTTTTTTTTTTTTGTAATGCATTTTCCAGTGAATGTCATATTATCATGCACTGTGCTTAAATAATAAATCTGTTCTGGTTTTCACTCTATTTAACCCCTTTAGGACCAAGGCATTTTTGGGCTTAAAAGAAATTCGTCTGCAACTTTTTGCATATAAAACTAATGGCATGGTGCTGCTGGTCACATTACACCTTACATTACATAAACTTTCAGCAGGGCCTCTTTGCAGAAATAAACGAATATTTCAGTAATTGAGTATTCTACCGATTATTTACGATTAATCGAGTACTCTAATAAGAAAAATGAATTAATAGACTGTTTTTCTTTATTAAAACACAACAGACCCCCTGCCCATCAGTCCCCAACACCCTTCATTCCTCCCTGTGCAATCAGCCCTAGTGCATCAGTTCCCCCCCAGTGCCATCAGCTCCATTCCCCACAGTGCCATCAGCTCCATTCCCCACAGTGCCATCAGATCCATTCCCCACAGTGCCATCAGATCCACTATCCCCCTGTGCCATCAGCTCCAATATCCCCCAGTGCCATCAGCTCCCCCCGTGCCATCAGCTCTATTCCCCCAATGCCTTCAGCTTTCCCCCACCCCGGTGCCTTCAGCTCTCCCCACCCTGTGCCATCAGCTCCACTTCCCCTTGTGCCATCGTCTCTCCCCCCTTGTGCCATTGTCTCTGCTCACCTTGTGCCATCTCTCCCCACCCAGTGTCATTAGCTCTCCCCACCCCAGTGCCATCAGCTCCACTCCCACAGTGCCCTCAGCTCTCCCCCACCCAGTGCCATATGCTCCACTCCCCCAGTGCCTTCAGCTCTCCCCAACCAGTGGCATCAGCTCTCCCCCACCCCAGTGCCATCAGCTCTCCCCCACCCAGTGCCTTCAGCTCTCCCCCACCCAGTGCCTTCAGCTCTCCCCACCCACTGCCATCAGCTCCACTCCCCCAGAGCCATCAGCTCTCCCCCACCCCAGAGCCATCAGCTCTTCACCACCCCAGTGCCATCAGCTCCACTTCCCCTTGTGCCATCGTCTCTGCTCACCTTGTGCCATCTCTCCCCTAAGGCCAGGCCACACTAGGGACGCACGGTCCATGAAAGCCCAGCCTGCTCTCCTCCTGACACCTGGAGTGCACAGCGTCATTGGTTGCTATGATGCTGAGCACTCTGGGCGTCTGGCCTTAGTCGCTCCCCCACCCCCTCAGTATCACCAACTTACGTTTCCAGCAGGGCCGCCGCCGATACTCCATCGTTCTGTGCTGCTCTGGGCCTGACGTCACACAGAGCGTCAGGTCACTACGTGCGTACATACGTCAGGAGTAGTGATGAGCGAACTTCTGTTTTAAGTTCGGCGTCTAAAGTTCGGCTTCCGGTTAGCGGAGAATCCCGATATGGTTCCCGATATGGATTCCGACTTCCGTTGTGGTCCGTGGTAGCGGAATCAATAATGGCCGATTATTGATTCCGCTACCACGGACCACAACGGAAGTCGGAATCCATATCGGGAACCAAATCGGAATTCTCCGCTAACCGGAAGCCGAACTTTAGACGCCGAACTTAAAACAGAAGTTCGCTCATCACTAGTCAGGAGGTCAGTGCAGCACGGGACCATGGACGTGCTGTGGAGTGTCTGGAGGCCCCCTGCTGGAAAGGTGAGTATTCCGAGCGCATTGCAGTCCAGCGGGAGACCACGGAGAGGGAGTAATAGCAAGCGCTTCACTCCCGCTCCGTGGTCACGTGATGCAAACCAATCCTCGATGCAAATAATTTGCATTGAGGATTTTTTTTGTGTCTAATTACTCGATGTAGTCGAGTACTCGTTGCAGCCCTACTAGGCACAAATCAAATGTAAGCGTGTAACAAAAGCAAATTTGCCCGTTATGCAGCCGCAGTCTGAGTGCCTTTAGGAAAGATGCCCAATTTTGTAGGAAACGGAGCAGAACAGTAAATTCACTGCTTGTTGCAGAGGAACCAACGCAACTTGCAGATAGGACGAGATGAGAACGTCTTTATTGTAGGTTATGCAAAGAAACCATGTGTTTCTGGGACATATTGTAACCTGATGAAACGGATTTTGATGCCCCCGAAACGCGTTGTTTCTGTGCATAACCTATAATAACGAAGTTCTCATCTCATCCAATCTGCAAGTTGTGTTGGTTCCTTTGCGCCAAGCAGTTAACTTACTGTTCTTCTCCAGACAGTAGTAGTGAGCCAAGATGTATATAGATAGATATAATATATATAAATCTCATCATGCTCAAGATTTCAGTGATGCTGGGTGATTGTTTCCAAGCCAAGGGGATGTCAATCAAAGTAAGATGGACAGGTTTGGACCGGTGACCGCATTACCGTGAGACAATAGATTACCCCAGGATCCTCATTTATATACAGACAGGTACTTTTTTTTAAAGTTTTGTTTCTGCAAAAGGCACTGCTGACGGTGTTACCGGAGACATGATAGATTTCAGTGTAATGTGCCCTGCAGCTCCATCCCATTAGTTTCATATGCCAAGTACATGTTGGTGACCGGTTCCGTTTAAGGGGCTGAAAAATATTTAGCCTTTTCTTCTTGGTATTCTGGATTGTAAAACACTTTCGCATTGAGATGACTAAATGAGGCCTTGTTTGTTTTTTTTTCACTCAGTAATCATGCCAGGGTGTATGTAGTTGGTGAAATGAAACCAAATTCTCAATTGAATTTGGTTTCCTGGTTGATTTAGTGGCCATATAGGGCTGAACAACATTTTTCCTTCAATAATCATTATTCGGTAACAAAATTTTGCGTTTTCTTGGGTTACAGTATATGTGTCTAATTTTGTCTGTCTTTGAAGATCTGAAACATTCATGTGTGATAAATGTGTAAAAATAGAAGAAAGTGGAAGGACCAAATACTTTTTGTCAGCACCGTACTTTAAAACTGATGTGCATACAATTATAGAGCAATTTTGATAAAAAGAAGGAAAAGACAAATGCAAAACTAAATGTTTTATGCAGTCAATAAATATTAAGAACCTTTTGCTCTAATGTAAATTTGGTAGTGTCAGTACTGCACGCTGTTAGGTTAAATGTTTTGCAGTAAGCTTTCTTGTTTTTCTATAGATTGCCCTGTACATATGGCAGAAAGTTGATGCCCTGGAGCTTACATCGGTTCCAGAGTTTTGCACAGAAGATCCAAAGTCTCCGAAAGCAGCAGAATGCGCCACCACTTTCACCAACACCTTACCAGTCTGTGTGAGTATTAATTTTGTGCAAGTTTCGGAAACAACATACAGAGTTCTTTTGCTGTTGGAAGTAGCAACATCTTTGTGTGTGTTCTTGTATTAGTGTATTAGTGACAGTGTAAATTGAGTGCACCCAGCTGCATGCTGTGCTGAGGAAGAAGTTCATTAGCCTCCAGCAGAGAGCTTGATAACTTACTAGGCCTCATGCATACGACCATTGTTGTGTTCCGTTCCGCAAAATGGGGTTCCGTTGTTCCGTTTCAGTTTTTGTTTCCGTGTGTCTTCCTTTATTTTTGGAGGATCACCAGACATGAATGAAAGTAAAAAAAATTCTAAGTCAAGTTTGCCATGCAAATGATAGGAAAAAAACGGACGCGGACGCAGATGACAATCTTGTGTGCCTCCGTGTTTTTTCAAGGACCCATTGACTTGAATGGGTCCGCGAACCGTTTTCCGTGAAAAAAAATAGGACAGGTTATATTTTTTTGGACTGACTGTAACCACGTATCACGGACGCGGATAACAAACGGTGTATTAGCTGAGTTTTCAACGGACCCATTGAAAGTCAATGGGTCCGCAGAAAATCACGAACAACGGACACGGAATGAAACAACGGTCATGTGCATGAGGTCTTAAAGTGTAGAAACAGCAAGCGGTAATATTATAAGGCCACATGCTTGTGGTGTGTATTATGTGCAGATATTTGTGTGGAAAATCCACTGCATTATACAGTAATAGCTTAAAAGGTTTATCCCATGACCAATGTAAAAACTGAAAATCAGACACCATCTAGTGCATGGATGTCAAACTCATGGCCCTCCAGATGTTGCAAAACTACAACTCCCATCACTCCCTGATAGCTGTAGTATGCCCAGGCATGATGGGAGTTGTAGTTTTGCAACAGCTGGAGGGCCACGAGTTTGACACCCCTGATCTAGTGCATGACAACCTCTTTCTAACAAAGCTAGAACCAGCCCTGTACCTCACATGGATCCAGAGATTTCCCCATTCATTGCTCTGGTATATTTTTATCAAGCTGACAGCTCAAGGGGGAGTGTCTGTTCCGCTGCATCTCAGGGGGCGTGTCTCAGCTCTCCCTATCACAGCTCAGGAGGCAGTTGAAGGATGAAACTGAGCATGTGCGGCCATCTCAGTGAGCAGGACAAAGAAATAAGAAAAAAAAAACACAGCAGGTGGCGCTATACAGATACATTTTAATGAATAACTTAGTGGCTATGCTAAATTTTTAATTACATGGAATTACAAAAGTATTAACATCCAAGTGCTGGATTGACAACTGTACAATATTTTTTCATGGGACAACTCCTTTAACCCCTTAAGGACACAGGGCGTACAGGTACGCCCTTGTGCCCTGGTACTTAAGGACACAGGGCGTACATGTACGCCCTGTGCATTTTCGATCACTGCCGTGCGGCTGGCAGTGATCGGAACCCGGTGCCTGCTCAAATCATTGAGCAGGCACCTAGGCTAAATGCGCGGGGGGGTCCCGTGACCCCCCCATGTCGGCGATCGCGGCAAACCGCAGGTCAATTCAGACCTGCGGTTTGCTGCGATTTCTGCAGTTTCTGATCCCCGCGGTCCCTGACCGCGGGGATCAGAAACTTTAGGATTAAAAATTGTTTCGTGTATCCCTCCCCCTTGCACCCCTGAGTTATTCGAGCACGGTGGGAGGTACAGGGGGAGGGTTGCGGGCGGTGCGGGAGGCGGGCGGTGCGGTAGGCGGGATCGCGATCCCCCGCCCGCCTCCCATTGCGTAATCGTTGGCGTCTAGTGGGTATACCAGGGTGCCAGCACATTGCTGGCACCCTGGTATAAACGGCTGACATCGGTGATGCGATGTCAGCCGTTTAACCCTTTCCATACAGCGGTCCGTACGGACCGCTGTATGGAAAAGATTAACAGCGCAGGGAGCTCCCTCCCTCTCCCATCGGGGGGCTACTGTGCCTTTGCAGCCCCTCCGAATGGAGAGGGAGAGAGCTCCCAGGCAGCCCCCCAAGCCCCGTCCTTACCCTTCCCCGTCTGCGCAGTTCTGACCATAACTGAGCAGACGGGGAAGGTTCCCATGGCAACAGGACGCCTTCTCAGGCGTCCTGCTGTCCATGGTGCTGAACAGATCTGTGCTGAAAGGCATAGATCTGTTCAGACAAAGTGTAAAATACAGTACAGTACTATATATTGTACTGTACTGTATTATACAGACATCAGACCCACTGGATCTTCAAGAACCAAGTGGGTCTGGGTCAAAAAAAAAGTGAAAAAAGTGAAAAATAAAGTAAAAATCAAAAAACACATTTATCACCGATTAAAAATGAAAAAAATTAAATTCCCTACACATGTTTGGTATCGCCGCGTCCGTAACGACCTGATCTATAAAACGGTCATGTTACTTTACCCGAACGGTGAACGCCATAAAAATAAAAAATTAAAAACTATGATGAAATTGGAATTTTGCCCACCTTACTTCCCAAAAAAGGTAATAAAAGTGATCAAAAAAGTCGCATCTACGCCAAAATTGTAACAATCAAACCGTTATCTCATCCCGCAAAAATCATACCCTACCCAAGATAATCGCCCAAAAACTGAAAAAGTTATGGCTCTTAGACTATGGAAACACTAAAACATGATTTCTTTTGTTTCAAAAATGAAATCATTGTGCAAAACTTACATAAATAAAAAAAAAGTATACATATTAGGTATCGCCGCGTCCGTATTGACCGGCTCTATAAAAATATTACATGACCTAACCCCTCAGATGACCACCGTAAAAAAATAAAAATAAAAAAGCCATTTTTTGTCATCTTCCGTCACAAAAAGTGTAATAGCAAGCAATCAAAAAGTCATGTGCACCCCAAAATAGTGCCAATCAAACCGTCATCTCATCCCACAAAAAATGAGACCATACTTAAGATAATCGCCCAAAAATTAAAAAAAACTATGGCTCTTAGACTATGGAGACACTAAAACATTTTTTTGTTTTAAAAATGAAATTATTGTGTAAAACGTACATAAATAAATAAAATTGTATACATATTGGGTATCACCGCGTCCGTGACAACCTGCTCTATAAAATTACCACATGATCTAACCTGTCAGATGAATGGTGTAAATAACAAAAAAAAAAACAATGCCAAAAAAGCAATTTCTTGTTACCTTGCCGCACAAAAAGTGTAATATAGAGCAACCAAAAATCATATGTACCCTAAACTTGTACCAACAAAACTGCCACCCTATCCCGTAGTTTCTAAAATGGGGTCACTTTTTTGGAGTTTCTACTCTAGGGGTGCATCAGGGGGCTTCAAATGGGACATGGTGTCTAAAAAACCAGTCCAGCAAAATCTGCCTTCCAAAAACCGTATGGCATTCCTTTCCTTCTGCGCCCTGCCGTGTGACCGTACAGCGGTTTACGACCACATATGGGGTGTTTCTGTAAACGACAGAATCAGGGCCATAAATAACGAGTTTTGTTTGGCTGTTAACCCTTGCTTTGTAACTGGAAAAAAAATATTAAAATGGAAAATCTGCCAAAAAAGTGAAATTTTGAAATTGTATCTCTATTTTCCATTAAATCTTGTGCAACACCTAAAGGGTTAACAAAGTTTGTAAAAATCAGTTTTGTATACCTTGAGGGGTGTAGTTTCTTAGATGGGGTCACTTTTATGGAGTTTCTACTCTAGGGGTGCATCAGGGGGGCTTCAAATGGGACATGGTGTCAAAAAAACTGTCCAGCAAAACATGCCTTCCAAAAACCAAACGGCGCACCTTTCACTCTACGCCCCGCTGTGTGGCCGTACAGTAGTTTACGGCCACATATGGCGTGTTTCTGTAAACGGCAGAGTCAGGGCAATAAAGATACAGTCTTGTTTGGCTGTTAACCCTTGCTTTGTTAGTGGAAAAAATGGGTTAAAATGGAAAATTAGGCAAAAAAATGAAATTCTCAATTTTCATCCCCATTTGCCAATAACTCTTGTGCAACACCTAAAGGATTAACAAACTTTGTAAAATCAGTTTTGAATACCTTGAGGGGTGTAGTTTCTTAGATGGGGGTCACTTTTATGGAGTTTCTACTCTAGGGGTGCATCAGGGGGCTTCAAATGGGACATGGTGTCAAAAAAACAGTCCAGCAAAACCTGCCTTCCAAAAACCAAACGGCGCACCTTTCACTGTACGCCCCGCTGTGTGGCCGTACAGTAGTTTACGGCCACATATGGGGTGTTTCTGTAAACGGCAGAGTCAGGGCAATAAAGATACAGTCTTGTTTGGCTGTTAACCCTTGCTTTGTTAGTGGAAAAAATGGGTTAAAATGGAAAATTAGGCAATAAAATGAAATTCTCAAATTTCATCCCCATTTGCCAATAACTCTTGTGCAACACCTAAAGGGTTAACAAAGTTTGTAAAATCAGTTTTGAATACCTTGAGGGGTGTAGTTTATAGAATGGGGTCATTTTTGGGTGGTTTCTATTATGTAAGCCTCGCAAAGTGACTTCAGAGCTGTAGTGGTCCCTAAAAATTGGGTTTTTGTAAATTTCTGAAAAATTTCAAGATTTGCTTCTAAACTTCTAAGCCTTGTAACATCCCCAAAAAATAAAATATCATTCCCAAAATAATTCAAACATGAAGTAGACATATGGGGAATGTAAAGTCATCACAATTTTTAAGGGTATTACTATGTATTACAGAAGTAGAGAAACTGAAACTTTGAAATTTGTTAATTTTTCCCAATTTTTGGTAAATTTGACATTTTTTTATGCAAAAAAAAATATTTTTTTTAACTTTATTTTACCAGTGTCATGAAGTACAATATGTGACGAAAAAACAATCTCAGAATGGCCTGGATAAGTCAAAGCGTTTTAAAGTTATCATCACTTAAAGTGACACTGGTCAGATTTTCAAAAAATGGCCTGGTCCTAAGGTGTAAAAAGGCTGTGTCCCTAAGGGGTTAAGTAGATGAGATTTTCAAAATATCATGTACATGGTTCAGACATTTTCCACAAGGAAATCTGCAGAATGTCAGTTGTTTGTATAAATGCAAATTTCAGTGTTTGCAATGCAAAGGGTGATATCTGAGCCAAATACACATCAAAATCTGTGACAAAATCCACAATTAACACATGTAGATTTTGGTGCGGAAATGTAGCATAAACCACACGAAAATCCATTGGATAAATCTGAATAAATTACAGTCGAGTACATGTACCCTAATAGCCATGTCAGACTGCTAGGTTATTGATGACAAATGTAGAAGGTTTGAATCCCTCATCTCTTGACTATAAAAAAAAAAAAATCTTGACTATAAAAAAAACAAACAAAAAACACACAGAGCATACTATGATACTATGATTCTTTTATCTTCCTGTAGTTATGGACAGAAGATGCAGATCCTTAGATTAAGTCAACTAAGAGCTCTCTCCAATAAACACAGCAAAATAGCAACAACAAAAAAAAGGGTGGGGGAGGGGTATATAGTCTCACCACTCAACGTGGTTGTGTCTCAAAAATGCTTGAGTGTTGTCTTCTTACCTGTGCGTGGAGGCTCAGTGGTTGACACTGGTGCCTTGCAGCGCTGGGGTCCTAAGTTTGAATCCGGCCAAGAACAACATCTGCATGGAGTTTGTATGTTCTCCCCATGTTTGTGTGGGCTTCCTCCCACACTCCAAAGACATACTGATAGGAATCTAGACTGTGAGCCCCATTGGGGGGAGTGTGATGATAATGTCTGTAAAGCGCTTCAGAATATAACAGCGCTATATAAGAGCATAAAATAAATACATAAAAAAAAAAAATGATCATAATGGCAGAGGCTGCTACTGTGCAGACTGTAAAAGGAGTGTGCCCAGTGCCAGCCTTCACACCATTTTGCACATGGAAGGAGACAGTGCTCAGACTTGAAGGTAGCAATAGGCTTGGAGATTTTGAGGCTAAATATACTTTTTTCTTTTTGCAGTTTTTAATTTAAAAATAGCAATTTCCCCTTGAAAATTCAGAACGGTCTGCAGGCCTCATTATTGTTTGAAGCAAATGCATTGCCTATTTTTTTTTATTATTATTTTTGTTACTAATTAAAACCATAGCTTGTACGTATACTTTCTAACCTGTTTTTATTATCAGATTTATTAACCCTATTAACAGACTTTTTTTGTAACTCTTTCATCACAGGGAATTATACCAATGTATTATACCAAATTATACCAATTATGCCAAATTATACGACAATTATGCCAAGATAACAATTAATTCAATACAAAAAGAAAAAAGAGCCTTTTGTACTCCCATAAAGTGCATACCTTTTATTAAATATTCAATTGATCCACTTGATAAAAAGCTACAGAATAACCGTATACCCTACATATACATATCTATCACTGCATATCACATTGGTATGTATGCTTTGCATCCCCCTGTCAATTAGTTGTTATACTAGAAAATAGCCTTGAAATAAAAGAATAGTTTAAAGGCTATGTACACTGTTGAGAACAATTATTTTTATAATTGCATTTTCTAGCTGTGTGCATCTCACTTTCACATTGTGTTGGTCATCTAATAACCCTCATCTCTAAATTACTAAGAGGTCATAAACAGTTATTTAAGCCACATTCTTATCCGTAAGATACGGATTGAGCTTTCATGAGTGTTTATAATAGCTCCTAGATGGGACAAACCCAGACACTCAGCATATATACAGATATAATAAAAAAATATATATCCAAAAATGTATCTTTATTGAAATCAATAAAACAAAAAAATACACAATAGAGACCTGGCTAGTGGCACCTCTTAGAGACCCCGACACGTGTTTCGCGTCAGCTTCCTACATTTTTGTATTATATCTGTGTATATGCTGAGTGTCTGGGTTTGTCCCATCTAGGAGCTATTCTTTTTTGACACTTGCATTCTATTTGTGTTGTACAGATGCATTCCGATTTTGTGTTTTATTGCTCATTGGTATCTTGAGTGTTTATAATGTCTGAGAGCAGAGATAAGGAGCCTGTCAGATCCCTGTCTGACTGAGCAGAGAGAAAATTAAGATCCTGCTAGTAGAGGATCTCAGCTCTGTACAGAGAAAAGGACTCTTTAAAGCCCAATTGGAAAAATGATTTTTAGCTCATAATGAGTACAATGCACTAATTAAAAAAAATGCCCCCAAAGGTGTACATAGCCTTTTAAAACGGCACAGAATAGTAATTCTAATGCCTTATAATCTTGACATGTGTTTTGCTTTGGCGTCGTCAGGAGGTGTACGGGAAAGAGGAGTAAGAGCAGAATAAGAAGACCAATTCACCAATGAACTACCTGGCCAGTCATATGCTAAGCCTACATAACCTGTCACCAGATCTTAGGAACCCTCAGCACATGCTCAAACTGTCCACCTACGATTCAAGGAATGCACCCATGCCTTGGATGGTGGGTGAAAGCTCCTTGGTTTGGAGCAGGTCAGTTTGAGTAAGCGCTGAGTATTCCTCGGTGACAGGGAATCTAGGCTTAGTATATGACCATCAACTCATTGGTAGATTGGTCCGTCTTATCTTTCTGGCTTACTCTTCCTGTATGCCTCCTGATTAACTGAAAGTGAAATGCATGTCGAAGTACCAGGGCATCAGGACTAATGTTGCATGTGCTGCGGTTAAGTAGGTATCCTCCTATGTCGGGACTATGTTGTGGTATAGCAACAGGTGAACAGTGCAAAGTATATGTCCCAATGTACCGTTGCCCCATAGCTTTTCATCAAGTGGATCTAACTTGTCCTTGTTCTTTATTTTATTATTTAATAAAAATGCACACATTTGATGGGGGGTACAATAGGTTTGTTTGTTTTTTGTATGGGACTATTTTTTACTTTATCATTTTCTAAAAGTTTTACATGAATATGTGGGCAGACATCTTGCCTCAGCTGCAGTTGACAGCAGAGATATGCTTTACAGCAGCCAAATGGACCATAGGGACTTGTAGACTGTTGATGACCCATTGACTTTGGGAGGCTTTTCTAGTCATGGTTTGTGACCTCTGCAGAGATCAATGTACGAGGAGTGTGTGTGAGGGGGGGAGCAGTAACCATCAACTGTTTGTTATTTGTATATATACTTGTTACGTTTCATTGTAATCCTGCCTGTGATGATAATGACTGCTGAGAAATAATCAGCACAGAATAGGAAGTATCCGACTATTATTAGGCTTATTGGACAATGAAAACTGCAAGAACTCATGATTATTTTAATATAGCGAGGGACATGAAAAATAAAAAATAAAACACCAGAAATTCTTAAAAATATGTTTAACATAAGAACTTGATTTAGGATATATCCAACAGTGGTTTACTATGACATCAGCTTCAGCAAAAAAAAACTGCCAAAATGGGCTGCTTCTTGCAGCGGCATTGCTGCAGGAATCACAGCGGGTCTTGCCTTCAGTCTTTCTCAGTGATTACACCATTTGTGGCCCATAGCCTTAAGGTTAAAGAACTATTTCTACCCTTAGAATTGATCAGCTCAGTATCAGATTGGAGGTTTTCTACACCCCCCACTCCCACCACTCAGCTGTTCCAGAGTAGTAGACAGAACTGGATACTGCAGTGCTGCTCCCATTGATGTGAATGGGAACAGTAACCATCTCTGTCCACAACACAATGGACGTTTAGTTCCAGCGCTGGAGCGGACCTGGAACAGCTGACCGGTGGGTGCAGGGTTTGGGACCAAACAAAAATCTTGATGGCCTTTCCCAAGGACAGGCCTTCAGTAGTAAAGTCCTGGAGTACCCCTTTTAGGACCAAGCCAGTTTTGGCATAATTGTTTTTTGTTTTTTTCACCCGACTTCCAAAAGCCACTTTCCGTCAATATAACATCGTAAGAACTTTTTTTTTTGCGAGACAAATAGTATTTTTTATAACACCATTTAATAACCCAAATAATGTACTAACAAGCTGTAAAAAAAAATATTTGTGGAGTAGAATGGGAGAAGAAAGGCAATTCTGCCTTGGGTTTTGGTTTTCCTTTTTACCGCATTCAGTTTGCCGTAAAAATTACGTTAAGTTTATTCAGCAAGTTGGTACAATTAAGACAATACCAAGTTTATGTAGTTTATTTTTTACTACTTTTAAAATTTTTTTTTTTTTTTTTGTTGTTGTGAGCTGTAAGTTTTATTGGTAACATGACTTTTTAATAATTTTTTAATTGTCATTTTTTTTGGGCCAGTCTTTGACAATGGGATTTCTTTTTTATGACATTCACTATGCAGGATGCAATATTTTAGACACTTTCTGACACAACAATACCAATTTATGTGTTTTTTTTTTTGAATTTAGAAAAAGTGGGAAAAAAATTGTAAAATTTTTTTTTTATATATTTTAAAAAACGTTTTTAAGCTTTTTTTTGTAACCATAGGTGACTGGAACCTGCCATCATTTGATCACTTTGTACAATCCACTGCAATATGTCTATTGTTGTCCTGCGTGATACAGATCTTTTTTTTTTTTTACATGACAGAAATGCATCATAAACCGCCTGTAGTTTGGCCGTGTGGAACAGTACCACTACCGTGAATCCAGCCTAAAAATATGTCGCACCATAGCTGTTGCCCAACTAGAGTATTATGTGAGGTGGTAGTTGACATTTTAGGCAACTTTTATCCTACAGTGGAATTTCTTTTGTAACTGACTCTGCTTTTTGTATTCTCTTTATTTTTACGCTTTGTGATTAAATAGCTCCAGTGTTATATCTGTCTTATCTAAATCAGCATATGTCTTTCTTAATAAATTACAGAAATCTGCAAATCAAACTTAAGGCATCCCGAGGTGTAATTATCCTCTCAATAAAGTTACTATTGATTGACAGCCAACACACAAAGCAATTTATTACTGATGCGAACAACTAATGTTTTCCACTTCAGTCTTTTCCTACTCCCATTATGGAGTAAACATTGGTTTAATATTTTAACATAATTACATATGTAATTGAAGTAGTCACTCTGCATTCATAGCACAATTGATGCAACACACACATCATGAATGAAAATTTTATATAACTACTGTAACTAATTTTATGGATTATTCTCTGTAAATTTAATATGAGAGGCAGAAATAATGCACAATGGAAGATGAAAGAGAGCCATTTTTATTCCATGTACTGTATTTTTCGCTCCATAAGATGCACCTGCCCATAAGACGTGCCTAGGTTTTAGAGGAGAAGAATAAGAAAAAAAAAATGTTTCATCGGACCTCAGATCAGATCCGCAATGCTAATCAGATCAGACCCCCAGTGTTTCTCAAACCTCAAATCAGAGCCCCAATCAGACCCCCAGTGTTTCTCAGACCCCCAGTGTTGATGAAGATCCCCCCATAATTCTCAGACCTCATATCGGACCCCCAGTGATTCTCAGACCTCAGACCAGAACCCCAATCAGACCCCAAGTGTGTCTCAGAACTAAAAAGAAAACAACAGCTGGCTATTAAAAGAACGTGTAAGGTTGGGTTCACGTGACGTTTTTCCCATCCGTTTGACGTATACAAAAAAAAAGTATGCGTTAAACAGATGCCTCAGACTGATGCCAAACAGTGGCATCCATTTACCATAGTGTTCTATTATAAAAAAAAAGTATACTTGTTTTACCGTTGTAAAAAAAAGAAGTATTATATTTTTTGCCCTATAAGACACACCTAGGTTTTAGAGGAGGACAATAAGAAAAATAAATTTTTCATTAGACCTCAGATCAGCAATCAGACCTCAGCTCACAGCCCCAATCAGATCCCCAATGTTAATAAGATCTAAGATCAGACCCCAATGTGAATGACCCCCAATCAGACCTCAGATGAGACCCCCATGCCTCATATTAGCCCCTAGTCATATAATCAGCCCCCAGCCATATGTGAGCAGCCCCCTGCCATAATTCAGCCTCAGATCACAAAAAAAAAAACTTACCTCTCCTGCTCCTGGACATTATCGCTCCTCAAATTGCGATCCTCTGCCTCCTGCTGTTGGCTGTGCTGTGAACTGGTGTGCACAGTGTGAGGTCACAGAGCACCCTCACGCGGTGCGCAGCCTTCAAACCCGACAGCCGAGGACCAGGAAGTGGTGAGTACAGACCCTTCACCGCTTCCTGGTCCTCCGGTACTAATGAGCGCTTCCATAATGGAAGCGCTCATTAGTATTTACCCCATAAGACGCAGGGGCATTTTTCCCCCACTTTGGGGGGGAAAAGTGTGTCTTATGGGGCGAAAAATACGGTATACGTTTTTTTTTACTGGACTGTGCAGGATACAAGAATGTGGTGTGCTACGTTTTTATATCCTTTTTTGTAACATATATGTCAAACAGAGGTATAAAACGTGCTGTGAACCCACCCTTAGAGAGGCAGAGTCTCTCAAAAGTAAAGATGGACAGAGGTCCACCAATCTGCGAAAAACTGCATTTAAAATTTGTGGCACATTTTTATAAAAACATTCC
The DNA here is from genome assembly GCF_014858855.1 of Bufo gargarizans. Taxonomy (NCBI): domain Eukaryota; kingdom Metazoa; phylum Chordata; class Amphibia; order Anura; family Bufonidae; genus Bufo; species Bufo gargarizans. The sequence goes on along the minus strand of NC_058082.1, from coordinate 77,349,628 downwards.
TCGACATAAAATTTTGAAAACTTTGAATATACAAAAAAGGGGAAAAAACTGGCCAGAGTTATAGAATGAAAGCACTCAATAATTGACAAAATTATATGCTTTCGTTATACAAAAATATATTCTACGATCTATTGTAAATAAAATATGGGTTTATGAGGTTTGCAAATCATTGCATTCTGTATTTAATTACATTGATTTACATTTTTCACTGCGCCCCAACTTTTTTGAAATTGGGGTTGTACAGTTCAATACTATTTCCCACATAATTATTGTTTGACGAATTAAATGCCAAGAGACAAAAACAATTCTTGGGATCCTTGAAGCCAAAGTCTGCTGCATCATTAAAAGCTCAAAGGGGTTGTGCAAGAATGGGGAAGGGGGGTTCCTAACCCCCTTCACCCCTCCATTCTCCAGGACCTGCAAGGGGAAGTTTACCTGCTTTCCGGCACCGGCTCCCTGGTCCTTCTCTTGCAGGCCTGCGACGCTCCTCTGGCCTCCAGTGATGTCCACATCCATTTTGATATTGATACAACCAATCACAGACTGTGATGATGTCAGGCTCCCCTTTGCAACATGACAAATGGTCGCAAGGGGTACCCTGACACCACTGTGGCCTGTAATTGGCTACGGCGATGTCAAACCGAATGTTGAAATCGCTGGAGCCCAGAAGAGCATCCAGCAGGACTGGAGAAAAAGGGGTAGGGAACCAGTGCTGGGAAACTGGTAAGTAAGATTCCCTTTACAGGTCCTGCAGATCCTAGCGATATGCCCCCATTGTCTTAGATGAGCCAACCCCTTTAAGGACAAAGTCAGTTGAGAAGTGACTTTAACGGGCTTACATACTGGGAAACTACCATAAATGAAACTACACCACTAAATGTCTGTGAAGGTTCTCATTATTCCTTACAGATACACCACTAAAAGTATTCAAAACTGAATTTAGAAACTGTTAACCCTTTAGTTGTTCTACATGAAGTAAAACAAAAAGTAGATGAAATTAATTTTTTTATTTTTTTTTACAGATTTCCCATCTTAATCCAATTTTTTTAAATTAATTAATTAAGGATTAATAGTGAAAAATGGAAATAACCCATGTGGTACTGTAGTGTGCTAAACGTTTCAAACACAATCAGAAATTAAGGCACACTTTGTGTTTTAGGGCCTTGATTTTATTGAGATGAATTTAGGAAACATGTCTTGAGCTGCCAAAACATAAGAAACACCCTTCAAAATACCCCATATTGAAATCTACAACCCTCAAGGAATTTATCTAGCGGTGTAGTGAGCATTTTCACCCCAGAATTGTTTCATAGAATTTATTAGAATTAGGCCTCATGGACACGGCCGTTGTTTGGGTCCGCATCCGAGCCGCCGTTTTGGCGGCTCAGATGCAGACTCGTTCACTTCAATGGGGCCGCAAAAGATGCGGACACCACTCCGTGTGCTGTCCGCATTCGTTGCTCCGTTCCGCGGCCCCGCTAAAAATATAGAACATGTCCTATACTTGACCGCGCTTTGCAGACAAGAATAGGCATTTATATTGCCAGTGCCCGTTCCGTTCTGCAAATTGCGGAAGGCAACATGGGCGGCTTCCGTTTTTTGCGGAATGGAAAAAACGGAACAGTCGTGTGCATGAGGCCTTAGGCTGTGAAAATGCAAAATGACATTTATTCCAATAAAATATTGCTTTAGCCCCAAATGTTTCATTTTCACAAGGAGCAGCAGGAAAAAAAGCACCAATGTGTGCATTTTTTCTGAATATGGCAACACCCCATATGTGATCGTAAATGTTGTATGGCCACACTGCATGGCTCAGAAGGGAAGGTACACCATTTGGCTTTTGAAGCGCAGATTTCGCTGGAATGGTTCTCGGGCACGATTTCACTTTTGCATAGCCCCTGAGTACAGTGTAAATCCCCCAAAATGTAGCACATTTTGGAAACTAAAACCCTAATGAAATTCTCCTGGGATTATGTTTATTGGCTAGACCCCACGAGTGTTTCATAAACTAGGTCAGGGATCAGCAACCTTCGGCACTCCAGCTGCTGTAACACTACAACTCCCAGCATGCAATCCTGCTCAGCTGTTCTCACAACTCCCATAGAAGTGAATGGAGCATTCTGGTAGTTGTAGTTTCGGGACACCTGTAGTGTCAGAGGTTGCTGATCCCTGGACTAGGTCATGAAATGTATAAATGCACGGTAAAACTTGCAGAATGAAAATTGCTGTTTTTTCGACCTATGGCACTTCACAGCTCAATATGTTTTGCACAGCGGGTCCATCAGAGACTTAAGGTGGGCATATACATTTTGCTCTCTGCTAAACTATCATTCGGCCGACAGCTATCTCTCCTGACTTCCTCCTACATGGATATTTGGCTCGGCCGAACACTTGTGTGCATTCTATGGGTGAAGCAGACAAATCCGCTGCCAGACACTTTTGGTGACTGCTTATCTCCCAGGAAAACAAAGGGACCTACTAAAATATTTATTTTGCCCAGTCCATCTCTTCCCTGACATTATGTGTAAAACCCTTAGATGCGGTAGTCAACATTGACCACCGCAAAAAAATGGTTAAATGGACAGCATCAAAGTTATCCCCGATCACCGGCAGTTACAGAAGAAGCCTGGCTGTTAGTCATCGAGCAAGCACGGATCCTGTCAGTGGCGTAGCGTGGATTGCCAGCACCCGGGGCAAGCCAAGTATTGCTGCGCCCCCCCAACCTGTGGCCACGCCCTTTTTACAGATAATGTAGTAGATGTCACCTGCAGTCCTATGTAACACCACAGATAACACAGTGATAACTCTCTAAATACAAATGTAGTAGATGGGTGTGAGGCCCCAGAATTCAGAACACGTACAGAAGTCTTGGGCCGGGCTGAGGCAGTGTGGGCCAAATTCTATATCCCCCTCCCCCACAACCCTACCGTGAAACAGATATTTGGATGGAGATTTCATATATTGCTGCAAAATATGCCGTAGAATACAGCAGCATATACCTGTTACATCCAGTGACATCTCCTGTCATGTAGACTTTCCTCAATGTCTTCATTCGGAGATTAGACCGCCATAACACCTTCTTTTAGCCATGTCTCGTCTCTGCAGAGTTTCAAAGATTATTATTTTTTTGATTCCTCACTTTACTATCATCCTCCCCTTGCTGGTGCCTAAACACTGTCTTTCTGATTCTACCTCCAATACTGAGCTAGTTCCATTTAAATAGTCCCCCATAATAATATGCTCCCAAACTGTCCTTAATGGTAATAGTGTTCCCTACAGCAGGGTTCCTCAACTCCAGTCCTCAGGGTCCACCTGCCGGTCATGTGCTCAGGATTTCCTTAGTATTGAGCAGGTAATATAATTAGTGTCAGTGCATCAGGACTTACCACAGGTATTTATTTTGTGGGATACTCTCAAATCATGACCGGCAGGTGGGCCCTGAGGACTGGAGTAGAGGAACACTGCCCCACAGTACCTCCAATAGCATCCCCATTATTATGTGCAACAATAATAATCCCCCCAGCAGTAAGAAGGCCCCTCTATAAGATACCCCTATAAGAGCCCGCAATAGTAATAAAGTCCTCTATAGTGTCTGCAGTAGTTATAATACCTACTATAGTGGTCCAAGTATTTATAAAGACCCGCTGCAGTGCCCCATGCAGTTATAATGACCCTCTGTAGTGCCACTAGATAAAAGACCTCCCCCCGTAGTGCCCATATGTATAATGTCCTTGGTAATATTTTATGATATAATTGCCCCTCTGTACTATTATTATTATTATAATGGCCCCCTCTGTAGAATTATTGTAATAATTATGGTCCCTTCTGTATTATTGTAATAATTATGGCCCCCATTCTTTCTATATATAATTGCCTCCTTTGTATAATGTCCCCCATCCCCATAGTGCCCCCAGTCCAGGGCCCCCATTCTTTCTATATATGATTGCCTCCTTTGTATAATGTCCCCCAGCCCCATAGTACCCCCAGTCCATGACCTGCCTATTAAAAAAATAAAATAAATACTCACCTCTCTTCCTTACTCCGTCACCGCTTATGACCTGTCTTCAAGCGTCCCGGCACGGGCGGTCGCAAACACATCACCATAACCTTCTGCGCTGCATCATCACGTCATCCCGCGAGACCCGACACAGGAGGTCACCATCTCCTGCGCCGCTTTACTGCCTCATAGGCATCAGGTCACTAGCCTTAAGCCTATGAGGCTGAACGGAGGGGATGGGAGCTAAAGGGTTCCATGGCCCACATTAAAATTCCTGCTGCCTGGCGCCCCCTGCAATTTTGCGCCTGGGCATTGCGCCCCCCCCCCCCCTTTCCCACACGCTACACCACTGGCTCCTGTTCATGCACAATAACTGCGCTGTATATGTACAGCACTTTGCAGGAACTACTGGCTTGCTCCTGTGATAGAGTTTCTGTGCCTACCCAATCACTGCATCGTACATGTATATCACTCTGCGGGAGCTACTGAGCTGCTGTGCTGTACATGTATGGTGCATGTCGGGAAGAGGTTAAAATGATGAGGCGGATTAAATATTTTAATAGTTTTATGGAGCATGGAACATCTGCACAATTTCCCTGGCTTATTATGACAAATTAAATTAAAAACATTTTTCCTGTGTAAAATAATGATTAAAGCGAGTTTCAATATTTTAATAACTTCGGTATATTTAAAATTTGAATGGTAAAAGAAAGCTCCCTCATGTGTTTGTTACATTTATATGTTAAACTAGCAGAAGGACCCGGCTTCGCTCGGGTATATTTAATCTATTTAATTTAATGTTTGTGTGTGTCGTTAAAAGATATCAACACTATCTACACCGCCCCCAAAACAATTACCTCCACAGCCCCCCCTTGACACTGATCCCCCCACATTGCCCCGTCCCTTATAATTGGACCTCCACAGCAGCCCACCCCCTTAACTTTGACCTTTACAGAAGCCTTCCCCTTTAACACTGACTTTCACAGCTTACCACACCCTTGACAGTGACCTCCACAGGGGCCTGCCCCCTTAACAGTGGCCTTTACTGGATCGGGGGCATGTCCTTTTGAGCAGCTCACTCTAAGACAGCAGCACTGTATTGTCTGAGTGTGAGCTGCAGAGAGAAAGTCGCCATCCATCCCACCTATGCAGTTAACAAAAGTATTTTTTTTTACCTTAATTTTTTCAATTCCTGTCAGCTGAGGAGTGGAGGGGGGGTTGCCTAACCAGATCGGGGCGTGGCTTAGTGCAAGCTAGAAGTTGATTTTTAACTTCATTTTTTCAATGAGAAAAATATGGAAAATTCAGCCCGCACAACCCCTTGCTGCCTTATTCAACATCCAGCATAAAGGCAGGGCAGAGTGCTGGTTGCAGTGTGCGATTGCATTTTGTGTTTTTACATTCATTTTTTCAATCCCCGATCGGCTCAGGAGTGGGAGGGAACGTGGCCTAACCGGATCGGGGTTGTGTCCTTTGGAACAGCTCACCAACACAACAGCACTGTGCTGTCTGACTGTGAGCTGCAGGGAGAAAGTCACCCTCCCTCCCACCCCTGCAGAAGTAGCTTTTTAACTTCATTTTTTCAATCCCCATCTGCTCAGGAGTAGGAGGGGCGTGGCCTAACAAGAACAGGGGCGTGGCTTTGACTTACCTGAGGGCAGGGTTTTAAGTCTTTTGAGGGTGGACACATTGTGGCAGGGGGTGTGTCTGGGCTCCTTCCTGCAAGAGTGACGCCCCTCTGGGCACCTTACTGGCTCATTTGCATACCAAATAAACTGGATTTTCAGAGGATAAAAATATCTATTGCTAGAACAAAGGCACATCTTGAAATAAGGTACTAATTGCTATTAGGCCATGGCTTTACTTCAATATCAATTATCCTGGTGACAGATTTCCTTTAAAGCTCTCCTACAGCAGTGAAGATAAATGGCTGGGTTGTTATGGAAACCTGGAGTAAAACTGTGTATGTGGAGGCTAGAGGACCTGCGAGGTTCTATTCGCTGATAAGGGTCATGTGACCAGGCTTTTATTGGCTAATGCATTTTTTGTGAATATCTCAGGAACGGTCGTCCAAGAGAGCTGATCTAAAACCTTCCAGGACACCTGATGTACCTGTGTGCCAAATTTCGTGATTGTAAATGCGACAGTGCGGATTCCTTTAGCGGACATACACACACACATACACTCAGTTTTATATATTAGATTAGATGATGTCTAAGAGATATAAAAAATGCTAAAAAAAAATACTTTTCGTCTGCTACTGGGCAAAAACCATTTGTCCTATACTAAATTGAGTGTACGGATTACAAATCCGTGCTCAGAATTGTTGTAACACGTCACAAAATTTAGCTATGCATAACTATGCCTAAATGAATTAAGCACTTGGAAAGCATTGAATAATTTTGAACAGAACGAGTTTTACTCCAACAGTTACCTGATCTACATCAAAGTTTGCGTAGTAAACAGTGTATGAAAATGTAATGGAATAACAACATTTCAAAAAGTCTTGTTTTTCAGTTTAAGGCCCCTTTTACACGGGCGAGATTTCCGCACGGATGCGATGCGTGAGTTGAACGCATTGCACCCGCACTGAATCCCGACCCATTCATTTCTATGGGGCTGTTCACATGAGCGGTGATTTTCACACATCACTTGTGCATTGCGTGAAAATCGCAGCATGCTCTATTTTGTGTGTTTTTCACGTAACGCAGGCCCCATAGAAATGAATGGGGTTGCGTGAAAATCACAAGCAAGTGCGGATACAGTGCGATTTTCACGCACGATTTCTAGGAGACGATTGAGATGGAGACGATTGAGATGGAGACCCGTTCATTATTATTTTCCCTTATAACATGGTTATAAGGGAAAATAATAGCATTCTGAATACAGAATGCATAGTAAAATAGCGCTGGAGGGGTTAAAAAAAATAATAATAATATTTAACTCACATTAATCCACTTGATAGCGCAGCCGGCATCTCTTCTGTCTTCTTTCTTTGCGGTGTGCTGGAAAAGGACCTGTGGTGACGTCACTCCGGTCATCACATGATCCATCACATGATTTTTTACCATGGTGATGGATCATGTGATGGACCATGTGATGACTGGAGTGATGTCACCACAGGTTCTGTTCCTGCACACAGCAAAGAAAGAAGACAGAAGAGATGCCGGCTGCGCGATCAAATGGATTAAGGTGAGTTAAATATTTTTTATTTTATTTTTTTAACCCCTCCAGCGCTATTGTACAATGTATTCTATATTCAGAATGCTATTATTTTCCCTTATAACCATGTTATAAGGGAAAATAATACAATCTACAGAACACCGATCCCAAGCCCGAACTTCTGTGAAGAAGTTCAGGTTTGGGTACCAAACATGCCGATTTTTCTCACGCGAGTGCAAAACGCATTACAATGTTTTGCACTTGCGCGGAAAAATTGTGCATGTTCCCGCAACGCACCTGCACATTTTCCCACAATGCCCGTGTGAAATGGGCCTAAAAGTCTTACTTGAGCAAGGCTCAGTACTGTTAAAAGTGCTTCAGGCATCTGCTTTTGTGTTTGAACGGTCATATTTTCTCGTTGCAAAAACCAGCAGTAGTCCCCCATTATGTCGGGATTCCAGCGGCCTTGATACCTGTTCTCCATTGTAGAAATATCTTTATGGAACCGCTCTCCATGTTAGTCACTTACGTGTCCCAAATTGGGTGGGAAAAAGTCAAGATGGGAATATAAGAAATGCACTTTCAATGACATTTGGCAGCCAAGTTGTTCATATGCTGCAAGCATGTTGTCTACTAATTCAGCATAGTTTGCAGCTTGTCTGTTCCCAAGGAAGTTCTGCACTGATCATAAGCAGTGTATTTGCCACATATGTAGCAGAAATTGTCTGGATCATTAACACATTTGCGTTTATCCATCTTAAGTTTCAAAACTGATAGCACTCTAACAGATCACTTTATCGAAATCTGTCCAGCTTGCCTTATATACTCATTGCTGACATCAGCCTGAGTGCGTCCAAACAGGTCTGGACATGTCCATTAAAATATATCCAATATAATGCATTAATATTATAACTGAATAGGCTTTGCATGTATAACTTAACCCTTTAAGCGTACATGCACGGCAGAAATTCGGTCCCCAAACATGGTGCCCGCTCGCATGTGTAGCGGGCGCCATAGCCATCGGGTTTCTGCTACTTTAAAAAGCAGAGACCTCCGGCACATGTATGTGATCAGTAGTTTTGAGCGAGCGTGCTCGGCCGAACTGCTGTTCGGCTCGAGCATCGCTATGCTCGGCACATGGCGGTACATGCTTGAGTCTCCTTCCCGCTCGTTTTGCGGCTGCTTTGCAGCCAGTAAACGTGCAGGTAAGTACTGACCTCACTGTAATGCCAGTAGCCACGTTGGCTACTGGCATTACAGTGATTGGCTGGCCGGAACAAGTCATCGGGTGCTATATAGCACCTGATGACTCATGTTTGGTTCATTTGTAGTCAGGGAGTGCTGTGCCCTGGAAGGGACAGAGAGTGTAGGGAGACTGATCACAATCAATTCAGTAGAAAAACGTTTCAAAGATCCAAAAGTCCTTTTAAAGACTATTTTGTGTGTCGTGGCCAGGGCTGTGGAGTCGGTAGATAAATGCTCCGACTCCTCAGTTTTTTGTACTTCCGACTCCGACTCCTCTGTATTTAATATGCGAATGTATTTTATACATTCCTTGAAGGAAAGAAAGAAGTTCTTCTAAGCTCTTATAGCAGAGAGGTAGTTGGGCAGAAGCTGCTGCCTTCTCCTTTGTGTGCTGATCTTCTGCTGAAGACAGGGCAGTGGGAGGATCCAAGAAGGGACATTTATTTTAAAACATGATTTCCCTAGAAGAATCCCATAGTCATGTTTAAAGTTTAAGATAACATTCTGAGTTTACACGTTTTATAGCCTTAGCTGAATGACAGCAGTTTTTCCAATGGTTTACAGCAGGGATGTCAAACTCGTGGCCCTCCAGCTGTTGCAAAACTACAACTCCCATCATGCCTGGGCATACTACAGCTATCAGGGAATGATGGGAGTTGTGGTTTTGCAACATTTGGAGGGCCATGAGTTTGACATCCATGGTTTACAGCTTCCGTCTTGAACTATTGACCCTCCATTCCCTTCACTTATACAAGTGTCTCTAGTCCTGCAAAACACATATTTACTTAATCCCTTATCAGTGAGAGGCTAGGTAAACCATGGGCATTGTGTTCCCTGTAACATCAGAACACAACACAATGGAAAGTATATGTATTGCCACTCCTAATTGTGCATTGCGTGCCATATAGTGAAGCATATGAAAAGCATGCTTCTTCACATCATTGAACACGTTTGTTTTGCGGTTATGTGAGGCACTGCATGCATTGGCCTTTATTCTTACAGTAGAGAAGTCATTAATTATAACTGTTTATGAATTCGGACATTTAAACTTGCTTTTTTATTTTTTTATTCCAATTTAAATTTAGTAGGAGTCGGAGTCGGTTCATTTTTTGCCGACTCCGACTCCAGGTACCCAAAATTGACTCCTCCTCGACTCCGACTCCGACTCCACAGCCCTGGTCGTGGCAGGCTGTCTACCGTATAGTAGGATCTGGTACTAGGCCAGACAACAATTAAGGGAGCAGGCCACAACCTACAGCCGCCCTAATCCTGACCCTGATCTCCTGACTGCATGAGGTGGGTGGGCTCATGCACTGTAACCTGGATCCTGCTGACCCTGGCGGTCCTTGGCATAGGGTTTCAGGAATAGGAAACAACCGGTTCCTCAGGGACTCAGACGAACCAGAGTCTCCAGCTGCCTAGTAACAGGTGGAAGGGAAATGACCATATACAGCATCTGGATTGGCAGGTAAGAACACCGGAAAACTCAGCTGCCGCTGCCGCCACGACTGGAACCCAAGCATAAGTACAGGTGCCCACATACCAAACAGGACATCGTACAGACAACACACACACAGGAATCCAGCATACCTGATACTGCCTGGGCCCTATACAGCAAGGTGCACGGCAGCCCCAGGCATCACTGCATCCAGACATATGATTAACCGCCAGGCTTTGTGAGCAGCAGAGGACAGTAGTGGAATACCAGCTGCAACATGGTCATCGCCTTTCCAGTCACCTTCAGCTAATCAGAAGCGAGGAGTGGGCATGGATGTCTGACCTCTGTGAGGTTTTAAGAAACTTTGAGGAATCAATACAGATGGTGAGCAGCTATAATGCTATTATCAGCGTAACCATCCCACTTCTATGTCTACTCAAACGCTTGCTGCTCACAATTAACCACTTCAGCCCCGCTAGGTGAAACCCCCTTCATGACCAGAGCACTTTTTACACTTCGGCACTACACTACTTTCACCGTTTATCGCTCGGTCATGCAACTTACCACCCAAATGAATTTTACCTCCTTTTCTTCTCACTAATAGAGCTTTCATTTGGTGGTATTTCATTGCTGCTGGCATTTTTACTTTTTTTTGTTATTAATCAAAATGTAACGATTTTTTTGCAAAAAAATGACATTTTTCACTTTCAGCGGTAACATTTTGCAAAAAAACGACATCCATATATAAATTTTTTGCCAAATTTATTGTTCTACATGTCTTTGATAAAAAAAAAATGTTTGGGCAAAAAAAAAAAATGGTTTGGGTAAAAGTTATAGCATTTACAAACTATGGTACAAAAATGTGAATTTCCGCTTTTTGAAACAGCTCTGACTTTCTGAGCACCTGTCATGATTCCTGAGGTTCTACAATGCCCAAACAGTAGAAAAACCCCACAAATGACCCCATTTCGGAAAGTAGACACCCTAAGGTATTCGCTGATGGGCATAGTGAGTTCATAGAACTTTTTATTTTTTGTCACAAGTTAGCGGAAAATGATGATGATTTTTTATTAATTTTTTTCTTACAAAGTCTCATATTCCACTAACTTGCGACAAAAAATAAAAAATTCTAGGAACTCACCATGCCCCTCACAGAATACCTTGGGGTGTCTTCTTTCCAAAATGGGGTCACTTGTGGGGTAGTTATACTGCCCTGGCAATTTAGGGGCCCAAATGTGTGAGAAGAACTTTGCAATCAAAATGTGTAAAAAATGACCGGTGAAATCCAAAAGGTGCACTTTGGAATATGCGCCCCTTTGCCCACCTTGGCAGCAAAAAAGTGTGACACATCTGGTATCGCCGTACTCAGGAGAAGTTGGGGAATGTGTTTTGGGGTGTCATTTTACATATACCCATGCTGGGTGAGAAAAATATCTTGGTCAAATGCCAACTTTGTATAAAAAAATGGGAAAAGTTGTCTTTTGCCAAGATATTTTTCTCACCCAGCATGGGTATATGTAAAATGACACCCCAAAACACATTCCCCAACTTCTCCTGAGTACGGCGATACCAGATGTGTCACACTTTTTTGCAGCCAAGGTGGGCAAAGGGGCACATATTCCAAAGTGCACCTTTCAGATTTTGCAGGCCATTTTTTACACATTTTGATTGCAAGGTACTTCTCACACATTTGGGCCCCTAAATTGCCAGGGCAGTATAACTACGCCACAAGTGACCCCATTTTGGAAAGAAGACACCCCAAGGTATTCCGTGAGGGGCATGGCGAGTTCCTAGAATTTTTTATTTTTTGTCACAAGTTAGCGGAAAATGATGATTTTTTTTTTTTCTCTTTTTTCCTTACAAAGTCTCATATTCCACTAACTTGCGACAAAAAATAAAAAATTCTAGGAACTCGCCATGCCCCTCACGGAATACCTTGGGGTGTCTTCTTTCCAAAATGGGGTCACTTGTGGCGTAGTTATACTGCCCTGGCAATTTAGGGGCCCATATGTGTGAGAAGTACTTTGCAATCAAAATCTGTAAAAAATGACCGGTGAAATCCGAAAGGTGCACTTTGGAATATGTGCCCCTTTGCCCACCTTGGCATCAAAAAAGTGTCACACATCTGGTATCGCCGTACTCAGGAGAAGTTGGGGAATGTGATTTGGGGTGTCATTTTACATATACCCATGCTGGGTGAGAGAAATATCTTGGCAAAAGACAACTTTTCCCATTTTTTTATACAAAGTTGGCATTTGACCAAGATATTTTTCTCACCCAGCATGGGTATATGTAAAATGACACCCCAAAACACATTGCCCAACTTCTCCTGAGTACGGCGATACCAGATGTGTCACACTTTTTTGCTGCCAAGGTGGGCAAAGGGGCACATATTCCAAAGTGCACCTTTCGGATTTTGCAGGGCATTTTTTACACATTTTGATTGCAAAGTTCTTCTCACACATTTGGGCCCCTAAATTGCCAGGGCAGTATAACTACCCCACAAGTGACCCCATTTTGGAAAGAAGACACCCCAAGGTATTCCGTGAGGGGCATGGCGAGTTCCTAGAATTTTTTTTTTTTTGTCGCAAGTTAGTGGAATATGAGACTTTGTAAGGAAAAAAGAAAAAAAAAGAAAAATCATCATTTTCCGCTAAATTGTGACAAAAAATAAAAAATTCTAGGAACTCGCCATGCCCCTCACGGAATACCTTGGGGTGTCTTCTTTCCAAAATGGGGTCACTTGTGGCGTAGTTATACTGCCCTGGCAATTTAGGGGCCCAAATGTGTAAGAAGTACCTTGCAATCAAAATGTGTAAAAAATGGCCTGCAAAATCCGAAAGGTGCCCCTTTGCCCACCTTGGCTGCAAAAAAGTGTCACACATGTGGTATCGCCGTACTCAGGAGAAGTTGGGCAATGTGTTTTGGGGGGTCATTTTACATATACCCATGCTGGGTGAGAGAAATATCTTGGCAAAAGACAACTTTTCCCATTTTTTTATACAAAGTTGGCATTTGACCAAGATATTTTTCTCACCCAGCATGGGTATATGTAAAATGACACCCCAAAACACATTCCCCAACTTCTCCTGAGTACGGCGATACCACATGTGTGACACTTTTTTGCAGCCTAGATGCGCAAAGGGGCCCAAATTCCTTTTAGGAGGGCATTTTTAGACATTTGGATCCCAGACTTCTTCTCACACTTTCGGGCCCCTAAAAAGCCAGGGCAGTATAAATACCCCACATGTGACCCCACTTTGGAAAGAAGACACCCCAAGGTATTCAATGAGGGGCATGGCGAGTTCCTAGAATATTTTTTTTTTTTGCATAAGTTAGCGGATATTGATTTTTTTTTTTGTTTTTTTCTCACAAAGTCTCACTTTCCGCTAACTTAGGACAAAAATTTCAATCTTTCATGGACTCAATATGCCCCTCACGGAATACCTTGGGGTGTCTTCTTTCCGAAATGGGGTCACATGTGGGGTATTTATACTGCCCTGGCTTTTTAGGGGCCCTAAAGCATGAGAAGAAGTCTGGAATATAAATGTCTAAAAATGTTTACGCATTTGGATTCCGTGAGGGGTATGGCGAGTTCATGTGAGATTTTATTTTTTGACACAAGTTAGTAGAATATGAGACTTAGTAAGAAAAAACAAAAACAAAAACAAACAAAAAATTTCCGCTAACTTGTGCCAAAAAAAATGTCTGAATGGAGCCTTACCAGGGGGGGGGTGATCAATGACAGGGGGGTGATAAATGACAGGGGGGTGATCACCCATATAGACTCCCTGATCACCCCCCTGTCATTGATCACCCCCCCTGTAAGGCTCCATTCAGACATCCGCATGATTTTTTACGGATCCATGGATACATGGATCGGATCCACAGAACGCATGCGGACGTCTGAATGGAGCCTTACAGGGGGGTTATCAATGACAGGGGGTGATCAGGGTAATCAGGGTGATCACCCCCCTGTCACTGATCACCCCCCCTGTAAGGCTCCATTCAGACATCCGCATGATTTTTTACGGATCCATGGATACATGGATCGGATCCACAGAACGCATGCGGACGTCTGAATGGAGCCTTACAGGGGGGTTATCAATGACAGGGGGTGATCAGGGTAATCAGGGTGATCACCCCCCTGTCACTGATCACCCCCCCTGTAATGCTCCATTCAGACATCCGCATGATTTTTTACGGATCCATGGATACATGGATCGGATCCACAAAACGCATGCGGACGTCTGAATGGAGCCTTACAGGGGGGTTATCAATGACAGGGGGTGATCAGGGTAATCAGGGTGATCACCCCCCTGTCACTGATCACCCCCCCTGTAAGGCTCCATTCAGACATCCGCATGATTTTTTACGGATCCATGGATACATGGATCGGATCCACAGAACGCATGCGGACGTCTGAATGGAGCCTTACAGGGGGGTTATCAATGACAGGGGGTGATCAGGTTGATCACCCCCCTGTCACTGATCACCCCCCCTGTAAGGCTCCATTCAGACATCCGCATGATTTTTTACGGATCCATGGATACATGGATCGGATCCACAAAACGCATGCGGACGTCTGAATGGAGCCTTACAGGGGGGTTATCAATGACAGGGGATGATCAGGGTGATCACCCCCCTGTCACTGATCACCCCCCCCCCTGTAAGGCTCCATTCAGACATCCGCATGATTTTTTACGGATCCATGGATACATGGATCGGATCCACAAAACGCATGCGGACGTCTGAATGGAGCCTTACAGGGGGGTTATCAATGACAGGGGGTGATCAGGGTGATCACCCCCCTGTCACTGATCACCCCCCCTGTAAGGCTCCATTCAGACGTCCGCATGATTTTTACGGATCCATGGATACATGGATCGGATCCGTAAAAATCATGCGGACGTCTGAATGGAGCCTTACAGGGGGGTGATCAATGACAGGGGGGTGATCAATGACAGGGGGTGATCAGGGAGTGTATATGGGTGATCACCCGCCTGTCATTGATCACCCCCCTGTAAGGCTCCATTCAGACGTCCGCATGATTTTTACGGATCCATGGATACATGGATCGGATCCGTAAAAATCATGCGGACGTCTGAACGGAGCCTGACAGGGGGGTGATCAATGACAGGGCGGTGATCAATGACAGGGGGGTGATCAGGGAGTTTATATGGGGTGATCATGGGTGATCAGGGGTTTATAAGGGGTTAATAAGTGACGGGGAAGGGGGGGTGTAGTGTAGTGTAGTGTGGTGTTTGGTGGGACTGTACTGACCTACCTGAGTCCTCTGGTGGTCGATCCTAACAAAAGGGACCACCAGAGGACCAGGTAGGAGGTATATTAGACGCTGTTATGAAAACAGCGTCTAATATACCTGTTAGGGGTTAAAAAATTCGGATCTCCAGCCTGCCAGCGAGCGATCGCCGCTGGCAGGCTGGAGATCCACTCGCTTACCTTCCGTTCCTGTGAGCGCGCGCGCCTGTGCGCGCGCGTTCACAGGAAATCTCGCGTCTCGCGAGAAGACGCGTATATGCGTCCAGGAGGAATAAAGCAACCACCTCCCGGACGCATATACGCGTACAGCGGTCGGGAGGTGGTTAAGGACGACGCTTTGCATGTGGAAGAGGTGGAAATGGGGGAAGAAGACATTACACAGGGTGATAGCCAGACCACCATCTGTCCGTCCGTCTTCTCAACGCAAATTGGACGATGAAGAGGAGGAGAAGCAGGAGACAGTTGCCTCCATCTCTTCAGCATGGGTGGGCAGAAGAGGATGAGGAGATTGAGAATGATCCTCCTGATGACGACAGCAAAGTCTTGCCTGTTGGTACTCTGGCACACATGGCTGACTTCATGTTAGGCTGCCTTTCCCGCGACCCACGCGTTATACGCATTTTAGACAACACGGATTACTGGGTGTTCATCCTTCTCGACCCCCGCTACAAAGAGAACTTCTCATTTACGTAGCAGACTGTTTAAGCATCCTCAGTGATCCTTCAGTGCCCTATAACTACTGGGTGTCCAAGCTGGACACGTGGCACGAACTTGCGCTCTACGCCTTGGAGGTGCTGGCCTGCCCTGCCGCCAGCGTTTTGTCTGAGCGGTTATTTAGTGCTGCTGGTGGCATTATAACAGATAAGCGTATCCGCCTGTCAACTGAAAATGCTGACAGGTTGACTCTTATAAAAATGAACAAGGATTGCCCCAGACTTCTCGACTCCACCAGAAGAAAGCGGATGAACAAAGGCACTCTAAATGTGTTGTTTAATGTACTCAATACACTGTATTCCCATACACCCCTTCCACCAAAAAAGGGTATATGGTTAAATCTTCCTTTTCTCATCCTCCTCCACCTCTTCCATCATATCAACATGCTTATTCGTTGCATATAATACCCTCGCATACATGCCCTCACATATAAGTTTTTTACAGGGTCAGCTGAACTGCAGGCCCTCACATATAATGTTTTACAAGGTCAGCTCAACTGCAGGCCCTCGCATATAATGTTTTACAGGGTCCGCTCACTTGCAGGCCCTCGCATATAATGTTTTACAGGGTCAGCTCACCTGCAGGCCCTCGCATATAATGTTTTACAGGGTCAGCTCACCTGCAGGCCCTCGCAGGGCTCCAGATGGCGACCAAAATGGTCGCCAATGCGACTTAGAACTGCTAAATGGCCTAGACCCTCCGCTTGCTGCTCTGCCTCTAAGAAAAAAAAGGCTTTCATCCAGCAGACAGACACACTCTGCAGATGTCTGCTGGGTGAAGATCCGTCCCTCACCCTACCCGTGGCTACTGCTCCCGCTTCCAGCAGTCTAGCAAGTTTTGGAGTGGAATCTGCTGTGGAGCTGAGCTGCTTGAGACACTTCAACTAGGGCAGCACAGAGCTCCCGCGTGGGCCTCTGCTAATAACACTAGGCATGCAGATTTATTAGTGTTATAGGACTGGGTCCCTATGAGGTCACAAGGAGAAGGCAGAGATCCGTAAGAACAAGTATAAGCACCAGCTGTGCTGCTTTAACACCACAGTATGTCGGGGGGGGATCTGCTGTCCTGGTCTGCATAGCACTGCCGGGGTTGCACAGCATTATATTGTTTTATGATGCTAAGTAACCCTTAGAGGTCTGGAATGTACTGCATAACACTGACCTAATGCTGCCAGTGTTATCCAATACATTCCAGAACTGTAAGGGTTACATAGCATCATAAATCAATATAATGCTATGCGACCCCAGCAGTACAGAACTCCTGCAGACACACTGGTGTAAAACCAGTGCAATCCTATCAATGCACAGACTAGTAACCATTTCTGATCATAAATCATATAATCTATTCCCCTTATTTCACAAGACCAGTATTCACTTCCACATAGGGAATAGCAATCGGATGTCAACCTTCCCGTCAGTCCGTGTTACTGCTGGCAGAATGATGAAACAATGGGACTCCCCCAGCCTAGGGGATCGCTTAGCAGTCCCAAGGCACGCAGATTGACAAGGAGAGATTGCCGCCTATACTGCGCACGTTCTAGAAAAGGAGGGCGATGTCCGTGCACGGCTCCTTGCTGACACGTGGGTGATGGGCAGAGAGCCCTTAACTGCTCCTTTCTGTGCCAAAGACGTGGTAGAGTTAAAAAGAGGGGAAATGGCACTGAAGCAGCCTATAAGGGGTTAAGCACAGGCTAGTTTAGCTGCCAGAGGAGGTCCCCTAGCTTTCCTACATCTCTGCTTGCTGGCAGTGAATAGAAACCTTTAAGGTTGACATTCACAGACTGAATGTCCATGTCCAGCCACAGTTACACAGTGAGCAGCACTAGAATATGGGCAATCTTTCCTCAAGAAACAACAGCAACAAGAGGTTTTCATTCACTGACCGGCAAGCAGAGAGGTTGAGAATAAAGAGTAAATCTTGTGAAGTATTATATTTTTATCTGTCAGTATTATAAATATCTGCCCTTCCCCACCCCCACTGTCATGCTGGTCCCGTCAACACGTGATGCCCGCTGATGTGGTCACTGGTTGCAGTGGCGACTCTCAAGTTTGGCCTTTTAAGGAGTGCAGTGGGGATAGTTTATTTGAACCGATTCTGTGTCACATATAGAATAATACTGGTTTAAAACCCCTTAAAGAAAAATATAAAAATTACTCCTTAACGGGTTTGGATACACTAATTTCTGGACCTCTGAGACTGGCAGGAGCTTTGTTGGTGATCATGCTTGCCTGATGCCCAGTGCGGGGTCCCGGCTCGTTTGCTCCCCAGCCTTTGTTGCTTGTCTTGAGTCCCTTCATGAAAACCTCCTATTTGACGGCGTTACAGCCAATGACTGACTACTGCTTCCCGTGCATTATGTTAAATGGTCATGTGATGCAAGGGGAGCAGATCTCCACCGTGGCCAGAGATTGTCTTGATGCCACTGCAGCCAAACGTTTTCATGGAGAAACCCAAGACAAGCAGCGGAGGCCAGGAAGCGAATGAGCCGGGACCCAGCACCTAGGGATTACCAACGCGAATCTGGCTAGTCTGACAGGTCATCGAAATGAGTGTACAACTCCTTAAATTGCGTGTGCTGTAGCTTAGAAAACCCCATGCTCCTAAGCATCCCAGCTATATTATGTGTATTTTAAATTTGGCAACTAAAAATTTCATTTGGCCCCTACATTTTTCAGGTTAGGAGCCAATGGCTCCTTGATATTTTTTTTAGTCTGGAGCACTGCCTCGCATATAATGTTTTACAGAGTCAGCTCACCTGCAGGCCCTTGCATATAATGTTTACAGGGTCAGCTCACATGCAGGCCCTCGCATATAATGTTTTACAGGGTCAGCTCACCTTCTGATGACGACAGCAAAGTCTTTCCTGTTGGTACTCTGGCACACATGGCTGACTTCATGTTAGGCTGCCTTTACCACGACCCGCGCGTTATGCGCATTTTAGACAACACGGATTACTTGTTGTTCACCCTTCTCCACCCCCGCTACAAAGAGAACTCCTCATCTCTCATTCCTCTGGTGGAGAGGACAAGCAAAATGGTGCTATACCAGAAGGTCCTTGTTGAAAAATTGCTCCAAAGTTGATAGGGCAGACATCCAAATGGATAGTCGCCATCATGGGGACATGTGATCGCCTAGAATTTAACAAAGCGGCATCAGGCCCTCACCTACAAGTCCCGCCTCCGTAGCCAAGAGTCTGGTCAGCACAATCCTCATCATGATGGCACACTGGGTTAACGTTGTGGTGGCCGGAGCAAGTTGGCTGCTGGCACCAGACTTGCCCTCCAATAGATCCTCGTTAATGGAAAGTGTACTCATTCCAATAACAGGGCCGCTTAGGAGTGCTGTATTGTTATTTATTGTCAATACCTCCCTGAGTCGGGAGAAGGTAATTGCCGCGTGCCTGCTGCCTTCCTTGCATGCTTGTGCTTTAATAACTTGACCCACCCTCTCTGGGTGGTTCACAATTAGGAAAAAAAAGGGGCAAGGAAACAACAGCCAACCAAATTTCAGCCATTGACCTCCCTTGGATGTGGTAGCCCTTTCTCAGGCTCCCTCTCCGGCATCGAACCCTGATTGCCCGTTACCTGTGATCACCATGGTAGGCGCAGAAAAGAACATGGAAGGTTGATAGGGCAGACATCCGACTGGATCGTTGCCGTCACGGGGACGTGCAATTAGCCAGAGGTTATCTAGAGTCACCAATGCGACAGCAGGCCCGCGTCCTTAAGGTTTTAGATGGTCAGATCAGCAGGCCCTTGCTCCAAATGTTTCTGAGGGTCACAAGCAGGCCATCAATCATAATTTTTCAAGGGTGTGTATGATGCCCTCCTTTATGTGTAACAAACGGTGTATTCGAGCGCCGGTTCCTTGTAATTTTTGGCAGCCCTTTCCCTTAGTGCATAGGATTTATGAGTGTAGGAGTCCCACTACCTGAACTATTGTACCACAATGTGAATAAGGGCCCTCCATTATGTGATATACAGGTTGTATCGTTATACCTCTTCCTTGTAATTTTTGACAGCATTTGCACTTTATATACAAGTAAATATACAGGAAAGAATGTTTCTTAACAATTTTTCCTCTAAAATTTTTTTTTTTTTTTTTGTTTTTTTTTTGCATATTATTGTCAGTCTGTAAAAGTGGCATACTACTCGGACAACATGGTTCCCAGCAGCGACCTGTGAGTCCAAGATGCATCGAGACATCCTCCCCGTGCTGTTCCCGAACCATTTTAGTGATGTTTCCATCAATATCTGACCTTTTTCTATGAACCAGGCACCCTCCCTTCTTCAGAGCAGGGGGTGCCTGGTTTAATGCTCAGGTTCTCCCATTGACTTCCATTATACTCGGTTGCTTGGTAGAGCACCCGAGCATCCCGATGTTGTCGGCCAAAACACCCGAGCACTTTGGTGCTCGATCATCACTAGTGATCAGCCATAAGGCTGATCGCATATATTTCCACTTTTAAATGCCGTGGTCAAATGTGACCACGGCATCTGCGCAGTCCGGAAGCGGAATCGCACACTTCCGCTCCGGTAACAGCGTTCCCCAGCTAAGATCGGGGAACCTGTTGCATCAATCTAATAGGCTGAAGCCTCAAGCAGGCTTCGGTGCCTATTAGATGACTATACCAATACAGGCCACTAGGTGGCAGCATTGTATTGGTATAGTGCATATGAAGTGTTCAGTGGTGTATATATAGACATCAATGAACGCAATGATTGCCAGTTATTGTCACCCAATATAAAAAATATATATATTTGCAAATATAAAAAAAAGTTCAAATTGCCTCCGTTTCCTTAAAATAAAAAAACTTAAACAATAAAGAAAATAAACATCATGGGCATCACCACTTGCACAAATGCCCATACTATTAAAATATAACAATATTAATGGCATACAGCAAATGGCGTAACGGGGAACAACATAAAAACAGCCAATTTGCCATTTTTTTGTCACTTCAACTACCCATTAATTTTTTCATAAAAAAAATATTTAAAAAACCCGCGCACGCTTCAAATTGGTATCACTGAAAAGAACAGATTGTACCACAAAAAATGCGCTTTCACACAGCCCTGTTCACATAACTACAAAAAAGTTATAGGGGTCAGAATATGGTTATAAATAAAAATGTTGTTTTAGGCCTCATGCACATGACAGAGTTTTTTCACTGACAGTGATTTGGCTTCAGTGGTCCGTGTCCGATTTTGCTTCAGTTGTGTTTTCTTGTGTCTTCCTTTGTTTTTGGCTGACAGGGGAAAAAAAGGAAGGTTAATGAAAAGTGGAAAAGTGTAAGGTCTTGTATAAAAAAGCGGACACGTTTTTTTTGACGGACCCATTGACTTGAATGGGTCCGTCCTCTGTTTTTCCACTGACAAGAATAGGACAGGTTATATTTTTTTGACAGACTGGAATCACGGATCACGGACGCAGAGAAAAAACTGAGGACTATCAGTTTTTTTCACAGCTCCATAGAAATAAATGGGACCTCAGCTAAACTGTGAAAAATGCTGTAACGGACGCGGATGCATACAACGGTCGTGTGCATAAGGCCTTTCTCAAAGGTTTAAAAAATTCTGTAATGAAACGCAAGAAAAATGATTCAAGTGTGGTATCGTTGTAACTGTACTGACCTGCAGAATGAAGATAACAGGTCAATTTTACTGCATAGTGTACAGTGTAAAAAATAATAAATAAAAACCTTTATCAGAATTGCAATTTTTCCTAATTCTACCCCATTTGGAATTATTTTTTTCCTGCTTCCTACTACATGGTATGCATAACACAAAAATGGAAAATCACAGGGTCCTTAAGGGGTTAAAATCTAGACGTGTCAGGCAAATTCCAAGTTCATATTTGGAATCCGCATGCTCATTTATAGTATAAATCACATGTTTTTCTCAGTAGCAAAATAATTGTTGCGCTATGTTATGAGCCAGATTAAATTCCCTCACAAACAGTTTTCTTGTAACAAAACTACTTTTTTTATTTTAATTTTATTTTACATATTTTAGAAGAATTGTAAAGACATAATTTTATTATCTAACATAAAATTTTCCTTTTACAGAAAATAACTTTTTAGTATGTACTGTAGACTAGTGAGAAGGAAACATATACTAGGTTGATACATATGAACAAATTGCTCCTATTCATAGTTCCTTCATGTGATTGCCAGAAGCTCAGTAGGTTCTTATTACTAAAGCATAAACTATCAAAAATAGACCTAATATTCAGGGCACACCACAATATACATACAAAACCTACAAACAACTGCAGTGCTAAAGCCCAGAAATAAAGGCAAGAAGGGGGGGGGGGGGCGGAGCCTGCGCCGTTCTGTGATGGCCGCTTGTTTCTGAGCTCCGTGCCACACTCCGTTCTTTGCACTAGCTAACAGTAGCAATCTGCCAGAAGATGGTCAAAATCGGGAACCCCAGAGCAGGGGACAGCTCCGGTACCGGCAAAAGTCAAGTGGCGGGAGGCGACATGGATAAATTCCTGAAGAAAGCGGCCGCTTCATACGTTGCCCGCGAATCTAAAATGGCGCCCGCTCAGCCACAGAAGGCCAGGTCGGAAGACGAAAGCGATAATGAAGAACCGCAAGGTAGGGGGCCCTCCCGATCACTAGAAACTACCTGAAGAACACCCTGAGCAAAGCCCTTGAACCCCTTTTGAGTGAATTCGCTGCTATGCGACAAGACATGCGTCACATAGGGGACAGGGTGGAAACGCTGGAGAATCAGCAGGTCCAGATGCTGGACCACCAGAGGGCCACGTCCATCTCCCTCCAGAAATGCGGTACTTACCTGAACCAACTCCAGAACGCCCTGGAGGACCAGGAAAACAGGGGACGCAGGAACAACTTGCGCATAAGGGGGATCCCTGAGTCTGTGCTCCCCGGCGATATTCCAGCTGCGATCGTCTCCCTCTGCTCCTCACTCCTGGGCCCCGAATTTGCGTTGGAGATCGTTCTGGAGAGGGCTCACAGAGCGCTGAGACCCAAACTAAACCGGAAGAACCCCCGAGAGACATAGTGTGCAGATTTCTCAATTTCCAGGTCAAGAATGCTGTCCAGGAAGCTGCAAGAAATAGACAAGACATCTTATTTGAAGGGGCTCAAGTTTCAATTTACCAAGATCTAGCCCCCTCAACTTTAAGGAAGCGCAAATTTCTTAAACCCTTGACAGAATGGCTCCGGGCGAATAGAATCCTTTACAAATGGAACTTTCCCTTTGGCATCTCTTTTTCCCATGGAGGCCGCCGCATAAGCATTACCACCTACGCCGACCTGGAGGCTGTTTATGATCACCTGCAAATCCCTCCTATGCCAATTGAGAACTGGGACTTATTCCTGGATATAGGAGCCTTACCAGATATTCCATCGGTTGAAGCCTTCACTGTGCAGCACACCCCTAAGGCCCACAAAGTGGGGAAGAGGAGTCGGCAGTTGACACCCAAGAGACTGTCTCAAGATTAATCTCTCTGGACTGTGTCCGGTTTAATCCTCACATGCAGAGATGGTACTCTCCTTTCTCCTGGACTTCCCTGGATCTATCCAGATAATCTGCTTCGTCCTTATAAAGAGACCTTGGCTACCATATGCCTTATTAGCTGAACATACTGCTAGTAGACCCAGGCTTAAGTCCGGCTTAGTATGATATTACCTCTGTACTATGATGCTCATGCTTTTCTCATCTGCTTCTCCTCTCCCTCCTCTAACCTTCAACGCCCTGCTCCAATTTTCTTTTCTCTTGGTTCCTCTTTTTTATCCTGTTTAAGTTTTTCCCTCCTGTAATACCTTGCTGATTCTTTACTCTCCTTGCTAGGAATACCCGAGGAAGACCTGACCATTTCCTCCTTCATATAAAAAGCTGAAGATTGCTTGAACTAAAGTTAGTTTAGTTCCTGATTGCAATCCTATGTGCAGAACGGACTGTTCACAGGTCTCTGACCAATTTTCCCCCATGCTTTACACCAGTGGGCCAACCCACTTTCTAAGTTACTTTTTTGTTTTCTTTTTCTATGTTCTCATTGTTTCCCCTCTCCCTTTGTTTAGTTCAAGGTACCTGCCACACATCTTCCTTATCCTCTCAAAGGACGCACAGAATCTGTGAGGCCGGGTTTCTCTCCTGGACGAGGTGGATATTCCTAAAACCGTAAGTGCCCTCTTCTGGGGGACCAGCACACCATTCACTCTTCCTTACACAATGACCCTTGATCATGGCTGATATTCTCATAGCCTCGTATAACGTAAAGGGCTTCAACTCGCCCTCCAAAAGAAGCCAAATTTTCTCCATTTTACGTAAGGAGGGATCGGATGTGCTGCTCCTCCAGGAGACACACTTTAGGTTTAATCATTACCCCAACATGGAATTCTCTCATTACCCTCTCTGGTTTCACTGTGGGGGAGGCTCCGCCTCGTCCGGAGGAGTGAGTATCGGTTTCAAGAGGAAGGTTCCCTTTAAATATATTGATCATAAGCAAGATCCAGAGGGCAGATTCATTATGGTCAAGGGGAGCATAGGTGTTCAGGTATATACATTTGTAAACCTTTATGCCCCTAACTCTAAACAGGCTAGTTGGCTCTCCTCCTTGGCTCCCTTGATTACCTCCTTTAAGGAGGGCATAGTAGTGCTAGGGGGTGATCTCAATGTGGCCGTCAATCCCCAAATGGATTCATCAGCTCACACAACTTCCCACTCAAAACATTCCTTAAAGCTCATCAAAAATATCCTTTGGGATCTCCATCTAGTAGACGTCTGTCGTTCACATTACCCTGATGCCCTTGACTATACATTTTATTCCCACGTACACAATAATTACCACCGTATAGATTATCTCTTTATCGCAAAAGAGCACCTCCAATTATGCCAAATGGCCAAGATTGGGTCTATACATATTTCTGATCACGCCCCTATATTCCTTAAGGTATCCTCCCCTACACAGAAAACTGAAAGCTTTAACTGGAGACTAAATGAATCTATCCTTGGCAATCCAGATTCTATAAAGAAAATTACGTCTAAGCTGGAAGAATACTTCACCATAAACTCTTTACCTGAGCTATCACCACAGACCATTTGGGATGCGCACAAACCCTATATTAGGGGTGAGTTCATTAGTATTGGATCGCATTTAAAGAAGGCTAGAGAAATCAACATCAACACCCTCCTCTCTAAAATAAACAAATTGAAGTCTGCCCATAAATTAACCTCATCCGACATCCAACTCCAAGAATTGTCTAAAGCAAGAGCAGAGTTAAAAACATTATTACATAATAACTCGGCCAAGTATTATCTTAATTCTCAATATAAGTTCTTTGCACACGGGGACAAATCCAGAAGAGCTGATAACTACATTCACCAGTTGTCTACCCCTAGCGGTGAAACAATCTTTGCTTCCTCTAAGATCGCAAAACAATTTAGAGATTTTTACGAAGCACTATATAATCTTCCTTCCCCCGCGACTCCATCTGCCCACTCCTCCCTAGTGGACGCTTTTCTAAAAACTACCTCCTGCCCAACTTTATCAGTGGATCAACAAGATGCCCTCGAAATTCTATTTACTATGGAGGAGATTTCTATAGCCCTAGACCAAATGCCCCAGGGGAAAAGCCCCGGTCCAGACGGACTACCTGCATTTTACTACAAGACCTTCAAAAAGCTACTGTTGCCACATCTATTGGCAGTGTGCAATCAATCTCTGCAAGGCATCCCTTTGTACAGGGACATGACATTGGCTCATATAGCCTTGATCCCTAAAGAGGGGAAGGACTCTAAGCTGTGTGCAAATTACAGGCCCATTTCTCTTTTGAATATCGACCTAAAATTATTTGCGAAGCTTTTGGCCAATTGCCTGGCAGTCCTTCTCCCTCTTCTGGTGCATATGGATCAGGTAGGCTTCGTACGTAATAGGGAGGGTAGGGATAACACCTCTAGAGTTGTTAATGCTCTCTCTTATGCTAGACATACCTCTACTCCCCTTGTTCTCCTCAGCACTGACGCTGAAAAAGCGTTCGACCGCATAAATTGGAACTACCTGAGCTATGTTCTTAAGTTCTTTGGCCTGCCTGGTCCATATATCAAGGCTGTATTTGCTATGTACGACCAGGCCACAGCTCGAGTTATGGTCAATGGTGACTTATCCACTCCTTTTCGTATTCAAAACGGAACTCGTCAAGGCTGTCCTTTATCCCCCCTGCTCTTCATATTGGCTATGGAACCCCTACTTTCCAAACTTAGAGCAGATACCAAGATTGAGGGACCAACCCTTCGGGGTAGGAGTCATAAAATTGCGGCATTCGCTGATGATGTCATGATAATGACATCCAATCCTAAAATTTCCCTCCCCTTAATCCAGGAACACTTAAAGATTTATAGCGGTCTCCAACTTCAAGATTAATGAGAACAAATCTACCATCATTAGCACAGGACTATCATTATCAGTCAAACACTCTTTAATGATAGATTCCCCTTTTAACTGGTTTTCTCCAACTATTACCTACTTAGGAGTGAAACTTAGCCCTTCCATACCAGACCTGTTCAAACTCAACTATGTCCCTTTAAAAACTGCCCTATTTTCAGCTCTTGACAAACTCACTAAATCAGCCCCCACCTTATCATGGTTTGGTAGAAAAAATATCCTCTCGGCTCTAATCATCCCACGTCTTACATACCTCCAGCAAGTCCTCCCAATTCCCGTGCCTAAATCCTACTATACCTCCCTAAAACAGAGATTCAGAACATTCATTTGGAACGGCAGGAAGGCGAGACTTTCCTACTCATTCCTGTCTCGCTCTCGCATGACAGGTGGGATTGGGCTGCCAGATCCTGAACTATATGGGAAGGCTATACTTATGTCAAGAGTAATAGACTGGTTGAGGAACACAGAGAGCAAATCCTGGGTAGCCATGGAACAAGACATTATTGGAATGCCGACTCGAGCCTTCTGCCTGGGATATCATACTCCCCCCCCCCCCCCCAAACCAATATACAATCCTTCCCACTCATCAAAGCAACAGTTTAAGCCTGGAAATGGTGGAATCTTTCCCACTGCTCTACCCCATTTCCCTCTCCCCTTATCACAACCATCGATATCCTCGGCTCACCTACCAGCGGGCCCTGGGACACCTCTTCCAAAATAATTAGATCCTCAGCCCTGCCACTCTCCCTTCTCCTTGACCCCCAGGGTTTGGCACCTTCGAATGAAACTATCAAAACCCTTCTGAATCCACAACCACGTGATTTTACTATCATCCCTCTTATCAAATCCTTTATTCACAAAAATAACATGAATGGCAAACTCCTCCGACCCCTCACATGGTTCGAAGCATTAATAATCAACCCCAACTCCCCTAAAAGACCTATTTCCCTGGTCTACAACAAGTTAAGATCTCCGCCTTTAGTTGTTAAACCAGCTTTCATACGCTCATGGGAATTGGAAACTGGTGTGGATCTCCCTATCCACTCTTTACCTACGCTCTTTGACACCCCTCACAAATCATCTAGATGTGTTAGGGCCCAAGAGAATGGCTACAAAATTCTCTCGCAATAGTACATTACCCCAATTAAGACCTCTCGCTTTGGTTCCCAAATACTGGTTGCAAACCAGTCTACCCTCGGTGGAGCAATGGAGATTGAAGGTAGACCAAATCCACCGCTTCGAAGAAATGGCTTCCTGGGAATCTCGGACCCACCTAACATTTTTGAGAAAGTGGGCCCCCTGGACTAAATATAGATTCACCCAGCACTGACAGCTTTACATCATTCTCTCCATCCAAAATATGTCTAGTTAAGCCCACTGGCTGGATTCCAACAGGAATGAATCTCCCCTCTTCCTCGGCCCCTATGAGCACCCTACTTGAATGGATGCTAGGGTTTTGGTTATAAGTGCCCGATGAGTCTTACCCAACATACTCCTCTGATAACGACAGTATTATTTCTGACTAGTGTAATCTGGTTCTATTTCCATATGGCTGATGTATGATCCTAATGTGCGATATCTCTCGTTATTATTGGATTGTAACTCCTGTCACTCCTAACCCTTCCTGTGCTATAAGATGTTTACATGCTTATGTGGATGGTACCGATTTACACCACTGTTGGTGTTATGTTACACTGTATGCTTACTTAAGAGTATAATAAAAATACTTTTAAACACAAAAAAAAGAAATAAAGGCAAGAAGATGACTAAAAATATATATCCTTTATTAATTATGAATTAAAATGTCTAAATTAAAATTGGAAAAATCCACACAGGATAGATGAACAAGATTCACTTGAGGGACGTACCCAAGGCAGACATTGCAATAGTGTAGAGCCAGGTAATATGATCAGACAGGAGAGGGCACAAAAAATAGCATACTGGTAACAATAAACCCAGTTGGCAGAGATTGAAAAAGTCACGTATAAGAAAGTGCAAAGTGCTTAAAACGAACAGAAACACTATTGCACACAAGTACCTATACCAAATAAAGGTATATAAAGTGCCCAGATGAAAAAAGCAAACGTCTAAGAAAGTCGAACTGTCTGCATAAGGAGCCCTCACTCCTCCAACGCGTTTCACAAACGTGCTTAGTCGTGATCATTACCTTATTACTAAAGGCAACACTATCCCAAATTGCTGTGAAAAATGGTCTTCTAGAGCCTAGGCTCTCAACCTGTGGTATCTGTAGCACAGGGGGTACAGTGCATGCTTAGCCTTAAAGGGTGTACTCTCATTGTACTCAGATAAAAGTGCTTGTTTTGTACAATTTTAGGGTCCATTCACACGTCCGCAAAATGAGTCTGCATCCGTTCCGCAATTTTGCAGAACTGGTGCGGACCCATTAATTTTTATTGGGGCCGGAATGTGCTGCCCGCATCCACATTTGCACTTCCGTTCCGCCCAAAAATAGAACATCTCCTATGCTTGTCCGCAATTGCTATGAGAGTGCCGGCGATGTGTGGTCCGCAAAATGCGGAACGCACATTGCCAGTGTCCGTGTTTTTCGGATCCGCAAAACACATACGGACGTGTGAATAAACCCTTAACAACATACGGGAGTAGGTATAAAGCTGCGTGAGCAAGTCATATATGTAGTGCTTCTGAGTGCATTGGGTGTGCCATTTGCGGATCCGCGAAACACATGGGGTGTGCCATTTGCGGATCTGAAAAACACATACGGACATACAGACGTTCATAGTGCTTCTGAGTGCACGGGGTGTGCCATTTGCGGATCCGCAAAACTCATGGGGTGTGCCATTTGCGGATTGGCAAAACGCATACGGACGTGTGAATGGACCCTTAACATACGGGAGTAGGTATAAAGCCGCATGAGCAAGTCATATATGTAGTGCTTCTGAGTGCATGGGGTGTGGTGGATACAGTTGGATGGTGGATCAGGCTCTGAAGGATGGGGTTGGGAGCAGAAATGGTGAAGACTTAGATTAGGACATGTGTTAGGCCACCCTAAAAAGATATGTTTTTAGGGAGCGCCTAAATATGTGAACGTTGAGAATTAACTTAATTTCTTGGGGTAGGTCATTCCAGAGAACAGGTGAAGGTCTACTGAAATCTTGGAGAACAGAAATGAGAGATTCAGATTATGGTGGATGTTAGTGGTAAATCATTTGCAGACGGTAGAGCACAGGTAGGGTGGTAGACAGAGATGAGTGCAGAGATATAGGGGGTGCAGTGCTGTGGAGAGAGTCAGAAGGCATGGGTGTAGCGGTTAAACAGATGGATGAGCCTGGCTGCTGCATTCTGAGTGTATTGGGGAGAGTTAAGTGAATATACAGTAATAGGCGATGTCTAAAATGTAACTTTTAATTGAATTGCTGTAAAATGAAAAAAAAAAGGCTGCTACTAGTTACTTCTTGGCGCCTGATATACAGTGTGTGCTGGAACACAAAAAGTCTTTTACCGAGAGGCATTGCCTTGTCAGTAGAGGATACCTGGTGGTTCTGCCATCAGTGTAGTTTTTCGGATGCTGTATTCTTTGGCTGTATCCTGGATTTTGTGTTGCTAAAGATTAAGTTCCAGTGATAATATAACAGAATATCCAGTAAGTCAGAGCAGTCAAGGTAATTTCTTCCCCAGTTATTTAGGCTGGATCCTCTGTGGACGGTGGCCTATCAGTTCCTGGCATAGCCCTTGCAAAAGAGCAAAGGAGACTATCAAAACTAAGAGACCTATCCACAGAGCATCCCCGTCTGAAACCTTGCCCTTTATATTGGACCTATTCCTCCTAGGCAGCCCTATTTCTGCCCAACTTGCCATGTTTGTCTCAATACTGATTAACTCCTCAGTGGACTAAGGATAGGGGGTAGGAAACCAAAAGTGTGTATAGTAAGCGAGAGGCTAGGGATAAAGAGATCCAGGATCCACTTCAATCAAATCAACAAGAGCCGCAGTCAGTGGACTGTCGACTCTGGAAGCCACCCTCTGGATAGATCATCAGCATCTGATCGGCAGGGGCCCGGGACCCCTGCCGATCAGCTGTTTGAGGAGGCAGCGGCACTGGCAGTAGCGCTGTGGCCTTCTAGCTGTTTACCGCAGGCCCAGTGACGTCACGACTAGTATCAATGGCCTTGGCGTGGCTAGGCTCTGTTCACTTGAATGGAGCTTAGCCCCGCCCAGGCCAGTGATGCTAGTTGTGACATCACTGGGCCTGCGGTAAACAGCGAGAAGGCCGCGGCACTACTGCCAGTGTCGCTGCCTTCTCAAACAGCTGATCGGCAGGGGTCCCGGGTGTCGGACCCCCGCTGAACAGATGCTGATGATCTATCCAGAGGATAGATCATCAGTTTAAAAAAAACTGGAGAACCCCTTTAAGTATAAAGGGATAGTGCAGGCAGCACACTGTTTAAGTATGAACGCACTCCCCTGTTCAAACGTTGCCCGGTCCCACCCCAATGTGCATATGGACGTTGTCACGTGATGCGGAGCACTTTGTCACATGATAGCACATTCTATACCACGCATCACGACAGCGTCATGACAATGCTATTGCCCGCTCACAATCAAGATGCCTGCTGCTAGAGGACATTTGACATCCCCTGGGTCAAGTGAGTGCAGACTGATAACACTGCACAATGTATCGATGCTGGTGCTGACACACATGAGGGTTGTCTTTCATTTGATACATTTAGGCTTTCTGATCAGCCGATCCCAACACATCCATAATAAGCAATTAGGCAAATTAGGTTATTGTGGAATGATGAAGGGATGATTAATTATGACCCATACATGTAAATAGGACAAAACCCCTGTATCCATTTAACCATATGAAGGGATACCTTCTGAAGTAATATTCCTTTTTTGGGGATAAGGTGACACTAATCATTATTCAGAATTAATTCTTAGCCTATTATCAGAAGGCAAGACAAATCAAAGAGCATCAGGGAGTTAAGAGGAGGCAAGGCCCATATATACTAAAGTATAGGTCCCTAAATCCAGATGTCTGAGACTTTCAGAATAAAGTTTATGACTTACAGTCACTGTTCAATGATAAGGGTTATCTTGATGCCATCTTTAGATCAACAGGCAGGCCCAGGACACCAGCAGGGACAAGCTTTAGACACCTTGGACTAGGGACTCTGATAGAACTGCTACCTGCCTTATCATCACCTATGACAGAGTAGTAGACGAGGTGTAAAAATTGGGATCTATTAACATTAGATCATGATCTAAAGGATTTCAACAATGACCACCCCTTATTACATATAGGAAGGGTCGCAGCCTCCATGATAGGCTGGTACACAGCCCTACAAATCACCACCGAGGGGCACCGCTTGGTTAGAAAGTCCAAGGATGCTACAGTTGTGGTGGCTGTAGGTTCATGATGACAGGAAAAAAAATGAACTAGCCAGATGACAGGGAGAGAATATAAAATCCTTGATTTTATCAACTGCAAATCAAAAGGAGTGCAAAATGACATGTAGTTACACTAAAGAATATGTAGGAAAAACCCTGCGAGAGCTACTGCGGACAGTGGATGAACATCTGGGGGACATTAGAAACTAGAGCGAGATCCCAATCGCTAAACATGTTCTCCTTGAACATAATGGAAATCCAGACTGTTTGAGGTTCAATGGAATAGAACTGATTCGATCATCCCCGCGTTGTGGCAATTTTGATGGGGTCTTGCTGCAACATGAGACCACGCTGATTACATTTTAGACATCCCCTATTACTACAAGTAGTTCTGTTTTTGAAAGATTCGGTTTCAGATGGAGAGAGGACAGTAGGCAGACAATTACTATTGTTCTGTAGTACAGAAAGATTGATGTCATGGGATGAAGTGTAATGGATTGTTGACACATGGCTTCTTCTTTACATGAAACAGCTTCAACTTGCATTTGTTGATTGCACAGCAAACTGTGTTTATAGGGAATGATTTCTGGAAGTGTTTCTGAGCCTGTGCAGTGATTTCCAGTACAGAATAATGCCTGTTTTTAATGTAATGCCGTCTGAAGACCCATACATCACAAGCATCCAGTATTGACCCCTTGTCTCTTGAGCCCATAGATTTCTCTAGATTCTCTTAATCTTTTGATGATAATATGTATTATAGATGATGGGATTTTCAATGTCTATGCAATTTTATGTTGAGGAATATTCAACTGAAATTTTTTCCAACATTTTTAGATGTAGTTTTTCGTCGATTGGTGAATCTCTGTCCATCTTTGCTTCTGATAGACTCTGCCTGTCTAACATGCTCTTTTTATTCCCAGTCTTGTGATTTACGGTACGGCTAGTGTCACACATCAAAAGAGTCCAGCGACATTTGATCTAATGATTGTCTATGATGTCGCAATGCAACTTTTACTCCATTAACTTTAATGGAAGTCATGCGCAACATGTAACTTGCCTACTTTTTTGAGATGCGTTGCTGCCATCATGTTCTAAATTATAAAAAAAAAAATATTTTATGAAATGATGTAATATCTCTAGGGATAAGCGAACCCGTGGAAGTGGTGGGTTCGGCCAAACTTCAGGTCAAAGTTCAGGTTCGGGACCCGAACTTCACCCTGAACAAGGACCCAATTTAAGTAAATAGGGACCCGAACTTCACTTTATTTTCCGTTATAACATGGTTATAGCGGAAAATAATAGCATTCTTAAAACAGAATGCTAAATAAAATGTCTATTGAGGGGTTAAAAATAAAACTCACCTCATCCACTTGATCGCGCAGCCGGTATCTTCTTTTCTTCAGGACCTGCAAAAGGACTTGCGGTGATGTCACCGCAGGTCCTGCTGAATGAAGATAAAAGGTCCACGTGGTGAGCGCAGTGAATACTTGGTCGGGAATCCTTTTGCAGAAATGACTGCTTCAATGCGGCGTGGAATGGAGGCAATCAGCCTGTGGCACTGCTGAGGTGTTATGGAGACCCAGGATGCTTCAATAGCGACCTTAAGCTCATCCAGAGTGTTGGGTCTTGCGTCTCTCAACTTTCTCTTCCCAATATCCCACAGATTCTCTATGGGGTTCAGGTCAGGAGAGTTGGCAGGCCAATTGAGCACAGTAATACCATGGTCAGTAAACCATTTACCAGTGGTTTTGGCACTGTGAGCAGGTGCCAGGTCGTGCTGAAAAATGAAATCTTCATCTCCATAAAGCTTTTCAGCAGATGGAAGCATGAAGTGCTCCAAAATCTCCTGATAGCTAGCTGCATTGACCCTGCCCTTGATAAAACACAGTGGACCAACACCAGCAGCTGACATGGCACCCCAGACCATCACTGACTGTGGGTACTTGACACTGGACTTCAGGCATTTTGGCATTTCCCTCTCCCCAGTCTTCCTCCAGACTCTGGCACCTTGATTTCCGAATGACATGCAAAATTTGCTTTCATCCGAAAAAAGTACTTTGGACCACTGAGCAACAGTCCAGTGCTGCTTCTCTGTAGCCCAGGTCAGGCGCTTCTGCCGCTGTTTCTGGTTCAAAAGTGGCTTGACCTGGGGAATGCGGCACCTGTAGCCCATTTCCTGCACACACCTGTACACGGTGGCTCTGGATGTTTCTACTTCCGCAGGTCCCCTAAGGTCTGGAATCGGTCCTTCTCCACAATCTTCCTCAGGGTCCGGTCACCTCTTCTCGTTGTGCAGCGTTTTCTGCCACACTTTTTCCTTCCCACAGACTTCCCACTGAGGTGCCTTGATACAGCACTCTGGGAACAGCCTATTCGTTCAGAAATTTCTTTTTGTGTCTTACCCTCTTGCTTGAGGGTGTCAATGATGGCCTTCTGGACAGCAGTCAGGTCGGCAGTCTTACCCATGATTGCGGTTTTGAGTAATGAACCAGGCTGGGAGTTTTTAAAAGCCTCAGGAATCTTTTGCAGGTGTTTAGAGTTAATTAGTTGATTCAGATTATTAGGTTAATAGCTCGTTTAGAGAACCTTTTCATGATATGCTAATTTTTTTAGATAGGAATTTGGGGTTTTCATGAGCTGTATGCCAAAATCATCAATATTAAAACAATAAAAGGCTTGAACTACTTCAGTTGTGTGTAATGAATCTAAAATATATGAAAGTCTAATGTTTATCAGTACATTACAGAAAATAATGAACTTTATCACAGTATGCTAATTTTTTTAGTAGGACATGCCATCAAAGTGTCTTAACCTATGGCAACCCTTGGAGCTGTCATTCATTTATACTGCAGCCCCACCCATATTGGGTTGCACAACTTTGTAAACTATACCAGCAGTGACTAGAGCAGGATAAGGGCTCATTCACACTTGGGTTGACATCTCAGGAGCCTCTGTTGCAGATTCTGTCAGAAATGTTTGGCTAAATGATGGGTTTTAACATTTTTATTTTACTTCAGATGCAAAATTGACCACCTTTTGTAATAGAATCTGATAATACAACTTTTTACCAGATGTTACACTCCTGGAGACCCCTTTAATATTTTTTTAATTTATTTTTATGATTAGCATTCTGAAACATAATTCACTTAAGATTCCTTTTAACTTTGTTAAATTATTATATTATTATAATTTTTATTTTATTTATTTTTTAGGGCAAACCAGCGAAGAGCGAGGAGATATTTGTGGCTGTGAAAACATGCAAAAAGTTTCACAAAGACAGAAGTATGTTTTCTCATCTGATATAGTACATTACTGGGTAAATCGAGAGGATACATGTTATGATTGCTGAAGAAACAGAGTGGTTTGTTCATGGCCTATGTTTTGCCTTGAGGAGAAATAACAGATTGTAAAAATAAAAGTAGAAATAACAGTACAACAACAGTAACAATAATTCTGTGCAGTCATGTCTGTATATATATATATATATATAATCGAAGAAATAGGACTGCACTCCGGATATTGATGAAAAAATCAAGTGGTTTTATTCACCCATATAATGGCAAATCTTGCAACGTTTCAGCTCTTGCGAGCCTTTCTCAAGCATAGAGTAAGTGAAAGTGAGCACATATAAAGCGTTTACAAAAAAGTGTTACACCCATCGGGGTGTGGTTACAATCAACTTAATTACAGACATGTGTTACAATTATAAAGTGCATGTTTAGCATAGTAATCAGTGGAATACATTTTATCATATCAGGATATAGTTCCTTTACATACAGAATAAAAATATATCCAAGACTAGTGTTCCAATTAGAATCATAAAGTGTTATAAACATACTGAATAGGGATCCCAGGAAGAGACTCAGCAAGCAATGGAGCCCACATATACCATCACGTATCCTTCGCGTCTCGGTCTCTTCAATGCGCATGCCCAGAGTGACGACATCATGTGAGTCGCCATGTAAAATTGGTGCGCATGCGTTCTATCCAGTGACATCTCACCGCACCATCTTGGTTAATGGAAAGTAGCCCCAAGTGACAGCTCTACGCCCATCATATACATGGTAGCTAAACGGAGTAAATATCCTCCCAGTATATTTTAAGAACCATAACTATAAATAAAAATTCATAGAGAGTATTACAGACCGCAGCAGGGATCTCCTGCAAAAACCAGCATCAGGACCGGGGTCCCCACCTCTCGGGAGGGACACCGGACCCTGGGGTCGTCCACGTCAGGGGGGAACATCTCCATGAACCCCACCGACGTGTCTGGCCCTCTTGCTGGAAATAAAGCAGTCTGGGAGGGGTAATCCCTCACCTTTACAAAGAGCAAAAACATACTGGAGCTTAGTGATATATCTGGAATAGCGCATACACCATAGGACGCTGTAGTTGGTACTGGGCTGCACCGCTTCCATTGAGTCAAAGTCCAGGGGTCCGTATCCAGCACTGTGAGGATTAAAAATTCTAAAAGGCAAGAAAAAAATATATATTAGTTTCCAAATCTGTCAGTTGTGCAATTGCATATATTACTTTCACAATTCTGATGCACCTATTCTGTACATGGAGAAGGCGCAATGCATACATGCGTGGAAAGGACGGGCAGGCGACAGATCAACAGACACCTATCTAAACTCCACATTTAATCCTCTAGGGTGCAGAGTATCTAAGTCATAAATCCACCTCAGTTCTCTTTTCTTGAGAATTGCCAAACGGTCACCACCTCTCCTTGGGAGCTCAACATGGTCCAGTATCCAGCATCTCAAGTCCCGCTCGGAATGCCCAAGGGACGTAAAATGCCTGGAGACTGGTAAATCGGCACGTTTTTTTCTTATTGAATTCCTATGGTTATTCAATCTTAGTTTTAGTTCTGTAGACGTTTCACCGATATATATTAAATTACATGGACATGCTAGCACGTAAATCACATACGAAGATGAACAATTTAAATGAAACCTAATGGGATATTCTTTATGTGTAGTAGGATGTATAAAGGATCTGGATTTGCATATACAGCGACAGTTAACACAATTGAGACATGGATAACAACCATGTCCCGATTTAGACAATGTTCGTTGTACGCTGATTTTTTTAGGGCCTACATCCGCTCTAACCAAATGGTCCTTAATATTTTTACTTTTTCGATATGATAGGAGAGGAGGGGAATTCAATTCAGGTATGTCTTTTATGGACCTACTGAGGATATTCCAATTATCCTTTAGAATACGTCCCATCTCCACACTGCACTCAGAATATGTGGACATGAAAGGTATTCTGCGGGTCCTCTGTAGGTTAGTGGTAATTTTCTCAGGGCTATTCTGCAGAACATCATTTTTTTGGGCAGATAACAATCGGTGGGGGTAACCCCGTCTCTTAAATTTATCCACCATCATATCCAAAGTGGATATTAGCTCAGTCTGATCGGATACTATGCGTTTAGCACGTAGAAATTGTGAATGTGGAAGATGTTTAATTAAACTACGAGGATGACTACTTTCGTATCTTAAAGTGGTATTCCTGTCAGTTGGCTTGACATAAAGACCTGTATTGATCGAACCATCAACCAATCTGACACTGGTATCAAGGAAGGATAGTTCAATCTTGGAGTAAGACACCGTATACTGGAGGTCAGAATCAATGCTATTTAAATATGTATGAAACTCAGTCAGCTGGACTTCTGAGCCTGACCACAGGAGGAAGACGTCATCTATGTACCGCCACCACCCAATAACATACTGAAAGTGGTGGGATACATAGATGAAGTCCTCCTCCATGTGCCGCATGTAAATATTTGCGTACGTGGGGGCCACATTGGACCCCATCGCAACGCCACGTTTTTGACTAAAAAAGGTGTCCTGGAAAAGAAAATAATTATTTTCCAGAATAAGTCTCAGCAGGATATTAATAAAACATTTGGAATGTTGTGTGATAGACGATCCATCCAGATATTTATTCACAGCAGAAATGCCCTTCTCGTGTCCTATTGACGTGTATAAAGATACAACGTCAAAGGACACGAGAGTAGCAGTCTGCAACTCAGCTGTATCAACTGTTCTCAGCTGCTGTAAAAAATGCCCAGTGTCCTGAATATATGATTTACCGGCCGTCGAGAATTCTCGCAAAATCCTATCAAGAAACATAGCGATTTTACTAAACACAGAGTCCGTGCCAGAGACGATGGGGCGGCCGGGGGGGTCCACAAGAGTTTTGTGGACTTTGGGCAAGATATATAAAACCGGAGTAATGGGAGAAGACACCGTTAAATATTCCCTTAGCCCTTCATCAATAATGCCCCCGGCCACAGCATCGGACAAAATATTTTTTATAGCATTCATAATCTGAAATTTAGGGTCATGCTGTAACAAACCATACACATCTGTGTCACGAAGTTGACGTTCAATTTCTTTAACATAATTACATGTATCGAGAACAACCACCCCACCCCCCTTATCGGCGGGTTTAATGGTTAATTGGGGGTTGCTTCTAAGTTGAGAAAGGGCCTCTACTTCAGCAGTCGTCAGGTTAGGTTTATTTAATTTTTCTATATCACCAAAACGGGATTTTAGCTCTCTAACGTCCCTTTTGACTGCGGAAATATAGGCCTCAACAGCAGGTTCATTTACATAAGGAAAAAAATTACTTTTATTCATTAAACCCAATTTCTTGAGTGAAAATTCACTCGTATGTGTCAGTGTGTCAACAGTATGATGCTTAAAAAAAACCTTCAGTTTAATAGATCGAAAGAAATCATTTAGATCCATTTCTAGATCGAACCAGTTTACCTTGGATCTTGGGCAAAATGTAAGCCCTTTAGAGAGGACACTATGTTGGGCTACAGTCAGTTCAGCTGAAGACAAATTGAAGACTATTGTCTCTTTCTCTGAGATGGTACTTTCGTCGATTGTAGTCTGGTCCGGTTGTATCGCTGCTTCCCTTTTCCGTTTGTACCTGCGGCCTCCTCGCCTTGTCCTTGATCCTTTCCCTCCTTTATATCCAAAATGTCCCCTAAAAAAGATTTATTCTCATCTGTGGGTAGTTGCATAAATCTCCGACTTTTCTTATTGCGGTTAGAGCCCATAGATGGTGTATCGGATTGCCATGTATATATATCGCCTCGTTTGTAATCATCTGCATCACGAACCCATTTGTTTCTCTTTCCCTCCTCCACATGGAGATGTTCCCCCCTGACGTGGACGACCCCAGGGTCCGGTGTCCCTCCCGAGAGGTGGGGACCCCGGTCCTGATGCTGGTTTTTGCAGGAGATCCCTGCTGCGGTCTGTAATACTCTCTATGAATTTTTATTTATAGTTATGGTTCTTAAAATATACTGGGAGGATATTTACTCCGTTTAGCTACCATGTATATGATGGGCGTAGAGCTGTCACTTGGGGCTACTTTCCATTAACCAAGATGGTGCGGTGAGATGTCACTGGATAGAACGCATGCGCACCAATTTTACACGGCGACTCACATGATGTCGTCACTCTGGGCATGCGCATTGAAGAGACCGAGACGCGAAGGATACGTGATGGTATATGTGGGCTCCATTGCTTGCTGAGTCTCTTCCTGGGATCCCTATTCAGTATGTTTATAACACTTTATGATTCTAATTGGAACACTAGTCTTGGATATATTTTTATTCTGTATGTAAAGGAACTATATCCTGATATGATAAAATGTATTCCACTGATTACTATGCTAAACATGCACTTTATAATTGTAACACATGTCTGTAATTAAGTTGATTGTAACCACACCCCGATGGGTGTAACACTTTTTTGTAAACGCTTTATATGTGCTCACTTTCACTTACTCTATGCTTGAGAAAGGCTCGCAAGAGCTGAAACGTTGCAAGATTTGCCATTATATGGGTGAATAAAACCACTTGATTTTTTCATCAATATCCGGAGTGCAGTCCTATTTCTTCGATTATACTATTGGGGACTGCCGCTATCCCCCTTGGATTTTGCACCCACTCTTCAGGTTGGTGCTCCCGCTGGACTTTCTTTTTTCTATATATATATATATATATATATATATATAAAAAGAAGAAAATGATGGCGGCACCGGAAAAAAGCCGTTTGGGTGCTAGGTCCAGGGATGTAGCTGCTTACCCCATATAAATAGTGATGAATAAACACCATTGCTTTTTACCTGGAGTGCTGTCCGTCTTTCATCACTATATATATATATGTATATATATGTGTGTGTGTATATATATATATATATATATATATATATATATATGTTATACAGGTCAAACTCCAAAAATTTGAATATCGTGCAAAAGTTTATTGATTTCAGTAATGCAAATTAAAAGGAATTGCATTAATGCAACTTAAAATTGGAATTTTGTGAAAAGGTTCAATATTCTAGGCTCAAAGTGTCACACTCTAGTCAGCTAATTAATCCATATCCCCTCAGCAAAGGGGACCTGAAATTGTGACTTTGGGGTTTTTATAAGCTGTAAGCCATAATCATCCAAATTATAACAAATAAAGGCTTGAAATATCTCGCTTTGCATGTAATGAGTCTGTCTCATATATTAGTTTCACCTTTTAAGTTGCATTACTGAAATAAATTAACTTTGCACAATATTCTAATTTTTTTAGTTTTACGTGTGTATATACATATATATATATATAGTCAATATGGCAAATCAAAAGTTAATGTAGAGAGCTGAGCTCTCTGATATATAGGTTTATAAGATTTCTTTACTTTTACACAGGCTGAGGATTAAGCTAATTATTGGGAACAAACGTTTGTATGCACAATTGTTGCCGATAATTGGCATGTGTAAATGTGCTGATAAACAAGCAAACTTTGCCTTTATGTTAGACGATTGTATTTTTCATGCATTCCTTATTGTCAGCAGCACATTGCCCTGTTTTAGCTGTACACACACTTATGCAGGGAGAGCTGTCAACCATCATGTGTAGGGTAATTAGGACTGTTAAGGAAACCCTTCTGTCAGGAGTCCTGTCACGATTTACGCTACATTTTACTACATATCCTCCAAATCATGTTAATCTATATACAGTGATCCCTCAAGATACAATGTTTTCAATTTACAATGGTCTTTTCTAGGCCACCATAACTTAAAACGGGACTCAATATACAATGCCTCAGACTCAGATCCAACCAATCAACATGGCCATTTTACTGGTAAAACACCTTAATTGGTTGTCTAATTGTGGTCAGAGGTTGCAATAACGCTTGTGCAAGCGTCATTGATGCCTGTTCAGGCCATATTACTCCCTGGAAAAAGTCTAAGGCATACCAATATACCTTAGACTTTTCCCCCACATTCATGAGCGCAGGGCGCTCTGTGAATGGCACGGGCAGCGCAGCGATGCTGCCTGTGCCTGAAATGACCAATAGCAAAGCTCCTTACAGTAAGGAGCTTTGCTATTGGTTGGTTTGGGCGGGCGCCAATGCGATACAGCGCCGAGCAGCAGAGGAAGCCAGCAGGAGATGGAAGGAGGAGGGGCCGGCTGTCTGGAGTTTCTACAATAAGGAAAGGGGGCGCGCTGGACACGGACTCTGGGAAACATGGCGGAGGAGCTGAAGGGGACTCCTCAGAGTTGACAAACAGCCCCAGACATCGAGGTGACAGCAGTGTGTGATGATCACTGCACCACATGCACCATACACTGCACCACACACACTGATGCGTGTAGTGTGTGTGATGTATGTAGTGTGTCGTTAATGCAGGCAGGCTAATATAGCCAAGTGATAAATTACAGGGTTAAATCCACTATATTGGACTGGACTTTATCACTTGACTATAATTGCCTGATGGTCTTTAGATTAGTAATGGTTCCCCCGCATAATTATCCACCTCTTAGGCCACGTTCACACCAGCGCTATTTATTTATGTTGTTCTGCTCCGTTAGATGAGCAGAGCAACAAAAATAACATTAGTGCTGGATCGGGCACGTAAGGCTGGGTTTTTGTGATGCGTTCAACGTACACAAAAAACGTACACATTAACGGATGCCTCAGACAGATGCCATACTGTGGCATGGCACTATGGAGTTCCATTGCAGGATGGGAAAGCATAGTGTACCACATTTTTCCATCCTGCAAAATTCAGCAAAAAAAACCTGTAGGCCTAACTGACAGGGAAGAAGCTGAAGAGACTCCGCCGACTATGATGGAGACTGTTCAGTTTCCGTTCAGGATCTGTCTTTTTACCAGACAAAGTAGTCCTGCATGTAAGGCTTTTTTGTCTGGTCTTTCAACAGAATCTGCAACAGAGGCTCCAAACGTAGCATCCAACGCAGATGTGAGCCTATATATTATGAAGTTCAATTATCCGCAAATTTAATAATCCTCCTCGGGTAAAAATACTCCTCAGAAATGGTCAGAGCAGTATTTTTACTCTTCTGGAAAAAATGTAGTGAGACCTCTGTTTGTGGTACTACATTTTCTGTACTGTCCACTGTCTGTGTCAGGGTGAGCTGCTCCTTCATTTTATTTTTCTGGTAAATGTACAGTACAGACCAAAAGTTTGGACACACCTTCTCATTCAAAGAGTTTTCTTTATTTTCATGACTATGAAAATTGTAGATTCACACTGAAGGCATCAAAACTATGAATTAACACATGTGGAATTATATACATAACAAAAAGGTGTGAAACAACTGAAAATATGTCATTTTCTTCAAAGTAGCCACCTTTTGCTTTGATTACTGCTTTGCACACTCTTGGCATTCTCTTGATGAGCTTCAAGAGGTAGTCACCTGAAATGGTTTTCACTTCACAGATGTGCCCTGTCAGGTTTAGTAAGTGGGATTTCTTGCCTTATAAATGGGGTTGGGACCATCAGTTGCGTTGTGGAGAAGTCAGGTGGATACACAGCTGATAGTCCTACTGAATAGACTGTTAGAATTTGTATTATGGCAAGAAAAAAGCAGCTAAGTAAAGAAAAATGAGTGGCCATCATTACTTTAAGAAATGAAGGTCAGTCAGTCTGAAAAATTGGGGAAACTTTGAAAGTGTCCCCAAGTGCAGTCACAAAAACCATCAAGCGCTACAAAGAAACTGGCTCACATGCGGACCGCCCCAGGAAAGGAAGACCAAGAGTCACCTCTGCTGCGGAGGATAAGTTCATCCGAGTCGCCAGCATCAGAAATCGCAGGTTAACAGCAGCTCAGATTAGAGACCAGGTCAATGCCACACAGAGTTCTAGCAGCAGACCTTAACAACTGTTAAGAGGAGACTGTGTGAATCAGGCCTTCATGGTAGAATATCTGCTAGGAAACCACTGCTAAGGACAGGCAACAAGCAGAAGAGACTTGTTTGGGCTAAAGAACACAAGGAATGGACATTAGACCAGTGGAAATCTGTGCTTTGGTCTGATGAGTCCAAATTTGAGATCTTTGGTTCCAACCACCGTGTCTTTGTGCGACGCAGAAAAGGTGAACGGATGGACTCTACATGCCTGGTTCCCACCGTGAAGCATGGAGGAGGAGGTGTGATGGTGTGGGGGTGCTTTGCTGGTGACACTGTTGGGGATTTATTCAAAATTGAAGGCTTACTGAACCAGCATGACTACCACAGCATCTTGCTGCGGCATGCTATTCCATCCGGTTTGCGTTTAGTTGGACCATCATTTATTTTTCAACAGGACAATGACCCCAAACACACCTCCAGGCCGTGTAAGGGCTATTTGACCATGAAGGAGAGTGATGGGGTGCTGCGCCAGATGACCTGGCCTCCACAGTCACCGGACCTGAACCCAATCGAGATGGTTTGGGGTGAGCTGGACCGCAGAGTGAAGGCAAAAGGGCCAACAAGTGCTAAGCATCTCTGGGAACTCCTTCAAGACTGTTGGAAGACCATTTCAGGTGACTACCTCTTGAAGCTAGCTCATCAAAAGAATGCCAAGAGTGTGCAAAGCAGTAATCAAAGCAAAAGGTGGCTACTTTGAAGAACCTAGAATATGACATATTTTCAGTTGTTTCACACTTTTATGTTATGTATGTAATTCTACATGTGTTAATTCATAGTTTTGATGCCTTCAGTGTGAATCTACAATTTTCATAGACATGAAAATAAAGAAAACTCTTTGAATGAGAAGGTGTGTTCAAACTTTTGGTCTGTACTGT
Organism: Bufo gargarizans; assembly: GCF_014858855.1. Lineage (NCBI taxonomy): Eukaryota > Metazoa > Chordata > Amphibia > Anura > Bufonidae > Bufo > Bufo gargarizans. The sequence goes on along the minus strand of NC_058082.1, from coordinate 77,305,887 downwards.
ATGTCCAATACAAGACCCTGAATAAGCTCCTGATCTTACCATAGAAAGTCATGTCTAGCATCCAGCATCTTTTCCTGTCTATTTTATGTATAGACCGGCCTTATGTCTTGGTTATCTGCTTAGTTCACTTTTTTGTATTTTGTGTTGCCATTTTTGGGCTTTGGAACCAATTACTGGTTTTCCCTAGAGTTATTATAGCATTACAATGGTTTTAACTTAAAATGGTTGTCCTGGATCCAATTAATATTGTAACTTGAGGGACCACTTGTATCACAGAGCTCAGTTTTTCTCGCTCTATCATATGTTGCTCTCAGTACAGCAGAAATCACCTGACACGTTTTCTCTAAAGAGGTTGTTCGCCTTTAGGCTGGTGGGGGGGTGACCTGGCCCCATTGCCTTGCGTGATCAATTGACATGACTCAAAAGGGCCAGATCACTGCTGCGGCCATTCATTGAAGGCCGCAGTGTCAAATTGAACGCTGACAGCAGGGACCTGAACGAGGCAGCAAAAGAGGCAGGTCCCAGCACTGTAGAGCAGCTAAGTATGCCTCCCTTTGCAGGTCTCACCAGAATGGGGGTCTTTTCAACCCCCCCCCCCCCCCTCCCCAAAAAAGTGAACAACCCCATTAAGTGAGCAATTTGATGAATGATTACTTTAAACAAGACATGGTAGTTCTCCAGACCAGGCAGTCATGGTTACAACTTGATCGTACTAATGTAAAAAAAAGCTGGAAATGTTACTAAAATGGCAAGGCAGCTCCTAAATGTAAGCATCATCTTTCCGAAGTCAAAAGTAGGGAAAAAAAAGCAACACCATAAACTTAAAAAATAACAAAAACTGTTCATCTGTCATGCATCCTGGGTAAAATAGATGCCCTATCAGAATGCCAATGTCTAACCCTGTATTTGCAAGTGCCAGCATCACATAAAAAATATATAAACTCACCTTGTAGCACCCATCCAAGCCACTTTCAGTCTATACTGGGCCAGAAGGGTCGTGTGCCATATACATGGTCAACACTGCTGGCCACATCAAGGCTGAGGCCATTGCTTGGCAAGCAGCAGTCTTGTGTGTGATTGGCTGGGAACGCTGTTGTGAATATATATGGCTTTCACACCTGTCGTTCAATTGATTTTAAAATAAGAAAGAAAGGCATTGTTTATTAAGGGTGTTATAGAAGACCTCAAAAAAATAAGGGGGCATTCCCATGATAAACTTGGATGAACTCACCGCAGGCCTTCCAATGCATGACAGTAGCATGTGTACTTGGAATAATATGAAGAACCTATTGCTTGCCAAGTTGCTAGAATTTCCCACCATTACTGCATATCATGTACCCATCATCTGTGAAGATTAGAAAATGGAATTAGTTCATAGGAAGCGCCAACTGGCTCACGTTAGTTGCCTGGTATTTGGGGATATTTCACATCTTCTTGGCAGGTTTACCTTATTGAGTTAGTGCTTTTAGTTGATGTTTTTATTGCATTTTTTTTTTTTCATTAAACTTCTTGCCATTTTTGTTTTATCATTGAATGGAAATATGGAGATTCACTTCAAAGATACTTTATATGTTCTTTATTAGAAGTGTTTTCCAAGATTGTTGAATATTTGGCAGAGCATGGGGCTGTGTTAAATAATGAAAAATAACTGCTCATCTTTTAAATGGCTTGCCTCTCAAATCCTCGCCGGGCCTGTAGCATACACATATGCCGTTCATTGCTCACTTGATGGCCGCATTGGGAGTGGCCGGACATTGTAAAGGTTAGTAAGGTTGTTTCTTTAATTGACACAGCCCTCCCTGCTCCAAAACATGTCAGCCCTTTTAACCTATCTTTCTGTGTTTTACTTCTCATTTGTAGATGTATAATCCATACTTTGTTTTTGCAGTACCAGTTGTGAAACAGACTTGGGAAAAGAATGTTGTGCTCCTTGAATATTACAGTGATTATGCCGATCCTACAATCCCTACAATAGATCTAGGCGTTCCAAATGTCGAAAGAGGTAAAATGACTTGTAGTCTGCATTCCTCGATGCTGTATGTAAAACCATTCTTATATATTTGAAAAATATATAGGTTTTCATTTTCAAGGATTATAATTTGCTTCACTACATAAGGCTTCTTTCACACTAGCGTTAATATTTTCCGGTACTGAGATCCGTCATAGGGTCTCAATACCGGAAAAAAAAACTTCAGTTTTGTCCCCACTCATTGTCAATGGGGACAAAACGTAACAGAACAGAATGCTCCAAAATACATTCAGTTCCGTTCTCATACCGGAGCAAAACGCATTCTGTCCTGGGTTGCGGAGCAAAAAGGATCCGTCATGACCCACAATGTAAATCAATGGTGACTCTCTAACACAATAGAAAACGTATCCGTCCCCCATCGACTTTCAGTGGAGTTCATTACGGATCCGTCTTGGCTATGTTAAAAATAATACAACCATATCCGTTCATAACAGAGGCAGACCGTTGTATTATCAATAACTGAAGCGTTTTTGCTAAACCATGAGAGATCCAGCAAAAATGCTAGTGTGAAAGTCACCTAAGTTGGTGTCGCCTGCTGTGCAGATTGGTCACCATACATACTTCTCATAAGCTGTTTCAGGAAGCAGCTGATCACTGGGGGTGGGAGAGGCTACAGTAGACCTGTGGCTGCGGCAATCAGTTGCTAGCGACGTAGGGAACAACGTCCAGGTGTATATTGTACATAGAATAGCCATTCAGGTAATATGTAAGGGGGTTAGACCTTATATAGGATCTTATTGGCCCATGAGTGGTATATATGGCTTCCCACTGAAGGGTAGAGGAAGAAATCAGGCAGAAATAGTGATAACTTGGGAAAAAAAATGTCTTATTCATTATTTTGACGCCTGTTTTAGGCTTACAAAATGGTCTACATGTAAGACAGCTAGGAAGCTGTCATACATTTAGAACTGGTGCTGGATGCGCCGAAGTTATGTAGAGGCCAGTGCATTTCCATTACAGATGTTTTACTGGACTTAGATACAGATGACCTCTTTGTAGGATAAGTCATCAGTATCTGATTGGTGTAGGTCTTACTACAGCGCCAGAAACTACACAGTGGGGTGATGCTGGAAGCAGAAGTCTCCGTCCACTGTGCAGTTCCTGTCGACGGCGTACTGCTGCTCAGCTCCAATTTACTTGAATGGGGGTTGATCTATAGCAGGGACTTCAGCTGTTGCAAAACTTTAACTCCCAGTATGCCTGGATAGCCTACAGCTATTAGGGCATGCTAGGAGTTGTAGCTTTGCAACAGCTGGAGGGCTGCAGGCAGTGGCGTACATAGAGAAGTAAGGGCCCCATAGCAAGGATCAAACCAGGCCCCCCACACAGGACAGAATGGTTTCTGCCTAAACCCTTTTCAATGACCCATGGATCATTTTTCCACTGCTCAATTTACTAAAAGTTGTTCCTTTAGAGGGAAGATTCCTGACCAAGTTTTCACCCTCAGTAGAGGAGATAATCCCAACTAAGACTGGGCCCCATAGCAGTCGCATGGTCTGCCGCTATGGTAGATACGCCCCTGGCTGCAGGTTGAGCATCCTTGATCTTTAGTAACCTGGTACACTACTGCACATTGACAGGAGCTTTTCACTTCCAAGTATGTCTACTGTACCAGCAGCTGCACAAAACAGATCATTGAGGTGCCAGGTTTCAAACAGCCAAAGACCTGATATTGATGGATAGATCGTTAGTATCTAAAGGCGGGTTTAGATGGGTTGATGGAGCGACCGATTGTCGGGAAGGAAGCGTTCCTTCACAAGAGTCAGCTGCTCACTCAGTGAAGGAGACCAATGTATTTACATGGAGCAATCTCCTTCACAGTATGAGGAAGAGGGATCACTATAGCAATCAGAATCATTGTTTCTGGGAAGCAGATCACTGTTTAAATAGTAAGATCTGTTGTCCAGAAATGATGATCAGGATAGGCGATAAATGATTGTTGAGGGTGCCACCATGCAATTCGTACAGTCACTTCACATGGGGATTCCAAGCCCTCATTCCTCCTCTCTGCACAACCACAGTAGGAGGAGTTTGAATGGAGCGGTGGTTAAGCAAATCTGTGGGACTGATGGAGACAGCCAAGTGGTGTGGTCTACTTCCTGTCCTGAAGAAGAATGCCATAGAAAGTGTAGTTCCAGTGATTTAGAATGCCAGCTCTCCCACCCAAAGTTTAGAACTGATGGTGGGAGATGCAGAATGGTTTCTAAGGCAACCATTGGTCATCAAAGAATCATCTGGACAAGATGTTTACAAGTGAGACTTTGCTGTCCAGCTGTTTTCTCACCACGGCACATCCTGCCTCCCCTGCAGTGGGTCCAAACGTCAATTCTTGAGTAGTAGAGATTATATTTTTGGTTGGTGGAGCTACACTTTAAATGATTAGACTGCCTAGTGTTGTGTGTATGAAACTTGACGCTGTCTTTTTCAGATTGTGTTTCTCCACTGCGTATTATATGATTGTATAAACATATTTAATAGCTACTGTAGTTGTACTTCAGTGGCCTCTACAAGACGTTCGGGGCATTTATCAAGGCATTCACACCACTATTGTAGTGTAACGAAGTTATAAATGATGGCGCATGTCAAATGTGCACCATAATTTGTGACTTTTTGCACTTTGTGTCGAGAAGGGGCGGGGCTTTCGCCGGAAAGGGGTGGAAGTTATAGCCGAATGCAACACCATCCTGTAGCTAGCATAGACTTCAGGTTTGGTGCACGGCAGGGCAGAGATGTGCATAATTTATTAAGCCTCTTAATTAAGAGCATATCACGCCAGTGCCCAGAGATCAAGGCTGGCACATGGGTACACCAGTCTTGATAAGTGTCCTTCTTTGTATCCTGTTTTCCACCAGATTATCATGAAAGCGATCCTGTAGTTCAAGAAAAAAAAAATCACATTAACTGGGGAACAAGCAGAATGCTCACTTGGTGACCTCCTCTTCATTTTTTTTGTTGCAGATCCTTTATTTCTTGGGCTCCTCTTCTGCCATCCAAGATGGCCGTGCGGCTTCTTAGACTATCTGATGTATACTGTGTATTGGTACCCGAAGACACTTCCTACTTGCCCAGCCCCGCTCTTGGATTGGACAGCACAGTTCACATGAGCAGCGCTGACCAATGCACGGGCAGCAGTAAGTGTCTTGGGCTACAAAACGCACAATAAGCTCGCTGAGAAGCGGTGCATCCTTCTTATATGGGCCCGTGAATCAGCAGATCGGCGACTAAAAAGGTGAAAAAGAGGGCACCATTTAAGGCTACTTTCACACTAGCGTTCGATCGGATCCGTTCTGAACGGATCCGATCGTAATAATGCAGGCGGAGGCTCCGTTCAGAACGGATCCGTCTGCATTATATTAGCTAAAAAAAGCTAAGTGTGAAAATAGCCTCGGACGGATCCGTCCAGACTTTCAATGTAAAGTCAATGGGGGACGGATCCGCTTGAAGATTGAGCCATATTGTGGCATCTTCAAACGGATCCGTCCCCATTGACTTACATTGTAAGTCTGGACGGATCCGCACGCCTCCGCACGGCCAGGCGGACACCCGAACGCTGCAAGCAGCGTTCAGCTGTCCGCCTGTCCGTGCGGAGGCGAGCGGAGCGGAGGCTGAACGCCGCCAGACTGATGCAGTCTGAGCGGATCCGCTCCATTCAGACTGCATCAGGGCTGGACGGCTGCGTTCGGGTCCGCTCGTGAGCCCCTTCAAACGGAGCTCACGAGCGGACAGCCGAACGCTAGTGTGAAAGTAGCCTTAGTATTGTGTTTGTTCTCCAACTCGTAGGTTGCTTTGACCTTCTATTCAACCTGCTCCTTCAGCTTCTGATCCAGGCTGAAAAATACTTTTAACCTTGAGTACTTGATGTAGTTGTTTTTTCTCAGTGTTAAAAAGAATTGCAAACAGCAAAGCAATAGAATACACAATTTATATAAACCGTCAGCATTAAAAACATACCCCCACCGCTTGTTTGGCAGCTTCTGTAGGTTTTAGGAGCGTTTTCTCAATATCAGAGACAAAGACAAACGAGTTGGGCAACATGTATCTGATTGAATGTAATTCAGCAATTCATTGGTCTCATAGATTTTGCTGGGATCTCCTGCTGGAAGAGAAGGTTTGATAACTTGCTCCTTCAGGGTGTGTTCACACAGCAAAATCTGCGGCAACAAAATCAGTACCCGATTACTAGCTGAGAACAGGGGGATATAGAGAAGTATTAGAAGACGATTTTGAAGTGGTTTTCCCAGCGTATTTCTTATCCAACCCTTGGGAATTGAGGTATAATTCAGAAGCGTTTTCGGTGGTGGAAATGCAGCTGAAAATGCTTTAGTTGTATGTATAATGTGAAATCTACTTTAGTTGTATGTAATGCAGTTTTTATTTTATCACAACTGTTTTTTTGTGTGTATTCAGGACACTGTGGGAAAACATTTGCTATTTTGGAGCGGTTTATGAAATCGAATCTTTTACGTGCACGGTGGCTCGTGGTAGTGGATGACGATACACTGATCAGGTGTGTTTTCATGTAGCAGGGTATAGTGCAAAACGAAATATTTGTATTGAATTGTATTCGGTTTGCAATGAAAAATGAACCAACTCTGTGGTACAAATACAAGTATTGGCCCCCACGCCTCTATAAAATAATCCCACTTTAGCCTATCCTTAAAGGAGTTTGTCTGACAATTTGTAATATGGTTTAAAATAAAAAAGTATACTCACCATTCACGTGCTGGGACAAGGGACATGATTGGCTGCAGTGGTCTCAAAACATCCCAGCACGTCACCACCGCACAGGATAACCACCAGCGGCGGAGAGAAATGGGTAAGTATAACGTTTTTTTAAGCCATTATAGAACTTTTCTGAGGTGAAGTATCTCGGACAACACTTTTGATGCGGTATTCCGGGATACTTGATCTATGGGGGTCACACATCCCGGACCCTCCCACCAATCAACTTTTTCAGATTAGTGTCAACCCCAGAACTACACAGCTCTGTCCATTTTATAGGGGATGGACCTGGTAACGACAGTGTTACTCCCTTTCACTTCAAGGCAGCAGCACTGCAGTTACCAGCTGCTTCCACAGTGGACAGAAACAGCTGATCAGTGGAGGGTTGGACTCAGCAGATTAGATATTGATGGCCTATAGTCTATCGGTATTAAAACCCTGAGCAATAGAGTAAAGCAAATAATGAAATAACACTGAAAAGAACATAGCCTTACTACGGGATCCTTCAAACAGCTTTTTTTTGTAGCATTCTTTTTGCTTGGAAAAAAATACCATCATTCTAATGGTTTTTTTTATTACCGTAGATGTTTTTTAGGTTGTGTTTTTTAATCATGTTTTTTACATGTTTTTTTTTTGGAGGGGTTTTTGTAATTTCAGTTGTGACACTTTTGAAAAACGCCATACAAGTATGACACAGGAGGATCAGAAGGGGGTACTAAAATGGTACGGTAATCCCCCTCTCTGATTCTCTTGTGCCATTTTGATTCCCCCTTCTGATCCCCCTGTGTCATTTTAATTGATCCCCCTCCCCACCCTGATACCCCTGTGCCATTTTAAGTCATCCCCCTCCCCACCCTGATTTTTTTGTTCAACAATAAATGTGTACCTTATTCTTCTTCATGGAAAAATAAGACATCCCTGAAAATAAGACCTAGCGAATCTTTGGGAGCAAAAATTAATATAAGACACTGTCTTATTTTCGGGGAAACAGGGTACTTAGCCTCAAAACATTTTGTTACTAAACATGCTGGAAACTTAGAGGCTATCCAACTCATGGGCCTGGAGAAAGTCAATAAACCTCCCAGAGGTGGTAATTGGGAACATAAATTATGTGCCAGAGAAAGATTGTGGATGTTAAACTTGGACATACAATTTCCCTCTGGGATGAATATGAAAATAGATTTTTTTTTTAACCTGTGTACTGTATATGTATGTATTATATTGTTTATATACAGGTCCTCAAAAAAATAGCATATTGTGATAAAGTTCATTATTTTCGGTAATGTACTGATAAACATTAGACTTTCATATATTTTAGATTCATTACACACAACTGAAGTAGTTCAAGCCTTTTATTGTTTTAATATTGATGATTTTGGCATACAGCTCATGAAAACCCAAAATTCCTATCTAAAAAAATTTGCATATTTCATCCGACCAATAAAAGAAAAGTGTTTTTAATACAAAAAAAGTCAACCTTCAAATAATTATGTTCAGTTATGCACTCAATACTTGGTCGGGAATCCTTTTGCAGAAATCACTGCTTCAATGCGGCGTGGCATGGAGGCAATCAGCCTGTGGCACTGCTGAGGTGTTATGGAGGCCCAGGATGCTTCGATAGCGGCCTTAAGCTCATCCAGAGTGTTGGGTCTTGCGTCTCTCAACTTTCTTATCCCAATATCCCACAGATTCTCTATGGGGTTCAGGTCAGGAGAGTTGGCAGGCCAATTGAGCACAGTAATACCATGGTCAGTAAACCATTTACCAGTGGTTTTGGCACTGTGAGCAGGTGCCAGGTCGTGCTGAAAAATGAAATCTTCATCTCCATAAAGCTTTTCAGCAGATGGAAGCATGAAGTGCTCCAAAATCTCCTGATAGCTAGCTGCATTGACCCTGCCCTTGATAAAACACAGTGGACCAACACCAGCAGCTGACATGGCACCTCAGACCACACTGACTGTGGGTACTTGACACTGGACTTCAGGCATTTTGGCATTTCCCTCTCCCCAGTCTTCCTCCAGACTCTGGCACCTTGATTTCCGAATGACATGCAACAGTCCAGTGCTGCTTCTCTGTAGCCCAGGTCAGGCGCTTCTGCCGCTGTTTCTGGTTCAAAAGTGTCTTGACCTGGGGAATGCGGCACCTGTAGCCCATTTCCTGCACACGCCTGTACACGGTGGCTCTGGATGTTTCTACTCCAGACTCAGTCCACTGCTTCCGCAGGTCCCCCAAGGTCTGGAATCGGTCCTTCTCCACAATCTTTCTCAGGGTCCGGTCACCTCTTCTCATTGTGCAGCGTTTTCTGCCACACTTTTTCCTTCCCACAGACTTCCCACTGAGGTGCCTTGATACAGCACTCTGGGAACAGCCTATTCGTTCAGAAATTTCTTTCTGTGTCTTACCCTCTTGCTTGAGGGTGTCAATGATGGCCTTCTGGACAGCAGTCAGGTCGGCAGTCTTACCCATGATTGCGGTTTTGAGTAACGAACCAGGCTGGGAGTTTTTAAAAGCCTCAGGAATTTTTTGCAGGTGTTTAGAGTTGATTAGTTGATTCAGATGATTAGGTTAATAGCTCGTTTAGAGAACCTTTTCATGATATGCTAATTTTTTTAGATAGGAATTTTGGGTTTTCATGAGCTGTATGCCAAAATCATCAATATTAAAACAATAAAAGGCTTGAACTACTTCAGTTGTGTGTAATGAATCTAAAATATATGAAAGTCTAATGTTTATCAGTACATTACAGAAAATAATGAACTTTATCACAATATGCAATTTTTTTTAGAAGGACCTGTATATGGTTTTGTGTTTAGAATAATTATCGCACATATACCGTATTTTTCGCTTGATAAGACGCACCTGATGATAAGACGCACCTAGGTTTTTGAGGAGGAAAATAAGAAAAAAATATTTTGAACCAAAAGGTGTGCTTTTGGTAGGTTTTGAACTAATGGTGGTCTGTGGATGACGCACTGTTATGGGGGATCTGTGGATGACGCACTGTTATGGGGGATCTGTGGATGACGCACTGTTATAGGGGATCTGTGGATGACGCACTGTTATGGGGGATCTGTGGATGACGCACTGTTATGGGGGATCTGTGGATGGCGCACTGTTATGGGGGATCTGTGGATGGCGCACTGTTATGGGGGAATCTGTGGATGACGCACTGTTATGGGGGGATCTGTGGATGACGCACTGTTATGGGGGGACCTGTGGATGACGTACTGTTATGGGGGGATCTGTGGATGACGCACTGTTATGGGGGAATCTATGGATGACGCACTGTTATGGGGGGATCTATGGATGATGCACTGTTATGGGTGGATCTGTGGATTACACTGATGGGGGATCTATGGATGATGCACTGTTATGGGTGGATCTGTGGATTACACTGATGGGGGATCTGTGGATGACACTGATGGGGGATCTGTGGATGACACTGATGGGGGATCTGTGGATGACACTGATGGGGGATCTGTGGATTACACTGATGGGGGATCTGTGGATGACACTTATGTGATCTACAGATCCCCCATCAGGTGCATCAGTGTGGAGGGAGGAGGCGGAGACACTCATGACTGGGCCCGATGCAGTGATTCTACTCTAATACACCGGGCCCTGCAGCTGTTAAGTACATTCAATCCGATCCATATCTTAATGTATATCGCACTGTTCTGTACTTACTGTAGTACCGTATATATAGCATTAAGACGGCACAGACTTGCAGCTCCCTCGGTCATGCACCGCCTGCCGCAGTTCCCTCGTCATGCGGCCTGCCTGCTTATCTCACTTTATGAATGAACAGGCAGGCGGGAAAGGCAGCGCATGACCGATGGAGCTGCCGGTCTGCGCCATCTTAATGCTATACATACAGTACTACAGTAAGTACAGAACAGTGCAGTATACATTAAGATATGGATCGGATTGAATGTACTTAACAGTTGCGGGGCCCGGTGTATTAGGGTAGAGTCACTGCACCGGGCCCTGCCATGAGTGTCCCCGCCTCCTCCCTCCACACTGATACTTCGCAGGCCGCGCTGTGCAGCATAGCGGCCAGCGAAGTATCCGCTTTATAAGACGCACAGCCATTTTCCCCCCACTTTTGGGGGAAAAAAGTGTGTCTTAAAAAAGCGAAAAATACGGTATCTATATATTTTTTTTTTATGCTAAAGGATGCAGGTATCGGCCAGGTTTAAGTTAGGCTACTTTCACACTAGCATTTATTGCAGATCCGTCATAGATCTGCAAAAAAAAACGCTTCCGTTACCATAATACAACTGCATGCATCCGTCACGAAGGGATCCGCTGGTATTATGTTTTCTATAGCCATGACGGATCCGTTTTCTATTGTGTCCGAGAAAATGGATCCATCCCCATTGACTTACATTGTGTGTCAGGACAGATCTGTCTTGCTTCGCACCACATTGCAAACAGAAAAACGCTGCTTGCAGCATTATCCTGTCCACGATGGGAGCGCAACCAAATGGAACGGAATGCATTCTGGAGTACTCCGTTTTGTTCAGTTCAGTTTTATCCCCATTGACAATGAATGGGGACAAAACGAAAGCGTTTTTTTTTCCACTATTGAGATCCTATGATGGATCTCAATAGCGGAATTGAAAACGCTAATGTGAAAGTAGCCTTAACCGTGTGTGATTCTAATTAACAACTTGTGTTGTAGTTCGTGTGGTTTTAAATGTGTTTCACCACAGTTAGACAAGTGCTAGGATTAAGAACAAGTCACGCTCTGTTTGAAATGCGTAAGCATCTTTTACTGCTACATTTTAAGCTGTTTTTATAGAGGTGACAATAAAGATTATCAGTTTTTATGGAGTGCTAGAGAAAATTTCACATCTTGGGATTATCGCTTATGTGCCTGTCTCCGATTCAGGATTTTTTTCCCCTTACACCGCCAGCACTGTTTGAAGCATGAGATGGGCTGAGATGGTGGGAATCTAGTTTGCTTTTCTCTGAAGTGCTTGTTGACATACTTGGTACTGCCATAATTATGCCAAACTAGTATGAATTTGTTTTCCTAATGTTTTGTTGCCTAAAACCTGAGTGCGACCTATAGTTTTAGGGCCTGGTAAATGGTTGTTCAGTCTTTCATGACCAAAATCGGAATAACTCTCATCACCTATGGGTGGAGTTTTGTAAACAGCCTAGTCGCAGTGATGGCTAACCTCCGACACTCCAGCTGTGGTGAAACTACAACTCCCATCATGCTCCCTTTATTTCTATGGAGTTCTGAGAACAGCCAAGCAAGTGTACATCTTGGGAGTTGTAGTTTTACCACAGCTGGAGTGCCGAAGGTCTGTGATAGACCTAGTGACTGTGCTCCACTCCCTCTGGCCGCCTCTTACAAAGGTTATTCTGAAATCAGCCATGAAAGACTGAGATAGGAATAACCCTTTAATATGATTTCATAACCTGTACTCCAGATAACCCCCACAAAATTGTTTTTTTACACAACTCACTCCACTTTCTTGATGAGAAAGTGAGCTTGGTTAGCTGTGTAAATAAGGGGCAGGTCAGATTTATCACCTTCACAGATAAAAAATATAAAAAAAAAACACTCAAACTCACTCCAGTTTTTTTAGACAAAAGGGTTACGTTTAAAGGTGCATAAAACTTAACAAAAAACATGCAACATTTGATGCAAAATACAGCGACGCTGACTAAGGCAAAACTGACTTTAGCTATAACCCTCATGATTCATTTTTCAAAATGTTTCCTTTAGCTAGGTGAGAATAGAGAATCCAGCAGAACATTTCTGTTGATTGCTTATCAAAACAGTCTGTACAAGGTTTTTAGCTGAATATAGTCAGGCAGTGTCAGACTGGGGTACCTAGGGCCCACCAGTAAAATTTATTTTGGGGGCCCACTGTATGGTGGATACATTCAAATATATTAAATAATCTAACAGGTTTTTTATATGAACATAGGCTGGTTGAGGTGTGGTACATTGAATCTTTATATGTGGTGCAGTAAGTCTACTGTGTTATGTGACACTTATGCAGGGGGTGGGAGACTAGGGGCCCACCTTGCTCAGGGGCCTACCGGGGGATTCCCCTGTACCCCTGTGGGCCAGTCCAAGCCTGCAGTCAGGACAGCGTTGGACCCCAGGTGTAAAAGATTAACCATTCCATTCTAGACCACCAGGGATTACTGGCACCTATTTTTACCTTTAAAGGAGTATACCAGGTCTTCGTCCTGAGGCTCCTTTCACACAGTCAGTGTTTGGTCAGTTTTTTTTATCTGTGATTGTTAGGTAAAACCAGGAGTGGGTCCTAGACAGAGATAAGATATAATGAATTGATTTGTACTTCTGTCTTTTTGACCCATATCTGGTTTTGGCTTTTAATCGCTGATGAAAATCACAGACTAAAACATTAACATGTGGATCAAGCCTAAGGCTAAGTCATCAATATCTAATTGATGGATGTCCAACACCCATCACCCCACTGCAGTGCAGGGATTAGTGGCATTAACCCCTTCTCTGACCAAGATGACCGTATATTTTTGCCTTTAAAGGGTTATACTGGGTCTTAGTCCTGAGGCTCTTTTGACAGTGTTTGGTCAGTGTTTCGATCAATAATAGTAAGGTAAAACCAGGAGTGGATTCTACACAGAGATGAGTTATAATGCAAAGATTTGCACTTTTTTGTATTTTTGACCCACATCTAGTTTTGGCTCCCAACCACTGATGAAGATCACTGAAAAAGGATCAGGTCTACGGCTAACTCATCAATATCAAATTGGTGGGGGTCCAACTGCCAGCACCACCACTGATAAAGTGTAGGGAGCTGTCTGCTTCTGGCTCCATAACGTTGGTTAGTTACAGTGGTTTCAGCTCCTTCTACTAATCGTGGGAGCCAAAACCACTTGCAGGTCAAAAAGAAAGAAAGAGTGCAAATCTTTCCACTGTCTAAAAAAGACATAAGTCCATCAGGTTCAACCAAGAGATGGGTGGGGACGCGAATCCCACTAATAAACAAGCCCTCACCTTTCATCATTGATAGAAAAACCTATGACTCTCAGGATATGGGGACAAACAATAACATTTAAGTGTTTTTATTGTGCAAAAGTAGTGAAACAGAAAAGTATGTAGATTTAGTATGACCGTAATTAAAATGAAAAAAAAAAAAGTTGTCAAAAACCCCAAACCCAAAAATGAAATGCCACAATTTTTTTCCCTTTGTTATTTTTTTTCATGGCGCGCTACATTTTATTACTAGAATGTTTACTTTAAAAGCCTTTTGTGATCTTTTGTACCAGGATTTATTTGAGTAACCGGAAGATTCTTTGCTCATTGCATTTTTGTCTGAGTGAATGAATAATAGGAAGCAAACATCATACTGATATGTCCATTGACCCATGCATTTTCAGACCACAAGAATCCTATAATATGTTGTGAAAGCTAAATTTATCTGCATGGCTTAAGGAATAATAAAGAAATTGCGGCTAATTACAGATGGAGAACTTCACTTACATGACAAATGTACTGCTCGATAATGAGAAGTCTGCAAAGACCTTTCTGGGACCTTTCCAATACTGTGTTTTTCAGTTCAAATAGCTCATAATTTGAGAAATTACTCTAATATTATACATTCAGTTAATGCTCTTAGGAAGAGGTCAGTGAGTAAGGAAGATCATAGTGTGCAGCTCACTGATGGCAGGAGATACGTTAAGAGCAGAAATCAGGCAGTGTATTTACCGTATCTTTTCTGTGGAGGGAACAAAGGACATCCTGAAGGATCGGTTAGTTTTATTAGAATAAATATTCGGTTAGCAGTCACTTAATAATTTTATTTGTTGGGTAAAGCAGGAGAGATTTCCAAAAAACGTAATAAGGAACCATCTAATGCCTACATAACCAATCACAGCATATGTTTAATTTTTCAAGTTTACTGCAATAAATTAAATCTCTTCTGTGATCGGCTGCTAGCTACCAAATGTCTGTCGCCAAGGGGGTTGTCTGGTTTAAAAATCTATTTTTAAATGCTTTTTAAGGGAATTCTGAGTCCCCCATTCAGGACCTTCAACTGTTTGCCAGAACGGTGGGTGGCATCTATAGTAACTGTGTAATACCTTAGTTCTCCTGTAATGACGATGGACACTCGGTTCTCTATTACACTACCTGATATTTGGGCAGTGCAAGCGGCGATGGATGATAAACACGAACACGTAGCTGCTCCCTTCAGTTCAGTCTACTGATTATTGGCAGCACATCCCTGACACGGGGAGATGTGGTGCCCGATAATCATCCATCTTTTATCCTGATGAACGATGCCAATATGACGACAAACAAGCGCTCTTTATAAGCTGATTGACGGCACAATTATATGGGCCAGAAATGAGAGATCCTTTGAATGACTGCTTTCAATAATTGGCCCAAAAATTATTCGGTGTACTTACTGTACTGTCAGGTAAGGGTACTTTCACACTAGTCTGCCGGATCCGCCAATCAGTATGACAACTGACAGCATTTGTAGACGGGTCCGGGTGCGGATCAGTCTACAAATGCATTGCAAGAACGGATCCGTCTCTCCGCTTGTCCGCATATCTGTCTTGTAGTCCTTTTCACAGCTTTCCCGGTCTGCGCATGCGCAGACCGGAAGGACGGATCCGTCCTTCAGTTGTTTTGCAATGCCGGATCCGGCACTAGTGCAAGTCAATAGGAATTAATGCCAAATCCGGCATTCTGGCAACTGATCAGGCACTTTGGACGCACATAATACCGCAGCATGCTGCGGTATTATGTCTGTCCAAAACGCCTGACAGTGACTGAACGGAAGGCATACTGATGCAAACTGAACGGATTTCTATTCATTCAGAATGCATTGGGATATGCCTGATCAGTTCTTTTCCAGCATAGAGCCCTTTTGACGGAACTCTATGCCGGAAAAGAATAACGCAAGTGTGAAAGTACCCTAAAGCTGGGTTTACACAGCACAAAGTTCAGGCTGATTATTGCTCGTTCCCAATAATCTGACCGTATAAAGTTGTAACAAAACACTTGTTCATTGGGCAAAATGATCTGAGGTGTGGATACCTCAATCATCATTGCCGGGCCACAGATTGTGCTATCTAACCAGGACTCTGCTGCCCAGGAACAATCATTTTGTATGGGGACTTACTGTGGAGGTGATCACTGTATGTAAGTGCTTGCTTCACCTCAACTTAATGGGCTGCCGATTGTCGTGAAGCGACGCTTTCTTCCCGACAATTGTCTGTGTCAGTTGGACATGATCAGATCTCCATATTAACAGCTTATTCTAAAGATAGCCATGTTGGTCTGTTGGTGACTGATATGCAGTAGGGTTCCCATTTAAGAATGAGAGAACTAGTTCGTAACAAACTGGGATTTGTTGCAAACTGCTAAATTTCAGGTGGCAGATGAAACCGAACCTTTTTAGGTTTATTTCGCACAAATCCAGCCAAACGCCACACAGTGCCATTTTACTGCATTTATCGGCTGGAAGAAAAAAGGTGACCATAAGAGGAAATGGGAGAGGGAGGTTGCCTTGATTGGCTCCCTAGCCGACAGACAGCCTGGATGAGTCAATCAGTGCAGGGATGTTCTCTTGCAGAACGTCATTCTATGTTGGGCTGTAAATGAGGGGGGGATGGGTCTTAAAGGGGTTGTCCGAGTTATTTTTTTTATTCTTATATTCTTTCTATGTTTGTAACTAGGCAAATGTAACAGCTTTCCAATTAGCTCACTTAATCTCCATTGGCTGGTTTCTCAGATTTCACTGAGGGTCGCATGACCTGTGATGTCAGCTTCTCTCCCTTCTCTGATAATGTTGGTGCACAAGCCTGAGAGATCTGTACAGGAGACCTCACTGTGCTGGCCACGCCCCCTGCACTCGCTGCTGTTTATTGCTATCTCCCAGGATTCTTAACCCCTTCAGCTTCACAGACTCAGGGCTGAAGTGTTTACTGTGTAGCTGCAGGCATGCTGGGCACAGGAGCTGAAAGAGAAGTTCTGCAGAGCATTGCTGGTAGGGGGAAGATCCTGTGTGTTTTAGCACTGTCATTGTACAGCTGGGACTTGTAGTTCTATACACACAACATGCTGCAGAGTCTCCCAGCAGGCAGACATGTCACTCAGGGCAGCACTTGTATTCACTTCCTTAGCAGTGCAGGGGGAGGGGCAGAGATTGTTTTTATTGCAAGTAAACAAAGGGCCAGAAGAGAACCAGGGAAATGAGGAAATATAAATTTTTTTTTTCCTAAAACTTGCTTAGCTTAGTTATACATAACGCTGATCATCAGATTTACAGTGCTATATCTTTTTTTTTCCATAACTCTGACAACCCCTTTAATCTGCCAGAGAAACAATCTTAGGGGCAGTCAAAAATTATAATCCATCTTCTATTCTACTGCTAGAGACAGGATATACAGTTGCAAGAAAAAGTATGTGAACCCTTTGGAATGATAGGATTTCTGCACAAATTGGTCATAAAATGTGATCTGATCTTCATCTAAGTCACAACAATAGACAATCACAGTCTGCTTAAACTAATAACACACAAAGAATTAAATGTTACCATGTTTTTATTGAACACACCATGTAAACATTCACAGTGCAGGTGGAAAAAGTATGTGAACCCTTGGATTTAATAACTGGTTGAACCTCTTTTGGCAGCAATAACTTCAACCAAACTTTTCCTGTAGATGCTGATCAGACGTGCATAACGGTCAGGAGTAAGTCTTGATCATTCCTCTTTACAGAACTGTTTCAGTTCAGCAATATTCTTGGGATGTCTGGTGTGAATCGCTTTCTTGAGGTCATGCCACAGCATCTCAATCGGGTTGAGGTCAGGACTCTGACTGGGCCACTCCAGAAGGCGTATTTTCTTCTGTTTAAGCCATTCTGTTGTTGATTTACTTCTATGCTTTGGGTCATTGTCCTGTTACAACACCCATCTTCTGTTGAGCTTCAGCTGGTGGACAGATGGCCTTAAGTTATCCTGCAAAATGTCTTGATGAACTTGGGAATTCATTTTTCCTTAGATGATAGCAATCCGTCCAGGCCCTGACGCAGCAAAGCAGCCCCAAACCATGATGCCCCCAACCACCATACTTCACAGTTGGGATGAGGTTTTGATGTTGGTGTGCTTTGCCTCTTTTTCTCCACACATAGTGTTGTGTGTTTCTTCCAAACAACTCAACTTTGGTTTCATCTGTCCACAGAATATTTTGCCAGTACTGCTGTGGAACATCCAGGTGCTCTTGTGCAAACTGTAAACGTGCAGCAATGTTTTTTTTGGACAGCAGTGGCTTCCTCCCATGAAATCCATTCTTGTTTAGTGTTTTACGTATCGTAGATAAGCTAACAGGGATGTTTGCATATGCCAGAGACTTTTGTAAGCCTTTAGCTGACACACTAGGATTCTTCTTCACCTCATTGAGCAGTCTGCGCTGTGCTCTTGCAGTCATCTTTACAGGACGGCCACTCCTAGGGAGAGTAGCAGCAGTGCTGAACTTTCTCCATTTATAGACAATTTGTCTTACCGTGGACTGAACAGCAAGGCTTTTGGAGATACTTTTATAACCCTTTCCAGCTTTATGCAAGTCAAGAATTCTTAATCGTAGGTCTTCTGAGAGCTCTTTTGTGTGAGGCATCATTCACATCAGGCAATGCTTCTTGTGAAAAGCAA
Organism: Bufo gargarizans; assembly: GCF_014858855.1. Lineage (NCBI taxonomy): Eukaryota > Metazoa > Chordata > Amphibia > Anura > Bufonidae > Bufo > Bufo gargarizans. The sequence continues at coordinate 77,287,464 of NC_058082.1, read as the reverse complement.
GCCCAGAACTGGTGTGTGTTTTTTATAGGGCAGGGCAGCTGTAACCAACACCTCCAATCTCATCTCATTGATTAGACTCCAGTTGGCTGACACCTCACTCCAATTAGCTCTTGGAGATGTCATTAGTATAGGGGTTCACATACTTTTTCCACCTGCACTGTGAATGTTTACATGTTGTGTTCAATAAAAACATGGTAACATTTAATTATTTGTGTGTTATTAGTTTAAGCAGACTGTGATTGTCTATTGTTGTGACTTAGATGAAGATCAAATCACATTTTATTACCAATTTGTGCAGAAATCCATATCATTCCAAAGGGTTCACATATTTTTTCTTGCAACTGTAATTTGAAAGAGGAAGAATTGTGTACAGCAGGGACAGACAGGGAAAACTGTCATCCAGGTAGTAAGAAGTGAAGAGAGTGCCTCCCAGCACAACTGCAGTTGCTACAAACCTAAAAAGCACCTACCTGTAAGATTATTTATTTAATTTTTTTCCCTTTATTTTTTTATTTTATTTTTTTGGGTGGGGCATATAGAATAAGCGCAATACTGTACAACACCTGTTTTACCATCTAGACAATAGATGTAGCATTTGAAATATCAGTAAAAACACCTGAAATACTAGTCCAAACTCCATGTCAGAGCATCTCCACACAGTTCAAATTTGTTTGGGTTGAAATTTTTAAAACCAGCATATACTTGTGTTCCAATATGAAAGATAGCAGACAAAAATATCTGTGACTGATGATGTGAAATATCAGGCATAAAGCCATGTTGTTTCATTTTCACACTGTTCAAATTACATTTTTTTAGGTTGAAGTTTTAAAAACCAGCATATACATGTCTTACAATATGTAGGGTAGCAGACAAAAATATTTGAGTGATAATGTGAAATATTAAACATACGGCCGTGTTGTTTCATCTCCACACACTTCATATTTAATTTTTTTGGGTGGAACTTTTGAAAAGCAGCATATACTTGTCTTACGATTAGCAGGGTAGCAGACGGTTAACATCAGTGGTTGTGGCAGGCGCAGCACTATGAAGTGCCTTTTGCGCTGTGGCATTAGAAGAATTTTGATATCTCTGACTTTTAGTCTAACTAGACTGTCTATTACTCTGTAATTCCTCTAGCGCCGTTCTATGGAAACAGTAGGTTTATGGAGCACACCAAATGCTTGAAATAACTTCTTTATTAACTTTTCTTTATATAGCACTGCCGCCTCTGCAGCAGATAGCCCATGTACATAACACGTATTGAAAAGATATCACAAAATGGCTCTATGCATAAGATGGTGGTTTAACTGTTCAATCTTGTCATTCAACATAAAATGGTAGATATATTTACCCCTTGAGTATCTGTAACATAGTACATAAGGCCAAAAAAAGACATTTGTCCATCCAGTTCGGCCTGTCATCCTGCAAGTTGATCCAGAGGAAGGCAAAAAAGAAAAAAAACCCTGTGAGGTAGAAGCCAATTTTCCTCACTTTAGGGGAATAAAAATTTCCTTCCAGACTCCAATCAGGCAATCAGAATAACTCCCTGGATCAACGACCCCTCTCTAGTAGCTATAGCCTGTAATATTATTACACTCCAGAAATACACCCAGGCCCCTCTTGAATTCCTTTATTGTACTCACCATCACCACCTCCTCAGGCAGAGAGTTCCATAGTCTCACTGCTCTTACCGTAAAGAATCCTCTTCTATGTTTGTGTACAAACCTTCTTTCCTCCAGACGCAGAGGATGTCCCCTCGTCACAGTTACAGTCCTGGGGATAAATAGATGATGGGAGAGATCTCTGTACTGACCCCTGATATATTTTACATAATAATTAGATCTCCCCTCAGTCGTCTTTTTTCTAAAGTGAATAACCCTAATTTTGATAATCTTTCAGGGTACTGTAGTTGCCCTATTCCAGTTATTACTTTAGTTGCCCTCCTCTGGACCCTCTCCAGCTCTGCTATGTCTGCCTTGTTCACAGGAGCCCAGAACTGTACACAGTACTCCATGTGTGGTCTGACTAATGATTTGTAAAGTGGTAGGACTATTTTCTCATCACGGGCATCTATGCCCCTTTTGATGCAACCCATTATCTTATTGGCCTTGGCAGCAGCTGCCTGACACTGGTTTTTGCAGCTTAGTTTGCTGTTTATTAAAATTCCTAGATCCTTTTCCATGTCAGTGTTACCAAGTGTTTTACCATTTAGTATGTACGGGTGACTTGCATTATTCCTTCCCATGTGCATAACTTTACATTTGTCAGTGTTAAACCTCACCAATCTGAGTGTGTACCACTAATAACCACCCTCTGTTTTCTATCCCTCAGCCAGTTACTTACCCACATACAGACATTTTCTCCCAGTCCGAGCATTCTCATTTTATATACTAACCTTTTATGTGGTAAAGTGTCAAATACTTTGGAGAAGTCCAGATATATGACATCCATTGATTCGCCACTGTCAAGTCTAGAACTTACCTCCTCATAGAAACTGATTAAATTAGTTTGGCATGACCGATCCCTCATGAAGCCATGCTGATATGGCGTTATTTGCTTATTTCCGTTGAGATGCTCTAACATAGCATCTCTCAGAAAACCTTCAAACAGTTTACCCACAACAGATTTTAAACTTACCGGCCTATAGTTTCCATGCTCTGTTTTTGGACCCTTTTTGAATATTGGCACCACATTTGCTATGCGCCAATCCTGTGGGACATTCCCTGTCAGTATAGAGTCTGCAAATATCAGAAATAAGGGTCTAGCTATGACATTACTTAATTCTCTTAGAATACGGGGGTGTATGCCATCCGGTCCTGGTGATTTGTCTATTTTAATCTTTTTAAGTCGCTGTTGTACTTCTTCCTGGGTCAGACAGGACACTTTTCATGGGGAATTTTTTTTTAAATACTCTCACTTTAAGTTATTTAAGCACTTTATGATCTCTCTGAGAGGTATATCTGAGGTCTAACTAATAGTTCTACTTGCTGAATTTGGTTGCAATTTGCAATATGCAGTTAGTAACTATTTCCAGATTTGTTGAGTATGATCTGTTATGGTTGTATGCAATTTAGATTGCAATATGCAATTTGAATTTGGATTGTGAACTTAGTAGTTTGCAATTGCTGGAGGTATTTTGGCCTCTGCTTCCTTAAAACACAGCTCTTAGTGGAGTGAATGTCTGTTCAGCTTCTCTCTTTGGTGAATAATAATTTCTAGCAGCTCCTGCTAGGGAATTTCCCACACAGGCTATGTGTGAGGCTGGCTGTGATTGGTCTAGACTCCTGCCCAGCAACAACAGCTTAACTCTATGCTTTCTGTTGTTTCTGCTGTGTCATTGAGCTTACCTCACATTATATAATCAATCTTAAAGGCACATTATCTTTTTCTGCTTCTGTGGACACAAAATATAACTATTGCATGGCATCCAAACATGAAGTCACTGTAAATAACTCTGCTTTTGTCTTTAACACACAAACATAGGAACTGTATTAAGGTGATTGGCAGGTCTAGTTGTATAAACACACAAGCTATATTAGCAACCTAGGACAGGTCTTAGCTGGCCAGCTACAATGGTTACGTGAAAAACTACGTAAAAATCCATGTCCAGGCACTTCAAGGGTTGGTATAGTGGTGGAGGGATGGTAATAATTGCATAGTAGTTTGCCAACTTGTGTTTTACACTGGAGAATTTAGTTTTTCTGAATCTGCATATTGTAAAGAGCAAAAAGCATCTGTACTGCCCTAAGGAGGAGGTACAGGATGAGGCAGCAGCACCCCACGCATAACTGTGTTGGTGGAAATATTGGCACCCATAGCCACTGTTTTGGCGTTGGGGGCAGCAACAGTGGCAGTCGGGGCAAATGCAGGGGAGGGGGCCAAAGAACCCACCATGATATTTCACATTCTGGTAAAAGCATAGGGAGTGTGAGGACTCTGATGACGATTTTGTGCTGGACAGAACCTGGGAGCCGGATTGGGTTGCTGAGAAGGAGGAGGCAACATCAGAGAGGGATGGCGATAGCCAGGACCATGTCTGCTTCAGGTTCTGGTGATTCCAGTGACACTCTGGGTGAGTTATGCCCAAATCGTGCCAGAGCTAAACCACTCTTGGGTGCCACTAGCTTTGGGGAAGTATCTCCTGTATGGCAGTTTTTCTCCATGCTGCTGGAAGACAGAAGCACTGCCCTGTGCAAGCTCTGCAAGAACAAAATAAGACATTGGCAGGCACCACAGATCTATTGAACCACATGAAAAGGCATCACCCCATCCAATGGGCAAGCAAAGGTGGCAGCCAGCTACTGCAACAGGAGTTCCCACCTTCTCCCAGTCCCCTTTATACAGCCAGGCCGCATCCATGGGCAGTACGTTGTTTTTCATATCGTAGTCATCCGTTTCTGCCTCTTCCACTCAGACACTTCTTCCCCTTCTTTGCTCCATCGTCAGCCATCAATAACGGAATGTGTGGCCAGGAAACAACTGTACACGCTCAAAAATCCGCTGGCTGTGCATTTGCTGGCTCACCATCTAGTCGAGTCTTCTTCCTTTAAGGAGCCGATGGCATGCTCTCAGCCTTGCTGGAAGATACCTAGCCATCATTATTTCTCCCAAAAAGCCACCCCTACCTTGTATTCTCACTTGGTGGAAAAAGCGGGAGGATCCCTGCGATTCTCGCTGTGAGGAAAGGTTCACGCCACGGTGAACCCCTAGAGCGGCTGTTATGGGCAGGGTCAGTATACACGTGTTATCTAAACTAAATGCGTTAAGCAAACACCTTCAATGGCTTTTGTCTCAAGATAATGTAATGAGTTAATAAATTTGAGTTAAGAGCTTGAGTGCTAACCCTGCTACATCTGTATGTCTTTCACGGCCTACTGGGTCAGTGTTTTTGCAGAAGCGGCAATGCAGCACCCCGGAAACAAGGCCAGGTCCTTTTGACTCCCCTGTGATTTCGTCAAACTAACTCCCACATCAAGTATCAAATCCGAAACCTCTTCCATTGATGCGCTTCCCTCCCCAACAGCAGCAGGGCACTGCCTTGCTTCCCCTCCACCTCCTTCCAATTACATATGTCATGTCAAGCGTTGCCACTCCATGTTAAAGCTGATCAGCCTTGGCTAGAGTAGCCACACAGACGAGCAGTTGCTAAAGTACATCAAGAAGTAAACATCCTGCTGGCTGTCACCCCTCCGACTCCAACTGGGCATGTTGATCAGCAACAGTGGCCACAACATTGTGGCCATCGTGAACCTGAGAGATAACACATGCTCCCTAACTGGTGTACGTCCAACATCAACCTAGTCATGCAACGTTTTAAATAAGAATACTGACTTGCGCAAAGTTGTTGTCACTGTCCAAGAGATTGTACTGGCAGTACGTGGCAAGGAACGCTCTCTTGGACTTGTAGTGACAGAAAGACTTGCTGCCACACCGCTTAATCCACGCCGTTCCAACTCGCTGGAATTCAACTTTGCACATTCTCGAGCAACTATACAAGCAGCGAAAGCCATGAACAATTTTGTCATGTACCAGACCACCTCAGCAGCAGGGAGCAGCTTTGAGATGCCTATCAGGTGCTGAAGCTCTTTAAAGAAGCCGCAAAGTTTGTTAGCAGGGACAACTGCAGCATGAAAGATGTCACCCCCTCATATTTATTTTAGAACAGCTAATGCCCTATAGCTGTTGGGTACCCAAAAGTAGAAACTACCATGGAACAGGAGGTGGATGAGAATGAAGTGCTGCCTTTTCAAGAGGAGAAAATGAGGATTTAACACAAATAAGCAGCTAACTAAGACAGATAAACCAAATCCTTACATATAACAGTCAGTAATAGCTGCCAACTAACAACTAATACAGATATTTTACTAGAGAAGTCATTGTATCTGAGTTTGGGCCATTGTATGTTCAGTCTGGTTTCAAGTTACGATGGGTCAGAAAAGACCACTGTATGTTGAAAATATTGTATCCTGAGGGATCACTGTACAGACAGCCGATAGCTCCCGCCTCAACAACCAGATTCAGGCCTACCTGCACTCTAGTCGATCTCTGGTGCATAACCTGTTCCCTGACCCCATGGATTTCTGGGCAGGCAGACTGGAACAGTGGCCCAAATTGGCACTTTCTTCTTTCACTGCTACCCTTTCCACACTGCACTGCTGCTGCTCCCAATTCAAAGGGAGAATTTTTCTAGGCTTATTCGCTGAGAGCCACTTTTTCAGTTAACACCTGTGTGTGTCGTATGGGCAGGCATTCTGACCCTGTTAAGGCATACTTTTTGGATGCTTGGTCCCACAACAAGCCACTTATTTTTTTTCAATCCCATAAAACCATGTTTATTTCTGAAATCTGTGGATTTTTAAAAAGTATAACACTTATGATGGCTCTGTGTGTCTTTATACACGCCGTCAAACATACGTTTACCTATAGCTATGTATGTCAGTGTCACTCAGACATGATTTACTATTGCTGTCATTGTGTTTGAGAGCTTAGGGAGGTGGGAGGGAAAAAGCAAAAATTCATTTAAAAAATTTATGAAAAGAGATAAGTTTTCCTATAAATCCTAGGAAACTAGAGGGTCTTTCAATTTCCAGGGCAATTAGAGCCACTTTGGATCGTCCCGAAAAGTTTCGGGTTCAAACTAAAATTTTCGAAAAATTTGGTGAATCTAGAAACTCAACCAGTTTGCTTTTCTTGTTTGCCATTCTATGAGAAAATGTTAATGGAATTCTCTGGGTTACAGACATTGATGAACTATCCTCCAGAAAAGATCATTAGTGTCAGGTTGGTGGGGGGTTAAAATCCTGGCACTCCATAATCAGCTGTTCCGGCCAGCCGCGCCACCATAAACTATACTGTGACTGTTTCTGTGGGCAGGCAGCACCACACACTGTGTAGTGGCTATATGGGGGTACTGCAGGTCAGCTCACATTAAGTGAAAAAAAAAAAAGCTGAGCTTCAATATGCTGGCACCAGAAACTCGTCAGAGGATAGAGCCTTCTGATTTCTCTCTGTACACTGTTAGTTTCTGGCAACTCGGCTGCCCCAAAACAGCTGATTGTTGAATTGCTGGATGTCGGACCTCCACCAATCTGATATTGATGATCTGCCTGGAGTATATGATCTATCTGTAGCCTAGAGAAGACCTCGCTGGAAGACCACGTATTGTCAGTCTTTCCTGAGCAATGATTATGGCTTTCAAAGACACAGGCTAACATAGACTGCAGATGTTTTCTCAGTATCTCATCCCTTCCCTACCACGTACCTGGCCCATCCTCCTCCTTTCATGGCTCTTTAATTTTTAAAGTATGATCATCAGCCTGGGTTTGGCAGTTAATTACACAAACAGATTGAGTGGCTTACAAAATGTATTAATGCCTTCTTCACTGTATGGTATATGAGATTTTCCGGTTGTGGATTATGACTTCATATTAATATTTTAATAAAAACGTAAATGTAGCTTAGAAAATAGTAGAGTTGTCTCGTTTATTTATTTTATATTTCCTGAGTTTACTGCTAGAAAGAACTGCCTGTTATGTAAGGCACTGGTGTACTCAGAAGAAGTTCACAATATCAAGGAAGTACACTGAATAAGGGTTTGTCCATTATTTTATACAGCCCTCTGCTTTTAGCAGTTTTTTTTTTTAGCCAATTTAGGAAACTTCTTTAGGGTAACTTTCACACTAGTGTTATTCTTTTCCGGTATTGAAATCCAATAAAGGGGCTCAATACCAAAAAAAAAAAAAGTTCCGTCCTTTGTACAGTATTTGACCGGACAAAATACTGCAGCTTGCTGCTGTATTTTTTCCGGACAAAATTCTGGAACAATACCGCACTTGCTGGATCCGGCATTAATTTCCATAGAGATGTATTAATGCTGGTTCTCCGGTCTGCGCATGCGCCGGCATATAGGAGGAGCTAGTTACGCTTTTGATCTTTGTAAAATTAAAAAAAACGGATTTGTTATTCTGGATGATACCGGATGAGACGGAACTGGTATATCGTCATCTAATAAACCTTATCTCTAAACTACTAATAGGTGATTAACACTTATGGTAGCCACATTCTTATCAACAATTATGAGCATTTATAAGGTCATAGAGCAGAGATAAGAAGTCGGTCTGCTCCCCAGATGACTGAAAAGAGAGAAAATCCACAGGCAGCTAGTAGAGCATGTCAGCTATGTACAAAAGGATTCCATAGTGTTAATAAAGACCAATTGAAGAAAAAATGATTTTTAGCTCAAAATAATAGCAATATAAAAAAGTTGTACATAACCTTTAAACTGAGCGTGTGCGACCCCTCCAGTAAGGTGGACACGAAATAAGGAAACGAACAAACGGCAGGTGGCACTATACAGATACATTTTATTGAATAGCTCAGTGGCCATACGAAATTTTTAATTACGTGCAATTACAAAAGTATTTAGACCCAGGTGCTGATTTGAATGAATGTAGAATGTTTTTTGTGGCACAACCCCTTTAATAAAGCTCCTGGAGCCCAGTTCTTGTGCCTAGGTCGCTTCTACAGGAAGTTTAGAGCTCAGCAGTGAGTGAACAGTGGATAGATCATTTTTTGCACGCCATTCTCCTCAGCGCTCATAGGCCCTGCTCTTTCAATTTGTGTGGGCTGTTGTTTTTGTCTTAGAAGCTCTCACTTATGTTTGACCCTGAGCACTAGAAAGCTTGTAATTGCCGGTGAATGCTAATAGCATTTCCGTCCTTTTAATCTTGCAGAGTTTTGTTTTTGTTTGCCAGATAAAAAACTCAAATTCTCCATATTTCCATATATCCTGCTACAGTAAGCGGTAGCAGGATATCTGGTTATCTGCATTCTAGTTTAGCTTTTGAGTTGGAGAGTTGTTTGTGTTATTTTAATACTGTTTTATGAACTTTTTTTTTATTCCTGTCTAGCCTCCCAAGATTACAGAAACTGCTAAGCTGCTATGATTCTAATGAGCCTGTCTTTTTGGGAGAACGTTATGGCTATGGATTAGGAGCGAGAGGTTACAGTTATATCACCGGTGGAGGCGGGTAAGAGATTGCGATCTACTTGATGTGATTTAGATATAAATCTTTAAGCCTATTTCCTTTTTAATACTTTCAAGTTTTACTAATTGTATATTCTATGCTCACGGCGAGTAGAAATCAAGCAGCTGTATTATAATTATATTCATTTTTTAGTAATTTCCCATAAATGCAAAGCCTGTGGGAAACCAAGAGCATATACCGGTAGGTTTGCCAATGATTATGCATTGCAAGCAGTGATTAACTCCTAATGTGCAACTTAGTGATTGATGGATCTCGCTGTGAAAGTCCTCCAACCGGAAAGCAAAAGTGTCGCCTGTCTACAAACTATGGACTGTCAGATCTGATCATTTCATTCTCCCTTTGTGAGAGATGCGCTTCAAGGTCATATCGCCAGATGAACTAGAGAGTAGCTAACACACAGCTACTCTGATCCAAATCTACACCAACTGGTCAAGTTTGTCCTCCATGCTTGCAAAATAGTCCCAAATGTACCCTTAGGGCTCATTCAGACGACCATATGTGTTTTGCGGTCCCCACATTGCAGATACGCAAAACACCATACCGGCCTTGTGCCTTCCGGCCCTATGATAGAGCATGTCCTATTCTTGTCTGCAATTGTGGACAAGAATAGGACATGCTCTATCTTTTTTGCAGGGCCGCAGAACAGAAGTACTGATGCGAACGTTACACTGTGTTCTGTCCGCATCTTTTGCCGCGCCGTTGAAATGTATGGGTCCGCATCTGTTCTGCAAAATTGCGGAACGGATGCGGACACATAAATACGGTCATCTGAATGAGCCCTTAGTTTGGAACTGTGTCCGAATGCCATATCAAAGGAACACTGTCAAAAAGGGGTATTTTTATAAACTCAATAGTCATAGAAAGCTATATTTTTTGGGGAATTTTGTCTGTTTTTCATTTCACCAATATGCTATAGTGTCTCCCTGGCGCTTATACCCTCCGTCTCTACACTTGGCTGCGGTATCGCAGCAGGACAGCACAAACTACTGCACACTGTAAGTAAAACTGAATAAATATGAAGGATACCGCGCTCTACTGTCCCTAAACCAGTAAGATACCCCTGCTGGAAAGACACTTATAACCAATTTTAACATAAGTTACCTTGCTAGTGGTTCTCATTCCGTGGCGTCTATCTTCCTCTCTATGCAATATGTGGATCAAGCTAGGTATGGGTCTGGTTTCTAAGATGCGGATCGCGCCCCGGTCGGTGGCGCGATACCGTGCATACCTAACAAAGGACAGCGTACTATCTGAAACGCGTTGAAAGGAAGTTTGGTACTTGCAACTATCCGTAGTTTGTATAGTGACGTCACTAGTCGCTCACTAAGAGCTTGAGGTACAACTTATATGCACGGTATCGTGCCACCGGCCGGGGTGCGATCCGCATCTTAGAAACCAGACCCATACCCAGCTTGATCCCCATACTGCATAGAGAGGAAGATACTGTAGACGCTGTGGTACGAGAACCACTAGTAAGGTAACTTATGTTACAATTGGTTGTAAGTGTCTGCGATCTACTTTCAGCTGGGGCATCTTACTGGTTTAGGGAAAGGAGTGTGCGGTATCGTTCATATTTATTCTGTTTTTCATTTCAGCTATCGTTTACTTTAAAAATTACAAAATTGTGTCCTTTTGTAGCAGTCAGCACAGGGGTAACACTTCTCTATACTGTAGATGGTGAATGAATTGTCAGTTTACTGCTACTGTGAGGGGAAGATGTTATGTGCAAGATAATCGTTATGATAATAGTAGGTGTAGAATTGAGATAACAGTACAGCAGGTCTGCTATATCTCTTCAGCTGATCGGCGGGGGTGTCGGACCCCCTCCAATCTGGTATTGATGACCTATCCTGTGGATAGGTCATCAATATTAAAAGCCTGGAAAACCCCTTTAAATACTGTATTCAATAACATTTTGTAATTTTTGTGGTGACTAGAATAAATGTTGTTATATAGTTTTGGATAAAATCCCAGGCCACATCCAGGTTTCTTTATAGCAAGGTCAAGTTTGGCAACTGTTTGTTCATTGGCAGATGGCAATCAGAATGGAGGATGTGAGCTTCAATATGAGAACATCTTGTATAAACCACAGAACTGCTATATAGATAACTATTTGTCATCTGCTTTTTGATTTATAATGGATGTTATTTATCTTAAAGTGAGCGACATGCATCATGGCCGAAAACTGTATTTATTCTGTGGTCAAAATCTAATTCCATGAATGTCCTTTTGTATTCCACATTTGTTATCGGAGCTGCAGAGATGAATTGATGCGTGTAATCCAAGTGCCTTCTTGGTTATCTCCTAATTTTTCCAAGTTTTCTATTCTTTATTGTAGGACATTTTTCCATTGAGCAGTTTCCAAAAACGTTTTACATTAGAAAAAAAATATGCCATAGTAGTGCTATATAGAAAAAGATGCGGAAGACGTTATAATTAGTGTTGAGCGAACTTGTGTTTTAAGTTCGGCGTCTAAAGTTCGGGTTTGGGTTGTCAAAGAATCGCGTTATGGATTCCGCTACCACGGACCATAACGGAATTTAGAATCCATAACGCGATTCTTCGATAACCCGAACTTTAGACGCCAAACTTAAAACACAAGTTCGCTCAACTCTATTTATAATACATACAAACTGTAATTAGAAACATAGAATGTGTCGGCAGATAAGAACCATTTGGCCCATCTAGTCTGCCCAATATACTGAATACTATGGATAGCCCCTGGCCCTATCTTATATGAAGGATGGCCTTATGCCTATCCCATGCATGCTTAAACTCCTCCACTGTATTTGCAGCTACCACTTCTGCAGGAAGACTATTCCATGCATCCACTACCCTCTCAGTAAAGTAATACTTCCTGATATTACTTTTAAACCTTTGCCCCTCTGATTTAAAACTATGTCCTCTTGTAGCAGTTTTTCTTCTTTTAAATATTCTCTCCTCTTTTATCTTGTTGATTCCCTCTGAACTCTCTCCAAAGTATCAATATCCTTCTGGAGATATGGTCTCCAGTACTGAGCACAATACTCCAAGTGAGGTCTCACTACTGCTCTGTAAAGCGGCATGAGCACCTCCCTCTGTCTACTGGTAATGCCTCTCCCTATACACCCAAGCATTCTGCTAGCATTTCCTGCTGCTCTATGACATTGTCTGCCTACCTTTAAGTCTTCTGAAATAATGACCCCTAAATCCCTTTCCTTAGATACTGAGGTTAAATCAGCAGTTAAAGAGGTTTTTGAGGATTTTACTTAGTTATTTTTGAAACATTGGATTTATATTTGTATATTTTGAAATCTAACAAATAGTAGAGCGAAGTGCAGTTTTTTAAAGTGTATAAATAACAAAACAACTATAAAATAGGAGTTTATAGAAGAGGAGTGAAAATAACTAATACAACAAGATATCCCACTTTTTATAAAAAATGAGTTTTTTTATTTACGGAGGTGGCAGAAACCCTTTCATACCGACAATTGGTCTCAACTCCCATCATTATTTCTGTGGTGGAAGGTATATACTGTACTTCTCTCCATGTGGTGGCAATTTTCTGTCTAGTAACAATGCAGAAATGGCTGATCACAATGTTTGTGTATCTGAGTATGAGTTCAAGTAAAGCTAATGCGGTAGAAGAGAATATAAAAGTACTACATACAGTAGTGAGGATATGAAAAAAACTTGAACCCAAAGATTATACATGTAAATGCATTTACAACTTCACAAAACATAGAGTAAAGATATATAATAGATATATTAATATCTCAACTGGTTCTGTTTCCCAGAATGGTGTTTAGCAGAGCGGCTGTGAAGGAGTTTATTGGGAGTAATTGTCGATGTTACAGCAATGATGCACCCGATGATATGGTGCTCGGGATGTGCGCCAGTGGCCTGGGAATCTCCGTCACTCATAGCCCACTATTCCATCAGGTAAGAGGGTAATGCTTTTAATGACATTTTATATGCTGCTCTGTCTTATTGACCTATCATGCACATGAAATGTAGCAGATGGAAATAAAAGTGCTCATCAGCCCCACCTTTAAATAGCCTATAAACTTCCTCTTAAAGGGCATCTGTCAGCAGATTTGTACCTATGAAAACTGGCTGACCTGTTACATGTGTGCTTGGCAGCTGAAGGCATTTGTGTTGGTCCCATGTTCATATTTTCTCATTGCTGAGAAAAATGATGTTTTAATATATTCAAATGAGCCTCTAGGAGCAACGGGGGTGTCGCCATTACACCTAGAGGCTCTGCTCTCTCTGCAACTGCAGCACCCTCTGCACTTTGACAGACAGGACCAGCCAGAGTAAATGTGATAACGCCTGACTTCTTAAGTCTATCAAAATGCACAAGGTGCAGCAGTTGCAGTGAAGCCCATAATGTTTTAATTTTTATTTATTTATATATTTATCTTTTTATTCTAAGAAATATTTTTTTTTGTTTTTGTAGCCTGTGTAGGCGCCTACAACACTCACAATTTTTTTTTACTACACTCCATACATGAGCATGGTAATATGTGAATCGCTAATTTCTTATGAAGAATTGGCGCTCTAATATGCTGGGTCTCTTCAGAGAGATTCAGTGTATTAAAGTAAATTGCCAGCATCCCCATTGCCAGAGGGGAATTCCGGTAATAACCCGGAAGCTGCATCTAAACGCTTTAATGAACACGATCGGCATCATCATCGCCGGTCGTGGTCATTAGTCGCGGGTCTCTGCTGGCCATGGGTCGTTGCACGTGTGAGCGGGTGCCATGTTTACCCAGAGCTCCAGCGCTGTACATGGTTCTGGTAGCGAAAGGGTTAACAAAAGAAATAGATTACTTTCTAAAATAAGTGGTTGATATTGGTAAAATTAATGGAAAATGTGATGAGGGCATTAAGTTGTGAAACACCTACGATACCTTTGCTGTATCTATTGCCAAAAATGCATAAGGAACCTGTGAACCATTGAGGAGGCCTATAGCCTCCGGGTTAGGTACACTGTTGCAGCCATTAGCTGCTTACTTAGATTCATTCATGCAACCGATAGTAAGGTCGATCCCACAAAGTCTAAATGAGTGTTTTGCTCGTTCATTGGGTGATCTGCAGCGCCTTTACATGGGCAGATTTTTTTATACAGGCATTTTCTAGGAATCAAAGATCTGGTTTGGTAGTAAGACGGCTCACTCCCTATAATAACGGCCAGGTGCCTATGTCTGATATGAATCACCCTTTCAAAATAGTAAAACTATTAAAATAATACAGACCGGCACTCAGACATAGGGGATCACGTGAGAGACTCAGAAGATGTGTAATAAAATGCAATTTAATAACTAAATACAAAATAAAATCCAATAAAATACAACATGAAAGTAAGATCTTAGGTACGCAGTCCTATATATAAAATCCACAATAGATAGTTATAGCTGGAAAGTCTGCAGGTTGTTATAGCTGTTAGATAAATATGCAGATGTGAAAAAAAAAACGGTCCTGTTATAATGGCAGCTTCAGTTCCTGTTTCATAAAGTTTGTGGCAATATATAACAATGCTATAACTATCTATTGTGGCTTTTATATATAGGAATGCGTACCTAAGATCTCACTTTCATGTTGTATTTTATTGGATTTTATTTTGTATTTAGTTATTCAATTGCATTTTATTACACATCTTCTGAGTCTCTCACGTGATCCCCTATGTCTGAGTGCCAGTCTGTATTATTTTAATACGTTTTCTAGGAATGTTCACTCCTGATAATGTGCCCAACAGTTGAGCAGTCTAAACGAGGCATAAGGTTTTGGTGATGATGGATTTGGTTTATTTTGAATAAGAATTACTTTGATTTTTGGGAAACTTTTTACTAGTTGCTGCAGGGGACAATGAAAGGATGCTCTGCAGCTCCATGTTTTGCCAATACCTTAATGGACTTGATTTAAAATAGTTTTATTTTTCTGTCCCCCTTTATGAGCCTTGTGGTTAAATGGCTCAGATTCTTGGACAATATATTTTTGACATGAAAGGGCACAGAAGAGGAATTTAATAGATTTGTTTATTATTTGAATCAGTGTCACGAGCGTATCAAGTTTAATCCAGAATGGGTGAAAAGTACAATATCCTTTTTGGATGTAAGATTACCTGTAAGTAGATTTGAAACTACCCTATATGTAAAAGCACAGATTGGAATAATGCTTTTTGTTTTTCTAGCTACCATTCTTCCCACATATTTATGAGTTTACCGAGGAGATAGCTCGCTAAGATAGATAGACTATCAAGTGCACTGAAATATTTGGAATAAAAAAAAAGAATGTGTGTAATAAGTTCCTTAAGAGAGGTTATCCTAGGTATATGATAAAGAAAATACACATATGAGGCAGTGGAAAAAATAGGAATAAAAATAAAACTAAGAAATATAGACTTTTTTTTTTTTTTAGCACCTATAATAGGTATATTATGAGGCGGTAATTGGGTATTTTACTAATTCAATTATTAAAGGGGATATAGTTCGTCATCCTTTGAGTGGTAAAAAGATTCATCATCTTTGCACTTGTGATATGAATTCTATTACACTTTTGAAACGACCTTGTGGTATGGGATATGGATCCATTAAATTACATCTGAATGAACATAAATCGATCTTTTTGATTCAGCGACGAAAGTCCTCATTGGGATGTGTAACTTTAATGTTTTGTATACGATCATGTCATATACGATTTAAAAGCGTGGTAATGTGATGGCAGCATATGCTTGACAAACGGAGCATGTTCCTCGAAGCATCGCATGACTGGGGCAGCATGCTGACACTGGCGAATTTTGCTCTTGAGAAAGACACCAGCCGAGTGCACAAGATATAGAAACTTATTTAATGCATAATAGCGCAGGTGTCTTCGAATATGAACATGGACCTGACAATATCGATGTATGGTTTTTATAACTTTTTTCTATTTTGAATGCTGTTTTGCACAAGATAACCTCATTAATAAAAATATATTGCTAAATGATGGACTGAATACCAATTGAAGTGGTGCATAGGCAGCACTTCCATTAGAGGAAATTGGCACTATCCGTCAGGAAATAATCTCCCAGTCCCCAAATAATTTCAATCCTCCTCCCTCCAACTCCTACACATGCTCTCTCTCCTTTTTTGACCCTATAACAGAGGAAGTCTCCAGGCTTCTCTCTTCTTCTCGACCCAAAACCTGTAGCAGTGATCCTATTCCATCACACCTCCTCCAGTCCCTCTCCTCGGCTGTCATCACTCACCTAACTACAATTTGCAACCTCTCTCTCTCTTCTGGTATCTTTCCCTCCTCTTTAAAACACTCTATTATAACCCCACTACTAAAGAATCCATCTCTTGACTCGACCTGTGCTGCAAACTACCGACCTGTTTCTAACCTCCCCTTCATTTCTAAACTCCTTGAACGTCTTGTCTACTCTCGCTTAATAAGTTATCTCTGTGCAAACTCTCTTCTTGAGCCATTACAATCTGCCTTCCGCCCTCTTCATTCTACAGAAACTGCCCTTACTAAAGTGTCTAACGATCTCCTAACAGCAAAAATAAATGGTGACTATTCGCTACTGATTCTGTTGGATCTCTCTGCAGCGTTCGATACCATAGACCATAAACTCCTCCTCACCATGCTCCACTCAATTGGCCTTAAGGACACTGCCCTCTCTTGGTTCTCTTCCTACAGTTCTGATCAAAAGTTTAAGACCACTTGAAAAATGGCAAAATATCATATTTAGCATGGCTGGATCTTAACAAGGTTCCAAGTAGAGCTTCGACATACAACAAGAAGAAATGGGAGTGAGACTAAACATTTTTTGAGCATTCAATTTAATGAAAACAACAGATAAACTGAAACAAGCTGTTTTTCATCTGATCAAAAGTTTCACACCTCCAAAAAAGGACCACACCTCCAAAAAAAAACTAAACCCCCCAAAAACATGAACTCGGTAATGAGTAGGTCCGCCGTTATTGTTTATTTGTTTCGGCATGCTTGATGCAAGCGTTTCCATGAGGTGAGTGGGAACATTTCTCCAAGTGGTGAAGACGGCTGCACGAAGGCCATCTACTGTCTAGAACTGTTGTCCATTTTTGTAAACTTCCCTTGCCATCCATCCCCAAAGGTTCTCAATTGGATTTAGATCAGGGGAACACGCAGGATGGGCCAAAAGAGTGATGTTATTCTCCTGGAAGAAGTCCCTTGTCCTGTGGGCATTGTGTACTGTAGCGTTGTCCTGTTGAAAAACCCAGTCGTTACCACGCAGGCGAGGGCCCTCAGTCATGAGGAATTCTCTCTGCAACATCTGGACATAGCTAGCGGCCGTTTGACGCCCCTGTACATCCTGAAGCTCCATTGTTCCACTGAAGGAAAAAGCACCCCAGACCATTATGGTGCCCCCTCCACTGTGTCGCATAGAAATCATCTCAGCTGGGAGATGCCAGTAACATTGGAAACTATCAGGACCATCAAGGTTAAATTTTTTCTCATCAGAGAATAAAACGTTCTTCCACCTTTGAATGTCCCATGTTTGGTGCTCTCTTGCAAAGTCCAAACAAGCAGTTATGTGGCGTTCAAGGAGACGAGGTCTTTGAAGACATCTTTAGCTTTTGAAGCCCTTCAGTCTCAGATGCCGTCTGATGGTTATGGGGCTGCAGTCAGCACCAGTAAGGGCCTTAATTTGGGTCGAGGATCGAGTGTCTTGACGGACAGCCAATTGGATCCTCCGGCTCAGTGCTGATGACATTTTTTTGGGTCTTCCACTTTACTTTTTTGTTCCATGACCCTCAGGATCATTTAAGAAATTCCAAATGACTGTCTTAGGCATCCTGCACAAGACAGTATTTTTTAACGTCCCGCAAAACGTGGTTCCGTTGTACCGTGATCCGTGCCCGTTTTTTCTTCCGTGGGTCTTCCGTGATTTTTGGAGGATCCACGGACATGAAAAATGAAAAGTCAAGTTTGCCATTGAAATGATAAGAAAAAACAGACACGGATCACGGACGCGGATGACAATCTTGTGTGCATCCGTGATTTTTCACGGACCCATTGACTTGAATGGGTCCGTGAACCGTTGGCCGTGAAAAAAATAGGACAGGTCATATTTTTTTTCACGGCCAGGAAACACGGATCATGGATGCGGCTGCCAAACGGTGCATTTTCCGATCTTTCCACGGACCCATTGAAAGTCAATGGGACCGCAGAAAAACACGTTAAACGGGACAACGGCCACGGGTGCACACAGCGGTCGTGTGCAGGAGGCCTTACTGCGTCCCACCTCAGCAGCTATGGCGTGCTGTGAGAGACCCTGCTTATGCATTTCAACAACCCAACCACGTTCAAAAAGGGAGAGTCTTTTGGCTTTTGCCATCACAACGTGTCACTACCTGACAGAAAATGACAATTAATCCACATCTTTGCACAGATTTGGCCTTTTAAAGGCACGTGGTCCTAAAATTTGGATCAGCTGAAAAACAGCCTGTTTCAGTTTAATCGTTATTTTCAATTAATTGAATGCTCAAAAAATGTTTTGTCTCACTCTCATTTCTTCTTGTTGCATGTTGAAGCTCTACTTGGAACCTTGTTAAGATCCAACAATGTAAAATATGATTTTTTGCCATTTTTCAAGTGGTCTTAAACTTTTGATCAGGACTGTATCTCTCTGGCCGCTCCTTTAGTGTATCATTCACGGGCTCTTCTTCTTCTCCTCTTCCTCTTGATGTTGGAGTTCCTCAGGGCTCAGTACTAGGTCCTCTACTCTTCTCCCTCTATACAGCCCCTATCGGACAGACTATTAGTAGATTTGGCTTTCGACACCATGTCTATGCTGACGACACCCAACTATACACTTCATCCCCTGACATCACCCCTGCTTTACTCCGAAACATCAGTAATTGTCTGGCAGCTGTATATAACATCATGTCCTCTCTGTATCTAAAACTGAACCTCTCAAAAACTGAACTTTTTGTCTTTCCCCCATCTGCTTACTCACCTAAACTTGATATTTCAATTTCAGTCTGCAGCACTATCATAACTCCTGTGCAACATGCCCGCTCTCTTGGGGCCACATTTGACTCTGATCTTTCCTTTGTTCCCCATATTCAATCACTTACACGCTTTTGTCGTCAAGAATATTGCCAAAATCCACCCTTTTCTTACGGTGGATACAGCAAAAACTCTTGTTGTTGCCTTGATCCATTCTCGTCTTGAATACTGTAATGCATTACTAATCGGTCTCCCTCTCACTAAACTTTCTCCCCTTCAGTCTGTTCTAAATGCTGCAGCCAGGCTCATCTATCCATCCAACCGCTACACTGATGCTACTAGTCTGTGCCAGTCACTTCACTGGTTGCCCATTCACCACAGAATACAGTTCAAACTTCTCACTCTCACCCAAACACTATGAACTTGTAAAGCGCTGCGGAATATGGTGGCGCTATATAAATACATTTTATTATTAATAATTTACCTTCCTGATGTTGCCTCAAAACCATATGCAGAACACATGGAACAATTTATTAAAACATGTATTCTGGACATGGGACTGTAACACAGGAGTGGTCCATGTCTGAAATTGTAATTTAAGCTGGGACTCGGAGCACAAAGTCCACTGAATAGACATAGACACAATTACATTTATACAGTTCTGGCTTCCTGCAGCTGCTGCCAATGGGCACTTACAAGCACACTACATATAGCATACCGATCAGCCAATAAATTAAAGGCACTGATTGGTGAAGTGAATAGTATTGATTACCTGGTGACAATGGCACCTGACAAGTGGTGGGATACATTAGGGAGCAAGAAAACAATGGGCAAGTGTAAGTATGGAAGTAACTTTGACAAGTGCCAAATTGTTATGACAAGCCAATGGGTCAGGGCATCTCCAAAATGACAAGTCTTTTGGGTGTTCCTAGTATGTGGTGGTAAGTATTAGGGTTGCACTGGTTATCGAACTAGCAATACCCAATCAATACCAGTATCTGTTAAAGAACATAGCACGTGCCGCTCTCAGCGCTTGCCATGGTCTCAGCAGCACAGGGGAGAAGGAGGGAGTTCCTCCCTCCCTCCCCACTGTGTCGCTGCTGCTGCTGCCACCAATGAGAAGAGAGGGGCTGTGGCCACTGCGCCACCAATATGAAGACAAATAACCTGTTAATACAAATGTAAGATGTGTCTGCTGGCTGAGTTACATACCCCGCACCCGCCCTCTTTGACAGGGCGCTGCTATCCTCTGAAACGCGGCAATTAACTCCTCAGGTGCCGCACCTGAGGGGTTAATTGACGGGGATCGCAGAACATTGTCATAGAGGGCGTGTGCCGTGTATGTGATTCCGCCGACACCCGCATCCTACATTTGTATTAACAGATTAATTGTCTTCATGGGTGGCGCAGTGCGCCATCCACCCAGTATTATAGTAATTGGTGGCAGTGGCCACAGGGTCCCCTCCTCATTGGTGCAGTGGCAGCTACCAATCGGAGCTCCAGCAGTGAAATTGTGGGGCTCCGATCAGTTACCATGGCAGCCAGGACGCTACTGAAGCCTTGGCTGCCAAGAAATAAAGAAAAACACAACTCCGAAGTATGCGAACGAGCAGGAACTCAAAGGAGAACCAACACCAGCACTTCCAACGTCCAAAAGGAACTATCAACCGCATAGCATGCTGGGTGAGAACAGACTAAATAGAGGAGGAGGAATGACTACTTAAGCTGCTAGACGTGAGACCAGAGGTGTGGTCATCAGCAACAACACGGAAAGTAAAACTAAAGAGACCGTCAATCACGTGCAGCCAGTCTCCTCGATCTTCTAGTCCCCGTGACGGTAATAAATGCAGTTTTGGCGACTGTTATCACAATTGAGCCAAGTTAATTTAGCCATTGATATTGTGGTCCTGCTGCGGAGATTGACTGTTTCATATATTATGATTACTAAGTAAATGAAGAATGCATGATGTTGAATCCATAATGACAGATATAGTTATGGAAAACAGAACACGGTTGCCTACAGTATCAAGACATTAAAGGCCTCTAAATTCATTTTTTTTTTGAAAGATACATACTTGTGTATAATCCCTTCTGTTAGCTATATGAGTGGTTTTCTTTCTTCATGATCACTCATGTTTTTGCATTACCCTTCATGATTATCTAGTTTTCGGGAACCTATCTAACAGAAAGGCGTCTGGAAAGTAGCCATAAGAGTTGTAGAGTTTGCAGTTGTACCCAGGTACTGGGCCTAAGGAGATCCTAAAAGTCCTTAAGGAGACCAATATTATACAGGTGAAACTCGAAAAATTAGAATATCGTGCAAAGTTAATTTATTTCAGTAATGCAACTTAAAAGGTGAAACTAATATGAGATATACTCATTACATGCAAAGCGAGATATTTCAAGCCTTTGTTATAATTTGGATGATTATGGCTTACAGCTTATGAAACCCCAAAGTCACAATTTTGAGGTTCCAAAATCCATACTTTGGTCAGGGGGTATGGATTAATTATCTGACTAGAGTGTGACACTTTGAGCCTAGAATATTGAACCTTTTCACAAAATTCTAATTTTAAGCTGCATTAATCCAATTCCCTTTAATTTGCATTACTGAAATAAATGGACTTTTGCATGATATTTAAATTTTTCGAGTTTCACCTGTAAATGGCACATGGTAGTTTGGGAATGGGGTATATTACACATTTTGCATTGAGTCCCCAGTGCTTCAAGTTATGTCTTGGAAAGGAGCTATCCAAAGTACACTACAGTTGACTATGCACAGGATCTGCTTTGCTACATCTGTATTGGCACTTTTATAGAAACTGGTGTAAAAGAAAAATGGAGGCCTTGCTTTAGTTGCTCAAGTCACAAGTCAACTGTGATACAATAGTGACTCATGGAAGCAAATTTGACAGCCTAAACTTTCTGCAACTATGTCCATTTGAATAGTCATTTGGAGCAATAGACCACACCATTCGCTTACCGACAGCCAATATTGGCCAGGATCATCTGGAATTTGGCTTGTCCCAAACTTAAAATGGGTGGGACATGTAAACGTCACCCAGAAGTGGTCATTACAAGGTAGTTTAGCCATGCCTGGGGCAGGGTGTAAATGTTGGTATCTATGTACGTATACACCCAGTGGCCTGCATGGGCAGTCAGTAAGGAAAGCAAAGTAAACTTTATATGACTTGCTTAAAGTACGGTAATGTAACAATGACAGATTGGGATATGCAGATTATCTAACTTTTATCTGTTTGCATTTCAATTTTTAGGCACGGCCAGCGGACTATTCTAAAGATTACCTTTCCCACCAAGTCCCCGTATCATTCCACAAGCACTGGAACATTGACCCCATAAAAGTCTACAACTCCTGGCTGGCACAAGATAAAAGTGAAAAACCTCAAAAAAGAAAATATGCAAAGGAAGATCTATGAGATCACAACAACCCTACACTGCACAAAAAAAGTACAAATGGTTTTTAGGTTCACAAGATTTTACCAGGCAGCCATTTTGTGGAAAAGAGCAGTATTTATGACAATGAACCCCTTTCGTTCCCGTGGAACTAGTGATGGCAGTCTGTGCTTCATGCTTGAGTGGTTGATCATAATAGCCATCTATGAAATGTTTGTTTAGGGCATGGAACGGTCACCCTGTATAACTGCCAGGTACAACATTACAAGATGGCTTATGCTAATATTTGTGTAGATTTAATAAAGTGGTGTATCTGGTATTAGGTATAAAAAAAAATAAAGTCTGTTTGTCCCTGAAACAGTGCCACTCTTGTCCATAGGCTGTATCTGGTATTGCATATCTTCCCCATTTAAGTGAAGAGATCCAATCTACCAGAAAACCAATGGACCCGATCTTTATTCTGATCGTGGACAACCTCTCAAGGTCTTACCGGTTTAAGAGCTCTGTCTTTCAACCACAGTGGTCAACTGTGGAAAAGAACATGGTGATGTCTGAGATGCACCTCCAAACAATTGGCCATCAGATACCTGAACACTGCATTTCAGGACAGATGTTACCAGGAGTGGATTTGAAGTGCGGCAGATCTATTTTATTGATCTATTTTCTCTTAATTGTTTCAATTAAATCAGTAGTGTCTACCTGACTGGTAAAAGCCTGGCTTAGTAGCAAAGAAATAAATCTGTGTATTTGCATAAACAGACATGTTCTTAATAATCTAGTCACTAATTAACCGTCTCCTGATACTGCTTTCTGTTACAGTCTAGGTACTACACCCTCATATGCATTCAGTAAGGTCATTATTTCTACTTAAAGGGGTATTCCCATCTGGATATTTATGGCATATCCACAGTGCTGATCTGTTACCTCTAGATCGGTGATCTCTAACCCGCATCTCCCAGTAATAGCCAAAGTGCCACAAGTTAGAGGTCAGTGCCTTGGAACCTATGTTCTCAGCCTAGGGTAGGTGGTTCTCATAAGATATGGGCCTTTTCTGTAGAGCTACTTTTCCACTGTATGGTACTGGCTTCACCCTACCCTACTCTACTCTGTTTTGGTGCAAGGCAGTTTGTTTTTCACAGTGAATATAGTAACCCCTGTTTTGGTGATAAGAGCAAGAATTCAGGTACGGATGCTCTTTAAAGAGAGACTCTTAACTGCAACTTCACATAAAGGTGACAACTACATTTCAAATGAATGTTGATAATAGGATTTTATTAAATATTACAATAAGTATATAGATATATGATGTCCTTCTTTTCGCAAGTTAAGTATATACAAAGAATAGAAAGCTTACTTCACCAATTGAGTTAACATCATCTGAGAGCGACACATCATCTGGGACATCTGTTTCAACGAAAGCAGTCAGAGTCTCAATCGGGAAAACATTTCAACATGAGGGGTAGGTGAACTTCAGCTGCTTAACTGAAAAGGTCCAGCTTTAATACTGTTTTAACAAAAGAGCTTCACCCACTAGTACAATGTAGCCAGCTTATCAAATCTATATGGGTCAGTGTGCATATCTTGTTTATCTGTTATTATTTCGGACCTTGGAGTGGCCAATCCTCAGATCCGCAATAAATCAGAAACCCAAGATGACCTGGGCAGACAAAGCTAACTCTCTTGCACACACATTTCCAAACCCTGTCCTTGTTAATTTATTGGTCATCAAATACAAACCGGATTCCAAAAAAGTTGGGACATTATACAAATCGTGAATAAAAACTGAATACAATGATGTGGAGGTGCCAACTTCTAATATTTTATTCAGAATAGAACATAAATCACGGAACAAAAGTTTAAACTGAGAAAATGTACAATTTTAAGGGAAAAATTTGTTGAATCAGAATTTCATGGTGTCAACAAATCCCAAAAAGTTGGGACAAGGCCATTTTCACCACTGTGTGGCATCTCCCCTTCTTCTTACAACACTCAACAGACATCTGGGGACCGAGGAGACCAGTTTCTCAAGTTTAGAAATAGGAATGCTCTCCCATTCTTGTCTAATACAGGCCTCTAACTGTTCAATCGTCTTTGGCCTTCTTTGTTGCACCTTCCTCTTTATGATGCGCCAAATGTTCTCTATAGGTGAAAGATCTGGACTGCAGACTGGCCATTTCAGTAGCCGGATCCTTCTCCTACGCAGCCATAATGTTGTGATTGATGCAGAATGTGGTCTGGCATTATCTTGTTGAAAAATGCAGGGTCTTCCCTGAAAGAGATGACGTCTGGATGGGAGCATATGTTGTTCTAGAACCTGAATATATTTTTCTGCATTGATGGTGCCTTTCCAGACATGCAAGCTGCCCATGCCACACGCACTCATGCAACCCCATACCATCAGAGATGCAGGCTTCTGAACTGAGCGTTGATAACAACTTGGGTTGTCCTTGTGCTCTTTGGTCCGGATGACATGGCGTCCCAGATTTCCAAAAAGAACTTTGAATCGTGACTCATCTGACCACAGAACAGGCTTCCATTTTGCCACACTCCATTTTAAATGATCCCTGGCCCAGTGAAAACGCCTGAGCTTGTGGATCTTGCTTAGAAATGGCTTCTTCTTTGCACTGTACAGTTTCAGCTGGCAACGGCGGATGACACGGTGGATTGTGCTCACTGACCATGGTTTCTGGAAGTATTCCTGAGCCCATTCTGTGATTTCCTTTACAGTAGCATTCCTGTTTGTGGTGCAGTGTCGTTTAAGGGCCCGGAGATCACGGGCATCCAGTATGGTTTTACGGCCTTGACCCTTACGCACAGAGATTGTTCCAGATTCTCTGAATCTTCGGATGATGTTATGCACAGTTGATGATGATAGATGCAAAGTCTTTGCAATTTTTCGCTGGGTAACACCTTTCTGATATTGCTCCACTATCTTTCTGTGCAACATTGTGGGAATTGGTGATCCTCTACCCATCTTGGCTTCTGAGAGACACTGCCACTCTGAGAAGCTCTTTTTATACCCAATCATGTTGCCAATTGACCTAATTAGTGTTAATTGGTCTTCCAGCTCTTCGTTATGCTCATATTTACTTTTTCCAGCCTCTTATTGCTACTTGTCCCAACTTTTTTGGGATTTGTTGACACCGTGAAAATTTGAATCAACGTATTTTTCTTTTAAAATGATACATTTACTCGGATTAAACGTTTGATCTGTCATCTACGTTCTATTACAAATAAAATATTGACATTTGCCATCTCCACATCATTGCACTCTGTTTTTATTCACAATTTGTTTAGTGTCCCAACTTTTTGGGAATCCGGTTTGTAAGTGGGATAATACCTTTTACACATAGACAAAGAAGACATGTTTGTAATATCAGATAACATGGGCAAAGTCTTCCACAAACATTTCAGGCAAGTTTCTTTTGTTAATTCCAGAAGACAAAAATGGATAAGGTCTCACACAAACATGTCAAACAAGTCTTAAATTTATACATACTGTATGTCAGGATAATTGAGTCAGACACAATGAAGTCCACATGATCAGAGACTCCATCTTCAAACTTTACCCCCTCAGTGTGGCAGTGTAGTGAAGTTTTTCTCCAGTCGGTCATTAGACAGCAGTGTGGCAACGCGACTTCATGGTACCAACTTTGCTTGTATGGTACCCCCTTAGATCAAGTACCAAAAAAGTACCACGGGGGACATTTATTAATTATTTATTAAGACCAGTGATTTAGACACCGGTAAGTCCTTCTGCGCTCCCGGTGTATGAGCCAAAGTTATATCGAGACACAGGCCCTGTCATAACTTTGGTGCTTCCTACAGCAGGCTGTGCAAAATATTAAAATCTACACCAGCTCCCTTGGGCAATGCGCCCTCTTCCCCACCCACACCACACCTCCTTTTCTCAGCACGCGGGAAAAGTGTCTTGAGTGGCAATAAGTTACAGATTTTGCCGCAAAAACCTATTGTGACAAAATCTTCTACATTAATACTAGTGTGAACGGAGTGAGCTTCGAATGCTTCATCTCAAGTAGGCAAATTCAAAACTTCGGAATAATAATGTACGGAGATACGTCCCGTACAGTATTACAATGTATGGGCTCCGATGAGCTGAGGTAAGTTATTCGTGAAGTCGTTGCTGACTTCATTGAATAACTTCTGTAATTAATTTTTTAAGTGGAAAAACACTTTAAAACTTGAAACTGAACTCGGCTCAACAAACCTCCGGACAGCATTATTCCAAAGTTTTGAGTGAAACAACTTCAGATGAAGCATCCGAAGCTCTCTTTGCTCAACAGCAATTAATACTCCAAAAAGTGGTGTATCATTCTTAATAAATGTCCCCCCAGGTGTCTATTTGAAATTCTGGCCTACTAGGGAAAAAACAAGGTAATACAGGGTAAAGTCAAGCCGATCCCATGCAATGGAAAAGAGGCTCAGGTCAAGGTGGGCAACCTTGGTGAGATGGGGATATACTGTCTATACCATGGTCTACAGAGAAAAAATGACCATGGTTAGTTCACAGGCTGCATGTATACAAGATGCTGACTGCTTGAAGTGTTTTGGCTTTTACAAAAATGTTTTCATTTGATTTTTATTTATCATTTGCGTTCATATATTCCAAAAAGAAGCAAAGATAAATCTACAGCATACTAAATGGGTCATCCACAGGAATAAAAAAATTTCAATAAGGGGCAGAATAGGTTTAAAAAAAAAAGAAGCCTTGCTCACAGCATTGATTTGATACTGCACCGATCCCTCATTACTGCCGTTCTGATGTTTACCAGTTGCTGGTCTCCACTTTCTGGTTCAGTCTAAACAAGCAAGAAATGTGCAAGAAATGTCTGATCAGACAATAGCTCGCTGAAGTAGGTCACCACTGCTTTTTCCTGTGTGTTGAGGCAATGAAGAGGAGAGATGCGGAAACCTGGTAAGTGTCAAACTGGCTGTGGCAGGGGATTGGTCAAGCTTTTTTTATTTTAGTTTTAACCCATTCTGCCCCCATTTAAAAAATGTTATCCCGCCAGGCATCCCCTTATCACAAGAGGGGTGGAGGTGTTAGTCCTTTTAATAACAAAAAAGAGTGACCCCAAGTGACTCCTCGTAAGCTGGTCATACGCAAGTGTTAAGTGACACACAAGGCCGACAATAAAACAACTCTGTAAAAAAAGCTGATCTTACGTATTATGATTGTCAGGTGCACTCTTTGGTAGTTCTTTAAAATTGTTTGTGCCAAACAACAGATTTGCACCTTTTTGATAGCCTAGATCACAGATCAGGACAGAGGCCTAGATCTTCAGTCCAACCATGAAAGACAAGTCGCTTAGAAATCTTAGAAGTGAAATCTATAGTGTGTGGTTGCTTAAACTTGATGTACAGATGTGTCTACCCTTACCTTAGGTCAAATTTGGTCAAGGTCTCCAATTTCTAATGGAACATATTCTATCCAATATTGAATCATGCCAGCAAACCCTTGGCAGGCTACAATGTACAATACAATCACTGAGTGGGAACATTTAGAACCTTATAGGACAGTGATGGCTAACCTCCAGCACTCCAGCTGTGGTGAAACTACAACTCCCAGCATGCTCCATTCCTTTCTATGGAGTTCTGAGAACAGCCAAGCAAGGGGGCATCTTGGGAGCTGTAGCTTTGGGCAAGGGGTACTTGGCTTAGTAATGCTGAGAAACACTGATCTAGAGATATGGCTGAACCTGCAAAATATGTATTCTTTACAGCTGAATGCCTGGAAGCAACATGGGTAAATAATCCCTTTAAGAATATGGTCTTATGTTATATTACTGACTTCTTGGTAAAGTAAAAAAATAAATAGACGTCTATTCGTTCACCCTTTTACAGTAGTACCGCACCTCTTGGATCTCCACAGTGCTCTAGAGAAACCCAGGCTTGGCTGTGTCAGTTAAAGGGAATCTGTCACCTATTTTGACCATATAAAACCGTTAACATAGCAATATGCAATAAAGTACCTTCTTACCTACATGTGTCTTCTTTCTTTTATTCAACTTTTCAATCTTATTAAAAAGCGATTTTTCTGATATGCAAATGAAGTCTCCAGGTGCCCAGAGGGGCGTTATTACTCTGCTCTAGTGCCCAGTAATGCCCCCCTGCAGTGCCCAGCCAGCCTTTCTTCCAAGCCCAGCACGCCTTCTAAGAAATAAATGTCCTCCCACATACTTGCCGAACCGCGCCCCCCCTCCCCACTACGTCATTTAATCTATTCACTGCATCAGCCCTTGCTTCCTCCTCTCTTGGCCTATGGGGCCGCCCCCTCCCCACTACGTCATTTAATTTATTCACTGCACGCACCGGCCCTTGCTTCCTCCTCTAGAATCTCTCAGAGGCAACAGCACTCTGATTACGTCACTGGGCTCGGCGCATGCCTGCGCTGGATTTCGGAGGACAAGCGAGGAGGAAGCAAGGGCCGGTGCGTGCAGTGAATAAATTAAATTACGTAGTGGGGAGGGGGCGGCGCTGTAGGCAAAGAGAGGAGGGAGCACAGTTGATGCAGTGAATAAATTAAATGACCTAGTGGGGAGGCGGCGGTGCTGTTCGGCAAGTATGTGGGAGGACATTTATTTCTTCGGAGGCCAGCTGGGCTTGGAAGGAAGGCCAGCTGGGCAGTGCAGGGGGGCATTACTGGGCACTAGAGCAGAGTAATAACGCCCCTCTGGGCACCTTGAGACTTCATTTGCATATCAGAAATATCGCTTTTTAATAAGAATGAAAAGTTGAATAAAAGAAAGAAGACACATGTAGGTAAGAAGGTACTTTATTGCACATTTCTATGTTAACGGTTTTATATGGTCAAAATAGGTGACAGATTCCCTTTGAGTCCGCCCTTTATGTTGTGAATCCTGGACAAATCTTCTGGCACTTGTGGTTAAAAACTCCAAATCTTTATTTCACGTGCATAAAAACATCATCATGCAATGCAAAGAAAACATAAAAAAGACATTACTGACTTCTTTCCTGACATGCTTGGAGATTGTTCTCGCATGCAATGTGGAGATTATCCTCTTGAATTTATCCATTGACACACATTTTTTAAGACGCCAATTGTTTGCTTGACTGAAAGCCATTTGTAATTTGCATACTGCGGCATGGCATGACATAATGTATTCATAAACGAGGTGGCCGACATAGACAGAATGTTCTAGTAAGTTAAAACAGCAGATCACCCTCTAAGGGTACTTTTACATTAGCGTTTTTCTTTTCCGGCACTGAGTTCCATCAAAAGGGCTCAATGACGGAAAAGAACTGATCAGGCATATCCCCATGCATTCTGAATGGAGAGTAATCCGTTCAGGATGCATCAGGATGTCTTCAGTTCAGTCATTTTGACTGATCAGGCAAAAGAGAAAACCGCAGCATGCTACGGTTTTATCTCCGGCAAAAAAAAATGGAAGACTTGCCTGAATGCCGGATCCGGCATTTTTTCCTATAGGAATGTATTAGTGCCAAATCCATCTTTTGCGCAGGAAAAAAAGGTGAAAAAAATAAATGCCGTTTTGCCAGATGACACTGGAAAGACTGATCCGGCATTTCAATGCATTTTTTTTGACTGATCAGGCATTTTTAAGACTGATCAGGATCCGGATCAGTCTTACTAATACCATCAGTTGGCATGCGTTTTGCTGGATACGGCAGGCAGTTCCGGCGACAGAACTGCTTGCCGGATCACTCTGCCGCAAGTGTGAAAGTAGCCTAAGATGAGGACAAAGGTTAGGGGGCGATCTTGTAGTGTCTAAACATAGAGAGATAAAAACATTCACTAGAGAGCAGATGAATGATTATTTTGTGCTCTTTGTTCTCCGACAGCTATGTTTAGTAATTTTTTATTAATGCACAGTAAGAACAGTATTATTGTTGCTTCTGTTCCATAGACAGTATGTCTGTTACCAGTCTAGACGACATACGCTAAAAATGATAATAGTTCTGGACAGCTTTAAATCAATGACAAAAAAGGATCCTCTTGTTCCAAAAACAGCACCACTCTTGTCCAGTGGCTGTGGCTAATCTGCAATACCAGACACATTGGACAAGTGGGGTGCCATTTATAACTTTCTGTATTCCTAATGCCAGGCAACCCCTTTGGTGGTGAAGATGGTAAACTGAGTTTTGATTTTGATGTTGTGCCCTGGCTTTAAAAGGTTTGTCCAGAAGTAGAAAGAAGAAAAAAATGTTGCAGCGTACATACTAAAACAGCACCTCGCCTGTTTTTCTATCACTTTGTTTTAGGATTGTATCTGGGAGTGGGATTTACATTATTATTTTTTTTTATATATATATAAGATCCAGTTAGTGTCGGGATGGATGTTCAGTTTGGCTAATATCTATCGTCGTGTTTCTTTTATGGGTTGGCCATTGACATACCTGGTAGATACCTATATGTGGAGATGGAGAGAGTATTCTTTTTTATTGTAATGTACACAATTCGCTGAACAAAATATTTAAGTATAACGTTCCAGACCAACCTATGTAACAAATAGCTATGGTCACTAGCTGTCGCTGCTGTTCCAGTATTGGGCTTTTTACATATATTGCTGTCTAATAAAGGAAACTCTACACCAGTGAAGGAAATTCTTAGTGAATTTTAACATCTATTCTTAATGGTTAGAAATTTCTTAATCCTCGGTTCTGAATGTATCCGTTCCCAGCATTTCAGATGAGACATCTTAATTGGCTTGGTCAGTTGAGCACTTGTTGTTGCCCGATCCATTACTTTGATTACTGCTTGCATAATGTCTCTGTGGGAAAGTGAACGCTGATACCGGTTATGATGGAACTGTATGGCCTGTACCCACAAGGCAGAAATCTACTAAGACACATTTAGTACGTATATACTGAAAGCTTATTGATGACATATGATGTTTGATGGAAGGTTTCCATTAAGAAATACACTGCAGGATTCAGCAACCTCCAGCACTCCAGCAGTTGTGCAACTAAAATGTACATTGGGAGTAGTAGTGTCACAACAGTTGGAGTCTGAAGGTTGCTGATCCCTGAAATACAACATCAATGTTGTAACATCCTTTTTTGAGCGTTTGGAATGCACATGTTCTAATGATGCCACTGAATTGATATAAGGAATATCATAAAAGGGACTATCTATCATTTACATGTTTTGTTTTTGTTGATCTAAAATCTAAGATGAAAATGCAAATTGTCTTAATTACGAATCTCTCATCAATTTATGTATGCAGCTTTTGTTCAGGCCCATGTGTCTCAATGGTTACAGACTACAAACAAACCCTGTGCAGTCAGATTCTACAATCATTGTCCCTTAATTCCTTCTAACATACATTTCGTAGGTTATCAAGAATGAGGCTACCAATAGAAGGACAATGTTTGTAGGCTGTTACCACGTCTGCAGAGATGATGTAGCACAAAAAATAGATTTTTAATGAAGACCATTTACAAGGTTGATTAATTCTTAACTTTAGCTGCTGTATGTAGCCTAAGGCCCCTTTCACATGGGCGTTGCGGGAAAATGTGCGGGTGCGTTACGGGAACACCCGCGATTTTTCTGCGCGAGTGCAAAACATTGTAATGCGTTTTGCACTCGCGTGATCGGTGTTCTGTAGATTGTATTATTTTCCCTTATAACATGGTTATAAGGGAAAATAATAGCATTCTGAATACAGAATGCATAGTCAAATAGCGCTGGAGGGGTTAAAAAATAATAATAATAATTTAACTCGCCTTAGTCCACTTGTTCGCATAGCCCGGCCTCTCATTCTGTGTCCTTTGCTGAACAGGACCTGGGGTGAGCATTAATTACATGAACAGGACCTGTGATGACATCACTCCGGTCATCACATGTTCCATCACATGATCTTTTACCATGGTGATGGATCATGTGATGACTGTGATGTCACCAAAGGTCCTTGTTGCTACAAAAAGCTAAGATGAAGACAGAAGGAGATGCCGGGCTATGCGAGCAAGTGGACTAAGGTGAGTTAAATAATTTTTCTTCTTTTTTTTAACCCCTCCAGCGCTATTTAACTATGCATTCTGTATTCAGAATGCTATTATTTTCCCTTATAACCATGTTATAAGGGAAAATAATAATGATCGGGTCACCATCCCGATCATCTCCTAGCAACCGTGCGTGAAAATCGCACCGCATCCGCACTTGCTTGCGGATGCTTGCGATTTTCACGCAACCCCATTCATTTCTATGGGGCCTGCGTTACGTGAAAAACACAGAATATAGAGCATGCTGCAATTTTCACGCAACGCACAAGTGATGCGTGAAAATCACCGCTCATGTGAACAGCCTCATAGAAATGAATGGGTCAGTATTCAATGCGAGTGCAATGCGTTTAACTCACGCATCGCATCCGCGCGGAATACTTGCTCGTGTGAAAGGGGCCTTAGTGTTTCAAATATCTGAACAGGTACCGGCACTTTGCAGTATCCACACTGTCCATAAGCTGAATTGACCATAAACCATAAATCCACAGACATCCTACTGTATATACTTTGTGTATACTGAGTACTGCAACCAAAGACTAACCATAGAACTAAGACATACAGTTGTTAGAAGCCTCAACGATTAATGTACAGGATTTTATATCATGTGTTTTAAAATTCATCGCATCCCAAAAACGGGCAGTTGCCATGAGTTTTCCTAGCCTGTGTTATATGACATGGGATGTATCATTTAGAAGTCACAGAACAGCCCACTCTCTTGGAACAGCTGGCCTGTGTAGGGATCCAGCAGATGGATCACGTCACTTTACAGAATAAAATATCACTAGGATATGCCCCCATTGTCTTATAGGTGTGGGTTCCACCTCTGGGACCCGCACTTATATAGAAAACAGAGCACAGAAAGTTAAGAAGGGCCGGAGAAAATAGCCGAGCACTGGTTTGGCTATTTTCTTCGAGCCCATAGAAGTGAATGGGAGTGGTGGCCTGTCATGCACGGTGCACTCCCATTCACTTCTATGGGGAGCCGGCTTGGTGGTGGCTGGACCGGAGTCCTCCAGCCACCACCTTGCGGGGCTCCAGTTCCTGATATAGGTGCACATCCCAACTGTGGGACCCACACCTATAAGACAATGGGGGCATATCCTAGCGATATGCCCCCATTGTCTATGATGAGACAACCCCTTTATGGTGACAATCGTTAAATTACTGGATGTAATGTATAGCAGCTTATACCATTCCCTGAAATGAGCCCTCCTGGCCAGTTAGCAGCACAAACTGGTCAGACTCCATAGAAGTGACACTGCTGCCATTTATAATACTGGTGTTTTACAGGGAAGAGGGGTTTATGGGCTGATCTCAGCCCGTGTGTCATTGCTATCTCTGCATCCCATATAGAAACACCCCTTCTGTGGCTCGTTTCATACAGTGGAACCTCTTGGCAATGTGCAGAGGTCTTTATTCAAGCACTTTGGGATGGGTATTAAGCGGATACAGTTGTATCCCATGTCTGAGGCTAGTCATACACATTTCTCAAATGCACGTTCAGCCGACATCATCTTTCCTGACTCCTCCATACACATGTGAACCCGGTTTGGCCCAGCAAGCTTTTGTCCTTAAAGGGAATGTGTCATCAGAAAATGACCTGTTTAAATCATTTTTTTTATGTTTAACATATATTTTTTAAAGAATTTTTGATTATTTTATTGTTCATTTTCCATGCCACTTTTTATATTTAAACTGAAACAAAAACTCCTGCAGTTTTTGCACTGGCCACTATGTCTAACGAGCCACTTCTTGGTCCTCACAGATCACTTTACTGCAGTTAACTCATTCTAACCCTGCCTGGAATGCTACCACCTCTTTGTATAGATAAGACGGGATCCACCATTCCTAGTAAGTGATTGTCAGAGCTTATTTATTCTTTCCATGTACAATGACCTCTGCACAGGTCACAGAGCATGCCTAGAAGACTCTCCCATAGAGGTCAATAGGGTTCCCTCCGGTCCATTGTGTCTTTAGCTGCTGGGACTGCCGTAAAGCAATTTAATGCTTTATAAATGCTGTTATGAACAGTTCAGCCAAGATGGCTGCCCTCATTATCAGGTTCAAGGAAAAAAAAAAAATCTACAATCAAAATAAAAACATCAGGAAAAAAAGGAGATGTGCTGCTATCTGATTTCAACTGGCAGGTAAAACTTTTGGTGACACGTTTCTTTTAAAGGGAAAAGGGGAGAAAGCCGCATCCATATACGCTGTCAGCAGCTAATTTTCCAGGTAACAAAAGATCGGGGCGTTGAAATCCGACTGCCTGATGCTTTCTTTAACATCTACAGCCAGGAGAATCAGGAGGCCCCCGTTCACATTAGACGATCAACCAATCTTGACGAAAAGTTCATCCTAGATTTTTTTTGAGTATGACCAGCCTTACATCTAATAAGTGGCAAAGCCTACACTAAAAACCTTAAAAACCAGATGCACCTGCCTTTCAATGTGCTGTCCTGGATAAGAATTAACAGTGCCGTAACCGGTATTAAAGTTTGGCACCATTCACTTGAAAATTGGCAGTGTGAGCATTGGAAGGGTTTTCCTTGACTGTATCCCTGGTTGACTCTTCAGGGTTAGGACTTTTAGATATGTTATATACTTATTACTATTAAGTTTACATATTTTTGCTTTTTGTATGTTTCTATAGAAATTGTTACACTTGATTTAGGATCCTTTTAAACCCCATTATTTGTATAATATTAAACCCCATTATTTGTGTGTTCTCATATACGGCATTACCTTATTCATATTTTATTGAAAGCAATATGTTTATTGCCCCTTGTTACAGTCCGCACTCAGGGACGATGGTGTAAAGAACATACCGGTTTATCCGTTTTCATGATTACGTGAATGGAAAACATTTCTCGCTGTGATTTACTGACCACTATTGTCCGACAACTCACGACTGGCAGCGACACTTTACAAAAGCATTTTGCTCATTGAAGAACAGAGTGCCTTACACAGTAGGCATATCTACTGGTTTTCGGTGTGCAGTGTGTACTATGTTACTGCATTGTTGTTCCCATGTGTTCTGTGTTACGCTATTTGCTGTCATGTAATTCTGTGAACAATAAAGACGTCCTAGAACCGTTCAGAAATACTTATCTTTATTCTTCTTAACTATTATTCAGCACCGTGTACAGGTAACACATCGCATCTAACAATCCAGGTATATGCCATTCCCGAAGAAGATCAGCAAAGTTTTAACTGGAATATTTTTTGTTGGGTTTTCCATATTTTATTTCTTCTACTCGATCTGGAAAAATATTTGTTTGAAGTATGTTTCACAAAGTCATATTTGTGTATTTTCTATGAAGTAAAAAAAGCTGAGTGAACAACCTCTTAATGGGGTAATCCCACAAAAATTACTGTGCAGTGAATGGAGCATTTAAAATGAAGTAATTATTAACCCCTTCCCTGCCCACTGGGTATATACGTCCCATCTGCACATGCCCTGTGCAGCTGGGACCCAGGAGCAAGTCGTGGCCTGGCTGACAGACACAGCAGGGACCCTGAGGAGAAGACAGTAGCAGTTTATTACCACTTCTGCCCTCTCCCGTGACGGCAGAAGATCCATGCAAGAGAGAAGGAAAGTGACATCATGTGACCACCGGGGGTGTCAGGGGCAGGAGCAGAGCTGCAGGGTCTAAGGAGACCCTGATCAGCTCTGCCTGTGTGTAATGCCCCCACAGGGGGCTGTTTTCCCCTGTAACTGGGGCTCCAATATTAGTCGCATCACTGGTGCTGTGTGTAAAGGACTATTTTCTGTGCAGTGGTGGAAAGGGTTAACCAGCAATGACTGCAATACCTCCCTGAGTAATGAAGGCATTTGATAAGCTGCTGCCTACCTAAGTGTGTGAAGAAATAAAAGAGCAGCTGGTTAGGCTACTGTAGGTCTGTGATGGCTAACCTCCGGCACTCCAGCTGTGGTAAAACTGCAACTCCCAAGATGCACACTTGCTTGTCTGTTCTCAGAACACCATAAAAATGGCAGTGCTGGGTGGCAATTCCTTCGATTTTCCAGGTTGTAGCAGAAATCTGCCACCTGCGTACGAATGGATCTAGGCAGTGGAATTGAGTGTGACCTCCAGCACTTGACAAATTAGGCTGGCTTTCTGAGATGGAATCAGAATCACCCAGGGCTATAGCAAGTTTGTGATAGCAATATCTAAACAGAAGCATCATTTTAACCCCTTCAGCCTTGAGCAATTTTCTATTTTTTTATTTTTAACTCCTTACCGGAGCCATAACTTTATTCTTCCATCCATGTACCCATTTGAGGGCTTGTTTTTTGCAGACCAATTTGTACTGTCTAATTACACCATTTAATATTGCATACAATGTAGTGGGAAGCTGAAAAAAATATTTCAAATAGGGCGGAATTGGAAAAAAAAAATACGCAATTCCACCACAGTTTTATTGGTTTTGTTTTTACGTCATTCCTTATGCAGGAAAACTGACCTGTTACCTTAATTCTCAGTAGGATTACAGTAATATCATATTCACGTAGTTTTTCTTGTGTTTTAATAATTAAAAAAAAAATAGGAAAAAATATATTTTTTTCTGTTCATCAGCACGTTCTGACTTTTTATAGTTACGCCTATGGAGCCTTGTTGGGAAACTTTTTACTGATACCATTGGCGTGTGTATGACTTTTTAATCACTTTTAATTACATTTTTTGACAGATGACAAAAAAATGGCAAATTTAGATTTTTCTTTTCTTATGCCATTCACCAGACACGATAAATATGCTTATATTTTAATAGTTTCGGCATTTTGGAATGCAGCAATGCCTATGTTTATTTTTTATTATTTATTTTATTTTTTATGGGGAAAGTGAAGTGATTTGAATTTTTATATTAGAAGCTTTTTTTAACCTTTGTTTTGTATACATTTTTTAAATCCCCTTAGGAGACTTGAAAAGGCTATCTTCAGATCACTTTTAACATAGACTGCAATGAATTACTATTGTAGCCTATGGGAGATTCACCATGTTTTGATAGAGCCCTGCAACCTTTAGGCCTCCATAGGAACTACTGCTGTGGTAGCCTTGGATCCTACAGAGGGACCCAGGCTACCTCGAGCTGTTCAGTCCCCAGTAGCGTAGCACTCCAAGGGAAAGCTGCCTCAGATGTCATGGCGCTGGTCATTAAAGGGTTAAACGATTTCAAAAACATTGTGTTTTGCATGATCAAACTGATTAGTGGAACAGCCCTTTTATTTGAATTCCACTTTGCTACTGAATAGGTACAGTTTTTCTGTTGCAAGCTCAACCACTTGTATTCTTGACTTTTTACAGGGCAAATCTCTCTCTCCTTGCTAACTAATCATTTTTGTTAAACCTTCCCCCTTTATATCATGCTCACTGATCACGGGTATCAGGGCTGTAGGCGATCAGCCCTGATATTCCTCCTAATGGCTACAGAAGCCTATGCAAAGTATCATAAATAAGAATACTGATCTTTCAACTGTACCGGTACATTTGTGTTCGTTCTTCTCTCCTGTTCTGAAGCTACACATCCTAGCATGCCATGAAAGTTACAGACTGTTATGGCGTGCTTGACTTGTTCCGTTTTGTTCCATTATAAATCAAAAAAATCCCCAAACCAATAAAGAGATCAGTGATGAAAGCAAAAATGAGGAACATGACAAAAAGTTCATGGAGTTGACTTGGACTCCACATTCATAATTCCCCAGATCTCATGCGGTATCTGGCATGTGTTGGTGCCAGACACCACAGGACAGCTTCAGATGTCTTGGGGAGTGCCTTGACATTTTGGTGACTCAGTGGAGCCTACACAATAGTAGGCAGATGATTTATTGTTATTAGTCGTTGTATGTAGTATGATTGTTTTATTGTGTCAATCAGTATGTGCGAGTATGGATGTATACTTGAATTACTCAATTTGCTTTGCTGCCAAAATACTTGTCTAGCATTTCTCTGTTAATACAGTCATAGACAAAACTTTTGAAACTGACACAAAGTTCGGTTTTCACAAAGTTTTCTGCTTCACTATTTATAGTGTCAATTTGTTATGAATAGTGATTGGATTAATTTCAATTAAACTCTTAGTGACCAGCCTGTTTTGAGCCTTACTGACCAAGTGTTTTTCTTCCTTTTCTTATCATCGTGTTCCAAGAGCTTTTATTTTTCCATCTATATAACTGTTTGAGGGCTTGTTTTTTTGTGGGACAAACTGTAGTTTTAATAGTGCCATTTTGGGGTACACATAACTTTTATTAACTTTTATTAACTCTTTCTGGGAGGGAGATGGGAAAAACAGCAATACTGCCAATGAGCTTATACGTTATACATTTTACAGCATTCATTTTTTGGAATAAATAACCATATCTTTATTCTCTGGGTCAGTACGATTACAGTGATACCAAAAACATATTGTTTTTTCTTTTCTATTATACTACTTTTGTTCACCCCCTTTTTTTTTAACTGCTTGCCGCCACTGTGACGCCGATAGGCGTCCGGGCGGCAGCGCTCTCAGGTCTC
Source organism: Bufo gargarizans (assembly GCF_014858855.1). Classification (NCBI taxonomy): domain Eukaryota; kingdom Metazoa; phylum Chordata; class Amphibia; order Anura; family Bufonidae; genus Bufo; species Bufo gargarizans. The sequence goes on along the minus strand of NC_058082.1, from coordinate 77,248,529 downwards.
AGCGACGCCTATTGGCGTCATCTCGTGAGACCTGAGATTTCCTGTGAACGCGCACTCACAGGAGCGCACAGTAAACAAGTTAAACTACAGCCTGCCAGCGCTGATCATTCGCTGGCAGGCTGTAGATGCGATTATTTATAACCCTTGAAAGGTATATCTGACACTGTTTTGTTAACAGCGTCTGATATACCTGCTACCTGGTCCTCTGGTGGTCCCTTTTGCTTGGATCGACCACCAGAGGACACAGGCAGCTCTGTAATAAGTAGCACTACACTACACCCCCCCTGTCACTTATTAACCCCTGATCACCCTCCTGTCATTGATCACCCCCCTGTAAGGCTCCATTCAGACATCCGTATGTGTTTTGCGGATCCGCAAAATACGGACACCGGCAATGTGCTTGCGGATCCGCACATTGCCAGAACTATATAGAAAATGCCTTTTCTTGTCCGCAATTGCGGACAAGAATAGGACATGTTCTATAGGCTCTACAAAAAACGCAGTGTTCGCCCGATCAGGTCTGATCTTGTGCGCACACTTGCGCTCAGTCCGCCCCACCGCAGTGACAATTTTTTTTTTCTGATCACAGCAAAAACACAGTAAAATCGCTGCGGCGCTATAAAGATCACTTTTGAGGGGCATCGCGAGTTCGTAGAAGATATTTTTTTTTTGGCACAAGTTAGCGGAAGTTTTATTTTTTCTTACAAAGTCTCATATTCCACTAACTTGTGACAAAAAATAAAATCTCACATGAACTCACCATACCCCTCACGGAATCCAAATGCGTAAAATTTTGTAGACATTTATATTCCAGACTTCTTCTCGCGCTTTAGGGCCTCTAAAATGCCAGGGCAGTATAAATACCCCATTAGTGACCCCATTTTGGAAAGAAGACACCCCAAGTTATTCCATGAGGGGCATAGCGAGTTCCTAGAATATTGTTTTTTTTTGCACAAATTAGCGGAAAATGTTTTTTTTTTCTCTCTTACAAAATCATTCTCCGCTATCTTGTGCCAAAAGAAAGATATTATAGGAACTCGCCATGCCCCTCACGGAATACCTTGGGGTGTCTTCTTTCCAAAATGGGGTCACATGTGGGGTATTTATACTGCCCTGGCATTTTAGGGGCCCTAAAGCGTGAGAAGTCTGGAATCGAAATGCCTAAAAATGCCCTCCTAAAAGGTACTCATTGGAATTTGGGCCCCATTGCGCACCTAGGCTGCAAAAAAGTGTCACACATGTGGTATCACCGTACTCAGGAGAAGTAGGGAAATGTGTTTTGGGGTGTATTTTTACATATACCCATACTGTGTGTAAGAAATATCTCTTTAAATAACTACTTTAAAAAACTATTTTATACAAAGTTGTCAATTTACAGAGATATTTCTCTCACCCAGCATGGGTATATGTAAAAATACACCCCAAACCACATTGCCCTACTTCTCCTGAGTGCGGCGATACCACATGTGTAACACTTTTTTGCAGCCTAGTTGCGTAAAGGTGCCGAAAGTCCGAGTACATTTAGGCTTTACAGGGTTGCTCACAATTTAGCCCCGCCCAAAATGCCAGAACAGTAAACACACCCCACAAATGACCCCATTTTGGAAAGTAGACACCCCAAGGTATTCACTGAGGGGCATATTGAGTCCATGAAAGATTGAACTTTTTGTCACAAGTTAGCGGAAAGGAAAACTTTGTGAGAAAAAAACTTAAAAAAATATCAATTTCCGCTAACTTGTGCCAAAAAAAAAACTTCTATGAACTCGCCATGCGCCTCACGGAATACCTTGGGGTGTCTTATTTCCAAAATGGGGTCACATGTGGGGTATTTATACTGCCCTGGCATTTTAGGGGCCCTAAAGCGTGAGAAGAAGTCTGGAATCCAAATGTCTAAAAATGCCCTCCTAAAAGATACTCATTGGAATTTGTGCCCCTTTGCGCACCTAGGCTGCAAAAAAGTGTCACACATGTGGTATCGCCGTACTCAGGAGAAGTAGGGCAATGTGTTTTGGGGTGTATTTTTACATATACCCATGCTGGGTGAGAGAAATATCTCTGTAAAATGACAACTTTGTATAAAAAAATTGGAAAAGTTGTCTTTTACAGAGATATTTCTCTCACCCGCATGGGTATATGTAAAAATACACCCCAAAACACATTGCCCTACTTCTTCTGAGTACGGCGATACCACGTGTGTGACACTTTTTTGCAGCCTAGGTGCGCAAAGGGGCCCAAATTCTAATAAGCACCTTTATGATTTCACAGGGCATTTTTTACGCATTTGGATTCCAAACTACTTCTCACGCTTTAGGTCCCCTAAAATGCCAGGGCAGTATAAATACCCCACAAGTGACCCCATTTTGGAAAGAAGACACCCCAAGGTATTTCGTGAGGGGCATGGCGAGTTTATGTAAAATTTTATTTTTTGGCACAAGTTAGTGGAATATGAGACTTTGTAAGAAAAGAAAAATAATAATAATAATAATCATTTTCCGCTAACTTGTGACAAAAAATAAAAACTTCCATGAACTCACTATGCCCATCAGAAAATACCTTAGGGTGTCTACTTTCCGAAATGGGGTCATTTGTGGGGTGTTTCTACTGTCTGGGCATTGTAGAACCTCAGGAAACATGACAGGTGCTCAGAAAGTCAAAGTGCATAAATTAATTGTTTTGTACCATAGTTTGTAAACGCTATAACTTTTACCCAAACCAATAAATATACACTTATTGCATTTTTTTTTAATCAAAGACATGTAGAACAATAAATTTAGAGAAAAATTTATATAGAAATGTAGTTTTAATTGAAAAATTTAACAACAGAAAGTGAAAATTTTGGTCAATTTTGATTAATATAAAAAAAATTAAAAATGTCAGCAGCAATGAAATACCACCAAATGAAAGCTCTATTAGTGAGAAGAAAAGGAGGTAAAATTCATTTGGGTGGTAAGTAGTATGACCGAGCAATAAACCGTGAAAGTAGTGTAGGGCAGAATTGTAAAAAGTGGTCTGGTCATTAAGGGGGTTTAAGCTAGGGGAGCTGAGCTGGTTAAGGAATAAAACATTTTTGCATCGCCGCTTCCTAAGACCCATAACTTTTTTATTTCTATGGATTTGTGTGAGGGCTTGAATTTTTGAGCATTTGAATGTTTTTTTGGGTGGCATTTAAGTTACGGTAAGTTTTTTTTTGTTGTTTTTTTTTTTACGGCGTTCACAGTAGGGAATAATTTACATGATATTTCATGTAGTGCAGGTCGTTACAGGCGATACCAAACATTTTTTATTTATTTTTTATTTATTTTTATTGGAAAGCGTATTTTCAATTGAAAAAAGTGTGTTTTTTTATTTTTACTGGAATTTCTTTTATTTAATGTGGTTTTTTGTACTTATTTTTACCACTTAACAGACAACATTTTGATTGATTTTAAAATGCACTATCCCTATAGTGCATTGCATTTTAATGTCAGTGCTATGTTGACATTGACCAGCAGGCTGTACGAGAGAGGCACAGCCTGCTGGAAACTAGTCAAGACTGGTTTGGGGCCTACATCAGACCCCAGCCAGCCTTCACACGCATCGGCACCCCATGATCGTATTTGCGGGTGCCGAGGAGACCGAGGGAGTCCACTCCTTCTGTCAGCACTTTACATAAGGCAGGTGCCATTGCGGTGGCATATAATGCGTTAAACAACCCGGCTCGGCACTCCTGCTGGTCTGGGCTGCTTGAGCAGGAGCTGAGCCCCTGCTGCACAGGGGGACCCATGCAGCACTTATACTGGGCCACCGTAAAAAAAATGGTGGCCCAGGCTAAGGTCCCTTAGTGACTGCTGTAAAAGGCATATGGGTGGTCACTAAGTGGTTAATTGCAAAGTCATTCCTTGCCATAAAAATTGCATTTCAGCCCTGCCACAAATTGATCTGCTAACATTATTTCGGTGATCATCTCATTAGCTCAGGAGAAAGTGTTACCAAGGATAAGGCTGCTGATATTACTCTATAATGCTGATTGAATTAGAAAAGCAGGCTGGTTGCTTTAAAAGGGGGTGATGTTTGAATTCATTGTCTTCTTCTGTTAACTATGGTTACCTCCAAAAAGATACACGCATTCATCATTGCTGGTGACAAGGTCACAGGCATGGACATTGCTACTTGTAATGGTATGGCAACGTGGTCAGGTTTCCTAATGCAATTTTGGAAGCCAAAATCAGGAATTAATTTAAAAAAAAGAGAGATTGCATGTTCCCTTTATACTTTCTCTTCTTTTGTATTCCACTCCTGAGTTTGGCTTACTAAACTGCATTAGGATATCTAAATGTGTGGCCATACCCTAAGATTGCGTCTAAGTCAACCATTTATCAGATCGATAACGTCAAGGAGATAGGTTCAATTGCTGTTAAGAAGGCTTTAGTGCCAGAACTAAAGATGAGTGCCTCTTCTAAAGAGGAGTCGACTATGGGATCAATTTACCACCAGCGCACAGCTTGCTCAGAAATGGCAGGTGTGGGTGCATATATAAGGTGATTGCTTTTAGAGGATGGTCTGTCATCAAGAAGGGCAACAAAGAAGCCATTTTTCTAAAAAAAAAAAAAAAAAGGGACAGACTAACATTCTGCAGGAAGTGCGGCAATTAGACTGCAGTGCACTGGGGTAAAGTTATTTTCTCTTTTGAAACACTTTTTGACCGTTTGGGACATCTGGAAAAATGATTTGAGAAGAAAAGTTGAGTGCTACCATGAGCATAGAAACATAGAATGTGTCGGCTGATAACCATTTGGCCCATCTAGTCTGCCCAATATACTGAATACTATGGATAGCCCCTGGCCCTATCTTATATGAAGGATGGCCTTATGCCTATCCCATGCATGCTTAAACTCCTCCACTGTATTTGCAGCTACCACTTCTGCAGGAAGGCTATTCCATGCATCCACTACTCTCTCAGTAAAGTAATACTTCCTTATATTACTTTTAAACCTTTGCCCCTCTAATTTAAAACGATGTCCTCTTGTGGTAGTTTTTCTTCTTTTAAATATTATCTCCTCTTTTACCTTGTTGATTCCCTATGTCATGCCACCACTAGTAAAACATCCTGAAACCATTAATGTGTGGGGTTGATAATTATCCAAGGGAGTGATCTTGCTTACACTATTTTGTCTTTGAACATAGCCATGAATAAAGAATGGTGTTTAAACCCCCTCCAAGAGCAGCTTCTCCCAATGATTCATACAGGGAACAATTTGATGAACAGTACTTTTCCCCAGCATGATAGAACATTATGTCACATAAAAAGTGAGCAAAACATTGAAAATTTGGGCTCCATACTCAGGAAACTCCCCGCATCTCAATCTCACTGAGAACCTGTGGTCAATCCTCAAAAAGCGAGAGTACAAAAAGAAAACAGAAATTGGGATAATCTCCAAGAACTGAAAAGGCAAGAATGGGAAAGCTGATATCCAGCATGCCAGGGAGAATTAAAAAAAAGCCTTGATAAAGAAGGGCACACACTGTAAATATTGAGTCTTTCCATAAACCTGATGGGGGAGATTTGCCAAAACTGATGCAAAGGAAAACTGCCTTAGGGTACTTTCACATTTGCATATGCAAACGGATATCATTTGTAGACAGATCTGGATGCGGATCCGTCTGACAAATGCATTGAAATTCCGGATCCATCTCTCCGGTGTCATCTGTAAAAACTGATCCGCAGACCTTGAAACCGGATCCGGTTTTCTGGAACACTTGGTACTGGATCCGGCATTAATACATTTCAATGAGAATTAATGCCGGATCAAGCATTTCGGCAAGTGTTTGGCCGGAAAAAATACTGCAGCATACTGCAGTATTTTCTCCGGCCAAATACTGAAAGAGGGACTGAACTGAAGACATCCTGATGCATACTGAACGGATCGCTCTCCATTCAGAATGCATTAGGATAAAACTGAAGCGATTTTTTTCTGGTATTGAGCCCCTGTGATGGAACTCAATACCAGAAAAGAATAACGCTAGTGTGAAAGTACCCTTAGTTGCCCATGCTAACCAGATTCTGCCTTTCATTTTTCAAAGCTCCTTTTGAAAATAAAGGTGGAATCTGGTTGCTATGGGCAACTAAACCATTTTTCCTCTACACCAGTTTGTCAATAGTTAAAAAAAAATTAAATGCTTACCATGCCATAGAAACATCTGACAAAAAGGTAGAAAAACACAGTAGCAACACTTTTTTGTGAAAATCATTGTCAAAACTATATATATTTATAAACGTGGGGGAAAAAAAGCACAGCATCACTGGCTCCAGGTGTTGCTCCAAGTCACTTTATTCAGACAGTCATGTCCACTACAAATATATGCAACGTGTTGTACTGCCAAAACATTGCATATATTTGGAACCTGCAATGCTGTGGTCTTTTTTCCTCATTTGTATACTCTGGATGTTCATCTAGTGGACACTGGCACAGTAGGCGGAAATCCCAGTAATGATTTTCTTTGTATATATATATATATATGTGTGTGTGTGTGTATGTATGTGTGTATATATATAAAAATGGCTACAATCAGTAGAGATAGGGTGCACGTTCCTGGGGAATCGACTTCTTCCCCCACCAATGTATCCAGAAAATGGACGGCACTCCAGTTAGATGAAATTAAGCAATTCCTTTATTCAACCATCCGGTGCAAAATTTTGGCTCTAAAATGAGCCTTTTCCAGGCAGAGATACAATGTGAGTACAAGCAAATATATAAGTGAGTCAATCAATGTGCAGATCATGTGACCACACCCCGCCCAGTGGGTGTGTTTACAAAAATGTCAGTGACAGGGTAACAAGCAAAAACAATAAAAGCAGTGAAACAACAAGTGATAAGGCAAAGAACAGGAATATACATGTCCCATAATTGCATACATCATGTAAATATAGGGACAGACCCATCGATCTGGCACAAGAGACCAATTGATGGATGCTCCCAGTGTACATAAGGCAAACAAGGGGCGGAGCAGGGACGAGGGGCATATTCCATACGGCTATTCAGCGTTGTGTACGCACCAGTGCACAGGCGCGGCGCTACACCAATCCGGGACCAGTGGTAGGAAGACGTCAAGCATCATCAGAGCTGGCCAGTGCTCTTACGTCATCACAACGCCATTCATTGCAGCGCATGCCCAGTGCCATCTGTTCTCGGAACGCCATCTTTAGCACTGGAGGAATGCCCATGCCCCATGTATCACTATGTGCAAGCATCAGACCTGTTGTAGAATAGAGTATAGCAATCTGGACCAGTAGGGACAGCGTAAAAACCAGGGTGCCCACATGCTATACCCAAGTATCAACCTATAACACCCACGGTGAGCCGCGGTGTAGGAACAGGTATATAACGAGGGTGTCATATCGCAACCATACTCAGGAGGGTTCTCCTCCTACAGGAACACAGATGCCACAGGGGGCAGATCCAACCAGCTAGAATGGAGAATCTGGGTAACACCATCAAGGCTGATGTGACAGGATATATATATGGGTCCCAAGGTGTTCGCCGGGTCCGGCAGTACAAAATGTGCGAATACATAAAATAAAAAAATTGAATACATAATAATAAAAATGTATAGCCCATAGGAATGACACCCCCCCCCCCCCCCCCCGCATATGATGCTGCGTCCACTTCATCCACATGCTCCTTCCCTCAAAGTGCTGAATATAAGTGAACTGTGAAAAAACAGAGAACAGAAAAAATATAAATATATATTTGAAACTGTTGAAACAAAGAATCTTGAAATAAATAAATACACTCCCCTAGTGTGTACACAGGACACTGAAAAGCAGCCCGACGATCAGAGGAGGCAAGCCACACCTCATACCACATCACCAAAATTGAATTCTATGTTTAACCCATTTGGTCTTAAACTGTCCAATCTATGAATCCAACTTAGTTCCCTGCGCTTGAGTAACCTTGACCTGTCACCCCCACGTCTGGGCTGAGGTATATGATCGAGGATCCAAAACCTCAAATCACCCTCCTTGTGACTCGCCTCAGAGAAATGCTTGGATACCGGTAGATCCAAACGCTTCTTCCGACTTCTCAGACGATGGTTGTTCAAACGGGTTTTAAGGTCGGTCGTCGTTTCGCCCACGTAGAGCAAGTTACACGGGCATGATAACACATAACTAACGTAACTTGAGTTACATGTGAGATGAAACAAAATGTTGTGAGACTCGCCTGTGCTGGGATGCACAAATGTTTTCCATTTTCGGAAAAAAGGAATCACTTAATTTCATCTAACTGGAGTGCCGTCCATTTTCTGTATATATATATATATATATATATATATATATATATATATACAAACCGGATTCCAAAAAAGTTGGGACACTATACAAATCGTGAATAAATACTGAATGCAATGATGTGGAGGTGCCAACTTCTAATATTTTATTCAGAATAGAACATAAATCATGGAACAAAAGTTTAAACTGAGAAAATGTACCATTTTAAGGGAAAAATATGTTGAATCAGAATTTCATGGTGTCAACAAATCCCCAAAAAGTTGGGACAAGGCCATTTTCACCACTGTGTGGCATCTCCCCTACTTCTTACAACACTCAACAGACGTCTGGGGACCGAGGAGACCAGTTTCTCAAGTTTAGAAATAGGAATGCTCTCCCATTCTTGTCTAATACAGGCCTCTAACTGTTCAATAGTCTTGGGCCTTCTTTGTTGCACCTTCCTCTTTATGATGCGCCAAATGTTCTCTATAGGTGAAAGATCTGGACTGCAGACTGGCCATTTCAGTACCCGGATGCTTCTCCTACGCAGCCATGATGTTGTGATTGATGCAGAATGTGGTCTTACATTATCTTGTTGAAAAATGCAGGGTCTTCCCTGAAAGAGATGACATCTGGATGGGCGCATATGTTGTTCTAGAACCTGAATATATTTTTCTGCATTGATGGTGCCTTTCCAGACATGCAAGCTGCCCATGCCACACGCACTCATGCAACCCCATACCATCAGAGATGCAGGCTTCTGAACTGAGCGTTGATAACAACTTGGGTTGTCCTTGTCCTCTTTGGTCCAGATGACATGGCGTCCCAGATTTCCAAAAAGAACTTTGAATCGTGACTCGTCTGACCACAGAACAGTCTTCCATTTTGCCACACTCCATTTTAAATGATCCCTGGCCCAGTGAAAACGCCTTAGCTTGTGGATCTTGCTTAGAAATGGCTTCTTCTTTGCACTGTAGAGTTTCAGCTGGCAACGGCGGATGGCACGGTGGATTGTGTTCACTGACAATGGTTTCTGGAAGTATTCCTGAGCCCATTCTGTGATTTCCTTTACAGTAGCATTCCTGTTTGTGGTGCAGTGTCGTTTAAGGGCCCAGAGATCACGGGCATCCAGTATGGTTTTACTGCCTTGACCCTTACGCACAGAGATTGTTCCAGATTCTCTGAATCTTCGGATGATGTTATGCACAGTTGATGATGATAGATGCAAAGTCTTTGCAATTTTTCGCTGGGTAACACCTTTCTGATATTGCTCCACTATATTTCTGTGCAACATTGTGGGAATTGGTGATCCTCTACCCATCTTGGCTTCTGAGAGACACTGCCACTCTGAGAAGCTCTTTTTATACCCAATCATGTTGCCAATTGACCTAATTAGTGTTAATTGGTCTTCCAGCTCTTCGTTATGCTCAAACTTACTTTTTCCAGCCTCTTATTGCTACTTGTCCCAACTTTTTCGGATTTGTTGACACCGTGAAATTTTGAATCAATGTATTTTTCCTTTAAAATGATACAATTACTCGGATTAAACGTTTGATCTGTCATCTACTTTCTATTACAAATAAAATATTGACATTTGCCATCTCCACATCATTGCATTCAGTTTTTATTCACGATTTGTATAGTGTCCCAACTTTTTGAGAATCCGGTTTGAATATATATACAGTACAGACCAAAAGTTTGGACACACCTTCTCATTCAAAGAGTTTTCTTTAGTTTTCATGACTATAAAAATTGTAGATTCACACTGAAGGCATCAAAACTATGAATTAACACATGTGGAATTATATACATAACAAAAAAGTGTGAAACAACTGAAAATATGTCATATTGTAGGTTCTTCAAAGTAGCCACCTTTTGCTTTGATTACTGCTTTGCACACTCTTGGCATTCTCTTGATGAGCTTCAAGAGGTAGTCACCTGAAATGGTCTTCCAACAGTCTTGAAGTAGTTCCCAGAGATGCTTAGCACTTGTTGGCCCTTTTGCCTTCACTCTGCGGTCCAGTTCACCCCAAACCATCTCGATTGGGTTCAGGTCTAGTGACTGTGGAGGCCAGGTCATCTGGCGCAGCACCCCATCACTCTCCTTCATGGTCAAATAGCTCTTACACATCCTGGAAGTGTGTTTGGGGTCATTGTCCTGTTGAAAAATAAATGATGGTCCAACTAAATGCAAACCGGATGGAATAGCATGCCGCTGCAAGATGCTGTGGTAGCCATGCTGGTTCAGTATGCCTTCAATTTTGAATAAATCCCCAACAGTGTCACCAGCAAAGCACCCCCACACCATCACACCTCCTCCTCCATGCATCACGGTGGGAACCAGGCATGTCGAGTCCATCCGTTCACTTTTCTGCGTCGCACAAAGACACGAAGGTTGGAACCAAAGATCTCAAATTTGGACTCATCAGACCAAAGCACATACAGGGAGTGCAGAATTATTAGGCAAGTTGTATTTTTGAGGATTAATTTTATTATTGAACAACAACCATGTTCTCAATGAACCCAAAAAACTCATTAATATCAAAGCTGAATATTTTTGAAAGTTGTTTTTAGTTTGTTTTTAGTTTTAGCTATTTTAGGGGGATATCTGTGTGTGCAGGTGACTATTACTGTGCATAATTATTAAGCAACTTAACAAAAAACTAATATATACCCATTTCAATTATTTATTTTTACCAGTGAAACCAATATAACATCTCAACATTCACAAATATACATTTATGACATTCAAAAACAAAACAAAAACAAATCAGTGACCAATATAGCCACCTTTCTTTGCAAGGACACTCAAAAGCCTGCCTTCCATGGATTCTGTCAGTGTTTTGATCTGTTCACCATCAACATTGCGTGCAGCAGCAACCACAGCCTCCCAGACACTGTTCAGAGAGGTGTACTGTTTTCCCTCCTTGTAAATCTCACATTTGATGATGGACCACAGGTTCTCAATGGGGTTCAGATCAGGTGAACAAGGAGGCCATGTCATTAGATTTTCTTCTTTTATACCCTTTCTTGCCAGCCACGCTGTGGAGTACTTGGACGCGTGTGATGGAGCATTGTCCTGCATGAAAATCATGTTTTTCTTGAAGGATGCAGACTTCTTCCTGTACCACTGCTTGAAGAAGGTGTCTTCCAGAAACTGGCAGTAGGACTGGGAGTTGAGCTTGACTCCATCCTCAACCCGAAAAGGCCCCACAAGCTCATCTTTGATGATACCAGCCCAAACCAGTACTCCACCTCCACCTTGCTGGCGTCTGAGTCGGACTGGAGCTCTCTGCCCTTTACCAATCTAGCCACGGGCCCATCCATCTGGCCCATCAAGACTCACTCTAATTTCATCAGTCCATAAAACCTTAGAAAAATCAGTCTTGAGATATTTCTTGGCCCAGTCTTGACGTTTCAGCTTGTGTGTCTTGTTCAGTGGTGGTCGTCTTTCAGCCTTTCTTACCTTGGCCATGTCTCTGAGTATTGCACACCTTGTGCTTTTGGGCACTCCAGTGATGTTGCAGCTCTGAAATATGGCCAAACTGGTGGCAAGTGGCATCTTGGCAGCTGCACGCTTGACTTTTCTCAGTTCATGGGCAGTTATTTTGCGCCTTGGTTTTTCCACACGCTTCTTGCGACCCTGTTGACTATTTTGAATGAAACGCTTGATTGTTCGATGATCACGCTTCAGAAGCTTTGCAATTTTAAGAGTGCTGCATCCCTCTGCAAGATATCTCACTATTTTAGACTTTTCTGAGCCTGTCAAGTCCTTCTTTTGACCCATTTTGCCAAAGGAAAGGAAGTTGCCTAATAATTATGCACACCTGATATAGGGTGTTGATGTCATTAGACCACACCCCTTCTCATTACAGAGATGCACATCACCTAATATGCTTAATTGGTAGTAGGCTTTCGAGCCTATACAGCTTGGAGTAAGACAACATGCATAAAGAGGATGATGTGGTCAAAATACTCATCTGCCTAATAATTCTGCACTCCCTGTATTTCCACTGGTCTAATGTCCATTCCTTGTGTTCTTTAGCCCAAACAAGTCTCTTCTGCTTGTTGCCTGTCCTTAGCAGTGGTTTCCTAGCAGATATTCTACCATGATGGCCTGATTCACACAGTATCCTCTTAACAGTTGTTCTAGAGATGTGTCTGCTGCTAGAACTCTGTGTGGCATTGACCTGGTCTCTAATCTGAGCTGCTGTTAACCTGCAATTTCTGAGGCTGGTGACTCGGATGAACTTATCCTCCGCAGCAGAGGTGACTCTTGGTCTTCCTTTCCTGGGGCGGTCCGCATGTGAGTCAGTTTCTTTGTAGCGCTTGATGGTTTTTGTGACTGCACTTGGGAACACTTTGAAAGTTTTCCCAATTTTTCGGACTGACTGACCTTCATTTCTTAAAGTAATGATGGCCACTCGTTTTTATTTACTTATCAGCTTTTTTCTTGCCATAATACAAATTCTAACAGTCTATTCAGTAGGACTATCAGCTGTGTATCCACCTGACTTCTCCACAACGCAACTGATGGTCCCAACCCCATTTATAAGGCAAGAAATCCCACTTATTAAACCTGACAGGGCACACCTGTGAAGTGAAAACCATTTCAGGTGACTACCTCTTGAAGCTCATCAAGAGAATGCCAAGAGTGTGCAAAGCAGTAATCAAAGCAAAAGGTGGCTACTTTGAAGAACCTACAATATGACATATTTTCAGTAGTTTCACACTTTTTTGTTATGTATATAATTCCACGTGTGTAAATTCATAGTTTTGATGCCTTCAGTGTGAATCTACAATTTTCATAGTCATGAAAATAAAGAAAACTCTTTGAATGAGAAGGTGTGTCCAAACTTTTGGTCTGTACTGTATATATATATATATATATATATATATATACAAACACACACAGATGTAGCAGAGTTAACACACACTTGTTGAGCTATCACATCTAGTTAATGCGCTATGACTCTGACAATTAACACGGAAAACTTCTAGATGGGCTGAGAGTAAGGCCTCTTCCACAGGACCATATGGCTTTTTCAGTATTTTGCGGTGTACAAAAAACGGATCCACCAAAAATACAGATGTCCGTGTGCATTCCGTTTTTTGCGGAACGGAACAGCTGGCTCCTGATAGAACAGTACTATCCTTGTCCGTTATCCGGACAATAATAGGACATGTTCTATCTTTGAACGGAACGGAAACTGAAGGCATACGGAGTACCTTCCGTTTTTTTTGCGGATTCACTGAAATGAATGGTTCCGTATACGAAACACAAAAAACGGAATGTAAAGGAAAAAGAGGCAATTGCGGACATGTGCAAGAGGCAATTGCGGACAAGAATAGGCATTTCTATGGGGGTGTCGGCCGGGTGTATTGCGAACCCCGATTTGCGGATCCGCAATGCACTACAGACATGTGAATGGACCCTAAGGGTCCATTCACACGTCAGCATTTTTCCTTTCCAGATTTACATTCCATTTTTTGCGGATCTGTGTTTCCGGAAATACCGGATAGTACAGGTGCCATTTTATTGTGCTTTTGGTGTTGTTCAGAGCTGTGTGAGAAACCTTTGCTTGGTTGCCATAGTTTTCTTCCTATTTCTCAGCGATCATCATGGCAGACCTTATAGATAAAGTACTATTTCACTTGATTCTTTCTCGGCGATTCAGACGGCAGTCAGCGATGCTGGATGAGAAACCGGTGAGAAAGAGGAGACTGCAGTGGGTGTATCCCATTGTTGCTTAGCGCCTTTACAAAGGACAATTTCATACCTTGTATAACGAGCTGCAACGTGACCCCATCAAATTAAAAAACTATTGCCGGATGTCCATGGAAGCATTTGATCACCTGCTGGTCTGTCTTCATCCTGACCTTACCTTTATGGACACCAGTATGAGGTGCAGCATCGCAGCAGAGCAAAGGTTGATAGTCACCTTGAAGTAAGTGAACTTTATCATTTTAATTAATACTATATATTGAATATTAACTTATGTAAATTAATATTAAAACATACAGTCGGGTCCATAAATTTTGGGACATCGACACAATTGTAACATTGTTGGCTCTATACATCACCACAATGGATTTGAAATGAAACGAACAAGATGTGCATTAACTGCAGACTGTCGGCTTTAATTTGAGGGTATTTACATCCAAATCAGGTGAACGGTGTAGGAATTACAACATTTTGCATATGTGCCTCCCACTTGTTAAGGAACCAAAAGTAATGGGACAATTGGCTTCTCAGCTGTTCCATGGCCAGGTGTGTGTTATTCCCTCATTATCCTAATTACAATGAGCAGATAAAAGGTCCAGAGTTTATTTCAAGTGTGCTATTTGCATTTGGAATCTGTTGCTGTCAACTCTCAAGATCAGATCCAAAGAGCTGTCACTATCAGGGAAGCAAGCTAGCATTAGGCTGGAAAAAAAACAAAAACATCAGAGAGATAGCAAAAACATTAGGCGTGGCTAAAACAACAGTTTTGAACATTCTTAAAAAGAACGAACGCACCAGTGAGCTCAGCAACACCAAAAGACCCAGAAGACCACGGAAAACAACTGTGGTGGATGACCGAAGAATTATTTGCCTGGTGAAGAAAACACCCTTCACAACAGTTGGCCAGATCAAGAACACTCTCCAAGAGGTAGGTGTATGTGTGTCAAAGTCAACAATCAAGAGAAAACTTCACCAGAGTGAATACAGAGGGTTCACTACAAGATGTAAACTATTGGTGAGCCTCAAAAACAGGAAGGCCAGATTAGAGTTTGCCAAACGACATCTAAAAAAGCCTTCACAGTTCTGGAACAACATCCTATGGACAGATGAGACCAAGATCAACTTGTGCCAGAGTAATGGGAAGAGAAGAGTATTGAGAAGGAAAGGAACTGCTCATGATCCTAAGCATACCACCTCATCAGTGAAGCATAGTGGTGGTAGTGTCATGGCGTGGGCATGTATAGCTGCCAATGGAACTGGTTCTCTTGTATTTATTGATGATGTGACTGCTGACAAAAGCAGCTGGATGAATTCTTAAGTGTTTCGGGCAATATTATCTGCTTGTATTCAGCCAAATGCTTCAGAACTCATTGGACGGCGCTTCACAGTGCAGATGGACAATAACCCAAAGCATGCTGCAAAAGCAACCAAAGAGTTTTTTAAGGGAAATAAGTGGAATATTATGCATAGGCCAAGTCAATCACCTGACCTGAATCCGATTGAACATGCATTTCACTTGCTGAAGACAAAACTGAAGGGGAAATGCCCCAGAAACAAGCAGGAACTGAAGACAGTTGCAGTAGAGGCCTGGCAGAGCATCACCAGGGATGAAACCCAGCGTCTGGTGATATCTATGCGTTCCAGACTTCAGGCTGTAATTGACTGCAAAGGATTTGCAACCAAGTATTAAAAAGTGAAAGTTTGATTTATGATTATTATTCTGTCCCATTACTTTTGGTTCCTTAACAAGTGGGAGGCACATATGCAAACTATTGTAATTCCTACACCGTTCACCTGATTTGGATGTCAATACCCTCAAATTAAAGCTGACAGTCTGCAGTTAAAGCGCATCTTGGTTTTTTTCATTTCAAATCCATTGTGGTGGTGTATAAAGCTGTATTTTTTCTATATTTTTTTTTTAGATTCCTTGCAACCGGAAACTCATTTGCATCTTTGCATTTCAAGTTTCTCCTTGGGATCTCAAACAGCTTTCTCAAAAGTTTCTCCTTGGGAGCCAAACAGCTCTCCGCCTGGGGCCCAGCCGCCACTACATTTACCCAGTGTGCAGTTAGGGAGATATAGCGTCCCTGGCCGTGCTTACTGGTCCACGTATCTGTGGTTAGGTGGACCTTGCCACAGATGGCGTTGTGCAGTGCACACTTGATTTTATCGGATACTTGGTTGTGCAGGGAAGGCACGGCTCTCTTGGATTATCCGGCTGGGAACAACATACTGTGGGACAGCAAGCGACATGAGCTGTTTGAAGCTGTCTGTGTCCACCAGCCTAAATGACAGCATTTCATAGGCCAGTAGTTTAGAAATGCTGGCATTCAGGGCCAGGGATCGAGGGTGGCTAGGTGGGAATTTACGCTTTCTCTCAAATGTTTGTGAGATGGAGAGCTGAATGACATGGTTGAGATGCTTGGTGACGGAGGTGGTGGTGTTGGTGGTATATCCCCTGTTTGCTGGGCGGCAGGTGCCAATGTTCCTCCAGAGGCGGAGGAAGAGGCCGAGGCGGCAGCAGCAGAAGAGGCCGAGGCGGCAGCAGCAGAAGAGGTAGCAGGGGGAGCCTGAGTGACTTCCTTGGTTTTA
Source organism: Bufo gargarizans (assembly GCF_014858855.1). Classification (NCBI taxonomy): domain Eukaryota; kingdom Metazoa; phylum Chordata; class Amphibia; order Anura; family Bufonidae; genus Bufo; species Bufo gargarizans. Next base: position 77,231,967 of record NC_058082.1, on the reverse strand, counting down.
AGGTGTTTACTCCACTGCAGTTCATGCTTTGCATGCAGGTGCCTGGTCATGCAGGTTGTGCTAAGGTTCAGAACGTTAATGCCTCGCTTCAGGCTCTGATGGCACAGCGTGCAAACCACTCGGGTCTTGTCGTCAGCACATTGTTTGAAGAAGTGCCATGCCAGGGAACTCCTTGAAGCTGCCTTTGGGGTGCTCGGTCCCAGATGTCGGCGGTCAGTAGCAGGCGGAGTCTCTTGGCGGCAGGTGTTCTGCTTTTGCCCACTGCTCCCTCTTTTGCTACGCTGTTGGCTCGGTCTCACCACTGCCTCTTCCTCCGAACTGTGAAAGTCAGTGGCACGACCTTCATTCCATGTGGGGTCTAGGACCTCATTGTCCCCTGCATCGTCTTCCACCCAGTCTTGATCCCTGACCTCCTGTTCAGTCTGCACACTGCAGAAAGACGCAGCAGTTGGCACCTGTGTTTCGTCATCATCAGAGACATGCTGAGGTGGTATTCCCATGTCCTCATCATCAGGAAACATAAGTTGTTGTGCGTCAGTGCATTCTATGTCTTCCACCGCTGGATAACTTGAGGTGGAAGAGACTGCTGCATAACTTGAGGCTCAGACAGTTTCCCTGGTATGCATGGGGGTGATGTGACAGACTGATGGGCTTGGTTTTCAGGCGCCATCTGTGCGCTTTCTGCAGAAGACTGGGTGGGAGATAATGTGAACGTGCTGGATCCACTGTCGGCCACCCAATTGACTAATGCCTGTACCTGCTCAGGCCTTACCATCCTTAGAACGGCATTGGGCCCCACCAAATATCACTGTAAATTCTGGCGGCTACTGGGACCTGAGGTAGTTGGTAAACTAGGACACGTGGCTGTGGCAGAATGGCCACGTCCTCTCCCAGCACCAGAGGGTCCACTAACACCACCACGACCATGTCCGCGTCCGCGTCCCTTACTAGATGTTTTCCTCATTGTTACCAATCACCACAATAAGAAAAATATTATTTGGGCCAATGTATTGAATTCAAATTCAGGCCTTTTTTTACAGACACCTAACACTATCTGGCTATCTATTTAGGTACCGTATTACACTAATAAAGGCACAGCAGTAACGACAGATTTAGCTGAATATAAATTTGAGGCCTATTATTTAGGTGCTGGGTGACAGGTATACGTTTACAGACAGAATTAGACTTGGAATTGCACAGTAGCGTGTGTGTGAAGTTATTGAGAAAGGCCCCATCTGCACCTTGAATCTAATATACCCTTTTAGGGATAGATTTAAAGTAGGCCTGATACAGCAGAAACCACTAATTTAGAGAATTGCTAAGTTGGGAATTGTATTTCAACCCAGAACAAAAACTGTGCTTTGACGGACACTAAATAACTTGACCAGCCACAGCAATAACCACAGATTTAGATGAATATAAATTTGAGGCCTATTATTTAGGCGCTGGGTGACAGGTATGAACTATACAGTTCGGGTTCGCTCATCCCTAATCACCGGCACTAATGTGCAGGCTTCTGTGCTGACCTAGCTAAAAAGGCTAGGGCAGTGCTAAAGCCGGCCCTTCAGAGCTGATGGTGTCACCAAACACACTGCTTGCCGGAAGCATGTTGTTTTAACAAAAGGAGCCCTTTCCATGCGCGATCAAGTGCAGGGCAAAGGAGAGCATCGGAGCATGAAGTGCTCCGATACTCTTGTCAGGGGGGCTGCCTAGGTGAATTTATGGATATGTCCGGGTCAGCTCTGAACCTAAAATGGGGGGGGGGGAACATGATAATTTCTACTGTTTACTCAAGCTCAATTGGGGACCACAATTTGTGGCCAGGACGGATCAACTTGAATGGGTCTGCGATCCATCCGCACCGCAAATAAATATACATTTTTTTTGCAGTGTGGAGGCACAGACAGAAACACCACGGAAGCACTCCATAATGCTTCCGTGGGTTTCCAATCCGTGCTTCCATTCCACATCTTCCGGATAGCAGACCCATTCAAGTGAATAAGTCCGCATCCATGATACAGGGTGCATGCATATTGCGGACCTGCTGTTTTTGGGCCACAATACGGCCACGGCCTGGCAACAGCCATGTACATGATGCCTTATTATAATTGAAAAATGTTTTTTTCTAAAATATTATTTCATAATAATGACCTAAACAGATAATAGGTCATCAATATTAAAAACATACTTTTTTAAAGTATTATATTTTTAAAGATAAAAAACATACGAAATAGTAACAATATAATATTTTTTTTATTATAACAAAAAAAATTAATAAATTACAAAGCGAATAATTCCCTTGAATAAGGGCCAGGGGTGTGAACTATTGTGGGGTCTGGTGTGTTTACCACTTTGTGTGGCTTTTGAGGCCCAGCAAACTGATCAATTAACAAGGCCACTGCAGAAATGCACCGCCTTTTAAAGCCACTTCTTCCTTGCTGTCAGATCGATTCCGATTTAGATATTTGAGAATCTAAATCGGAATCGATCTGAGGAAGTAGCCTTCGTCTGCAAGATGAACGGCAAACTGGTGCTGCAACAACTGGGGTCCTTTCTGCAGTGGCCTCAGTGATGTCTTCAGTAATAGGAATAGCTTCTATTGGCTCTGAAGGCTGGAGCATTTCTGTTGCAGAAGCTTCTCCAGGCATACAGTGCATATAAAAAGTCTACACACCCCTGTTAAAATGTCAGGTTTCTGTGATGTAAAAAAATGAGACAAAGTTTAATCATTTTCAGAACTTTTTCCATCTTTAATGTGACCTATAAACTTTACAACTCAATAAAAAAAAACTGAAATCTTTTATGTAGAGGGAAGAAAAAATATAAAAATAAAATAATATGGCACACTATTAAACTAATACTTTGTTGAAGCACCTTTTGATTTTATTACAGCACTAAGTCTTTTTGGGTATGAGTCTATCAGCATGGCACATTTTGACTTGGCAAGATTTGCCCACTCTTCTTTGCATAAACACTCCAAATCTGTCAGATTGCGAGGGCATCTCCTGTGCACAGCCCTCTTCAGATCACCCCACAGATTTTCAATCAGATTCAGGTCTTGGCTCTGGCTGGGCCATTCCAAAACTTTCATCTTCTTCTGGTGAAGCCATTTCTTTGTTGATTTGGATGTTTGCTTTGGGTCGTTGTCATGCTAAAAGATAAAGTTCCTCTTTATGTTCTGCTTTCTAGCAGAAGGCTGAAGGTTTTGTGCCAATATTGACTGGTATTTGGAACTGTTCATAATTCCCTCTAGCTTAACTATGGCCCCAGTTCAAGGTAAAGAAAAACTGCCCCAAAGCATGATGCTGCCACCACCATGCTTCACTGTGGGTATGGTGTTCTTTTGGTGATGTGCAGTGTTGTTTTTGCGCCAAACATATATTTTGGAATTATGCCCAACTAGTTCAACCTTGGTTACATCAGACCATAACACTTTTTCCCCACATGCTTTTGGAAGACTTCAGATGTGTTTTTGCAAAATGTAGTCTGGCTTGGATGTTTTTCTTCGTAAGAAAAGGCTTTTGTTTAGCCACTCTACCCCATAGCCCAGACATATGAAGAATATGGGAGATTGTTGTCACATGTACCACACAGCCAGTACTTGCCAGATATTGCTGCAGCTCCATTAATGTTGCTATAGGCCTCTTGGTAGCCTCCCAGACCAGTTTTCTTCTAGTCTTTTCATCAATTTTGGAGGGATGTCCAGTTCTTGGTAATGTCCCTGTCGTGCCAAATTTTCTCCACTTGATGATGACTCTCTGTTGACCATGACTTTTGCTGTGGGATGCGACTAAGAAAATTTCAGGAAAGACCAACTAGAGCAGCTGAACTTTATTGATCAGTTAATCAGAGGCACTTAAAATGATGGCAGGTGTATGCTGACTCCTATTTCACATGATTGCTTAATTCTGAACACAGCTACATCCCCAGTTATAACCACATTATTTTTGTTTTTTTGTTTTCTTCCCTCCACCTAAAAGATTTCAGTTTGTTTTTCAATTGAGTGGTACAGTTTATAGGTCACATTAAAGGTGGAAAAAGTTCTGAAATGATTTTACTTTGTCTCATTTTTTTACAGCACAGAAACCTGACATTTTAACAGGGGTGTGTAGACTTTTTATATCCACTGTATATCTATTCTTATAGTCTCTTCCACACATGTATTTATTTTTGTGTAGGATGTTGTTGTGGCACATGTGGTCCGTTGCGGGCATCCTCCATTGTATGAATTTTTGCTGGTGATTGCCTTTAGCAACGGACCACATGAGGAGGATTTTCTCACCCGGTTATAAATACGCTACAGTATTTGGGGTTCTGAGAACTTCCTCCCATTTAGGCCACTTTATTTAGTGATTTGGTTTTGTTATATGTATGGAATGTGCCGGTTTTCATCTTTGGAAACATTCTGGTGCACCTGGTAGCCTGCATCACATGAGCTTGTTATAGGTGGGGCTCACAGCTTCCTCCCTCCTCCCATTGTATTTGTGATCCTACTTTGGAGGTTTTTGGGAGTTTTGGCTGTGAGTCGGACTTTTGCACCTATCAGACAGTGTTTACATACTACAGGTAGGTTAGCGTTAGATCTCACGCTACACTGAGATACCTTGACGATGTGCACGGGCTCCAATATGTTCTTGACCGGAATATATTGGCTAAAATCTCATTTTTAACACTAGCGTGAGGGTTTAGCTATATATTATAATTTGCATATTGTTGTAGTGCACCTTTTGCAGTAAGTTATCTATTCTTATAGTCTCATCCACATGTATCCATTTTTGTGTAGGATGTTGTTGTGGCACATGTGGTATGTTGCCAGCATCCTCCATTGTATGCATTTTTTTCTGGGGATTGCCATTAGCAACGGACCACATGAGGAGCATTTGCTATCCCGGTTATAAATACGCTACAGTATTTGGGGTTCTGAGCACTTCCTCCCATTTAGGCCATTTTATTTAGTGTTTTAGACATATGGGTAATGTAAAGTAATAATTATTTTTGGAGGTATTACTATCTATGATAGTAAAAATTTAATATTTTGACTTAAATTTACCACTGTCATGAAGTACAATATGTGACGAGAAAACAATCTCTGAATGACCTGGATAAGTTAAAGCATTTTAAAGTTATCACCACATAAAATGACACGTCATATTTGCTAAAAATGGCCTGGTCTTTAAGTAAAAAAATGGCAAGGTCCTGAAGGGGTTAAGCTTCATCTCTTAGACAATGGAAATCCTTTTGTAAACACAGTACATATCCTTCCAATCATCATTCTCTTGACAAGCAATCATATGCTGGACAGTAATTTCTGACTTGCCAATTTTTTTAGCACATGTGTAAGCAAGGTGTTTTATTATTAGAACATGCTGGAAAACCGATACTTTTGCAATAGGAACTTGGACCAACATTTAGTGTTGTAGTGAGATGTCAGAGATTTATGTGTTTTGAAAGGAATAATAAGAACTCAGCAGGAAGGAACAAAGTATTCCAGACTAGAAAGCACGCGTTACGTTTTATTGGCTTTATATTACCTAAACTACTTGTACTGTATACACAAAACAAATTGTGGAATGTAACCTCCTTGGTTGCTGAGGACATTTCCACCACTGGAAGCAATTTCATTGGTTTGATTCATTTTAGAGTTGAGCGGACACCTGGATGTTCGGGTTCGACGGGTTTGGCCGAACTTCACAAAAAAATTTGAGTTCGGGACCCGAACTTGATCCCGAACCCGAACCCCATTGAAGTCAATGGGGACCTGAACTTTTGAGCACTAAAATGGCTGTAAAAATGTAATGGAAAGGGCTAGAGGGCTGCAAATGGCATCAAGATGTGGTTAAGAGCATGGCAAGTGCTCTGCAAACAAATGTGGATAGGGAAAGGACTTTAAATAACATAAAATACGTAAAAATAAAAAATTATAATCTTGATCTAGGAGGGCGAGGTCCATATGGAGTAGGAGGTTGATGAGGTGGTGGATGTGGCGGTGTAGGTTGAAGCAGCGGTGGAGGAGGAGGTAGCCTACACTGCTTTTTGGTTTTAAATTTATTTTTATTCTTTTAAATTAAGGTACACCCCAAAACATTGGGAAATATAAACTTTGATAACCCCCTCCAGTCGTGCTAAACACACGTTCAGACAATACACTGGCCGCAGGGCAGGCCAGCACCTCCAAGGCGTAAAGGGCAAGCTCAGGCCATGTGCTCAATTTGGAGACCCAGAAGTTGCAGGGGGCAGACCCATCAGTAAGTTCGTGTAGGCGTGTGCAAACCTACTGCCCCACCATGTCGCACGTCCCCATGATGTTCACCATCCTATTGGATATCTGCTCTATCAACGTCCGATGTTCTTTTCTGTGCCTACCATGTTGATCACGGTTAGCGGCGAATCAGGGTTCCACGCCGGAGAGGGAGCGTGACAAACAAGGAGAGACCACAAACAAGGGAGATCAATGGATAAAATTAAATTGTGTTCGAGCAGAAATGTGGGACAAATTATTAAATTATTAAAGCAGAAGAATTGAAGGAAAGGAGGGGGCGTGGGGCAATTACCCAATCCTGACTCGGGGAGGTAGTGACGATAAATAACAATACAGGACTCTTAAGATGCCCTGTTATTGGAATTATTAATAAAAAATTATATAGAATATCACTGGGGTATTTTGGATTTGGAAATGTTAGCCAGGAGAGGCTATGCCTAATTTCACGTCCCTGTGATGTCCATGATCCATTTGGATATCTTCTCTATCAACTTTTAAAGTTCATGAGCCTACCATGTTGATCACGGTTATTGGCGAATCAGGGTTCCACGCCGGAGAGGGAGCATGAGAAAGGGAGAACTCATCCAAGGGAGGTCGATGGCTGCAATGGGATGAAGCGGAAATGTGGGACAAGTTATTAAAGCAGAAGGATCGAATGAAAGGGCCAATTAAAGACGAATTTTTGAAATTTAAGTCCCTGTCACCTATGCAGAGCAGGGGGTTTTCATCGCCAGAAATTAGTTAATGTCACCCACCAATGGAACATATTATTTTTTTACATTTTGGTCCCTGTCACCTATGCGGAGCAGGGGTTTATTCACGGCAAAAAAATTTAAATGTCAACCCAAGAATATAATAGGAAAATTTGTGAATTTTTTTTTACATGTCTATTAGGTATAGCAGTGGTATATTACACCTAACAATTGGTGAATTTCACCCGAAAATGTAACAGACAAATTCGTGATTTTTTTTTACCTGTCTACTAGGTATAGCAGTGGTATATCACACCCAAAAATTGGTGAATTTCACCCGAAAATGTAACAGACATATTAGTGAAATGACATAAAATAAAATACGTACAAATAAAATTTAAAAACTTGATTTATGATGTGGAGGCCCATATGGAGTAGGAGGTTGAGGAGGTGATGGACGTAGCTGTGTAGATAGAAGCAGAGGTGGAGGAGAACGAGGTAGCCAACACTGGTTTTTGGTTTTAATTTAAATTTTTTTTAAATTTTTTAATTTTTATTAGTGTACACTCCAAAAGAGTGGGAAATATCCAAAATACAAGAATGAGCAATTGCGCTGTAGTATAACAATGGCTGGTTAAGGCCAGTATACATGTCTATTCTGCACAAGGTATGGACAAGTCCTGTGGGATCCATGCCTGATTCATTTTAATGAACGTGAGCTTGTCCACATTGGCTGTGGACAAGCGGCTGCGCTTGTCTGTGATAACGCCCCCTGCCATACTAAACACACGTTCAAATAATACACTGGCTGCAGGGCAGGCCAGCACCCCCAAGGCTTAAAGGGCAAGCACAGGCCATGTGCCTAATTTGGACACCCAGAATTTGAAGGGGGCAGACCCGTCATTCAGTACGTGTAGGCATGTGCACACACACTGCTCCACCACGTTGGTGAAATGCTGCCTCCTGCTAAGAAGTTCCATATCAGCTGGTGGTGCTGGTTGTTGTGGCATGCTGACAAAGCTTTTCCACATTTCGGCCATGCTAACCCTGCCTTCTGAGGTGCTGGCAGTGCCCCAGCTGCGTTGGCGACCTCTTCCTCCTCCTCTGCCTTCGCCTTAAGCTTCAACTGTGCCACCGCTGTCATGTGTGAATGCCACCAGCAGCGCGTCTACCAGCGCATTTGCGCTTGTACTCGCGCATCTTATGAACACACTCCAGTGAGGGAATTAAGGACGGTACGTTGTCCTTGTAACAGGGATCCAGCAGCGTGGCCACCCAGTAATCAGCACAAGTTAGAATGTGGGAAACTCTGCAATCGTTGCGGAGACATTGCAGCATGTAATCGCTCATGTGTGCCAGGCTGCCCAGAGGCAACGAAAAGCTGTCCTCTGTGGGAGGTGTATCGCCCCCAGCCATGCACCAGTGATGGCCATGAGCTGGTCTGGGTGCCACCCTGCTGTGAACATGGTTCCTCCTCCTCATCCTCCACTTCGTCTTTCTCCAGAACTGTGCCCTGGCTGGACAATTATGTACCTGGCGTTTGTGGGTGCAGGAACCCACCCTCGGAGCCACTTGTGAATGACTGGCCGTAAAACCCTATGAAATGATCCCTCTTCCTCCTCCTCCTGTGCCACATCCTCTTCCATCATCGCCAGCAGCATTTTTTCAAGGAGGCATGGAAGTGGGATAGTAACGCTGAGAACGGCGTTATCGGCACTGGCCATGTTGGTGGAGTACTCAAACAGCGCAACAAGGAACACAGGTCTCGCATGAAGGCCCAGTCATTGGTGGTGAAGTGGTGCTGTTCCGCAGAGCGACTCACCCGTGCCTGCTGCAGATGGAACTCCACTATCGCCGGCTGCTGCTCGCACAGTCTGGCCAGCATGTGCAAGGTGGAGTTCCACCTTGTGGGCATGTCGCATATAAAGGCGGTTAGCGGGAAGGCCGAAGTTACGCTGCAGCGCTGACAGGCGAACAGCAGCAGGGTGAGAATGCCGAAAACGCGCACAGATGGCCCGCACTTTATGCAGCAGCTCTGACATATCGGGGTAATTTTTAAGGGATCTCTGCACCACCAAATTCAGCACTTGCGCCGGGCAAGGGATATGCGTCAAACCGGCTAGTCCCAGAGCTGCTATGAGATTTCGCCCATTATCGCACACCACAAGGCCGGGCTTGAGGTTCACTGGCACCAACCACTCATCTGTCTGTTGTTCAAGGCCCGTCCACAGCTCCTGCGCGGTGTGGGGTTTGTCCCTCAAACAGATAAGTTTTAAAACTGCCAGCTGTCGTTTACCACTGGCTGTGCTGAAGTTGGTGGTGAAGGTGTTACGCTGACCGGATGAGGATCCAGTAGAGGATGAGGAAGTGGAGTAGGAGGAGGAAGCAACAGGAGGCAAACTGAAGCGCCCTGCAATCCTTGGTGGTGGAAGGACATGTGGCAAACTGCTATCCGCCTCAGGCCCAGCCGCCACTGCATTTACCCAGTGTGCTGTTATGGAGATATAACGTCCCTGACCGTGCTTACTGGTCTGCGTATCTGTAGTGCGGTGCACCTTGCCACAGATGGCGTTGCGCAGTGCACACCTGATTTTGTCCCCTACTTAGTTGTGCAGGGAAGGGATGACACGCCTGGAAAAATAGTGGTGGCTGGGCACGACGTACTGTGTGACAGCCACCACCATAAGGCTTTTAAAACTCTCCGTCTCCACCAGACGGAATGACAGCATTTCAAAGGCCAGTCATTTTGAAATGCTGGCATTCAGGGCCAGGGATTGCGGGTGGGTAGGGGGGTACTTCCTCTTCCGCTCCAGTGTTTGGGAGATGGAGAGCTGAACGCTTCGGTAGGACATTGTGGAGATGCTTGGTGACCCAGATGTTGGTGTTGCTGGCAGATCCCCTGTTTGTGGGGTGGCAGGTGGCACTGTCACTCCAGAGGTGGATGAAGAGGCCGAGACTGCAGCAGAAGAGGAAGCAGGAGGAACCAAAGACCTGTCTTGGTTTTTGAGGTGTCTACTACACTGCAGTTCGTGCTTTGCACTTAGATGCCTGGTCATGCAGGTTGTGCTCAGGTTGAGAACGTTTATGCCTCGCTTCAGGCTCTGATTGCACAGCGTACAAACCACTCGTGTCTTGTCGTCAGCACATTGTCTGAAGAACTTCCACGCCAGGGAACTCCTTGGAGCTGGGTTTGGTGTGCTCGGTCCCTTGCTGCGGTGGGCAGTAGCAGGCGTACTGCCTAGGGGACGGCCGCTCCGCTTTTGCACCCTGCTCCCTCTTCTGCTGTGCTAGTGACTCTGTGCGACCACCGACTCTTCCTCTGAACTACACAGGTCACTCGCATGCCCTTGATTCCGTGTGGCATCCTCCACATCATCTTCCACCCAGTCTTCACCCCTGCCCTCCTTGTCTGTCTGCACACTTTCAAAAGCGCCAGCAGTTGTCACCTGTGTTTTGTCATCATCCGAGACGTGCTGTGATGATCCTCCCATGTACTCATCTTGAAACATACAAACCGGATTCCCAAAAAGTTGGGACACTATACAAATCATGAATAAAAACTGAATGCAATGATGTGGAGGTGCCAACTTCTAATATTTTATTCAGAATAGAACATAAATCACGGAACAAAAGTTTAAACTGAGAAAATTTACCATTTTAAGGGAAAAATATGTTGAATCAGAATTTCATGGTGTCAACAAATTCCCAAAAAGTTGGGACAAGGCCATTTTCACCACTGTGTGGCATCTCCCCTTCTTCTTATAACACTCAACAGACGTCTGGGGCCCGAGGAGACCAGTTTCTCAAGTTTAGAAATAGGAATGCTCTCCCATTCTTGTCTAATACAGGCCTCTAACTGTTCAATCGTCTTGGGCCTTCTTTGTTGCACCTTCCTCTTTATGATGCGCCAAATGTTCTCTATAGGTGAAAGATCTGGACTGCAGACTGGCCATTTCAGTACCCGGATCCTTCTCCTACGCAGCCTTGATGTTGTGATTGATGCAGAATGTGGTCTGGCATTATCTTGTTGAAAATGCAGGGTCTTCCCTGAAAGAGATGACGTCTGGATGGGAGCATATGTTGTTCTAGAACCTGAATATATTTTTCTGCATTGATGGTGCCTTTCCAGACATGCAAGCTGCCCATGCCACACGCACTCATGCAACCCCATACCATCAGAGATGCAGGCTTCTGAACTGAGCGTTTATAACAACTTGGGTTGTCCTTGTCCTCTTTGGTCCGGATGACATGGCGTCCCAGATTTCCAAAAATAACTTTGAATCGTGACTCGTCTGACCACAGAACAGTCTTCCATTTTGCCACACTCCATTTTAAATGATCCCTGGCCCAGTGAAAACGCCTGAGCTTGTGGATCTTGCTTAGAAATGTCTTCTTCTTTGCACTGTAGAGTTTCAGCTGGCAACGGCGGATGGCACGGTGGATTGTGTTCACTGACAATGGTTTCTGGAAGTATTCCTGAGCCCATTCTGTGATTTCCTTTACAGTAGCATTCCTGTTTGTGGTGCAGTGTCGTTTAAGGGCCCGGAGATCACGGGCATCCAGTATGGTTTTACGGCCTTGACCCTTACACACAGAGATTGTTCCAGATTCTCTGAATCTTCGGATGATGTTATGCACAGTTGATGATGATAGATGCAAAGTCTTTGCAATTTTTTACTGGGTAACACCATTCTGATATTGCTCCACTATCTTTCTGCGCAACATTGTGGGAATTGGTGATCCTCTACCCATCTTGGCTTCTAAGAGACACTGCCACTCTGAGAAGCTCTTTTTATACCCAATCATGTTGCCAATTGACCTAATTAGTGTTAACTGGTCTTCCAGCTCTTCGTTATGCTCAAATTTACTTTTTCCAGCCTCTTATTGCTACTTGTCCCAACTTTATTGGGATTTGTTGACACCGTGAAAATTTAAATCAACGTATTTTTCCTTTAAAATTATACATTTACTCGGATTAAACGTTTGATCTGTCATCTACGTTCTATTACAAATAAAATATTGACATTTGCCATCTCCACATCATTGCATTCAGTTTTTATTCACAATTTGTTTAGTGTCCCAACTTTTTTGGAATCCGGTTTGTAAGTGGTTGGGCATCGGTGCACTCAATATCTTCCACTTCTGGGGCAAGGCTAGGTGGATGGCCCTGGGAAACCCTGCTAACAGAGTCATAAAAAAGCAGAAGAGACTGCTGCATGACTTGGGGCTCAGACTGCTTGGCTGATTTACAAAGGGGTGAGGTGAAAGACTGATGGATATCGGCTGCAGGTGCCAACTCTGACCTTTCAGCAGGAGACTGGGTGGGAGACAATGTGAAGGAACTGGAGGCACTGTCAGCAACCCAATCTACTATCGCCTGTACTTATTCTGGCCTCACCATTCGTAGAGCCGCATTATGCCCGACCAAATACCGCTGCAGGTTCTGTCACCTACTCGCACCTGAGAAAGGTGTTTCACTTGTGCGTGTAGCTGGCACAGATCGACCACGTCCTCTCCCTGCAACAGGAGCTCCACCAGCAGCACCACGACCGGACCACGTCCCTCATTTTTAACGCTCTTATCTTGCCCTAAATGGGTGTTTTTTAATAGCAGAATAGAACCACAGTATCTAAATGGTGTATCTCACACGCACAGATGCAGACTAGGCCCCAATGTAAGATTTTTGCCCAAAATGTGTGTTTTTTTTAATAGCAGAATAGAACCACAGTATCTAAAGGGTGTATCTTGCAATGACATATGCAGCAAATACTGCAAAATTAAAGATTTTTGCCCAAAATTTGTGTTTTTCTAATGGCAGAATAGAACCACAGTATCTAAAGGGTGTATCTCATATGTACAGATGCAGACTAGGCTGCAATTTAAGATTTTTGTCCAAAATGGGTGTTTTTTTTTATTTAGAGCAGAATAGAACAACAGTATGTAAAGGGTGTATCTCACAATGACATATGCAGAAAAGGCTGACAAATTTAGTTTTTTGCCCTAAATGGGTGTTTTTTTTAATAGCAGAATAGAACAACAGTATGTAAAGGGTGTATCTCACAATGACAGATGCAGTAAAGGCTGCAATAATAAGTATTTTGCCAAAAAAGGGTGTGTTTTTTTTACTAACAGAATATGACAGCTGTATATAACGTTAACATTTCACACATGCAGATGCAGCAAGGGCAGAAAAATGTTGTATTTTGCCCAAAAGGGATGTTTTTGAAAACCCAGAACATTATAGCTGTATTTCTAGCTTAAATTGCACACTGACTAATGCTGCAAAGGCACCAGATGTAGGATATTGCCAAAAAAGGGTGTTTTTTTTAAAACCATATTATTATTGCAGTATTTCAAGCTTGCATTTGAATGTCACAAAAGCACATATGCAGTGCTGGTGCACTGAGCTTGCATAAAAAGTCTGCCACCGCCCACCTAACTAACAGACGGATAAAAGTTTTTTTTTTTTTCTGTCACTGGGCTCAGGGCAGGGTAAAAAGATTGTGCACTGCACCCACACAACAAAATCTATATAGATCGCTGATTTCAATTGGAGTTCTTATTAAAGATTCTGTCCTATTCTCTCCCTCACAACAGCAGCATCCTTTACCTACACTAAGCACAGCAGAGTGACGTGCAGCGATATGTGACTCCAGCTTATATAGAGCCTGGGTCACATGCTGCACTGGCCAATCACAGCCATGCCATTAGTAAGCATGGCTGTTATGGCTTCTAAGGGCACACAGTTAAACGTTTGTTGATTGGCTGCTCTGCAGCCTTTCAAAAAGCACCAATAAATCACCGAACCCGAACTTTTACAGAAATGTTCGGTTTCGGGGTCTACAAATCCTAAAGTTTGATACGAACTCGAACTTTACAGTTCGGGTTCGCTCAACCCTAATTAATTTATTACTACTAGAAAAACTATGATAGTATCACAGCAAGAGAATGAAAAGTGCCCTGGTATGTGATCCTAGCGGCATTGACTATAATTGCAGTGATAATAACAGTACTCTCATAATTTGTAAGTTAACGTCTTCTCGAAATTGCTAAACATGTACAGCGTTGCGAAAAGGTGCTGGCATTACACAAGTTCAGCAACTGAGCCCATGCAATCTGTAATACACAGCTGAGCTATAGGGTCTATTCACACGTCCGTTGTTTCTTTCCTGATCTGTTCCGTTTTTTGCGGAACAGATCTGGACCAGTTCTGTACCCATTCATTTTCAATGGGTCCTGAAAAAAAATCTGACATTGAGCTGTCCGATTTTTTTCAGGACCCATTGAAAATGAATGGGTACAGAACTGGTCCAGATCTGTTCCGCAAAAAACGGACCCAATCAGGAAAGAAACAACGGACGTGTGGACCCTTAACATGCAAGCTCAGAGCTATCGTAGCTCAAAACTAGTGAATTAAACCCCTTAGATGTTTCGTAGTTCCCTACATACCCCATTGGACCCCCTGTAAATGATCACTGAGATTCAATGGTCGCTATGGCATCCAGAGGCCTAACAATGATCTCAGAGGTTGTTAATTATATAAGCCAATTAGACTCTGCCAAAGGCAGGGTTGAATAGAGGAATGGTCAGAGTAAGGCCGAATGCACACGGCCGTTTTTCACAGCCGTGAGCGGTCCGTGGAACCGCGGCCTGGATTCCTGCTGAGAGCAGGAGCGCATGGCGTCATTGGCTGCTATGCGGTATTACACTGGTATGATCTATACCAGTGTATTACTGTACTGTAGCGGCAGCAGGGAGTGCACGGCGTCATAGCAACCAATGACGCCGTGCGCTCCTGCTCTCAGCAGGAATCCAGGCCGCGGTTCCACAGACCGCTCACGGCTGTGAAAAACGGCCGTGTGCATTCGGCCTAAGGCTTCATTCACACGTCCGTGGAACACCTAAATGGACCAAAACATCACTTTGATCCATTTGGGTGGATTGCGCTGGATTTTCACACTGCAACTGCTGCCATTATGCCACTGCTGCTGCCTGCCTACCATCATCTTCTGTTAGGCTACACCACCGCCTCCTCCACCATGCTGCTGCCTGCCAACATGTACCATATGGCTGCTTGCTGCTAATCTGCTACTGCCACCACTAGTAGCGCTATGCATCTAACAGTATTATCACCACTACTACCACTTCCACTACTACTACTACTACTACCACCCATACACAGCAGACCTACTGCCTTGTATTTTTGATGATATGCTGCTTCTGCTGCCTATACTATTGCAGCAATGTGCCTCTTATTACCCTAACCTTTCCACATCCACACTGCAATGCTACTGCTTCTAATTTACCAGATGACGCGCACAGCCGACCCGCGCATGCGCATCACGGGCCGGCAAAAGTTCGAGGGGGGTCACGTCATCAGCTTGCCAGCCAATGATCGTGGCTGGCAAGCTGATGATTTAAAAAAAAAACGAATCACAGGCCAGTTAACACTTTATATTTATAAATATAAAGTGTTAAATAGCTTCCCTGCTCCTCTGCTGGTCCTTTTCGTCGGTTGGTCTCAGCAGAGGAGCACAGTTCACAGTGAGTACACAAGACACAACACTTAGCCCCCAGATCACCCCCCCATTACCCCAATTAACCCCTTTATCGACCCTGTCAATCACCTAGTGAAAGGAAAAAAAGTGATCAATGTAAACTGTCACTTTTTTTTCTTCACTGGTATTGACTGTTAGGTTTTAGGATTGTTTAGGCCCCTTGGTTAGGTAGAAATCGGTTAGCGCCCAGCCCACCGCACCGCAGTCACTGATTCGCTGATTAGCGTATCGCTAATCAGCATTTGTACTTTTATAGTATCTGTAAGTGATCAAAACTGATCACAGTCAGATCTATAATAGTAGTAGTGTCACCTTAGCTCGCCCTCCACCCAAAACGCAGTGTTTGCCCGATCAGGCCTGATCGGTCGCCCACACGTGCGTTCACCCACGCCCGCCTCGCCGCAGTGACAAAAAAATTATTTATTTTTGATCACTGCACATTCACTTTACAAGCACTGCGGCGATAAAAAAATCAGTTTTGATATTTTTTATCAATCGCAGCGGCCTCCGGTACTTCGCTAGCCTCCCATTTGTAAGACAGGCTTGCTTTTTTTCTTGGGTAGTCACAGGGAATACCCCCTAAATTTTGTAGTCCAAATGTCAAACAAGGGGTATTCTTCTGAAGAGGCCTACAGGATTCTGACCCAGTCGGATGAGGAATGGGAACCCTCATCTGACAAATCTAGCGGGTCAGAATATGAACCTGTAGAAAGCAGTGGCAGTCTGACACAAAGTCAGGAGGTTGAGGTCCCTGATACCACCAGGCGTACCCACCCCCGTGTTGCTAGACCACAGGTTGCGCAGGATCCGCTTCAAGGGCAGCAGAGTGGGGCTGGCGCTGTCGGATTACGTGGTGGGGCATATACCAGCAGCGCAGCCCACCCTGGACCTAGTACCAGCACTGCCGTACAACATGGTGAAGTGGCAAGCACCAGAAGGGCAGTTGAAGCTGGTACGGCGGCACGTGCAATAGTTACCCCATCGCAGCCACCACACAGACAGGCCTGCAGACCCCCTAGAGTCCCTGAGGTGCTGGCAAACCCTGATTGACAGTCCCCAACTTCAGCCGCACCATTAGTTCACCCTTTCACCGCCCAGTCTGGAGTTCGGGTTGAGACAGCTCAGATCGGTTCGGTCCTGTTTTTTTTTTTAGCTGTTCTTGACTGCGGAGCTCTTGGACATAGTCGTGGCAGAAACAAACTGGTATGCCACTCAATTTATATCCGCCAACCCGGGAAGCTTTTATGCCCAGCCTTTCCGGTGGAAACCCGTCCAAGTTTCCGAATTAAACATTTTTCTGGGCCTTCTCCTCAACATGGGTCTAACCAAAAAGCATGAATTGCGGTCATATTGGTCCACAAACCCAATTCATCACATGCCCATGTTCTCTGCTGCCATGTCCAGGGCACGATTTGAGGCCATCCTGCGTTTTCTGCACTTTAGTGACAATAGCACCTCTCGTCCCAGAGGCCACCCAGCTTTTGACCGGCTCCACAAAATTCGGCCCCTCATAGACCACTTCAACCAGAAATTTGCAGATTTGTATACCCCTGAGCAAAACATCTGAGTAGACGAGTCCCTTATACATTTTACTGGGTGCCTTGGCTTCAAACAATACATCCCAAGCAAGCGCGCCCGGTATGGGGTCAAATTGTATAAGCTCTGTGAAAGGGCCACAGGCTATACTTACAAATTTCGGATCTATGAGGGTAAAGATCAGACCCTGGAGCCGGTCGGTTGCCCTGACTACCTGGGGTGCAGTGGGAAGACAGTCTGGGACTTGGTGTCCCCCCTATTTGGCAAGGAGTACCATCTTTATGTTAACAATTTCTACACAAGTGTGCCCCTCTTCAGGCATTTGTTCCTAGAACAGATTGGCTGCTGTGGCACCGCGCGACCTAGTCGCACGGGCTTCCCCCAATGGCACGTTACCACCTGTCTTGCAAGGGGGGGAGAGGGCTGCCTTGTGTAATGAAGAACTGCTCGCGGTGAAATGGAGAGACAAGTGTGACGTTTACATGCTCTCCTCCATTCACGCAGACACAACAATACAAATTGAACGAGCAACCAGTGTCATTGAAAAGCCCCTCTGTGTCCATGACTATAATTTGCTCATGGGAGGGGTGGACTTCAATGACCAGATGTTGGCTCCATATTTAGTTTCCCGACGCACCAGACGCTGGTATAAGAAGGTGTCTGTATATTTAATTCAATTGGCTGCATATAATAGTTTTGTTCTCTACAGTAAGGCTGGGAGAACAGGATCCTTCCTCAAATTTCAGGAAGAGATCATAGAGAACCTCCTGTATCCAGGAGGTTCCGTGGCCCCATCCACCAGTGTAGTGAGCGACATTTCCCCAGTGTCGTTGCCGGTACCTCAACTCAACCGTCACCCCGAAAAAGATGTTGTGTCTGTAGTAGGAGTGGAATAAGGCGTGACACCCGTTATTTCTGTCCTGACTGCCCTGCCCACCCTGCCCTATGCTTTGGGGAGTGTTTCCGGAAGTACCACACACAGGTACACTTAGCATAGGGTTCACATCTCACAGGACAGGCACACAGGGCTATTAGGGCCCATTCACACAGAGCTGCTGCAAACCTCTCCTTTCACCTGGGACAAAGTGCATAATATACTTTGCCACATCTTTGGGCGATTTGCGCTTTGCACATTGTCCTATGGGGAAGGAGAGGTTTGTCCTATAAAGGTAAAAAAAATGGAATAAAAAAAAAATCACCAGTAAGCCAAAAATTTAACGTTATGTTCAAAAAGTTAAATAAAGTTTATATGTTCTGTTCAAAAGTTATTATAAAGTTAATAAATTTATTGCGTTGCGGCCTGGTTTTTTCTTTTTAGTTTTGTTTTTTTTACCTTCCAGGTGGACCAACCAATCGACTAGCTGCAGCACTGATGTGCATTCTGACAGAAGCATTGCGCTGCTGTCAGATTCCGCAAAAGTCGGTGTATGCGGCGCTGCAAGACGAGATTTCTCCTCTGCAGTAAAAAATACGTTTGCCGAGGCATATGAGCTGAGGAGGCGGCGGTGTTCATATGCTTTGGCAAACACTTTGTATATATATTTAAAAAAAAATCCCGGCAATGATTTATTCATCCACATCGATTGATGTGAATGGAGAAATCAGGTTTGCCAGGGCATACGAGCTAAGTGGGTATGGATGTTGGGCGGAGCTCCTATGTCCTGGCAGACGCCTTTCCCCTCCTTTTTTTTTTTTGGGACAGAGATTTTTTCATCCACATTGATCGATGCGAATGAAGAAATCTGTGCCGTTCATTTTTTCTTTTAGCCCAGAGGCTGAACGGAAAAAAAAATCTCATTACCCGTATGCTCAATATAAGGAGAATAGCAGAAACTCCTAATGCTGGCCATACATGTAATGATTGCAGAGACCCTCAAATGCCAGGGCAGTACAAACACCCCACAAATGACCCCACTTTGGAAAGAAGACAACCCAAGGTATTCGCTGAGGGGCATATTGAGTCCATGAAAGATTTAAATTTTTGTCTCAAGTTAGCTGAAAGGGAGACTTTGTGAGAAAAAACAAAAAAAAATCAATTTCCGCTAACTTGTGCCCCCCCAAAAAAATTCGGTGAACTCGGCGTGCCCCTCATTGAATACCTTGGGGTGTCTTCTTTCCAAAATGGGGTCACATGTGGGGTATTTATACTGCCCTGGCTTTTTAGGGGCCCTAAAGCGTGAGAAGAAGTCTGGGATCCAAATGTCTAAAAATGCCCTCCTTAAAGGAATTTGGGCCTCTTTGCGCATCTAGGCTGCAAAAAAGTGTCACACATGTGGTATCGACGTACTCAGGAGAAGTTGAGGAATGTGTTTTGGGGTGTCATTTTACATATACCCATGCTGGGTGAGAGAAATATCTTGGTCAAATGGCAACTTTGTTTAAAAAAATGGGAAAAGTTGTCTTTTGCCGAGATATTTCTCTCACCCAGCATGGGTATATGTAAAAAGACACCCCACAACACATTGCCCTACTTCTTCTGAGTACGGCTATACCAGATTTGTGACACTTTTTTGCAGCCTAGGTGGGCAAAGGGGCCCACATTCCAAAGAGCACCTTTCAGATTTCACAGGGCATTTTTTAGAGATTTTGATTTCAAACTACTTTGCACGCATTTGGGCCCCTAAAATGCCAGGCAGTATAAATACCCCACAAGTGACCCCATTTTGGAAAGAAGACACCCCAAGGTATTCCGTGAGGGGCATTTCACAGGCCATTTTTTACAGATTTTGATTTGAAACTACTTTTCACGCATTTGGGCCCCTAAAATGCCAGGGCAGTATAACTACCCCACAAGTGACCCCATTTTGGAAAGAAGACACCCCAAGGTATTTCATGATGGGCACAGTGAGTTCATGGAAGTTTTTATTTTTTGTCACAAGTTAGTGGAATATGAGACTTTGTAAGGAAAAAATAAAAATAAAAAATAAATCATCATTTTCCGCTAACTTGTGACAAAAAATAAAAAGTTCTATGAACTCACTATGCCCATCAGCGAATACCTAGGTAACTTCACCAGGCCCTAGGCTGTCATGGTAACCAATCAGAGCCTTGCGATTTCACTGCATTGGGTGCTGACTCCTTCTGACTAACCTCTACCTCACTATTGAATGCAGCATCTGAGGGGTTAAATGACTGTTTTCTGCCCCATTGCCAATCAGGCCACTCTCTCCACACCTAAAAATGGGACATATCCATGCCTTCAATGCATACATTGCTCTAGTGCCATCAAAGGAGAATATTTCACTCACCCATACACAGGGGAAAAATTCAAAATAAATGGCTTCTTTACCTGCAACAGTAACTTCGTAGTTTACCTCTTGAAGTATCCCTGTGGACTTGTGTATGTCGGTGAGACCTCCATGAGGATGAAAGATCGCTTCTGTAAGCACAAATCTACAATTAGAAAGAAAAATTTACTACTTCCCATCCCATATCATTTTGAGAAACACCGGCATGCCATCTCCCAGTTACGCTTCAAGATAATAGAGCACGTATCACTACCCAGGAGAGGAGGAGACAGGTTTAAAATGCTCAAAAAACGAGAAGCCTACTGGATTCATCGCTTGCAAACCCTAGAACCGAAGGGGTTAAATCGTGATTATGATTTGAACTGTTTCCTTTAAGGTATAGTGTTTAGTAACCCTTTCAACATGTTCCCTCTCTCTTTCTTCCTCAGAGAACTTGATGCAATAAAAAAACCTATGTCATTTAGTGCCTGATCAGGGCGTAAGTTCACCACGTAACATATAAGCATTTTGCATTTAGTATTTTGTATCATTATAATAATGCCAAGCACAATGTAGCACTGTAAAGCATGGTGCACTGTGAATTAATGACGTTTTCTTATACAAGTTTGTTACAGTGCGTATCATCTAGCATTGAGCAGTATATCACAACGTTCAGCAGAATATAGCACTGTTAAGCATGGTGCCCTGTTAACTAATGACATTCACTTGTTAAATTGTTATCTCTGCATTGTTGTGCCCCTTGTTAACGACGTTGCTATAGTTACCACCGTCACTTCCGGCTCCATCGCGGGCTATTTAAATTCGTCTGTTACCTGCACTTATTATGTTTGACAAAGGCTCATAGTAACCGAAACGCGTCACCACTTGTATGTGACCATTAAAATTACTTGAAAATTACAACCAGAGTAAGTGCCAGGCCCTTTCTATACAAGTATCTGCGGACCTTCCCGGGACACGCGCACCGCAACACTGACAGCGGAGTGCCGCATGTATCTTCCTTGGATCCATTGCCGATTCCGGTCATTGTTGCCAGGTGCCGGCTGAAGGGGTTAGAAAGGAGAATTTTTCTAGGCTTGTTCACAGAGCCATTTTTTCTTCTCACAATTAACACTTGTGCATGTTGTATGGACAGGCATTCTGACCCTGTCAAGGCATACTTTTTGGATGCTTGGTCAAGGTACTTAAAAAAAAAAATTTTTTTATTCCATAACACCATCTACCCCTGATAAGGGATAATTTTAGGAATATGTAAAGCAAAAAACATGACGGTGACAATGTGTTTTTAAATACACTGTTTGTTAATTGCTTCAAATGTGTTTACCCATAGCTATGTATGTCAATGTCACTCAGACGTCATTTACTTTTCATTGAGTTTAAGAGCTTCGGGAGGGAAAAAGCAGAAAAAAGTGATATGTTTTCCTAAAATTTCCAAGTCCTAGGAGACTAGAGGGACTTTTCAGGGCAATTGGAGTCACTTTGGTAAGTGACTCCAAATCAATATGGGTCAGAACAAAATTTTTTCAAAAATATGGCAAACCTGAACTGGGCTGAATCTTGACAGGTTCGCTCATCCTTAGCTCAGCCCATTGCTCTTCCCCTTCATTTCTGATCATCTATCCTTTGAGAGCATAGTAAGCAGTGTACAAGCTCATAGAAAGTCTATGATTCTATTCAGTGCTTGCTCAGCTGTTAGAAAAGAGCCAGACAGCAACAGATGGGCACAATCTGTTAAAGATGTTAAATTTACTCGATCAGTTTTAAGTATTACTTAAAGGGGCTGTCCATGGTCTGTTATTGCAGCTCAGACCCATTTAATTGATGTGTAGCTTATCTGGGAGCATTTGAAAGCAATATTTGAGGAGATTTTATAGGGTGTTGTGACATCATCAGTCCATGGTCATCAGCATCTCCTTGTTCCTGACGGACTTGGCTACTACAACCCTTACCCAATCCCCTGCTCTTGTGCTGTGGTGGTTTTTGCTCATCAGTGTCTCGCTGGTATGCTCTTGCCTGCAGTGTCTCTGACTTTCCATATGGTGCGTGCTTCCTCCGGTTCCTAAATGGTCAGCTTGCATGCATCCTTTAAGCGTACCTAACCTTTCAACAAACTTTACATTAATCAATAGTAAAATGTGTGTATATGAGGAATAAGACTATATCTGGCCACTATATGACTTGTGTTTGGCATTTTAGCAGTTTTCCTCTGAAACAGTGTGTGAGTCGAGACGATCTGTCATCCACTGCATACAGAAAGTAAAGGAGAATCTGCTTCCTAACCTTCTGTTACTCACTCAGAAGCAGCTCCAGGATCATAGAGGGCATTACAGAAAAGTTCTAACCTGTATAGTTGTGAACAAAGCTTAGAAAGTTTATATTTTAGCCTTGTCTATCTCATTTAGCTCCTGCTCACTTCTCCCCAATCCCTCATCAATATACTTGTAGTATGATCCTTCTGTGGAGCTGCACCATTCTGGATGGTTTAAAATTTTTCGAAGTAAAAAGAAATTAGGAAGGGGTGAGATGTTAACAGTTATCAAACTAGACATTTCTCACTGATAAGACATTACAAAGTTTCTTGTGGTCGCCTGAACTATTGATTTATGATTTGGGGTGTATATGGAGAATTTCTTAATTGACTTGTGGAGTCTTATAGGCCATACATACTCCCCTGGATTTCTGGAACAAATGTACTCAAATGGGTTCTTAGCAAGCTCTGCCTCTGCTACCAGATGTAAGGTAGCTATCCTTTAAGTCAGTGTTTGACCCTGTATTGTGAGGGTATTTTTTAAGTACTAATTGGTTCTGTCCCTTGAATTCTGTTCTGTTTTATTATTACCATTCTGTGTATTGATGTGCCTTGTAATCTAGTACTCATCCCCCATTGTCCTGATAAGACCACATTCCTGAGTGGTCTCAGAGACATGTGTGCTACACACTGGAGGAGGGGCTAAAAGGTTTAAAATCTGTGACACACATGCATTCAGGGAACTCCAGCTTGAAATTCATCCTAGGTAGGATGTAAGTATTGTTTTGCCCTATCTCGTACACCCTGGGGTTTCGTTCATATGTTATAATGTGGTAGACAGTCATGTGTTATAGGATGATCGACTGAGTCTCCACCCAATTTAGGCTAGTTATGTTTATGTTTATTTATTTTTCATTATTTAGTATGTGATTTGTTTGCGTTATCGTATATTTAATCACACTTAGTATATATATTTACTCACTTAGCCTCCGTAAGCTTATTCATTCTGAAATATTTTGAATTCACATTTCTTTACACTTGGTGTCAGAAGTGGGATTTGAGCAAATGAATATGCTTATCATTGATAGGGTGTTACATAGAGAGAAGGTAGTTTGGACCCACCACTTGGAATGAGAAATTAATAATCTGCAGGCGAATTTTTAGGGTTGCACATCTTTTGAATTCACGTTGGATAACAGACCCTTGAAATAGGCCTTGAGAAATGACTAGGATAATAATTAAGCTAGCACCTCATCTGCAGATGATCCAAGTCATGTCTCAAGGCCTGTTTAAAGGGTCAAACATTGACTTACAGAATAGCTAGCTTACATCTGCTTGCTGAGAGCTCATTTGCATACCTTATTCTCAGAATTCCAGAGAAACATGTATGGCCTATAAGACTCCTCACCCCGATTAAGGTGCTCTCCCAAGAAGAAAAGGTTCTGCCTTAATTATTATCCAAGGCATGTCCCAAGGCTTATTTAAAGGATCAAACATTGAGTTATAGGATAGCTAACTAACATCTGGTGGCATCAGAGGCAGAGCTTGCTAAGAGCTAATTTGCATACCTTCTTCTCTTTATTGATTTATGCAAAGCTGTGTGGAAAGTTAGCAACCATTTAACTGTTCAACTTATGGCTAACTTTTCTACGTTTTCTTAAACCGTAGAGGACCTTCTCTGTACATTTTTCGTTGACAGCCGAGCCCCTTCTGTATACCCCAGCATTGGTAAAAACACTGAATGCCAATGTATTAACCACGTTGACAGCAGGGTGTCAGTATATTACACTGATAATACACTGACAGTCAATGCATTACAATACATACCGTATGTATTGTAAAGCATTGTAGACGAGATTAGACTCCCACAGTGGGACAAAAATAAAAAGTAAAAAAAAAGTTTTTTATAATACAAAAAAAAGTTTCAAGTTCTCTTTTCCATAATATTCATTTATAAAATAAGACAAAAAAAAAGAAAACCAGACATATTAAGTATTGTCATGTCCATATCGACCAGCTCTATTAGAATATTACATGATCCACCCCATCAGGTGAATGCCGAAATAAAAATACATAAATAAAAACTGTGCCAAAACAACAATTTTTTGGTCACCTTGCCTCACAAAAAGTGTAATACCAAGGGATCAAAAAGTCATATGTACCCCAAAATAATACCAAACCGTCATCTCATCCCACAAAAAAATGAGCCGCTACATAAAATAATCACAAGACATATTAGGTATTGCCCCGTCCATAACAACCTGTTCTATAAAAATATCACATGATCTACCCCCTCAGGTGAATGCTGTAAAAAAATATTAAAATAAAAACTCTCAAGACTCACTCGGCGCTCGGCTGTATGGGCTGCATTGGAGCTCAGGAGTCATGTGACGCTGGCCATGCCACATGACTCCACTAGTGCACTATTTAAACAGGCAATCTCCTGGCCACAGATTGCCTGTTATTGTGGTCCTTCCTGCATGTTATTCACCTGGTTTGCTTGTTCCTGCTTGGCTTCCGATTTACTGTCTGTCTAATCCTCTGGTCTTGGCGTGCTCTCCTGGTTTGACCGGCTTGTCCTGACGATTCTCTGCTTGTTCCTCCGGTACCTTTTCTGCTCTCTTGGTTTTGACGCTGCTTGTTTGACCTTTCTGTTTATGTGTTGTTTGTCTTCCCTGCACTATCCTAGCTAAGGGTTTGACGACCAGTTGCCCCTTGTCGCTAGGACTTGCGAGGCAAGTGGGCAGGGACAGGGGTGAGGGTGGAGTTCAGTGGTCACTACCCCACCCCCTGTGTGTGACAGAATAACAGGCCCACATTACCACTGTTATCATGAACCCTTTGGTTACCCTGACGGAACATTTTTCTAATTAGGGGAGAAACTCCATTTACATGAGTCAGGACACAGTGCATCCACTCCTCATGTATCTAGTCATCATATGGAGCCTCATATAAAGCTTCCTAAACCATTCTCAGGTGACCGTAGAAAGTTTCTGTCTTTCAAAGAGAATTGTAAACTTTATTTCAGATTATGTTCCTTGTCATCTGGTTCTGAGAGCCAGCGCGTGGGCATTGTAATCTCCTGTCTCCAGGGAGATCCCCAGGATTTTTCCTTGCCTTCTTACGCTTGTTGTCTCAGCTCTGTCGATGGGTTCTTCCAGGCCCTGGGTACCTTGTATGATGAACCTGACAGGGCTATGGTAGCTGAGACCGCTCTTAAGGCTTTGGTACAGGGAGATCAACCAGCCAAAGATTATTGTACCCAGTTCAGGAGATGGTGTGTTCCTTTTGGCTGGAATGAACCAGACCTAAAAAGCCAGTTCAGGTCAGGGTTGTCTGAAAATCTCAAAAACCTGTTGGTGAACTACCAGCTTCCTGAGACAGAGGAGACTATGACACATGTTAGGAGAGACGGCAGGGATGTTTGCTTTTTTCTCAGGAGGTGCTCCAGTCAGAGGTCTGTCCTGTGAGAAGAGCAGATTTCTCTTCTAAGGAACCCATGCAGGATGCAGGTCGGGATGACTCGTAGAGATCAGCGTCGCCAACAAGGGGCTTGTTTCTATTGTGTCGAGTCAGACCATTGGATAAACCAATGCTCCAAGAAACCTTCTTCCGGTAAATCTACCAAGAGCTTAAGAACCAGGTATTTCCTAATGTGGTCAGGAACAAGTTATTAGAACATAGAAACATAGAATGTGTCTATAATAGAACATAGAAACATAGAATGTGTCGGCAGATAAGAACCATTTGGCCCATCTAGTCTGCCCAATATATCTGAATCCTATGAATAGTCCCTGGCCCTATCTTATATGAAGGATAGCCTTATGCCTATCCCACGCATGCTTAAACTCCTTCACTGTATTTGCCGCTACCACTTTTGCAGGAAGGCTATTCCATGCATCCACTACTCTCTCAGTAAAGTAATACTTCCTTATATTACTTTTAAACCTTTGCCCCTCTAATTTAAAACTGTGTCCTCTTGTGGTAGTTTTTCTTCTTTTAAATATGCTCTCCTCCTTTACCGAGTTGATTCCCTTTATGTATTTAAAAGTTTCTATCATATCCCCTCGGTCTCTTCTTTCTTCCAAGCTATACATGTTAAGGTCTTTTAACCTTTCCTGGTAAGTTTTATCCTGCAATCCATGGACCAGTTTAGTAGCTCTTCTCTGAACTCTCTCTAGAGTATCTATATCCTTCTGGAGATATGGCCTCCAGTACTGCGCACAATACTCCAAGTGAGGTCTCACCAGTGATCTGTACAGCGGCATAAGCACTTCACTCTTTCTACTGCTTATACCTCTCCCTATACATCCAAGCATTCTGCTGGCATTTCGTGCTGCTTTATTACATTCTCTTCCCACCTTTAAGTCTTCTGAAATAATTACTCCTAAATCCCTTTCCTCAGATACTGAGGTCAGGACTGTGTCAAATATTCTATATTCTGCCCTTGGGTTTTTACGCCCCAGGTGCATTAACTTGCACTTATCCACATTAAATTTCAGTTGCCAGAGTTCTGACCATTCTTCTAGTTTTCCTAAATCCTTTTCCATATGGCGTTTCCCTCCAGGAACATCAACCCTGTTACATATCTTTGTGTCATCAGCAAAAAGACAAACCTTACCATCGAGGCCTTCTGCAATATCACTTATGAAGATATTAAACAAAATTGGTCCCAGTACAGATCCCTGTGGAATCCCACTGGTAACATGACCTTGTTTTGAATGTTCTCCATTGACTACAACCCTCTGTTGTCTGTCACTCAGCCACTGCCTAATCCACTCAACAATATGGGAGTCCATGCTCAATGACTGCAGTTTATTGATAAGTCTTCTATGTGGGACAGTGTCAAAAGCCTTACTAAAATCTAGATATGCGATGTCTACTGCACCTCCACCGTCTATTATTTTAGTCACCCAGTCAAAAAAATCTATAAGATTTGTTTGACATGATCTCCCTGAAGTAAACCCATGCTGTTTTTCATCTTGCAATCCATGGGATTTTAGATGTTCCACAATCCTATCCTTTAATAGGGTTTCCATTAATTTGCCTACTATTGATGTCAGACTCACTGGTCTATAGTTGCTCGATTCCTCCTTACTACCTTTCTTGTGAATGGGCACGACATTTGCCAATTTCCAATCTTCCGGGACGACTCCTGTTACTAATGATTGGTTAAATAAATCTGTTAACGGTTTTGCCAGCTCACCACTAAGCTCTTTTAATAATTTTGGGTGTATCTCATCAGGCCCCTGTGACTTATTTGTCTTCACTTTAGACAGCAAACTTAGAACATCTTCCTCTGTAAAGACACATGCATCAAACGATTTAATAGTCATCCTTTCTAGTGGAGGTCCTTCTCCTTCTTTTTCTTTTGTAAAAACTGAACAGAAGTATTCATTAAGGCAGTCGGCTAGCCCTTTATTCTCTTCTACATACCTTCCGTCCTTTGTTTTTAATTTAGTTATTCCTTGTTTTAATTTCCTTTTTTCATTTATATATCTGAAGAATGTCTTATCCCCTTTTTTCATAGACTGAGCTAGTTTTTCTTCTGCCTGAGCTTTAGAAGTTCTTATAACTTGCTTGGCCTCTTTCTGCCTAATCTTGTAGATTTCCTTATCTTCATTGCTCTGTTTTTTTTTTATAATTACAAAATGCTAGCTTTTTATTTTTAATGATTTGGGCCACTTCTGCTGAGTACCACAGTGGTCTCTTCCTTTTTTTGCTTTTACTGACAAGTCTAATGCAATTTTCTGTTGCCTTCAATAATGCACCTTTTAAGTAGTCCCATTTCTCCTGGACTCCATGTAATCCGTTCCAGTCTGATAAGGACTCATTTATGACTAATTTCATTTTTGAAAAGTCTGTTTTTCTAAAATCTAAAACTTTTGTTTTTGTGTGGTGGGACTCTTTCACAGTTCTTATATTAAACCACACTGACTGGTGATCACTAGATCCCAAGGTTTCGCCGACAATGACATCATATACCGAATCCCCATTTGTGAATATCAAATCCAAAATGGCCTCCCTCCGGGTTGGCTCCTCAACCATTTGTTGTAGGGATAACCCCAGTAGGGAATTTAGAATATCTGTACTCCTGGTAGAACTTGCTATTTTGGTTTTTTCCAGTTTATATCTGGAAGATTGAAATCTCCCATAATGATAACTTCTCCTTTCATTGTCATTTTAGCTATTTCTTCAACTAGTAGATCATCTAGTTCTTTAACTTGATCAGGTGGTCTATATATCACACCTACACGAGTTACTGCATGATTAGCAAACTGCAACGTAACCCAAACTGACTCTATGTTGGCCTCACCAACTTGTATTAGGTTAGATTTAATGCTATCTTTCACATACAGGGCCACTCCTCCTCCTTTCTTGCCTTCTCTGTCTCTTCTGTATAAAGAGTACCCTGGTATGGTTATGTCCCAGTCATTTCTTTCATTAAACCATGTCTCCGTAACAGCCACTAAATCTACATTCTCAGATGCCATTATTGACCCAAGTTCATTGATTTTTTTACCTAAACTGCGAGCATTTGTAGAGAGGACTCGGAGCTTATTTCTTACCCTCTGTGCTTCTGACCTGTTCTGGCATTGTTTCGGGGGGCAATTGGACTCTTTTATTTTCACTCTTTTGCTCCCCCCTTCCTAGTTTAAATACTCTTTCGCAAATTCTTGGAGTTGTTCACTAAGTACATTTGTTCCTTTGAGAGAAAGATGCAAACCATCTTTTTTGTACAGTTCCTTTCTATTCCAAGTAGAGCTATTATGAGAAACAAAGCCAAATCCTTGCTCTTGACACCATTTACCAAGCCATGTGTTGAACTCCTTTATGTGCCTCTGCCTATCATTCTGAACATTCTGAAATGTTCTGGTAATGCGTTCATTGACTCAGGTTCTGCTGCCAACTTTATTAAAATAAGATTTGCATTAAATTTGGGTATTCCGATTTTGACACTACCCACTCCCATCCACATCATGGCTATCGATTCCACCTCCCTGGTGGGTGGTACTGTGAAGTATTCTACCCGTGAGATATCCTTGATTGTGGGGGGGTGTCACTCTGAAATATGTTCTCTGTTTGTTCTAGAAAACTTACCAGTAGAAGTGGTACTGGGAATGCCATGGCTCCAGTTACATAACCCCATTATTGACTGGACCAAGGGTGAATTGGTGAAATGTGGGGTTGAATGCGACTTGTGCTTGTCCGTTGTGCAAGCGGGGGTCTCAGCAGAATCCAATACATTTCCTTTACTCTTAAAGGAATATATGGATGTGTTCTCCTCCTCAAACCCCGAGTTGCTACTGCCCCATAGACCTTATGATTGCGCCATTGAATTTGTAGAGGTGGCCAGATATCCCAAGGGACGTATCTATAATCTTTCCAGACCTGAACGCAAGGCCATGGAAGATTATATTGAAGAGACTCTCAGCAAGGGACACATTAGGCCTTCTGTATCTCCTATGGGTGCGGGATTTTTCTTTGTCAAAAAGAAAGATGGAGGCTGCAGACCTTGCATCAACTACCAGGAGTAGAACAAGATAACGATCAAGAATCAATACTCCCTTCCATTGATTCTTGATTTGTTTTATCAGGTAAAGGGGGCTTCCTAGTTCTCTAAAATTGATCTGAATGGGGCATATAACTTGATTCGTATTAAGAAGAGAGATGAGTGGAAGACAGCTTTCAATACACCAGCTGGATACTTCGAATATGTTGTTATGCCTTTTGGACTCAGCAATGCGCCAGCTGTGTTTCAAAACTTTATGAATGATTTTTTTAGGGAATTCTTCGGTAAATTTGTAATTGTTTACCTTGATGATGTTTTGATTTTTTTCCCCCCTGATTTTGAGAGTCATGTGTCTCATGTGAAAAAAGAATTGGAGGTTTTGAGGAAGAATCAATTGGCGACCAAACAGGAGAAATGTGTTTTTGGGGTACAAGAGAATCTGCATCTTGGGTATGTCCTCACTCCTCATGCTTTTAAAATGGATCCTAGCAAGTTTGAACTGGGTAAGGCCGTCATCCTTAAAAGCCTTACAACATTTTTTAGGATTTGCTAATTATTACTGTAGATTTATAAATAATTTTTCAGTAATGGCTAGGCCCTTGACCGACCTCACCAAAAAAGGGGTGGACCTGGAGAACTGGTCTGTTGAGGCTACTGAAGCATTTGAGACACTTAAGAAGGCTTTCAGCTGCGCTCCAGTTTTGATTCAGCCGGATCAAGAGAGACCTATCATTGTGGAGGTGGATGCCTCTGAGGACGGAGTGGGGGCAGTCCTCTCTCAAGGTCCCGCTAGTCTTACCAATTTAAGGCCTTGTGCCTTCTTTTCCAAAATAATTTCCCCAACCGAGAGAAATTATGATGTAGGGAATCGTGAATTGCTGGCCATTAAATGGGCATTTAAGGAGTGGAGACATTTACTTGAGGGGGCTAAACATTGTGTTACCGTTCTTACTGATCACAAAAATCTGATGTTTCTTGAGTCTGCTAAGAGGTTAAATCCCCGTCAAGCCAGATGGGCATTGTTTTTCACACACTTTAATTTCTCCATCACTTTCAGGCAAGGGAGTAAGAACGTGAAGGCAGATGCCCTATCCCGAAGTTTCTGTGCGTTTCAGCCCACGGACGCACCGCCTGAAACCATATTGCCAGCTAGTGTCTTTTTAGCAGCCTTATCCCAAGATCTTACGGCTCTTATTAAGGCACAACAACTTCTGGCCCGGTACTCACACCAACAGATAAGCTGTTTGTTCCTGAACAGTTCTGTCCCTGGCTCTTGGGTGAGTGTCATTACTCTGTTTTGTGTGGACATGCTGGTATCAAGAGTACTAAAGAGCTGGTATCCAGGTCTTATTGGTGGCCCACCCTGTTCAAGGGTATCAAGTCCTAGGTGTCGGCCTGCGAGGTGTGTGCTAGGTCCAAAACCCCTAGGACTCGTCCTACTGGTGAACTGCGACCCCTACCCATTCCCAGTACACCCTGGTCCCATATTTTTATGGACTTCATCACGGATCTGCCACCTGCTGAGGGTAAAACTGTGGTTTGGGTAGTGGACATATTCAGTAATATGGTATATTTTGTTCCCCTTGCTAAACTTCCAAATGCTAAGACTCTTGCTTCTGTATTTGTGGAACAAATTGTATGTTTGCCTGGTGTTCCCTGAGAACTTTGTGTCTGATAGGGGTGTCCAGTTTGTGTCGAGATTTTGGAGAGCCTTCTGTCACAGGTGCCAAATCTCATTGCCCTTCTCGTCTGCCTATCATTCTGAGAGTAACAGGCAGACGGAGCGACTTAATCAGTCTGTGGAACAATTTCTCAGGTCATATGTCTGGTGAGCAACAGTTGTGGGTTGAATACCTTCCTTTGGCAGAATCTGCGATAAACAACCATGTTAATTCCTCCGCTGGTTTCTCCCTATTCTTTTGTAACTATGGTTTCCATCCTCGTTTTCATTCTCGGTCATCTGTCTCCTCGTCTAACCCTGAGGCGGATAAGATCTCATCTGAACTGTGCACAGTTTGGGCCCGGGTTCAGTCAAACCTAGAGAAGGCTCAAAATAATCAAAAAATTAAAGCTAATAAGAGACGTTCGAGGGGGATGGATTTTCAGGTTGGGGATCAGGTGTGGCTGTCCTCTAAGAATGTGCCTCTTAAGGTGGCCTCCAAAAAGTTTGCACCTCGTTTTATAGGTCCATACGAGATTACGGAGGTAATCAATTCAGTGTTGTTTAGATTAAGGTTACCTGATTCGTGTAGTTTCTAAAATAGCCCCTCAAAATCACTTTATAACTGAATTGGTGCTTGCCCTAACATGCCCTAACATTGGATTGTTCGCTTACTATGGTTGTGGCTGAACACTTGTCTCTTGACCCCTGTGGGTCAGCAGTGGCTTGAGCAGCGACGATGTCACAAGGTAGTGACCTGGTGTTTCCCCTGCAGCAAAGCCCATGTCACTATATAGGGGTTAGAGGGTAAATATAAGGGTGGCAAAGTTACATAACACCCCTAGGAGTAGCCCCTAATCTGTTGAGTGGAACAGTGGATTCATATTACAAAGTTAGACCTGCTTTCAGAATTATATTTCAAGGCTTAGCAACATTATACCTAGACTTTCAGACAAAATAAAGGAACATTAGCTTTTTAGAGCAACTTTTGTGCAATGTCTCCAGTATCTGGACAATTTTGGATTTTTGAGTGTAATAATAACGTAGCATTTCCTCCTATACTATTATTCTGTGTATGCTGGATAACTTTATATTTTACTCTGGCAATTGGTTCAGTTTTTCTGTAGTGCTCTCCAAAAACTATTTCACAAACTTTACAATAATGTCATAGATTTCTTTCTTGTACGGTGTAATATATTATATTCCCTGCAGATTGACCCCATTTGTTTATGTCATCAGTAGGGATGAGTGAACCCGGACTGTATAGTTCGGGTTCGTACCGAATTTTGGGGTGTCCGTGACACGGACCCGAACCCGGACATTTTCGTAAAAGTTCGGGTTCGGTGTTCGTCGCTTTCTTGGCGCTTTTGTGACGCTTTCTTGGCGCTTTTTGAAAGGCTGCGAAGCAGCCAATCAACAAGCGCCATACTACTTGCCCCAAGAGGCCATCACAGCCATGCCTACTATTGGCATGGCTGTGATTGGCCAGAGCACCATGTGACCCAGCCTCTATTTAAGCTGGAGTCACATAGCGCCGCCCGTCACTCTGCTCTGATTAGCGTAGGGAGAGGTTGCGGCTGCGACAGTAGGGCGAGATTAGGCAGATTAACTCCTCCAAAGGACTTGATTAATCGATCGATCTGCTGCTGTGCATCATTGAGCTGCTGAAATTCAATTGCTCACTGTTTTTAGGCTGCCCAGACCGTTTGTCAGTCACTTTTTACTGGGGTGATTGGCGGCCATTTTGTGTCTTGTGGTGTGCTAGCACAAGCTGCGACCAAGTGCATTTAACCCTCAATGGTGTGGTTGTTTTTTGGCTAATTCCTACATCAGGGTGAAGCTGTCACACCAAGTGCATTTAACCAGCAATAGTCTGGTTATTTTTTGGCCATATACTACATCAGGGGCAAGCTGCGCCTGTCGCCAAGTGCATTTAACCCTCAATGGTGTGGTTGTTTTTTGGCTAAATCCTTCATCAGGGTGAAGCTGTCACACCAAGTGCATTTAACCAGCAATAGTCTGTTTATTTTTTGGCCATATACTACATCAGGGTCAAGCTGTCACCAAGTGCATTTAACCCTCAATGGTGTGGTTGTTTTTAGGCTAAATCCTACATCAGGGTGAAGCTGTCACACCAAGTGCATTTAACCAGCAATAGTCTGTTTATCTTTTGGCCATAAACTACATCAGGGGCAAGCTGCGCCTGTCACCAAGTGCATTTAACCCTCAGTAGTGTGGTTTGTCAAGCTGTCACACCAAGTGCATTTAACCATCAATAGTGTGGTTATTTTTTGGCCATATCCCAGTCTAATTCTGTCAGTAAATCTATACCTGTCACCCAGCGCCTAAATACTAGGCCTCAAATTCATATCCAGCTAAATCTGTCGTTACTGCTGTAGCTGGGCGAGTTAGTTAGTGTCCGTTCAAGCACATTTCTTGTTCTGGGTTGAAATACAATTCCCAATTTAGCAATTTAAAAATTTAGTGGTTTCTGCTGTATCAGAGCTATTTGAAATCTATCCCTAAAAGGGTAGATCATATTGAAGCTGCACATAGGGTCATTCAGAATAACTTCACACACCCGCTACTGTGCATTTCCAAGTCTAATTCTGTCAGTAAACCCATACCTGTCACCCAGCGCCTAAATACTAGGCCTCAAATTTATATCCAGCTAAATCTGTTGTTAGTGCTGTAGCTGGGCGAGTTATTTAGTGTCCGTTCAAGCACATTTCTTGTTCTGGGTTGAAATACAATTCCCAATTTAGCAATTTAAAAATTTAGTGGTTTCTGCTGTATCAGAGCTATTTGAAATCTATCCCTAAAAGGGTAGATCATATTGAAGGTGCACATAGGGACATTCAGAATAACTTCACACACCCGCTACTGTGCATTTCCAAGTCTAATTCTGTCAGTAAACCCATACCTGTCACCCAGCACCTAAATACTAGGCCTCAAATTTATATCCAGCTAAATCTGTTGTCAGTGCTGTAGCTGGGCGAGTTATTTAGTGTCCGTTCAAGCACATTTCTTGTTCTGGGTTGAAATACAATTCCCAATTTAGCAATTTAAAAATGTAGTGGTTTCTGCTGTATCAGAGCTATTTGAAATCTATCCCTAAAAGGGTAGATCATATTGAAGGTGCACATAGGGTCATTCAGAATAACTTCACACACCCGCTACTGTGCATTTCCAAGTCTAATTCTGTCAGTAAACCCATACCTGTCACCTAGCGCCTAAATACTAGGCCTCAAATTTATATCCAGCTAAATCTGTCGTTAGTGCTGTAGCTGGGCGAGTTATTTAGTGTCCGTTCAAGCACATTTCTTGTTCTGGGTTGAAATACAATTCCCAATTTAGCAATTTCAAAATTTAGTGGTTTCTGCTGTATCAGAGCTATTTGAAATCTATCCCTAAAAGGGTAGATCATATTGAAGGTGCACATAGGGTCATTCAGAATAACTTCACACACCCGCTACTGTGCATTCCAAGTCTAATTCTGTCAGTAAACCCATACCTGTCACCCAGCGCCTAAATACTAGGCCTCAAATTTATATCCAGCTGAATTTGAATAAAATACATTGGGCCAAATAATATTTTTGTTGTTGTGGTGAACAATAACAATGAGGAAAACATCTAGTAAGGGACGTGGACGTGGACATGGTCGTGGTGGTGTTAGTGGACCCTCTGGTGCTGGGAGAGGACGTGGCCGTTCTGCCACATCCACACGTCCTAGTGTACCAACTACCTCAGGTCCCAGTAGCCGCCAGAATTTACAGCGATATATGGTGGGGCCCAATGCCGTTCTAAGGATGGTAAGGCCTGAGCAGGTACAGGCATTAGTCAATTGGGTGGCCGACAGTGGATCCAGCACGTTCACATTATCTCCCACCCAGTCTTCTGCAGAATGCGCACAGATGGCGCCTGAAAACCAACCCCATCAGTCTGTCACATCACCCCCATGCATACCAGGGAAACTGTCTCAGCCTCAAGTTATGCAGCAGTCTCTTATGCTGTTTGAAGACTCTGCTGGCAGGGTTTCCCAAGGGCATCCACCTAGCCCTTCCCCAGCGGTGAAAGACATAGAATGCACTGACGCACAACCACTTATGTTTCCTGATGATGAGGACATGGGAATACCACCTCAGCATGTCTTTGATGATGACGAAACACAGGTGCCAACTGCGTCTTTCTGCAGACTGAACAGGAGGTCAGGGATCAAGACTGGGTGGAAGACGATGCAGGGGACGATGAGGTCCTAGACCCCACATGGAATGAAGGTCGTGCCACTGACAGTTCGGAGGAAGAGGCAGTGGTGAGACCGAGCCAACAGCATAGCAAAAGAGGGAGCAGTGGGCAAAAGCAGAACACCCGCCGCCAAGAGACTCCGCCTGCTACTGACCGCCTGCCATCTTGGACCGAGCACCCCAAAGGCAGCTTCAAGGAGTTCCCTGGCATGGCACTTCTTCAAACAATGTGCTGACGACAAGACCCGAGTGGTTTGCATGCTGTGCCATCAGAGCCTGAAGCGAGGCATTAACGTTCTGAACCTTAGCACAACCTGCATGACCAGGCACCTGCATGCAAA
Organism: Bufo gargarizans; assembly: GCF_014858855.1. Classification (NCBI taxonomy): domain Eukaryota; kingdom Metazoa; phylum Chordata; class Amphibia; order Anura; family Bufonidae; genus Bufo; species Bufo gargarizans. The sequence goes on along the minus strand of NC_058082.1, from coordinate 77,195,671 downwards.
GCATGAACTGCAGTGGAGTAAACACCTTAAAAACAAGAAAGTCACTCAGGCCCCCCCTGCTGCTGCTGCCGCCTCGGTCTCTTCTGCTGCTGCCGCCGCCTCGGCCTCTTCTGCTGCTGCCGCCTCGGCCTCTTCCTCTGCCTCTGGAGGAACGTTGGCACCTGCCGCCCAGCAAACAGGGGATATACCACCAACACCACCACCTCCATCACCAAGCGTCTCAAGCATGTCACACGGCAGCGTTCAGCTCTCCATCTCACAAACATTTGAGAGAAAGCGTAAATTCCCACCTAGCCACCCTCGATCCCTGGCCCTGAATGCCAGCATTTCTAAACTACTGGCCTATGAAATGCTGTCATTTAGGCTGGTGGACACAGACAGCTTCAAACAGCTCATGTCGCTTGCTGTCCCACAGTATGTTGTTCCCAGCCGCCACTACTTCTCCAAGAGAGCCGTGCCTTCCCTGCACAACCAAGTATCCAATAAAATCAAGTGTGCACTGCGCAACGCCATCTGTGGCAAGGTCCACCTAACCACAGATATGTGGACCAGTAAGCACGGCCAGGGACGCTATATCTCCCTAACTGCACACTGGGTAAATGTAGTGGCAGCTTCCGCCGCCAAGGATCGCGGGGCAACATTCTTTGCCTCCTGTTGCCACCTCCTCATCCAGTCAGCCACACACCTTCACCACCAACTTCAGCACAGCCCGGGGTAAACGTCAGCAGGCCATTCTGAAACTCATATGTTTGGGGGACAGGCCCCACACCGCACAGGAGTTGTGGCGGGGTATAGAACAACAGACCGACGAGTGGTTGCTGCCGGTGAGCCTCAAGCCCGGCCTGGTGGTGTGCGATAATGGGCGAAATCTCGTTGCAGCTCTGGGACTAGCCGGTTTGACGCACATCCCTTGCTTGGCGCATGTGCTGAATTTGGTGGTGCAGAAGTTCATTCACAACTACCCCGACATGTCAGAGCTGCTGCATAAAGTGCGGGCCGTCTGTGCGCGCTTCCGGCGTTCACATCCTGCCGCTGCTCGCCTGTCTGCGCTACAGCGTAACTTCGGCCTTCCCGCTCACCGCCTCATATGCGACGTGCCCACCAGGTGGAACTCCACCTTGCACATGCTGGACAGACTGTGCGAGCAGCAGCAGGCCATAGTGGAGTTTCAGCTGCAGCACGCACGGGTCAGTCGCACTACGGAACAGCACCACTTCACCACCAATGACTGGGCCTCCATGCGAGACCTGTGTGCCCTGTTGCGCTGTTTCGAGTACTCAACCAACATGGCCAGTGGCGATGACGCCGTTATCAGCTTTACAATACCACTTCTATGTCTCCTTGAGAAAACACTTAGGGCGATGATGGAAGAGGAGGTGGCCCAGGAAGAGGAGGAAGAGGGGTCATTTTTAGCACTTTCAGGCCAGTCTCTTCGAAGTGACTCAGAGGGAGGTTTATTTCAACAGCAGAGGCCAGGTACAAATGTGGCCAGCCAGGACCCACTACTGGAGGACGAGGAGGACGAGGATGAGGAGGAGATGGATGAGGATGAAGCATGGTCACAGCGGGGTGGCACCCAACGCAGCTCGGGCCCATCATTGGTGCGTGGCTGGGGGGAAAGGCAGGACGATGACGATACGCCTCCCACAGAGGACAGCTTGTCCTTACCCCTGGGCAGCCTGGCACACATGAGCGAATACATGCTGCAGTGCCTGCGCAACGACAGCAGAGTTGCCCACATTTTAACGTGTGCGGACTACTGGGTTGCCACCCTGCTGGATCCATGGTACAAAGACAATGTGCCCACCTTACTTCCTGCACTGGAGCGTGATAGGAAGATGCGCGAGTACAAGCGCACGTTGGTAGACGCGCTACTGAGAGCATTCCCAAATGTGACAGGGGAACAAGTGGAAGCCCAAGTCCAAGGCAGAGGAGGAGCAAGAGGTCGCCAAGGCAGCTGTGTCATGGCCAGCTCCTCTGAGGGCAGGGTTAGCATGGCAGAGATGTGGAAAACTTTTGTCAACATGCCACAGCTAACTGCACCACCACCTGATAGGCAACGTGTTAGCAGGAGGCAACATTTCACTAACATGGTGGAACAGTACGTGTGCACACCCCTCCACGTACTGACTGATGGTTCGGCCCCATTCAACTTCTGGGTCTCTAAATTGTCTACGTGGCCAGAGCTAGCCTTTTATGCCTTGGAGGTGCTGGCCTGCCCGGCGGCCTGCGTTTTGTCTGAACGTGTATTCAGCACGGTAGGGGGCGTCATTACAGACAAACGCAGCCGCCTGTCTACAGCCAATGTGGACAAGCTGACGTTCAAAAAAATGAACCAGGCATGGATCCCACAGGACCTGTCCATCCCTTGTGCAGATTAGACATTAACTACCTCCCCTTAACCATATATTATTGGACTCCAGGGCACTTCCTCATTCAATCCTATTTTTATTTTCATTTTGCCATTATATTGCGAGGCTACCCAAAGTTGAATGAACCTCTCCTCTGTCTGGGTGCCGGGGCCTAAATATATGCCAATGGACTGTTCCAATGTTGGGTGACGTGAAGCCTGATTCTCTGCTATAACATGCAGACTGATTCTCTGCCGACATGAAGCCAGATTGTCTGTTATGGGACCTCTCTCCTCTGCCTGGGTGCTGGGCCTAAATTTATGAAAATGGACTGTTACAGTGGTGGGTGACGTGAAGCCTGATTCTCTGCTATGACATGAAGACTGATTCTCTGGTGACATGAAGCCAGATTCTGTGTTACGGAACCTCTCTCCTCTGCCTGGGTGCTGGGCCTAAATTTATAAAAATGGACTGTTACAGTGGTGGGTGACGTGAAGCCTGATTCTCTGCTATGACATGCAGACTGATTCTCTGCTGACATGAAGCCAGATTGTCTGTTACGGGACCTCTCTCCTCTGCCTGGGTGCCAGGGCCTAAATTTATGACAATGGACTGTTACAGTGGTGGGTGACGTGAAGCCTGATTCTCTGCTATGACATGCAGATTGATTCTCTGCTGACATGAAGCCAGATTGTCTGTTACGGGACCTCTCTCCTCTGCCTGGGTGCTGGGCCTAAATTTATGAAAATGGACTGTTACAGTGGTGGGTGACGTGAAGCCTGATTCTCTGCTATGACATGAAGACTGATTCTCTGGTGACATGAAGCCAGATTCTGTGTTACGGAACCTCTCTCCTCTGCCTGTGTGCTGGGCCTAAATTTATGAAAATGGACTGTTCCAGTGGTGGGTGACGTGAAGCCTGATTCTCTGCTATGGGACCTCTCTCCAATTGATTTTGGTTAATTTTTATTTATTTAATTTTTATTTTAATTCATTTCCCTATCCACATTTGTTTGCAGGGGATTTACCTACATGTTGCTGCCTTTTGCAGCCCTCTAGCCCTTTCCTGGGCTGTTTTACAGCCTTTTTAGTGCCGAAAAGTTCGGGTCCCCTTTGACTTCAATGGGGTTCGGGATGAAGTTCGGATCGGGTTCGGATCCGAACCCGATCCGGAGCCGAACTTCTCGAACCCGAACATCCAGGTGTCCGCTCAACTCTAGAGCTGAGTTCATGCGGCAACAGTACAGCAAACTTTCCACAATCTTAGGCTACTTTCACACTAGTGGCAGCTTTCTCGTAGTTTTATTCCGGCCACCTCTCAGCATGTTTGCCGTGCTGCCGTCATAACTCCGGCCCACCCCTATTATCATCAATGGGGCCGGAGCGGACCTCCGGCAGCACACGTGCACTAGCGGCAGCACGGATCCGGCAGGCTGTTCACCCGCCGGAACAGCGTGGCAAAGAATGCTGCCGCTAGTCTGAAAGTAGCCTTACGCAAGTCCTTTTCCAGTCCAGTATCAGAAAAAAAAGTATAAAAAAAGTCTTTCAGGACCCTTGCAACTATTTATCACAGGAATATGTCATACTCCTAAATCACACAGCAGGTAACATATACTACAGGATGGACCATCTGTTTATCACATTGATGGAAATTAGACTGTAGTCAGCAGACCTAATCTTGCTGTTAAAAACACCAGAAGCCCAAAGAACCTAATTAACTAGAGATGAGCGAATCGAAGTTGACGAAGTGGAATTCGATCCGAATTTCAGGAGAAATTCGATTTGCACCGAATGGCTACTGCACATGTTAGGACATGGAGCAAAGAACTCTGGGAACAAGGGATCACCCACAATGCCATGCATGCAGCCAATCAGCAGCCAGCCCTGTGATGCCACAGCCCTAAAAATAGCCTCAGACAAATTGGATTCAGCCATTTTCTAGTGTACTTAGTGCAGGAAAAGACGTCAGTAGGCGCTAGGAAAAATGCTAGGAAAGACTTTAAAACTTTTAGGTAAGGATCACTATTAGAAGTATAGGGAAAGGATAGGGTAGAACGATTCCATGCTATAAAAGCAGAACAGGGTCCAATAGGGGAGTGTACAGCCTGAGTAATAGGAACAATCCTATTACACCTTGCTGCACTGACTGGCGATCCAAATTGCCATTATACTGCTACTTTCAGGTTTGCAATAGATGATACCTCTGTAATTCCAGCAAACCGTTCTTTTTATTGGGGTGCAAGTGCTGTGTGATACAGCCATTAACAGGGTGCATTACTAGGAAATATTTCTATGTCTTATTAGCCCTTGTCCGGTGCATTAATATGTTCTAAAGCCTTTTTTGACGTGTATTAGTGCCAAATAAAGTATTATTTGCTGTTCAGCTGGTGGAGTTATATGTTCAAAAAGCCTTTTTTGAAGTGTATTATTGGCAAAAAAGGGCTTATTAGCCGCTGTATGGTTAAGTGAGAAAATTGCAGCCCTTTTTAAAGTGTATTAGTGGCAAAAAAAAGTATTATTTGCCGCTCAGCGGTGCAGTTATATGTTCTAAAGCCTTTTTTGTTGTGTATTAGTGACAAAAAAGTATTATTTGCCATTCAGTGGTGCAGTTATATGTTTTAAAGCCTTTTTTGACGTGTATTAGTGCCAAATAAAGTATTATTTGCCGTTCAGCGGTGCAGTTATATGTTCTAAAGCCTTTGTTGAAGTGTATTATTGGCAAAAAAAGGCTTATTAGCCGTTGTATGGTGAAGTGAGAAAATTGCAGCCCTTTTTGTCCACTGAGGAAGAAGTCAGAACCCATAAGACTTCGAAACGCGTCTGGGAGAAATTTGGACCCTCTAATACCACCATCTCTGCGTACGCTACAGACCACCAGGACCTGCACCTCTCTCTTATCTGCTGGCTGAGAACAGACTGCCCCGTGCCTGCTAAAGAAATCTCTGGAGCTACACTGTTCCACTCATAAAGAGGTCACCCAAGCATTCTGCTAGCATTTCCTGCAGCCCTATGACATTGTCTGCCTACCTTTAAGTCTTCTGAAATAATGACCCCTAAATCCCTTTCCTCAGATACTGAGGTTAGGACTGTATCACTGATTTTATATTCTGTTCTTGGGTTTTTACACCCCAGGTGCATTATCTTGCACTTTTCAACATTAAATTATAGTTGCCAGATTTTTGACCATTCCTCTAGTTTTCCTGAATCCTTTTCCATTTGGTGCATCCCTCCAGGAGCATCAACCCTGTTACAAATCTTTGTATCACCAGCAAAAAGACCCACCTTACCACCGAGGCCTTCTGCAATTTCGCTGATAACGATATTAAACAATATGAGTCCCAGAACAGATCCCTGAGGTACCCCACTGATAACAAGACCATGGTCTGAATATACTCCATTGACTACAACCCTCTGTTGTCTGTCCCTCAGCCACTGCCTAATCCATTTAACAATATGGGAGTCCACGCACAAAGACTGCAATTTATTGATAAGCCTTCTTTGTGGGACAGTATCAAAAGCCTTACTAGGGTCCAGATAAGCGATGTCTACTGCACCTCCGCCATCTATTATTTTAGTCACCCAATCAAAAAAATCAATAAGATTAGTTTGACATGATCTCCCTGAAGTAAACCCATGCTGTTTTTCATCTTTCAATCCATGGGATTTTAGATGTTCCACAATCCTCTCCTTAAGTATGGTTTCCATTCATTTCCCCACTATTGATGTCAGGCTTACTGGCCTATAGTTGCCAGATTCCTCCCTACTACCTGTCTTGTGAATAAGCACAACATTTGCCAATTTCCAATCTTCTGGGATGACTCCTGTTTCCAGTGATTGGTTAAATAAATCTGTTAATGGTTTTGCTAGTTCGCCGCTGAGCTCTTTTAATAGCTTTAGGTGTATCCCATCAGGCCCCTGTGACTTATTTGTATTAATTTTAGACAGCTGACTTAGAACCTCTTCCTCTGTAAAGACACATGCATCAGAAAATTAATTAGTCTTCTTTCCTAACTGAGATCCTTTTCCTTCATTTTACTTTCGTAAAAACTGAACAGAAGTATTCATTGAGGCAGTCAGCTAGTTCTTTAGCTTCTTCCATATACCATCCTTCTTTTGTTTTTAATTTGGTAATTCCTTGTTTTAGTTTCCTTTTTTCATTTATGTATCTGAAGAATGTCTTTCCCTGACTGAGATAATTTCTCTTCTGCCTGTGCTTTAGAAGCTCTTACAACTTGTTTGGCCTCTCTCTGCCTAATCTTATAAATTTGCCTGTCATCCTGTTTTTTTTTTCTTATTATAATTACTAAATGCTATCTTTTTGTTTTTAATGATTTTGGCCACTTCTGCTGAGTGCCACAGTGGTCTCTTCCTTTTTTTGCTTTTACTGACAAGCCTAATGCAATTTTCTGCTGCCGTCAATAGTGCCATTTTGTAGTAGTCCCATTTCTCCTGGACTCCATTGAAACTTTTCCAATCTGATAGGGATTCATATACCACTAGTCAGTTTTTCTCAAATCTAAAACTTTTGTTTTTGTGTGGTGTGACTCAGTCAGTGTACTTATAGTAAACCACACTGACTGGTGATTACTAGATCCCAAGCTTTCCCCTACAGTAATATCAGATACCAAATTCCCATTTGTGAATACTAAATCTAAAATGGCCTCCTTCCGGGTTGGATCCTCAACTACTTGCTGTACAGATAATCCCAGTAGGGAATTTAGAATATCTGTACTCCTGGCAGAACTAGCTATTTTGGTTTTCCAGTTTACATCAGGAAGATTAAAATCTCCCAGAATGATAACTTCCCCCTTCAATGTCATTTTAGCTATTTCCTCAACTAGTAGATCTAATTCTTTGATTAGGCAGCTAGGTGGTCTATATATCACACCTACACGAATTACCTTATGATTATCAATCTGCAGGGTAACCCAAACTGACTCTAAATTGGTCTTGCTAACTTGTATCAAATTAGATTTCATGCTATCTTTCACATACAGGGCCATCCCTCCCCCCTTCTTGCCTTCACTGTCTTTCCTGTATAGAGAATTACAGTGACCTGGGAGAACCGTTGCTCTGATGTGGTGGTCCAGCCTGCCGCAGCAACCGCTGCATCACCCAGTGGCCCACACTCGATTTCAGGCAGTCAAGGCTGCAACACCTCAGCCGAAGGGAGCTGTCTGTCCTTCCTATCGTCTACCGGTCCTGATGCTCCTGCTCCTCGACCTCCTACTCCTCATTAGTCATTTCGTCAGCAATCATTAATTGAAGCGATTTACAAGCGACAATAGTATGCGTGCATTCATCCAATGGCGAAGAAGCTGAATGTGCTCCTGGCCAAGTTGCTGGTGCTCCCTTTCCAAGTGGTGAATGAGGGTTTGTGCCAAGCCGTCATTTATTTGCCAAAAAGGCAGTACCATCTCTGCACAAATATGTAGAACAGAAGGTGGGCCAGTCCTTGAGCCTGTCGGTGTCTGCCAACGTATGGAGCTGTAACTATGGTCAAGGACAATATATGTCCTTTACGGCCCACTGGGTAAATGTGGTTTCTGCCCAGCCAAACCTGCAACTTTGCCAGGTGACGCCGCTTTTGCCTCCACGTTCTCACGCAGTTGGTCCTGCGACAATGTCCACCTCTGCCTCCTCATCCTCAACCGTGTCCTCGGCCTCCACTGCAGGGACAATTCACAGTGCTCCTCCAGCATACCACATGTGCAGGGCACAGCGGTGTCACACTGTTCTACACCTCGTTTGCTTGGGTGAATGGGGTCACACAGGGGAGGAACTGCTCGATGCCCTTTATCAAGAAATCGAATCCTGGCTTTCATCTGGTTGTGAAGTGGTTCCTGAAGTATTCCACCCATCTTCAAAACATCCTAAAAATGGCCAGGAAACTATGCATGCACTTCAGCACACCCTCCTTGAGCTGCCACAGCAGAACGACATCCCACAACATAGGCTGATATGCGATGTTTCCACCCATTGGAACGATGGACCAACTATATGAACAGAGAAAGACCATAAATGATTTCTTGATAATCCAAGTGGATAGGAAGACTCCCTGTGTAGCTTTGATGTCAGCCAGTGACAGCTCATGCGTGAAACCTGCCGTTTGCTCAGGCCTTTGAGGATGCCATGTTATTTGTCAGTCGCCAGGACTACGGGATGAACAACGTAATTCCACTACTTCATATCTTGGAACAGATGCTGGTACATCTGGCTGGCCAGGGGACTGGAGATGTGGCGCCTACATCTCATGGCTACATGAGCCCTGAAGGGGCTGAACTGGAGGAGAAGGAGGACATTTGAGCACAAGCAATGTGTAGCAAAATGGGTCGTTTTTTAGACAGGTGACAGGAGAGGAGGAGCAGGAGCAGCCGGAGGAGCAAGAGGGAGATCCCTCTGAGTCACTTGCTCAAATGGCCCACTGCTTGCTCACTTGCTTGGGTAGTGACAGCTGAATTGTCACCATTCGGCAGAGGGATGACTTCTGGCTCTCCACCTTGTTGGACCCTCGCTACCGGTCCAAAATGGGGGCCTTTACTACACACGCTGAGAGGGAGGACAAACTGAACTACTACAGAGACATCCTATGTAGTCAGTTGGCCGCTGCCTACCTGCTCCATCGTCCATCCTCTGACAGGTCTGACCGGGGGCCCTCTGCACTCTCGTTCTACTGCCATGACTGCTATGGTGGGGGGGAGGGTAGGAGCAGAACCAGCTCCATCAGCTTGAGTCTAGAGTTGATGATAAGCAGCTTTCTTATCCCGCCTAGCTGCTGCCACCTCCACACTATGTCACCTTGCCAGTCTGTGGCCTCCTAAGGTTGCTGCTGCTGCCAACTCCACTATGTCACCTTGCCACTCTATGGCCTCCTCATACTGCTGCTAACATAAAACTATATCACCTTGCCACTTTGTGCTCTGTGGCCTCCTAATGCAGCTGCTGCCACCTCCACACTATGTCACCTTGCCAGTCTGTGGCCTCCTCATGCTGCTGCTGCCACCTTCACGCTATGTTACCTTGCCACTCTGTGGTCTTCTCATGCTGCTGCTAAATCAACACTATGTCACTGGGTCTTTTTGTGGCCTCCTCACACTGATTCTGCTGCCGCCACCTCCACATTATGTCACCTTGCCACTCTGTGGCCTCCTCATGCTGCTGCTAACTCAACACTATGTCACTGGGCCACTCTATGGCCTCCTCATGCTGCTGCTGCCACCTCCACACTATATCACCTTGCCACTTCGTGGCCTCCTAATGCTGCTGCTGCTGCCACCTCCACACTATGTCACCTTGCCAGTCTGTGGCCTCCTCATGCTCCTGCTGCCACCTTCATGCTATGTTACCTTGCCACTCTGTGGTCTTCTCATGCTGCTGCTAAATCAACACTACGTCACTGGGTCTTTCTGTGGCCTCCTCACGCTGATGCTGCTGCCGCCATCTCCACATTATGTCACCTTGTCACTCTTTGGCCTCCTCATGCTGCTGCTAACTCAAAACTATGTCACTGGGCCACTCTATGGCCTCCTCATGCTGCTGCTGCTGCCACCTCCACACTATATCACCTTGCCACTTCGTAGCCTCCTAAGGCTGCTGCTTCTGCCAACTCTACTATGTCAGCTTGCCACTCTGTGGCCTCCTCATGCTGCTGCTAACTCAAAACTATGTCACTGGGCCACTCTGTGGTATCCTTATGCTGCTGCCACTTTAACACTATGTAAATGGGCCACTCTGCGGCCTCCTCATGCTGCTGCTGCTGCCACCTCCACATTATGTCACCTTGCCACTCTGTGGTCTCCTCATGCTGCTGCCAACTCACAACTCTGTCTCTGGCCACCTTTACACTCTGACATTATGCCACTCTGTGGTCTCCTCAAGCTGCTGCTGCCACCTCCGCACAATGTAACCTTCCCACTCTGATGCTTCATGCTGCTACTAACTCAAAACTATGTCACTGGGCTACTCTGTGGCTACCTTATGCTGTTGCCACTTTAACACTATTTAAATTGTCCAGTCTGTGGCCTCCTCATGCTGCTGCTGCCACCTTACCCGCTATGTTACCTTGCCACTCTGTGGTCTTCTCATGCTGCTGCTAAATCAACACTATGTCACTGGGTCTTTCTGTGGCCTCCTCATGCTCATGCTGCTGCCGCCACCTCCACATTATGTCACATTGCCACTCTGTGGCATCCTTAAGCTGCTACAAACTCAAAACTGTGTCACTGGGCCACTCTGTGGCTTCCTTATGCTGCTGCCAATTTTTTTTTTTTATGTTTACAATTTACAAATTTTCAGTAACTCCATTTTAGTTTACTACTTATTTTTTCAATATAAACAATAATACCCTTACTATCATCCCTCCTGCTGCTTAGTGCACTCCTGGGGGGGGGGGGGGAATATTAATATTTTTATTCTCCTGCCCGTTCCCCACAATGCCAACCCAAACCCCCATCCACCCCCATCCACTCCCCCTCTGCCACCTTCTAACAAATTTATCCTTCTTCCAATTTCATCCAACACCAGATGAAATTCTTCTCCAACCAGCGAAAATCTAGTCAAATTCTCCCATTCCTTTACCGTAGGGACCGCCCCATCTCCCCAATGTGCCACAATACATTTTCTAGCATAGAATAACAGTTTAGATGCTACTTCATGATCTTTAGAGGTGACCATTCTATCCATGACCCCCAGAATGCATGTCTCAAAACTGAAAGGAAGTTTAAACAAATGATTTTCCTCTATTTTTTCCTTCACATTCCTACAGAATTGCTGAATGTCCAAAGTATATAAATGTCATCTGCTCCTACTTCACTGCATTTTTTACAGCCAAATTGTTTAGATTTATAACATTTCATTAAAAACTTTGGGGAATAATATAATCGATAAATTATGTTAAATTGCATAATTCTATATAAATTTAAGTTTATTTTTAGATTGTATAACCTTTTCCCAAAATTCTTCCTGTTGCGAGTTAAAATCCTCTTGCCATCTGTACCTTAGAGCAGTTATAGCTTTTTTATTTGTCTTATGCTGTAACAGACTTCCATATACAGTCATGTGAAAAAATTAGGACACCCTTTGAAAGCATGTGGTTTTTTGTAACATTTTTAATAAAAGGTTATTTCATCTCCGTTTCAACAATACAGAGAGATTAAAGTAATCCAACTAAACAAAGAAAACTGAAGAAAAGTCTTTTCAAGATCTTCTGTAAATGTCATTCTACAAAAATGCCTATTCTAACTGAGGAAAAAGATAGGACACCCTCACATGTATTCCCTCTTAAATTGGCTCAGATCTCACACAGGTATATCACACCAGGTGCACATAATTAGTAGATCGTTACTCTGCATGTTGAATGAGGCTTGCCCTATTTAAACCTCAGACATTTAGTTTGGTGTGCTCCTGACTGTTGAAGTGAGAGTGAGCACCATGGTGAGAGCAAAAGAGCTGTCAGAGGACTTCAGAAAAAAGATTGTAGCAGCCTATGAGTCTGGGAAGGGATTTAAAAAGATCTCAAAAGATTTTGAAATCAGCCATTCCACTGTCCGGAAGATAGTCTACAAGTGGAGGGCTTTCAAAACAACTGCCAACATGCCCAGGACTGGTCGCCCCAGCAAGTTCACCCCAAGAGCAGACCGCAAGATGCTAAAAGAGGTCTCCAAAAACCCTAAAGTGTCATCTCGAGAACTACAGCAGGCTCTGGCTACTGTTGATGTAGAAGTACATGCCTCTACAATCAGAAAGAGACTGTACAAGTTTAACTTGCATGGGAGGTGTGCAAGGAGGAAACCTTTGCTTTCCAAGAGAAACATCGAGGCCAGACTGACATTTGCCAGAGATAAAGTTGACAAAGACCAGGACTTCTGGAATAATGTTCTTTGGACAGATGAGTCCAAAATTGAATTATTTGGACACAACAGCAGAGGACATGTTTGGCGTAAACCAAACACAGCATTCCAAGAAAAGAACCTCATACCAACTGTGAAGCATGGAGGTGGAAGTGTCATGGTTTGGGGCTGCTTTGCTGCAGCAGGACCTGGTCAGCTCACCATCATAGAATCCACGATGAATTCTACTGTGTATCAGAAGGTGCTTGAAGAACATGTGAGACCATCAGTTAGAAAATTAAAGCTGAAGCGGAACTGGACCATGCAACATGACAATGACCCAAAACATACTAGTAAATCAACCAAAGATTGGCTGAAAAAGAAGAAATGGAGAGTCCTGGAATGGCCAAGTCAAAGTCCAGATTTGAATCCCATTGAGATGCTGTGGGGTGACTTGAAAAGGGCTGTACGTGCAAGAAACCCCTCAAACATCTCACAGCTGAAAAAGTGATTGAGGAGTGGGGTAAAATTTCCTCAGACCGATGTCGAAGACTGGTAGATGGCTACAAGAACCGTCTCACTGCAGTTATTTCAGCCAAAGGAGGTAACACTCGCTATTAGGGGCAAGGGTGTCCTATCTTTTTCCTCAGTTAGAATAGGCATTTTTGTAGAATGACATTTACAGAAGATCTTGAAAAGACTTTTCTTCAGTTTTCTTTGTTTAGTTGGATTACTTTAATCTCTCTGTATTGTTGAAATGACCTTTTATTAAAAATGTTACAAAAAACCACATGCTTTCAAAGGGTGTCCTAATTTTTTCACATGACTGTACCTTGGAAATCTGTCTCCTCCCTGGCACTAGGTTAAAAATATCCTCTAAAGGTCGCGGGGTGGTGTTATTTGTATATCCTTTCCCAGCTCCGTGCGCAGAGCTTGTTTCAACTGAAGATAAAAGAGAGTCAGATCTTTATTTCCCATACTGTATTCATTCTTAAGATCTTGATAGGTTATTATATCCCCCTCTCTCCATATCTGACCCAATTTAAATATTCCATATTTCCACCAGATTTTTTGTTCAATTAATTTTAGTTCCTTTAAGTGAATATTGTCCCATAACAAAGTATCTGAATGTATTTCCTTTTGAGAGCACAGTTCTTTTTTTATCATGTTCCAAGATTTATTCCATAGGTCAAATATAGATATTTTATCAGTTTGTTGATTTGACAATATATCTGCTTCTACTAATTGGAAAATATTACATTTTTAATTTAGCATATTTCTAATCTATCCAGCAACAAAATAAAGTTACAAATCTGGAACTGATAGTCCACCCTTTCTCTCATGGATATATAATATCTGTGCTCTTATCCTCGGTTTTTTACCTTGCCAAATAAAGTCTGTTATTAGAGTGGCTATTGTTTTAAAGATTCTTCTGGGGATTATTATTGGTGTATTCCAAAAGAAGTAATTTAAAGAGGGTAATAAAGTCATTTTAACCAGTGAGATATGTCCTGCCATCGAAATATGTATTTTTTTCAAAACTTCTATTTACTTTCGCAACTCCTGTACTTTAGGGAGCACGTTCAACTGTATATAATCCTCGGGACTAGTTGTTATCTGAATACCTACATATTTAACCGGTTCTAGACTCTCTTTAACTTCGAATAATCCTGTACAAAACCATTCAAAGGATCAATCGGGATGCAGGCCGACTTGGACCAGTTTATATTCAGTCCAGAATATGTACTATAATCTTCAAATACCCCAAATATCTTCCTAAGTGAACCATGAGTTCCCACAAACAGCATAATGTCATCTGCATACAGAGAAATTATTTCTTCATATGCCCCGAATCTAAAGCCTACAATTTGTTTATCTTGTCTAATTATATCAGCTAGTGGTTCCATAGCTATAGCGAATAGCAACAGAGATAGGGGGAAGCCCTGCCTAACCCCCCTACCAATAGATATTTTATCCAAATATTCATCATTCATTATTACCCTTGCAGAAACTTCAACGTACAATAATTTAACCAAAGCTATAAAATTGTCCCCGAATCCCATTCTCTCCAATGTAGCAAATAAGAAAGGCTATTCAATGGTGTTAAAAGCCTTTGCTGTGTCTATGGTTACAGTCATACGTTCACCGCAGTTCAAAGGTTCCAACTGGGTATTCATAAAGTATTATGGTTGTAGTTTTCCCTGACATAAACCCCGACTAATCCTCATGAATAATCCCGGAAACCACCATCCCTAATCTTTTTGCCAGGATCCTTGCCAGTGATTTATGGTCCGTATTTATTAATGAAATAGGATGATAAGAGTCCGGGAATGCTGGGTCTTTCCCTGGTTTTAATATAAGTGTTATTAGGGCTTCCCTCACAGAATCTGAAAGTTTTCCTGTTCCTTTGAGGATAACCACATTTTTAGCTATTTTGAAGTTAATACTTCTTTATATTGAGCATAAACTTCAAACAGGATCCCATCTATTCCCGGAGTCCTATTCTTAGATATCTTAGACAAAATTTCCTCCACTTCTGTAACATCTAACGGATTCTCTAGGGTTTCTCTTTGAACCTCACTTAGCTTGATAATACTAATTTCCTCAAGGAACTGTTTTATTTCCATCTTGCTCTTATTTATCTTGCTATTATATGCATTTTGAAAATATTCCTTAAGTACCTCCATTTTAGCTGATTCTTCAACCACTTTGTGGCCAGATTTGTCTACCAGGCAATGTATATAATTATTATTTTTTGTCTGAGTTGCCGCCAAAGCGGCCAATTTTTTACTGGGTTCTCTTTATGTTGTTCCGCCATTAAAAGTAGGTCACTTTCCAATTTGGTGGCTTTATCTGTCCATACTTTATAATTCTGTACAATAAGGTTTTCGACATATTTTTTTTCAAGTTCTTCCACCTCACTTTCTAATTCCATTATTTTTTTCCTAATTCCTTTCCTATACATTACAGTATATTTAGTGATAATCCCCCTTATATATGCCTTTGAGCCCTCATTTATCTCAAAATATTCCCTAATTTCTTGCAAAATTTTATTGTGAGTGCCCATTATATTAATCCAGCCTATATTTACCTTCATCCTTGTGTTTCTTATTTTATTTTGTGTTTTGTACATTTATGATAATTGTGTTATGATCCGATATCCCCCGCCGTCCATACTTAATCTGTTCAATGTCCTGTGCACCTTTATTATCCGTGAATACCAGATCTATTCGTGACAAACTCCTGTAAGTTTTGGAATAACAAGAATATATTTTTAAGTTTCGATTTCTTACCCTCCAGATATCAAGCCAACCTAATTCTGTTGTAATATCTTTTAATTTCGACCCTGTATTAATTACTTGAAGATTATTTTGTCTACATCTGTCCATTTGAGAATCTCCCATTGCTAACAATTGTTTATCGCCTGCCTTAAGAACAAAATAATCATTTATTTTTAATAAGACCTCTGGTCTAAAGGGGGGCGGTATATATACATTTGCTATAATCCATGCTCTACCTTCTATTATACAATCCATAAGAACATATGGACCTTCCTGATCAATGGCTGTACTAACTATTATAATATCTATATTTCGATGAATTAATATACTCACCCCTCTTGCATATGATGAAAACACTGAATGAAAAGCATGCTGTATCCATGACCTATTCACCCCTACTATCGTCTCACTTGTCAGATGTGTCTCTTGTAAACAGACTATGGCAGGGAGAAACCTTTGGATTGCATCAAAGACTGCTACTCTCTTAGTTCCCCTACTAAATCCCCTGATATTCCATAAAATTGCTCTCATGCACTCTCCTCAAAAAAATATATTACTAGCTGTCCTTTATTTAACAGTGCAAAAATATAGGCCCGGGAAAGAGGAGGGAGCAACCGGGGGAAACGGAGTACAGGAAAAAAAAATTTTTTTTTTTATTCCTCCTCTTGGATCCCCCCCAGGAATGAACGCCACAGCAGTTACCAAAACCTCTCTAACCCACCCTCCCTGAATGGCCCAGGTTACCATCTGAACCTAGCCCTCTCTCTTGCATTACTCCCTCTCGTATGAGCCCCCAGCCCTGTTTTCCTTAACTTTTTAACTTTTCCTTTAACCATTCTTCCGCTGCCTCCGCTGTATTCGACCCTGAGCTTAGCTTGAACTATCAATGAGTACTTTACATTATTTATACGCAATTTTTTTTTAACATCAATGAAAAAACTTCTTTCTCTTATTGTTTCTTTTGCATTCAGAGGAACATTATTATTGCACCCCCATATTCCAGCTTCCCTTTATTTCTTGACCTTCGTAACACTTCTTCCTTTTCTCTTACCGACAGACAATTAATTATTATTGGGCGCGGTCTTGTACCAGGAGGGGGCAACCTAACCGGTAGCCTATGAGCTTGCTCTATAAAGTTTTTATATTCTGAGATATCCTGTCCCAGTTGTTCCCTTAACCAGGCTTGTATAAAACCACAAAGATCTTGTCCCTCCACTCCCTCTGGGAACCCTAGGCATCTCAGGTTAGACCTCCTAGACCTATTCTCTAAGTCCAATAGTTTGTTTTTAAGCACTGTATTTTCCTCCTTTAAAGTAGATTTCTCTTTAACTGTTGTCTGCAACAGGTCCTCTGAATCAGATTTTCTCTTCTCTACTTCTAGTAATCTATCTTTGTATTTTTGTAAATCCATCCTGAGAAGCCCCTAATGTTTCCAGTCTGGAGAGAGAGGTCCTGTATCGCCAAATTGTATTTTTTTTCTTGAAATATTTCCAGCAGACTCGGTGCCTGCTCCCCCTGAATTAAAACACCTCTTTCGGCTTCCTAAAAAAATTCTGTACCTCTCCCACCAGACTGGATTTCACCACCGTCAGGTGGAATCATCATCGCGCTCTCTGTCAAGCCAAGATCCCTTTCCTGAATTTGAGATATATCATCTTTCTTCTTTCTAGGTGGACTAATCTGTCTGCTTGTGTTAATCAGTAGATGTTGTTTTACTCTTTCTGCCCTCTTCAGGGAGATCGTCATATTTAATTCTGGATTATTTCTCCCCTTTTTCCCTGCTCCCTGTTCCCTGTCTAGACATTTATATATCCTAAAACCTTCTCTCTTTTTTTTTCTTTTTTCTCCTTCCTTTCCCATCCTTTCTTCCCCTTTCTCTCCCTTTTCTTTTTTCCCTTTCTCCCCTCCTTTCGTCCCCTTCTCCTTTTCCTTTCCTTTCTCTTCCCTTTTTTTTCCTTTTCCTCCTTCCTTTTCCCCCTTCCCCCTTTCTTTTTCCTTTTCCCTCCTTCCTCCTTCCTTTGTTTTCTCCCTTTCTTTTTTCCCCTCTACCTATTATACAACATCCTTAATAATTAATCTAGTATTTACAATCAAAACATCCATAGACAGAATTAAAAATTCCTAGGTTAATTAATAGATCTTGCTAGATTCCTACCGAGGGCTTTCGCTCCTCTCAGTCCATAAATACCATTATTATAGTTGCAATTAATCCACAATTAATCAAAAATACAATAAATAAGGGAAACGTGCAAATTTCATATAGAGAGAAGCAAAAAAACTAATTAAAAAAAAAAAGTCCAGAATCTCACAACTCTTCAGGCTTCTTGTACTCCCAGTAATCGCCAGAAGGATCTGTTTCAACTGGAGGGGGGAGGGAAGGAAATACCAACGTTAGTTATCTTCTATACATTAGCTTTAGGAAGGTATTGTCCTTTATATCCAATATAAAATTGGTGACTCGTTCACTCGATAGATCAACCTCCCTATTGCATTACAAGCCCCACTCCTCTAGTACACAGCAAGGAGAATTAACAAGCGAGGACCCTCCAGCAAAAAAAAAAAAAAAAAAACAAGTTCAAGTTGGTCCACTAGTTCCAATTTCTTTTATCTCCCTCCATGTCCGTCTCTGCCTCGGAGGTCATCCCTCTCTCCCCAACTCCAAAACGTTAATTCCACTTACACCCCCAACATATACCTCAGAGGAAGGGGAGAAACCTCGACCCAGTTTTATAGAAAATAAATCAGGACCTTTCAGTTTATCAGCCTTAAGTCCCAGCACTAGGTCCGCCTGCAGCTCCCCGTCTCACTTTGGCAAGAGAACTAACATACCACCGACTCCACTCCGCTACTCAACCCTCCACACTGCTGTTTCGCGTCCCACTCCGCTCTCATTTTCCTTGAGCGGGGAACACAGAGGCAAAGGAGAATATCCAGTGCTCAAACCTGATTAGAAAAATCTACTTCTGCCGCTACCCGTCTTCTTCACCGTCTCAAACCTTGAAAGCCACCGGAATCCGTCTGTACTCCACGTTCGGTACATCGTTCAGGCAGACATCAGCAGCAGCAGGTAGTTCACAGCGGGACACATGCCAGGGTTCACGACAGGGTCATCGGCGACAGCAGGTAGTGCACAGCGGGACACACACCAGGGTTCACGGCAGGGCTCAGGTACAAGAGTCGGCGGGTTGAGAATGGTCTCAACAGAGGTAGCGTCTTACCTGGGCTGGAAGTTCATTACCCGGGGGGAGGTGCGGCGTCACCTGTGTACGTCCACACACATGCTCTGCCGTGCTGCTGCCACTTTAACACTATATAAATAGGCCACTCTGTGGCCTCCTCCTGCTGCTGCTGCCACCTATGTCACCTTGCCACTCTGTGGGCTCCTCATGCTGCTGCTAAATCAACACTATGTCACTGGGTCACTCCGTGGCCACCTCATACTGCTGTTGCCACCTCCACACTATGTCAACTTGCCACTCTGTGGTGTCCTCATGCTGCTGCGAACTCACAACTCTGTCTCTGGGCCACTCTGTGGTCTCCTTATGCAGCTGCCACCTTCACACTGCTGCTGCTAATGCCACCTCCACACTATGTAACCTTTCCAGCCTTTCGCCTCCTCATCCTGCTGCTGACACCTCCACACTATGTCACCTTGCCACTCTGTGGCCTTCTCATACTGCTGCTAACTCAAAACTATGTCACTGAGCCATTCTGAGGCTTCTTCATGCTGCTGCCACTTTAACACTATGTAAATGGGCCACTTTGTGGCTTCCTCCTGCTGTTGCTACAGCCACATCCACGCTATGTCACCTTGCCCCTTTGTGGTCTCATTATGCTGCTGCTAAATCAACACTATGTCAGAGGGTCATGCTTTGGCCTCCTCATTTTGCGGCTGCCACCTCCAAACTATGTCACCTTGCCACTCTGTTGTGTGCTCATGCTGCTGCCAACTCACAACGCTGTATCTGGGCCACTCTGTTGTCTCCTCATGCAGCTGCCACCTTCAAACTATGTCACCTTGCCAGTCTGTGGCCTCCTCATGCTGCTGTTGCTGCCACCTCCACTCTATGTCACCTTGCCACTCTGTGGTCTCCTCATGCAGCTGCCACCTTCACACTCTGTCATTTTGCCACTCTGTGGCCTCCTCATGCTGCTGCTAATGCCACCTCCACACTATGTCGCCTTGCCACTCTGTGATCTCCTCATGCTGCTGCTGACACCTCCACACTATGTCACCTTTCTAGTCTGTGGCCCCTTCATGCTTCTGCTGCCACCTCCAAACGATGTCACCTTGTCAGTCTGTGACCTCCTCATGCTGCTGCTGACACATCCACACTATGTCACCTTGCCAGTCTGTGGCCTCTTCATGCTTCTGCTGCCACCTCCACACTATGTCACCTTGCCAGTCTGTGGCCTCCTCATGCTGCTGCTAACACCTCCACACTATGTAACCTTGCCACACTGTGGCCTCGTAATGATGCTGCTAAGTCAAAACAATGTCACTGGGCCACTCTGTAGCTTCCTTATTCTGCTGACACTTTAACACTATGTAAATGGGCCACTCTGTGGCCTCCTTCTGCTGCTGCACCTCCACACTATGTCACCTTGCCACTTTGTGGTCTCCTTATGCTGCTGCTAAATCAACACTATGACCCTCATACACTTACAGACACTCTACATGCATCACTGTCCCCAATCTTTTTACTTTCCTAAAACGCACTCTGCCCTGCCTCTATGCGGGATGTTGAACGAGGCATACAGGGTTGTGCTGGCTGAATCCCCCACATTTTTTTATTTGTAGTATATATTGGAGGCGTGGAAATCTCCATGCAGTCATGCACACCTGACCAGTTAGTCTGCCCTGGAGGCTGGTTTTAAAGTCAGTATAAAACTGAGTCTGCTCTCATAGCGCCTACCAGTAGCCATTTGGCTCCAGGAGAAGTATATAGTGGGCTCAGCATGCATGTTGGTACTTGCATCCCTGCATTCGATGAAAGCTGTAATGGCACCGGACAGGGTTAAAAGCAGAGTGTGCCTAGCGTGCATGCTGCACCTGCGCTCCCTGGACTTTGTGTGGCTGACATGGCCTATAACAGGTAGGAACTAGTGTTAGGGACCACTCATAGAGGCGACCTTGACGCGGTGAGTGGCTTATTACGCTTTGGCCAAAATGTACACTAATGCCTCGTTCAACATCCAGCATAGAGGCAGGGCAGAGTGCTGGTTGCAGAGTGCGATTGCATTTGTGTTTTTGCGTTTGTATGTTTATTTCGCCATAGCAATGTGCACCTGCATACAGGGTTGTGCTGGCTGAATCCCCCACATTTTTTTCTTTGTAGTATTCATTGGAGGCTTGGCGATCTCCATGCAGTCAGTCACACCTGACCAGTTAGTCTGCCCTGGAGGCTGGTTTTAAAGTCAGTATAAAACTGAGTCTGCTCTCATAGCGCCTACCAGTAGCCATTTGGCTCCAGGAGAAGTATATAGTGGGCTCAGCATGGATGTTGGTACTTGCATCCCTGGATCTGATGAAAGCTGTAATGGCACCGGACGGGGTTAAAAGCAGAGTGTGCCTAGCGTGCATGCTGCACCTGCGCTCCCTGGACTTTGTGTGGCTGACATGGCCCATAACAGGTAGGAACTAGTGTTAGGGACCACTCATAGAGGCGACCTTGACGCGGTGAGTGGCTTATTACGCTTTGGCCAAACTAATGCCTCGTTCAACATCCAGCATAGAGGCATAGAGTGCTGATTGCAGAGTGCGATTGCATTTGTGTTTTTGCGTTTGTATGTTTATTTCGCCATAGCAATGTGCACCTGCTTACAGGGTTGTGCTGGCTGAATCCCCCACATTTTTTTCCTTTCCTATCCCGATAAGGCTGTAAATCACCTAAGAAGCACCCGGGACAAAGTAGCGCCCCCTACCCTCAGAACCTTCAAACACAGACCAAAGCAACCCTGGCTTACACCACAAACTCGCTTCCTCCAGAGCTGCTCCAGGAGTGCTGAACGCCTATGTAGGAAAACGCGCACACCCGAGAATTTCCTCCATTACAAATTCATGCTATGGACCTATAACTCTGCCCTCAACCTCGCTAAACAGACCTACTTCACCACTCTAATCTCCCCACTGTCCAACAACCCAAAAAACCCTCTTTGACACTTTCCAATCCTTCCTCAGTCCTAAAGTTCAGGCACCCACCACAGACCTCTCTGCTGAAGACTTAGCTGCCTAGTTCACTGAGAAAATTGAACATATCAGTCATGAAATCAGCTCCCAGCCACTAAGTGACAAACCGACTGAAGCTGTCAATGACTTGCGGAAATGTGCACACACGCGGCGCACCTCCACCAGTAGCTCAGGCAAATTGGGGTAGGTTTTGAGAAACCGTTAAACCACTATGTTTAAGATGTGGGCTAGGCATGGGATGTGTCTGAGTTTGCCGAGCTCCAAAGCCGCCACCACGTTACGGCCATTATCACACACAACCATGCAAAAGCCACAGCTCAGTCTGGTCTCTTGTCCTCTGCAACAGCTCTGCGGCGGAGTGCTGTTTGTCCCCTAAGCATATCAGCTTCAGCACATCCTGTTGATGCTTCCCCACTGCAGTGCTACACTGCTTCTAGTTACTGGCTCATGGCTGACTGGTGCTGCATGTGGATAATTCAGAGGTGGAAGTGGAGAAGGAGGCAGAGGAGGAAAAGTGGGGGTTGAAGCCACTAACGTAGGTGATGGCGGAAACCCTGATGAAATTAGCGCCCGCAATCTTCGGCATCGGTAGCACCTGTGCCATCCCAGGGTATGACTCACAACCGGCCTCCACAATTTCACCCAGTGTGCCGTCAGGGAAATGTAGCGTCCCTGGCCAAATGCACTTGTCCATGTGTCGTGGTTAAGTGGACCTTCCCAGTAACTGCGTTGGTCAGGGAACGTGTGATGTTTTGGGACACGTTGGTGTGAGACGGGCACGGCACACCTCGAAAAATAGTGGCGGCTGGGGACAGAGTACCGCGGGATGGCCGCCGACATCAGGCAGCAGAAGGCCTCAGTGTCCACAATCCTAAATGTCAACATTTCCAGGGCCAGTAATTTTGAAAGTTGCGCATTTAGTGCTATGGCCTGTGGGTAGGTGGCTGGGTATTTACGCTTGCATTCAAATGCCTGGGGTAATGACATTTAGCTGCTCTGCTGGGACAGGGAAGTGGATGTGGTTCGCTAATGGTGCTTGCGAAGGTCCAGGTGCAGGGCAGAAGGCATCCTCGCCTGCGCCTTCGACAGGCGATTGGCCAGCACGTACCATAGGGGAAGAGGATACAGTGGTGTGACTCGCAGACACAGATTGTGGACCCAGGCGTTCGTCCTACTTATTACGGTGCTTGGATGCCATGTGGCGGATCATGCTGGTGTTGGTGAGGTTGCTAGTGTTCCCGCCCCGGCTCATTTTGGTGTGGCACAGGTTGCGAACTACTATTCTTTTGTCGTACGCACTTTCCTGAAAAAAGCACCATACTGAGGAACACCTACCCCTTGGCAAATGAGATTTACACCGTTGCGGGCCTGTTTGGTGTGGCCCGCCTTCTCCCTTTTGCCACCCCACTGCCTCTTCCAGTCTGTTGCAGTGCTGCAGATCCTTCCCTCTCTGTACTGCTGTCCTTGCTTGGCTTTCCACCTTCCCAGGTTGGGTCAGTGACCTCATCATCCACCACCTCCTCTTCCACTTCCTCACTCTGATCATTCTCTTGATTTGTTGACCTAACCACAACCTCAGTGATTCACAACTGTGTCTCATCCTCTTCATCAACCTCTTGAGACAAAAATTGCTGTTGAATCATTAACAATTGTGTCTCATCATCATCCACCTCATTGCCGTTCCCCATCGTCATGTTCTTGTGACTGTCGCAGTGGTCGGACTTCAAGAGTTTTGTCCTGCGATGCACTGCAAACTGGGTGTCACAACTGAGGATGGGGGAAACCCTCAGCCGTGCGATGTTAAATGTATGTGGAAGCTGCTTGGCCAGGACAACAGAATTAGGGAGCAGGTCACCTCCTACAGCGTCCCTAACTCTGACCCTGACTCCTAGCTCTATGAGCCAACCCAGATGGTAGGAGGGCTCATACTCAGGAACCTCGGGTCCCTACTAACCCTCAGCAGATCCCTGAGCTAGGAGCTGGGTAAGACAACCTGTTCCTCCTAGACACGGAGGAACAGGAGTCTAAACTGGCCAAACTGCAAGGAAGGAGAAACATAAACAGCCTATGGATATGGCAGGTGAGTGAAAGCACTTCCACACCTACCTGCCACAGACACACTGACTGGATCCCGTGCTCAAATGCTAGTGTCCACACCAAACATAAAAAGGAAACAGCACACACATAAACACACAGGAACCCAGATCCATAGCTGCAGTGATAATAAGCACCATACAAACTTAAAATAAAGATCACGCATAACTTTTATGACCACAAGGGTGGCCCTGACTGGCAGATGGTAAAAAGACCAGGAGGATGACTCCAGCTTACAAACAAGACTGGAGTACCACTTAGCTTCAGATCTCAGCAGAAGCTAAATAGCCAGTAGCCACACCCACACAGACACACACTGGAAAGGGAATTAACCCTTCCAATGCCAGACGGGGTAGTGAAGCCACTTAACACGTTCAGGACCTTGGACGAGAATGCTCCCCCTAACTTGCAGGTACTTAACGCACTAGGACGAACAATCCGTCCTGCAGTTAAACTGTCACTGTGAGTAAACACACAGTTGATTAGAACCGAGCTACTTGTATTTCTCCTTCTCTAGTGCTGAGGAGATCAAAGCTGTGGATTAGCCTGCCCTTCCTCCTCAGCTGCAGAGTTAACCCCTTCAGTACTCCTCACACATCCATAGCCCTTCCTTAGTGCTATGTTTGGGGAGCTCTGTGACCAGTGAATGTCATTTACAAAATGATCCAAACATGAAGTAGACATATGGGAAATGTAAAGTAAACTATTTTAGGAGGTATTACTATCTATTTTAAAAGCAGAGAGGGGGCGTGGCCGGATGCCGGGAGCAGAGGACGCTTAGAGCCTGAGCTCCATCTGTGGAACCCCTTACAGCGGCTAAAAGCGATTAATACAGAGCGATTTTTGCCATACTTACCTACCCCAGGACGGACCTTAATCCTGCAGATCTGCTGATGATGACGAGGGGGAAGAAGAAGGGAGCGCAGCCTCAGAAAATGACGGCGTTCTTCCATCCAGCTCCTGGGTCTTCTCAAAATGGCGCCGATTCCCGCCACACAGAGAGAGAGCTCCGTGCCTCTCTTGCAGCGACACCCGACCAGCGGTCCTCAGGGTCTCCTTCTTCAGCAGGATCCAGTCCTTCAGCTCCACAGGAGTCTAAAAAACAAAAAAGGGTGAGTGAACAGCATGCATACAATGCTCCCCTTGATACTTACCCTGCTTCACCAGGCACTGAACCTGGACTTACTGTCACTACAATGCAGGACATGCTGACAGACCTAAAAAAATCTATTCATGGAGATTTTAAAGAGACAATCTCGATTATCCATGCAGATATAGTAGCTATAGGAGAAAGAACAGCACATTTAGAAGAAAAAATGGAGGAATTTGTTACGGCACATAATTCACTAGTGGATAATCACAATGTGGTTGAGGACGATATTGCAACCATTAAACTTAAAATTGCTGATCTGGAGGATCGCTCCAGAAGGAACAATATCAGATTCAGAAATATTCCTGAAAATGTGATGGATTCTCAGCTGCAAGAATTTATTTCGGATCTTATCGTGTCGTACCTCCCAGATACCCCGGGGTCAGAGTTAATCATTGACCGGGTACATAGGGTTCCTAAACCCAAAGCTCTCCCAGCCTCTGTTCCCAGGGACGTCCTTGCTAGGATCCATTTTTATCATCTAAAAGACTCCCTGATGAGAGAAGCTCAAAAACAGAAGAAAGATATTCCTGACAGATTCAGTAACGTTCTCCTTTTTACAGATCTCTCACCAGCGACACTAAGCAGGAGACGTGAATTTCAAAGCTACACCAAAGCGCTAAGGGATAACAATATCCCCTACAAATGGGGTTTCCCCGTTAAACTAATTGTGAGATATCAAAACTCATCACATGTTCTAGTTTCTCCTCAGGAAGCCTCAGAAGCTTTTTCTAAATGGAACATTATTCTACCACAAGAGGGCGCCAAAGACAAAGATAAAGCTATGGACTCCTCTCCCAACAGACCCTCTGCTGATAAGAAACATCTCAACCTAACACCAGAATGGACAAGAGTTGGAAGAACTCCTCCATGATTCCAATCCGGGACAGTAAATATAGCTGCCTTTTCTTTTAGCTAATTGCTATGTTCCACAAATCTTCAGGGGTTCCACACCCTGTTGCTTTACCTCTCAGAACACCTTTTTCATCCAGGTGTTCACTCTCCCTAATCCATTGTTCCCTTTACGCCTCTTATTCTAAGTGATAGACATCACAGTTTCTTTTTTGTGGTCACTGTTGGACCCTTACCATGTTATTGTTATTTATTATCTATGTTAATTTTTACGTTTTAATTCATTATTATTTTACAAGGTTACATATACGGGATCCACTCCTATCCTATCAAATATCTGAAAACAAAGGTATAATTCCATGGCCCCCTCAATCATCAAACGGTAACATTGGGGTACTTTGCTCTGTAATACTTGTTTTGTTTTTGCACAAACACAGGGTACTAAGTCTAGCAAGGATTTTCTATCTAGAACTTTAAGATGGCTAACAACGGTATAAAGATCCTTTCAACAAATGTTAAAGGTTTAAACAGCCCTTTTAAACGCTCTACTTATTGGAATGAGGTGAGAAGACAGAGAGCTGACATTATCTGTGTTCAGGAGTCTCACCTTAATGAGGAAGATTCCCGCAGATTCTGCCACCCCTCTTTTCCACACATCTTTATGTCTCCAGCTACAAAAAAAAAGAGAGGTGTGATTATAGGTTTTAAAAACTCTGTCGCTTTTCAGTGTCACGATATAATTTTGGACAAGGAGGGTAGATATATTATAATCATCTGTGACATAAATAACTCCAGATATACAATAGTGAATCTTTATGCACCAAATTCTGATCAGATAAATTTTATCAAGCGTACCATTAAGCTGGCTCAAGAATCCAAGCAAGGTTCTCTATTGATATGTGGGGACTTTAATATGTGCCCAGATTCTTCAATTGATAGGCTACCAGCCCATCCTACTTCCCATAAATCCTCGTATCTACAAGACTTTCTATTTCAAGAAGGACTTCTTGATATTTGGAGAGTACATCATGCAAATGAAAAAGATTTTACTTTTTTTTCACATCCACATAATACATATTCTAGAATTGATCTTTTTATCTCAGATAAATGGCTTCTTCAAAAAGTGTTAGACGTATCCATTTCTAATATCACGTGGTCAGACCATGCATTTATAACTCTCACACTAGATGACATGTACAACAACAGAGTATATTCACCTTGGAGACTTAATAACTCACTGCTCCAAAATTCTGTTATTCGTATGGATGTGGAAAAATCGCTTAAAGAATATTTTATGACTAATGATAATAATTTGATATCAGACACCACATTATGGAGTGCACACAAAGCGTTCATCAGAGGGATACTGTTAAAACATGCGGCCATCCAAAAAAAAAACAGAAGGAAAGCTCTAGATAAACTACTAGCGGACATTAAACATCTAGAGGAATCTTCTAAATCTTCTCTAGATCCGAAAATTCTTAACAATTTAAAAACAGCTAGACACCACTTGTATCTTCACCTTCATGAAAAGCATGAATTCCATCTTCGTAAAATCAAATCAGACCATTACTCACAAGGTAACAAAGCCTCAAAAATTCTGGCAAACAGAATTAAAAAAAGAGAAGCTAAAATAAGAATCCCTTTTTTATATGACACGCAAGGCAAAAAATTGTTTAACCCCAAACATATAGCAGAGGAATTCGCAAACTACTACGCAAAACTTTATAACTTAGAAAGCTCAAAGGATACTCTCCAACCTACTCCTGAATATATAAACGAATTTCTCAGTGGCATTTCCCTCCCATCTCTGACAGCAAACCAAAAACAAACTCTAAATGCTGGAATCACACATTCAGAAATCTCCGAAGCTATCCACTCCCTCAAAAATAACAAATCTCCTGGTCCAGACGGTCTCACAAATGAGTATTATAAGACCCTTTCGCACATTCTAAACCCCTTCCTGAATAGAACCTTCAATTCAATAGTTGCACAAAAGTCAATCCCAAAAGACATGTTAAATGCACTAATCATAACCCTCCCAAAACCTGGTAAGCCGTCGGACACTCCAGCTAATTTCAGACCCATATCACTTTTAAATTCTGATATAAAGATTTTTGCAAAAATTCTAGCAAAAAGGCTATCCAATATTCTACCTTCTTTGATCTCTAATGATCAGATAGGTTTTGTTTCTAATAGGCAATCTTCAGATGGCACTAGAAGATTTATAGACCTTTTGGATGTGGCATATTCTACCCGAACACCTTCTCTGCTTCTATCATTGGATGCAGAGAAGGCATTTGATAGAATACATTGGGATTATATTTATGCAACCTTAAAGAAATTTGGGTTTGGGGATTTCTATCTAACTGCAGTAATGTCTTTGTATTCTAATCCCAGTGCTGCTATATATTCGTCCAGTTTTCTCTCTGCTCCATTTAATATTAAGAATGGAACAAGACAAGGTTGCCCTATGTCACCCTTAATATTTGCTCTCGCAATGGAACCCTTCGCAGAACACATTAGATCCTCCCCGCTTATTAAAGGTATAGCAGTAGGAGGCGTGGACCACCGCATAGGTCTCTTCGCAGACGATGTCTTAATTATTACATCTAATCCAGCTACAGCATTATCTGCTATTAATAATATTATTTCCAGGTTTGGTAGAGCTTCCTTCTATAAAGTAAATATAAATAAATCTCAAATACTAGACCTAGGCTTGTCCCCGGCTACCAAACGTCTAATTTCCAACTCATTTAAATTTCCCTGGGCTAACGGATCCTTGACATATCTGGGTATTCAACTTGCCTTCCCTACTAACAAGCTATTCAAGGTAAATTTTTGGCCTCTATATGATAAAATTAATGATTCCTTGAATAACATGCGGATAGACTCCCTTTCATGGTTAGGAAGAATTGCTGCATTGAAAATGGTTATTCTTCCCAAGATTATCTACATGTTCCGTAACATCCCTATAGCCATCCCTTCTGGATACATGGCTAAGCTCCAATCTTTAATTAACCGTCACATCTGGGGTAAATTTAAACCTAGAGTGAAAACACTTATTCTTAACAAGCCACTTAAAACAGGAGGCCTAAATGTACCTTCTATTAAACATTATCATGCCGCATCTATACTAGATCAATTGAGATACTTGATCAAAGATGACACCACAAAAAAATGGGTATCATTAGAAAAAAATATTATGGGCTCCTACAACATAAATATGCGCCTTTCCGCTTCAGCAGCTTTCGGTATCAAAAATAACTCGCCACTATCAACTTTGACCGCAATACTAAACACCTGGTACTCTGTTACTAGAATAGATAAATTAATTACTACCTCCTTATCTTCAATGCCTCTGAAGGTCTGTGAACTAGCTATTCCAGACATTCATTTAAATAATTGGGTGGAGTTAGGCATTACTGAGGTCAAACAACTATGGAAAGAAGATGTACCGTATTTTTCGCCGTATAAGACGCACTTTTTCCCCCCCAAAAGTGGGGGGGAAATAGCAGTGCGTCTTATACGGCGAATGTAGCCGATTTTGCTTAGTTTTCAATGATACACCCGCCGCGATGCCGTGCGGCGGGTATATCAGCTGTGAGGGAGGAGGGGCTGGGGGCCGGCGTCTGCATTTATAATGACAGCGGGGCCCGTGCAGTGACTGTATTCTACTACACGGGCCCCGCTTACTGTACAATCATATCCCTAATACCGTAGTTAATTGTTGTGTGCACTGCATGTAAAAGCATAATGAGCGATGATGAGCGCTATTACTTACAATTAGAAGCGCTTGCCGTTCGGAGCAGGGAGGAGGGAGGAGGCAGGAGGCAGGCCGGGAGGACGGGCGCTGGCAGTGTGAGTCATACGTCACGCGCCTGCGCCGCCTGCTTCATGAATGAAGCAGGCGGCGTGGGCGCATGACGGATGACTCACACTGCCAGCGCCCGTCCTCCCGGCCTGCCTCCTGCCTCCTCCCTCCTCCCTGCTCCGAACGGCAAGCGCTTCTAATTGTAAGTAATAGCGCTCATCATCGCTCATTATGCTTTTACATGCAGTGCACACAACAATTAACTACGGTATTAGGGATATGATTGTACAGTAAGCGGGGCCCGTGTAGTAGAATACAGTCACTGCACGGGCCCCGCTGTCATTATAAATGCAGATGCGACCCCCACCCCCATTATAAAAGCAAATGCGACCCCCACACTTATGGAGGGGATCTGTGGATGACACATAGCATAAGATGCTATATATGTGTCATCCACAGATCCCCACCATAACTGTCATACACAGATCCTCATAACAGCGCCATCCAGAGAGGATCCCCTATAAGTGTCACCCACAGATCCCCCATAACAGTGCGTCATCCACAGATCCCCATAACAGTGCATCACCCACAGACCACAATTAGTTCAAAATATTTTTTTTCTTATTTTCCTCCCCAAAAACCTAGGTGCGTCTTATACGCCGGTGCGTCTTATACGGCGAAAAATACGGTATTTGTAGAGTTTGCCCAACTGCATAAAGATTTTGGTATTCCCAATTCAGATTTCTATAAATATCTAAGGTTGAGACACTTACTAAAATCTCCAAGAATTTTTACACACAATGCCAATAACCAAGCATTTCTACAATGGATTCACATGTCCCAAAATTTGGACAAAGGCATCACTAAGGGTTATCTCCTATTGAAAGAGTCAGGCGTTAACCCCTTACAACATACCTTGGACCTCTGGAATACAGACCTGGGTTCTGTCCTCTCAGACTCTGAATGGACTGAAGCCTTCACTTCTGTATCCAAATTGTCTAAATGTGCTGACCACTTAGAAGGAGCAAGGAAAATACTTTATAGATGGTATAGAACTCCTACATATTTAAATAAAATCTTTCCCGAAATTTCACCGGCATGCTGGAGATGTGGACAAGCTCAGGGTAATTTTCTTCATCTGTGGTGGGATTGCCCAAATGTTAAAGTTCTATGGGCTTCAGTATTTAACTTTATCTCATCATTAGCTTGCTACACTATTGAACCTTCATCTAAGATGGCCTTGTTATCTATTGGCTTACTAGACTTTCCTTGTCACTTTAGATTTATAGCTAGCCACCTAATATTCATAGCTCGCTTAAAAATTGCTGCTTGCTGGAAGTCTGGAAACCTTCCTAATATCAATAGGATTTGTAGATCATTAGACAATAGCTGCTTATATGAAGGTTTATGGGCATCCTCAAAGAATATGAAGACTTCATTTTTAAAGAAATGGGAGGTTTGGCTGAGTCACAAAAAATGTAATTTGCCTATGAATGCTTCCATTAGATTGTAATGCTTGCCTAGCTTATACAAGTTCTTGATATCTCTCCTTCTTATATGTACCCGTCTAACCGTTCTACCTCTACAAAGCTTATTAAGTGCTTCCAATGCTGCGAGAAAAACATGTAATTGAATATGTAAATGTGATTACTATTCATTCATTATGTAACCTATTTGTTATAAAATTTTTCAATAAAAATTATTGTTCAAAAAAAAAAAAAAAGCAGAGAAATAGAAATTTTGATAATTATGAATTTTTCCAAATTTTTGGTAAATTTGGTATTCTTTTATAAATAAAAATTTAATATTTAGACTCAAAATTACCACTGTCATGAAGTACAATGTGTGACGAGAAAAGAATTTCAGAATGGCTTGGATAAGTAAAAGCGTTCCAAAGTTATTACCATATAAAATGACACCTGTCAGATTTGCAAAAAATGGCTGTAACGAGGTGCCGAAGGCGCACTTGGTCTCCCATCAGCCGCAGACCTGCTGCTTGGCTTCGGGAGTGAGGATCTGTGTTTGACCTCGTGCCCAGGGCAGCTTTGCTAGCTGGGAGGCTCCCTGCTCCTAGGTCTGCCTTGAGCGCCGAGCTGATCAATCGGTGCTCGACTGGTCGGTCTGTCGGTCATGTGACGCTGGCCACGTCACATGATCCTCACTCCCCATTATAAATATAGGCAGCCTGCTGGCCACAGGTTGCCTGTTAATTTAGGTTAATTTAGGCAGTTGTTGGATACCTGTGTACTTACCTGATCCTGTTCCCTGACGATCCTTTGCCTGCTCCTCCTGTACTGCGCATCCTTCCTGGTATATTGACCTCGGCTTCCACCTGACTATTCTTTGTGGACTCCTTTGGTACTTCTCGACTCTCCTGGTATTTATGACCCCGGCTTCTCCTGACCTTTCTTTGCTTATCCCTCTGTACTGCGTTGTCCTCTTGGTTTTGACCCGGTCCGTTCACTATCCGTTATTTGTCTTGTCTGTCCTTCCCGCACGTATTCTAAGTTAGGGACTGCCGTCCAGTTGTCCCCTGTCATCAGGACTCGTGAGGCAAGTAGGCAGGGCCAGGGGTGAGGGTGGAGCGCAGTGGCCACTATCCTCCCCCCTGTGTGTGTGTGTGTACGTGACCGTTACAATGGCCAGGTCCTTGAGGTGAAAAATGGCAGGGTCCTTAAGGGGTTAAAGGGGAAGTGCACCAACATATAAACCCCGTGCACACCAAACAGAAAACGTGCACACATACATAGACAGGTTGCCAGGTGCAACCACATGCACTTGACAGCAAGCTGCCTAGCAGCAGCTCAGGCTGCTATACTGTCAAATACAATATGTTGCAGCCCTGCCTGCGGTTCCAGGAGTCACGGCCATGACCATGGTCGTGACACTGGGACATGAAGCTAGGTATCATGGATGATTGTTTTTCTTGTGCTCTGGCAGCAGGCACAGTTTCAACACGCCCAGGGCCACAGCCTCTGCGTTAACCATCAGCATAACGGCCACTTCCTGGTCCCTTAAGGCTCGCCTTGCGCATATTACATGTTATATGCACGCTTGACACACAAGATGTGGCACGGATGTCAAAGTTCACAGCAAGCACAGTATAAGGAAACGAAGGTTTAGTCTTACCGGTAAACGGTTTTCCAGGAGTCCGACATGACAGTACCCACTGGAGGATGTCCTATTGGATCTCTGTAGGGACAGGAAGCGTGAGAGGTTAAAAGGCCCCTCCCCTACCCTCCCACCAGTGTTCTTTCCAATTACTACACCAGATAGGATCCAACGTATTTATTAAACTTCCATGTTAGACACACATCGGAAAGATAATTTTAAGGATCCTGGCAATAACCGAAAAGAATTATGGGGGGGAAATAACGGGTACTGTCATGTCGGACTCCTGGAAAACCGTTTACCGGTAAGACTAAACCTTCGTTTCCAGGACGTCCCTCCATGACAGTACCCACTGGAGAACTACCAGCTAAACAACTAGGGGGGGACCACAGCCTGAAGGACCTTGCGACCAAATGCCAGATCCTGGTTGGCCAGGGAATCTAATCTATAGTGCTTAATGAATGTAGAGAAACTGGACCAGGTTGCGGCCTTGCAAATCTGCTCTACAGAAGCATCTGCTTTCTCTGCCCACGATGATGCGACTGCTCTGGTGGAGTGGGCTCTTAAGGGAAACGGACAAGGAAGTCCTTTCTGTGAGTAAGTCTCTCGAATCAAGTCTCTGATCCAGCGGGCTAGAGTTTGTTTCAAGGCCTTGTTGCCTCTGTTCTTTCCCCCAAAGGAAACGAAGAGGTTCTGTGATCTTCTCCACGGCTCCGTCCTTTGGAGGTAAGCGAGAATGGTTCTTCTTACGTCGAGGCAATGGAACCTTTCTTCTTTCGCATTCTTAGGGAAGGTACAAAAGGAGGGAAGAATTATTTCCTGCTCTCTGTGAAACGGTGATACCACTTTTGGCAAGAAAGATGGGTCTAATTTCAGAATGACTCTGTCATCCAGAATCCTCAAGAATGGTTCTCTGATGGAGAGGGCCTGAATCTCCCCAATTCTACGAGCTGTGGTAAGAAGACAGCTTTAAGGGAAAGCATTTTATCCGATAATTGGTCAATAGGTTCAAAGGGGGACCTACAAAGACTCTCTAAGACTACATTTAAGTCCCATGGGGGAACCGTCTGTCTAACAGTGGGTCTTAACCTGGAAATCGATTTAACAAACCTCCTAATCCACCTGTGGTCGGCCAGAGGGGTGTCAAGAAAACTACTCAAAGCCGAAATCTGGACCTTAAGGGTACTGGGCTTTAGGCCCAGGTCGAACCCTGCCTGTAAAAAGTCCAGAATGCAGCCTATAGATGGGACCGAGATTCCTGGATGAGTGTCTGCGAGCCATGATAAAAACCTTTTCCATATCTTTAAGTATATGGCAGAGGTTACCGGTTTTCGGCTCTGCTGCAAGGTTGAGATTACCTTATCCGAAAGGCCTTTACTTCTCAGGATCTGCCTTTCAGGATCCAGGCTGTTAGCTTTAACTTCTCGAGATTCGGGTGTTCCAGGGGCCCTTGAACGAGAAGGTCCTTCCTTGCTGGAAGGGTTATTGGGTCTTCTAGGAGTAAGTCCGTCAAGAGCGGAAACCAGGCTCTCTTTGGCCAGGCCGGGGCTATCAGGATAAGGGTCGCTGAGCAAGCCTTTAGTTTTTTCAGGACCAGCGGAATTAAAGGAAACGGAGGAAAGGCGTAAGCTAATTCCATGTCCCATTTCTGGGATAAGGCGTCTACCCCTCTCGGATTGTCTCTGGGGTTCAGGGAGAAGAATTGATCTACCTGGGTGTTCCTTCTGGAGGCAAATAGGTCTATCTGTGGGAACCCCCATTGATGGCATATTTGAAGGAAAACTTCCCGGTTTAGACACCATTCGCCTGCATCGAGACAGTGTCTGCTCAGAAAGTCTGCCGCAGAGTTCTCTGCCCCCTTTAAGTGGACCGCTGTCACCGAGAGGACTTTCCTCTCTGCCCAGTGAAATATTTTTTCGGATAACTCCAGAAGTAGAGGGTTCCTGGTACCCCCCTGACGCTTCAGGTAACATACGGTGGTTATGTTGTCTGACAGCACTCTGATGTGGTGGTTGAAGAGAATATATTCGGCTGACATTAGTGTCTTCCATACCGCCTTCAGCTCCCTGTAGTTGGACGATCTGCGGCTTTCCAGGGTGGACCATTTGCCCTGGAAGACATGTCCTTCCAGATGGGCCCCCCAACCCCACTGGCTTGCATCCGTGGTGATGACTATAGAAGGAGAGAGGTTCCAGGCAACCCCCCTCTTTAGGTTTCCGGGATTGGTCCACCAGGATAGAGAATCTAGACACCGCTTTGTAAGTGTTACCTTTGAGTCTAAGGACTGATGATCCCTGTCCCAAGCTGCCAGCACTGCGGACTGTAGGCTCCTGGAATGGAACTGGGCCCACGGGATCACTGAGATGCATGAAGTCATTAGGCCAAGGATCTTCATTGCCTCCCTTAAAGTATGACCCTTCTGTTTCTGGAAGGCCAATATCTTCCTCCTTATCGTCTCCTGTTTGGATTCTGGAAGGAAGGAGAACTGACTTTCTGTGTCCAAGAGAACCCCTAAGAACTGTTTTTTGGTGTTTGGTACCAGGTCGGATTTGGGGTAATTTATCACCCAACCTAGATCCTTGAAGAGGGCTAAGGTCTGATGAATACTGCCCTCTAGATTTTGTTTCGTGTTGGCCATAAGAAGAAAATCGTCCAAGTATGGAACAATCCTTATTTGCTGCTTTCTCAAATGCGCCACAATTTCCGTGATGACTTTTGTAAAGATTCGAGGGGCTGAAGAGATTCCAAAGGGGAGACACTGGAATTGATAATGAAGGACCGTCCCCTCCTGAATGACTACAAACCTGAGATATTTCTGGTGTAGGGGGTGAATCGGGATGTGGTAATACGCATCCTTCAGGTCCAAGGTGCATAGAAGGTCTCCCTCTGAAATCAACGGAATTGCCGACTTTATGGATTCCATCTTGAACTTGTGATAGGTTATTGATTTGTTCAGGGACTTCAAATTGATAATTGTCCTGTAGGATCCGTCTGGTTTCTTTATTAGAAAGAGACTTGAGTAATGACCCAGAAATTTCAGATTTTCTGGAACCTGGACGATAGCATTTAATTTTTGTAGCTTCTGCACGTCCAGACCTAATTGATTCTGCTGACTCACCGAATGGACTTTTGTAACCAGGAATCTTTCCGGGGGAGGACCACGGAAATCTAATTTTACCCCTTCTCGGATGGTTTTTAGGATCCACTGGTTTTGGGTAATCCGAGTCCAGGATTCCCAAAATAAGCGGAGCCTGCCCCCTACTGGCCTGATGTCATTGCTTACTTGGGCCTGAGTTGGGATTGAAGAGGAAACCCCTACCTCTCCCTCCTTTAGGGTAGCTCCATCTACCTGTTTTACCTTTCCCTCTCTCTGAGGGTGTATACTGTTTGGAGGTCTTACAAAAGGGCTGCACAGGCTTTTTTGCTTTTTCCTCCGGAAACCCTTTCTTTTTGTCGGCTGCGCTTTCCAAAATGGAATCGAGGACCTGGCCGAAAAGGTATGTTCCGGTGAAGGGAATTGCGCATAATTTGTTTTTAGAGGCAATGTCTCCTGTCCAGGATTTGAGCCAGAGGGCCCGTCTTGCAGTGTTCGTAAGAGCGTCGTTCCTGGCAGCGAAACGAATGGACTCTGCTGAGGCGTCCGCCATGAAGGATGCAGCAAATTTTAATAAGGGTAAGGACTCAAGAATTTCCTCCCTGGAGGTCTTCATCTTGAGATGCTCCTCCAGTTGCTCCAGCCATAAGCACATTGCTCGAGCTACTGAGGTTGCTGAAATGTTAGCATTAATAGTGGCCGCTGAGGATTCCCAGGCCTTCTTCAGGAGTCCATCCATTTTCCGGTCCATGGGGTCCTTTAATTGTGAAGAATCCTCGAATGGAATAGATGTCTTCTTCACCACCTTGGCCACCTGGATGTCGACTTTTGGAATTTCATCCCAAAGTTTAGTCTCCTCTGGATTGAAGGCCAGTCTGCTCTTGAATTCCCTGGGAATATAGAGTTTTTTGTCACCTTCTTCCCATTCCTCTTTGATCAGATCTTGAAGGTAAGAATTCACCGGGAAAACCTTTCTTTTCCTGGCCCTTAATCCGCCGAACATCTCGTCCTGTATAGAACGTTTCGGCTCCTCCTCCTCAACTGCCATGGTCTGCCTTACTGCAGTAAGGAGCGAGTCCAGCTGATCCGAGGAAAACAGGTATTTCCTAGGCTCCTCCGACACCGAAGGGGGGATCTGATCCTCCAGATCGTCTGAAGGGTACCCGGTTTCTTCCTCTGAATCCGATACTAAGTGTACCCTGGTACGCTTGGACGGAGGGGAAGCGGGAACTGGAAGAGAAGGCTTGCTAAGCAATCCATGCAGAGGGCCTTTCTATACGACTCAGACAGCTTTTTTGTGCATGTCGCACACTTCTTAGCTTTTTTCTTGGTGTCTCCATGCGGTCTATGTCCCGCCTCCTTTTCCACCTTAATAGGGGGAGAAGGAGATATAAAAACCAGCCTAGGGGGAACTATACACCTGCCAGCCGGATACTACTTACATTACTCTGGACGAGGGGGTCAGCTACCGCATCTAGCTTGCTCACACCTTGGGCCTCCATGATGCAACCGCCACTTAGCACACATCATAGCATTTAAATAAGGTTCCTACCTTACAGGCCCTCCCCTCATCGCCGCCGGGACCGCCTCCTCTTCTGGGGGACTCTTCCATAGAAAAATCAACCCCACATGCGAGGCCCCAAACCGAGGCCTCCAGCATGTATGCGCGCCGCCATCTTGGACGCGTCACTTCCGGGTCGCACAGGAAGTGACGCTGATCGCGTCATCGAGGAGGGCGGAGCCGCTGCTGAGCGCAGAGCTCCGTCGGAGAAGCCGCTCAGCGTCCAGGTACCTGCGGCCTGCTTCAGGAAAAAAAGGTACCGGACAAGCTAGGGGACCCCTTGCCAGAGGGGTGCTGGCTTTTAGGCCTCACGGAGGCTGAAGAGGAGAGGCAAGAGCCCCCCGACCAGCCTCGGCCTAGTGTTTGCTCCCTACATTTTGCAGGGATCCACTCACTGCTCCTATCCCTGTAGGGACAGGAAGAACACTGGTGGGAGGGTAGGGGAGGGGCCTTTTAACCTCTCACGCTTCCTGTCCCTACAGAGATCCAATAGGACATCCTCCAGTGGGTACTGTCATGGAGGGACGTCCTGGAAAAAGTACTTAAAACTATAGCAAAATGAAAATAGATTTCACTTATATTTTTCCTATCTCTGGCCCTGACACACAGAAGGTATTAGACAGATGTCTCTAGTCACTACTGACAACCTCTATATAAAAATAAATGAAAAGGATGGAAAAAATATAGTAGTTTTCAGTTATATTTCTCCAGACTCTGGCACTGACGCATAGAATGTATACAGTCGTGGCCAAAAGTTTGGAGAATTACATAAATATTTGAAATTGGAAAAGTTGCTGCTTAAGTTTTTATAATAGCAATTTGCATATACACCAGAATGTTATGAAGAGTGATCAGATGAATTGCATAGTCCTTCTTTGCTATGAAAATTAACTTAATCCCCAAAAAAACTTTCCACTGTATTTCATTGGACCTGCTGAGATCATTTCGATTGAATATTCGTCTTATATTCGATATCGAATATTCGTCATTATGCCATTTATCGCGAATAATATGCGATTTAATTAATCGCGTATCACGATTTTTCTTTTGACAGTATAAGGCAACGTTCCTATGACTAATTGACTATGGCTAGGCTAATATGTGTATTTTACGAATATTCTTAATATTACTCTAACTTGGTCTTTTAGAATATTAGCTAATATTCTAAACGACGAAGTTAGAGCAATATTACGAATATTTGTAAAATACACATATAGATTGTAATTTAGTTAATATAGTGCTATAATCTTTTTTTTTTGTCAAATTTTTTTTGCCTCCTCTGAACTTCAGTTTTGAAAAATATGTACACTATTAAAAAAATTACTGTAGCACTGTATTAGCTAAATTGCAGTCTATATGTGTATTTTACGAATATTCTTAATATTGCTCTAACTTCGTCTTTTAGAATATTCGTAATATTCTAAAAGACGAAGTTAGAGCAATTTTACGAATATTCTAAAAGACGAAGTTAGAGCAGTATTAAGAATACATTCGTTATTTAGAATATTCGTCTTTTTTTTTTTTCCAATGTGTAGTTATTCCACTTTGGCATACTGCTCCCCGACAAGCATCCCCATAACCATGGCAATGCCTGTGGGTTAGAATATACCATCGGATTTGAGTTTTCACGATCTCAGGGAAAACTCAGATCCGATGGTATTTTCTAACCCACAGGCGTTCCCATGGTGACGGGACGCTTGTCGGGGACGTGTATGCTGAAGTTGATTAAATAACGAATATATTCACTATATTGCTATGTATTGATTTTTTCAAATATTCGTGAAATAATCAAAATCTTGATTTCGATTTTCTTGTTCCAAATAATATTAGATTTTTTTTTATTTTTTTATTTGCTATCGCTGTCCCTAATTTAAATAAAGCGGGTAACGTAAACATGCGTGAAAAAGCGTATGACGTAATTTACAGTACTAGAACCGCCCAGTGACTGTGACCAGTATAAAGCATTCATCATCACTATTTGAACTTTACAAGTGAATGACTACAATGGCTACCGAAAAAAAGTCAAAGTTCAGACACATATTTGAGAAAGATGAGGACGACATCA
Source organism: Bufo gargarizans (assembly GCF_014858855.1). Taxonomy (NCBI): domain Eukaryota; kingdom Metazoa; phylum Chordata; class Amphibia; order Anura; family Bufonidae; genus Bufo; species Bufo gargarizans. Next base: position 77,156,281 of record NC_058082.1, on the reverse strand, counting down.
TATTAACTAATTAAGTAATATTCTCTTAAAGCATATATATGTTTGTGTAGATATTGCATGCAGCACAATGGTTGTTCTGTAGATCACGAATTCTGAAATATTCGTAGATGCGATTATTATCTATATTAAAACGATTTTATTTTTTGGACTGTATGTCTCGTAGGGCATACGGTCGTGTGCAAGTGGCGTAAGTGTCTAAAGTAGCTAATAAATATAAACTACCCAAAAAAATAACATTAAACTGTATCCGAACTATCTCTAATCTATAAAACACTATAATGACCATAAACATGTGTAACTTTTGGATTTAGATGTAAATCTTAAGTGTTTATACACCTACTCCACACAATGCACTCTGATAAACTAAATTGCATTAATATTTTCTTTTCTTTTAAACATACAGTAATCAATAAATGCCATAAACGAATGGCCAAGTACCAGAAGGAGCAAGAAAAGGATCGATTGGCTCTACATAAGCTGCTGCGGCGGGTTTCAAAAAAGGTTTGGAGGATGGATCAGAGGAACCATAAATAATAAAACATATGCATTTCATGAAAAAAAATTAAAATAAGCCAAAATTGACTGTTATTGTTAAAATGTTTGATATTGTTATTGTTAAAATGTTATTAAAAACATTTATCTGCCACAGACTTGATGTGTCCAATCTTGAAAGTTCTCTCAGTCAGAGGAATGCGTCGTGTCCTGTGTAGCTAATTTTGTACTTCTTTTTCTTGTTGTTTAAAAAAATTATTTTTTATTTAAACAAATTTTAGAAAGTCAAATAGTGTAATTTTTTTACTGCTGCACACTTCGAACGTGCTGCTGACTGTCGTGCTGAGTTAGGCCGAGCTATGTGTAGGCCTTATACTGGACCCTTAGCATATGCCTGCTGCTGATGCTGAAGTCTGTCCTGACCCTGATTACCTATGTGTGGGCCTTATACTCCAACGTTACCGATACTTGCTGTTGTAGGTCCTGACACTGCTGAGTTATGTGTGGGGCGTATACTACAGTGTTACCTTGTACCTAATGCTGTCTGTTCTAAAATGTCTAAAATTACACCGTAAAACTACACCGTAATTACATAAAAAAAAAAATAAAAAAAACCACACGTTATCAAACTGTAAAAAATATATTTATTATAACAAAAATAATAAAGCAAGCCTCTATGGCAACTTTTTTAGCTCCAATAATACTTTGTTAAGTTTTCGGAGCTGGTGAAGGTTTTTTACCTCTATTTGCCGCATCCTCTTATTAAAGCGATGCTGCAGGGCGTGGCCTGGCTGCTGAGCGAGATGGCCGCATGAAAGAGGAGCTCCTGCACCGCAGCGACGTATCCACAGCCAGCCTTTTATAAACAGCTTCTGAGTGGCTGATTTTCTGCCTCCCGCCGTCTCTGCCGTCCCCTGCAGCCATGGGGAAATCGAAAAGATCCCTGCCTAAACTACAGTATGGGTCAGTGGACTCCTTCTTCACGAGGGGGAGAGGGAAAGATGGCGCCGGCCCCATGACGGAATCCCCGCCAGCGTCTCCTCTCAGCGCTCCGTCGCCTTCACCTGCAGTCCGCTCCCCGTCCCCACCGGACCATTTAGAGCTGACTCACCTCCTCCATGGCCCCCAGCCGTCTCTTCCTCCGACTCCTGCAGATATTGCAGACCCAACACATGCTGGACAAGATGGCGCCCAATCCCCCTCAGACAGCGCTGACCTCCGTGAATGGCCACAACTCAGAGACTCCCAGCATCTGAACATGGATGTCTCCGAACCATCTGCTGTACAGGTCAGTGACTTTGCTAACAAGTCTTATGCTGCTGAACAGCCGGAAGACCCGTTCCACAGTCTCTCTACTTCTGATAAATTAGTCACTGAGGACTCCCTAAAGAATATGCTGCTGGCCCTAAAATTCTCCCTCAGCACTGATATGGGGAAGCTACTTAACCCCGTGCTCGCCAGAATGCAGACAGCTGAACGCAAAATTGACCACATTGAAACGAAAATGGGCGAATTTGCGGCATCCCAAAACGAGCTTATTGACGCTCATAATGACATGGCGGACCAGATTGAAGCCATTAATTTAAAGATTGCTGATATGGAAGATCGCTCAAGGCGAAATAACATCAAGTTTAGAGGCATCCCTGAAGAGGTGACCCCTGAGGAATTGCAACCATATTTGAAAGGCCTCATGAAATTGCTCCTGCCTCAGATTCCGGGTCCGGACATGATTATAGATCGAGCTCACAGGATTCCAAAGCCCTCTCATTTAGGGTCACATATCCCGCGCGACACCCTTGCTTGCATCCACTTTTTTCATACCAAGGAAGCCATGATGTCAGCGGCGCGAAGAAAGCAACCACTCCCAGCTCCTAATGAAACAGTGAAGCTTTTTACGGATCTGTCCAGATTTACGCTCCGCCGTCGCAGAGAACTAATACCTATAACTACGGCTCTTCAGGACTGTGATGTCCCTTATAAATGGGGCTACCCCCTGAAAATTCTTATTCGCAGGAATGGGCAAGTTCATGCGACCAAAAATCTGAATGAGGGGAAACATCTCCTCCGGCTCTGGGGTATCCCTTTATCCACTAAGCCCACTGGGGATAATCCCCCTGTCTCACAATAATCTTATCCATTCTCCACAGGGACTGATACGTGCCCTCTACTTGGTATGCAGTACTCCTGCTAGGAACGGACGTCCTGAATATATAGAACCCACCGGATGATGGAATTAACACGGCACTTGGACTCTAATAATGGGCTGCTTTCTATTGCTTACACAGGACCGGTGCGATCTCCTACCTCCTTCTACTTGTTCTCTACCTCGCCAGCCCTGGCAGTGGACTTTCGCCCCTAGTTCGTCTAGGTGACGGGATTTGTCGCCTCCCACCCTAATCTGTCCTAATCCTCTTTCTTTCCTCCCTTTGTTTGTTTAACCCTTCCCTCTCCGTCCAGGGGAGTTGATCTTCTTTCTGTGATTTCAGGGAATATTTGTCTGATTTTATAGTTCCATTTTGTATTGCACTGAGCTGAAGTTGTATCTCCGTTGCTTTCCTAACATATAGGTGTCCTTCATCGTGTAGAGATGGGTCTCAAGATTATGAGCTTCAATGTCAAAGGCCTCAACTGCCCTCAAAAGTGAACCTATCTCTGGGCTGAAGCCTTGGCTTCCCACGCCGATGTGCTGTGTGTACAGGAATCCCACCCGCTCCAAGCTGACGCCTTTCGAGTACATCATCGCCTCTTTTCAAACATCTTTCACTCACACTTCTCCAGGAAAAAACGAGGTACTTTTATTGCAGTTAAAAACACGGTAGCATTCACCCTAATTGCCTCCAAGACAGCCCCTTCTGGCCGTTATGTGATATTAGTGTGCTCCATCAATAATATAGTATACACTCTTGTCAATCTATATGCCCCTAATTCACATCAGCTGGCGTTTTTACATAAAGTCATGCGACAGGTTAACTCACTTAAGCAAAGTAAATTGATTATTTGTGGAGACTTCAATTCGGTCCTGCAAACTGCCTTAGATTCTTCCTCCCCCTCCCGTAGAACAGATGTGGGTATAGCCTCCTTTTTACAGTCAGAGGGATTGAATGACGTGTGGAGAGCCCAACATAGCCTGGAGAGAGATTATACCTTTTTCTCGGTCCCACATCTCTCTTATTCTAGAATAGACCTTTTTATGGTTGACCATACCTCCCTGCTCCACACCATCTCCTCAGAGATAGGCCTGATAAAGTGGTCTGATCATGCTCCCATCACTATTACTCTTGATGAACAATACCAATCTCATAGGGCCCCAGTGTGGAGAAACAACACTTTTCTCTTTAATAACCCTAAATACATCGAGGAAATGTCTGCCCACCTCCGCGAGTTCTTTCAGTTCAACGTTGGCTCTGTCTCGAATAACTTTGTTTTATGGCAGGCTCATAAAGCCTTCATGAGAGGTTCCCTAATTAAATTGAACATTAATTTAAAGAAGCACAGAGAGGGGGAGATAGCGTTGATCTTGAAGGAAATAACGGATCTGGAGACTATTAATAAGTCCTCCCCCACTTTACAAGGCTCTAATTCCCTCCGTGTGGCGCGAAATAAATTGAGTGCTTTACTGTTACAAAACTATCATGAATCTCTCCTTAGAATGAAATCAAAGTTCTACGCCCAGGGAAATAAGGCCGTCTCTTGGCCCAGCAGCTTAAAAGGCAACAGGCCAAATCCAAAATCCCATACTTACTTCACCCGGTTACAAAGGCGAGGTTGATGGACCCGAGAGACATCGCTGATCAATTCAAACTATATTATCAAACCCTGTACAATTTAAAAGACCATACCCCTCTGCCGCAAGACTACCCGACACTAGTGGCAGACTTTCTATCCAAAGCGTCTTTGCCCACTCTAACCGAAGCGCAACTTCAGTCCCTCAATACCCCTGATTCCTCCCAGGAATTGACCAAAGTAGTCTTATCATTACCGCCGGGTAAATCCCCAGGCCCTGATGGTCTGTCAAACGAATATTATCGTCATTTTCTACCCGACCTCCTCCCCCACCTGCTAAGCCTGTTTAATAGGGTGATGGAGGGCGACCCCTTCCCTGCGGACATGCTTGAGGCTCTAGTGGTCACAATACCCAAGCCTGGCAAACCTCCTGATATACCCCAAAATTTCAGGCCGATCTCCCTGTTAAATTCTGATATAAAACTCTTTGCCAAGCTCATTGCAAGCAGGCTCTCTCCCCTGATTCCTTCCTTGATTCACTCGGACCAGACCGGCTTTGTGGCAGGAAGACAGGCTTCCGACAATACCAGACGCATTGTAGACCTGGTTAATTTCGCGGAGGTTCATTCCCTCCCAATGCTTGCAGTGACTTTGGACGCCGAAAAAGCGTTTGATCGCTTACACTGGGATTACGCTTTTTCCACTCTCCGATGGATGGGGTTCTCGGGTCAGATTATTCATGCCATCACTAGTCTATACTCGCACCCTTTGGCGAGAGTGTGGGTTAATGGAATCCTATCGGACCCTTTCATAATAACTAACAGATCGAGACAGGGCTGTCCATTGTCCCCGCTTCTATTTATTCTTGCATTGGAGCCACTGGCACAACATATTAGAACCTTGCCCACCATATCTGGGATTGTAGTTGGTGATAGAGCTCACACCATTACCCTGTACGCTGATGACATCATACTCACCTTGACGAACCCCTCACAATCCCTTACAGCCACATTCGATGTGATCTCCCATTATGGATCCCTCTCATATTATAAGATTAACAGTTCGAAATCACAGGTCCTCCCCATCAACATTTCACCCTCGGATTTAGCCACTCTGAAAGCTTCCCACGACCTTGACTGGCAGTGTTCAGAGATTTCCTATTTAGGAATCAAGATCACCTTGCCCTGTTCTTTATTGTACACACAGAACTATGTCCCCCTTCTTACCACCCTGTCTACTGACTTCGCGAGCTTCTCTATGCGGACAGTCTCTTGGGTGGGTAGGATTGCATCGTTCCAGATGATGACCTTGCCGAAGCTGATTTATATCTTTCGGGCCCTCCCAATCCCGATCCCAGCTGCATTTTTTCAGAAAGCCCAAGCACTACTAGGCAAGTACATATGGGAGGTTCTAAGCCTAGAGTGGCTCGCGAACTCTTGACCAAAAGGAGGCGTGCTGGTGGAGCAGGTCTCCCTAACATTAAAGATTATTTTATAGCAATCGGCCTTTCCTTTGCTAGGGAATGGTGGGCGTCCAATAATGAAAAAGCGTGGCAGCAGATTGAAAGCCATGCGCTGCAACACGTTCCGGTTAAAGACTACTTAATTCACCTGTTGTGGGGTCCTGCTTCCCCCGCACGCATTCTTCTCACAATATTGCATGTTGGAGCCCTGTGGACCACCATTCATAACACATCGAAAGATGAATCATCCCAGCTCCTTAAAATTTCTTCCACACGGGCTATCGAGTTGTCCATACCTGACATTAACTTAGCGCCATGGCGAGATAGAGGGATCGTCACTATTTCCCAACTGATGGCAGGTCACTCCATTCTCCCGTTTGCTACCATTCAAAGTACTTTTGCATTACCTCACTCTGAATTATTTACATATTTAAGGATACGTCACTTTCTTTCAAAGACCCTCCAATCCCCTCCGCAGGTCAACTCATCTGTAATGCGATTATTTCGGTTCCCCTCCCTGTTCAGGAAACACTCCACAAGAAACCTATATGATATACTGGGGGATAAAGCTACTTTTGTTAAATCCCCTCCCATCCTTAGATGGGAAAGGGAACTAAATAGGACCTTTCCAGATGACTCTTGGAATGATGCCATTGGATTTATTACATCAAATTTCAAGTGTGTCACTCACTATGAGGCAGGTCTAAAAACCATCCTCCATTGGTACTTTACCCCCCAGAGACTTCATATAATTTACCCTTCTACATCGCCATACTGTTGGAGGAACTGTGGAGGAGGCGGATCCTTACTCCGTATCCTTTGGTCTTGTCCTATCCTCAATGAATACTGGAAGACAGTCTTCCGTTTGGTTTCTACTCTAGTGGGGCGAAAAATAGACCCGTCCCCAGAGTTAGCCTTGTTGTTCATTGGGATTAAGGGAATATCGCTCCTGAATAGACACATCACAGGCCATATTCTGCTCAGCGCCAAACTGGTTGTTACCAGACACTGGAAGAACCAGGCCCCTCCTTCGATTTCCGAAGTTATACAAGAGATTAATCAGACTTGCAGGTATGAACTTTCTTTACCCTCATCAATTATTCCCATAAAATTGAGGCAGGCGACTTGGAGTGGGTGGATCCGTAGCACCTTCTACTCCCCTTGAGGGAGGAACCCTGGATAACGGTGGAAGCAGCGGAGATACAACTGGAATACAACTCGGGTACTTCTTAACCCCCTCCTTCTGTGTCCTCCTTTCCCTCTCTCCATTATTTCCTTTTCTCAAGAAGTGGCCTTACCCTAGGTTGCTCTGTGGTAACCCACAGCTTTTGGTTCTGTTTAAATTGTTGGTTGTCACTATATAGTGACTACATGGTTCACTCTTTTTTTGTGTCTGTGTGCTCTCAGATCGTTACGACTGCAATGCCTAGGTTGCGGAATATGGATTACACTTGTAGGTGCTTTAGTGCTACACCTATATTACTGTCGACGTGTACGGTTACTGTGTCTAATATACTTGATAGACCTCTGACATCAGTTATTGTTTAATAGTGGCTGCGACCACAGCTGTACTGTCTTTGCTTATGCACTCATCTGACTGGTGTGTTGTTGTCCATGCTCGAATGCTCCTTTGTTTTTATTTGATAAAATAAAAAACTATTGAAACTAAAGCAATGCTGCATTTTCTTATGCTCCGCAACATCTTTACTGAATTCCATTTTGGTGGCCTCCAATTCTCTTATAGCCATGTTCACTACTGGAAAAAAAAATATTATATTTAAAATTAAAGTTACTTATAAGACAAATAGTGCATTTATTTTTATTTTAATATAACACTAGTTTCTGTTGTCCCCTCATTGTTACCACTTTTAACCACTTCACAACCGGCCATTAAGCATAGGCCTCAGCGGAACGTGACTTGATGCAGAGGGACAGTCTGTTACGGACCAACAAACACCCTGCCCCCAGGCATAATCGTTTGTGAATCGGGGTGCAAATGCAACTCAGCTAAACAGGCAGCCATGTTAACTAAGGGCTGCTATTTGTCAGATTCATTACACATGTGCATTACAGCTCCGGAGATGCAGGGTGTTGTGGGGATCGTGGGATGCTTGTGAATATGTTATGTATATCAAATTATAGTAATGTGTGCAGATATTTACCCTCCCGGTGGGGGGTGTAGACCACCTCTTCCTCCTCTTCTGGAGCTGGGGGGGCAGAATCAGGTGGCTGGGAAGGTCCGGCCTCCTCCTCAGTGGCCTCTGTATCACCTATATCTGGGGGTGAAGTGGCCTGCACATTTTCTGCCTCCTCCTCTATGGCCGCCTCCACATTTTCTCCCTCCTCCTCCATGGGCGCCTTCACATTTTCTTCATACCAATTGTGGATTTACCTTTAAAATGTTTTTTTTTTTTAATTGTCTAAGTTACAAGGTAGAATGAGGTAACATGGGATTTGTTAGGAAGGGGCCCTATAGGGTATTGTGACTGGGTAATGAATGTTTAGGTAAACCAAACAACAGTTTGGAAATTAGATAAGGGGATATTGGATGGTGTTATGTTGGGTATATAATTTTTTTGTGGCTGCCAGCGTTAGACTGTCTGCTAAGCCGCATTTTGAAGATCTGCTGCCAAACCGCCCTCCCTCCCTGTTGATTTAGTTGTCAAGGTAACTTTATAATTAGAAGGAGGCTTAAAGTCTCCCCTTTAAGTGTCACTTTGACGGTGACCACCCCTTTAACAGTGACTTTGATGGTGACCGCCCTAATACACAGTGACTTTCACGGTGAACGCCCCTTTAACTGTGAACTCCACAGCTCCCGTCAATTGGCAGTTAGGATTTAAGTGAAAGGCTGGCAGGCTTGTATTGGATAATACAGGTAATTTTGGGGGAATATCTTGTGTACGTCGTAGACAGCCGAGAACATGCAAGATTTCTTTCCAGGTAGCAAGGGATGTGTATACCAAGTTTCGTTTAAATCGATGGTTGTGTTTTTGAGTTTTTGCGGAACATACATACATATATACAGTACAGACCAAAAGTATGGACACACCTTCTCATTTAAAGAGTTTTCTTTATTTTCATGACTATGAAAATTGTAGATTCACACTGAAGGCATCAAAACTATGAATTAACACATGTGGAATTATATACATGACAAAAAAGTGTGAAACAACTGAAAATATGTCATATTCTAGGTTCTTCAAAGTAGCCACCTTTTGCTTTGATTACTGCTTTGCACACTCTTGGCATTCTCTTGATGAGCTTCAAGAGGTAGTCACCTGAAATGGTCTTCCAACAGTCTTGAAGGAGTTCCCAGAGATGCTTAGCACTTGTTGGCCCTTTTGCCTTCACTCTGCGGTCCAGCTCACCCCAAACCATCTCGATTTGGTTCAGGTCCAGTGACTGTGGAGGCCAGGTCATCTGGCGCAGCACCCTATCACTCTCCTTCATTGTCAAATAGCCCTTACACAGCCTGGAGGTGTGTTTGGGGACATTGTCCTATTGAAAAATAAATGATGGTCCAACTAAACGCAAACCAGATGGAATAGCATGCCGCTGCAAGATGCTGTGGTAGCCATGCTGGTTCAGTATGCCTTCAATTTTAAATAAATCCCCAAATAAATTACCAGCAAAGCACCCCCACACCATCACACCTCCTCCTCCATGCTTCACGGTGGGAACCAGGCATGTAGAGTCCATCCGTTCACCTTTTCTGTGTCGCCCAAAGACACGGTGGTTGGAACCAAAGATCTCAAATTTGGACTCATCAGACCAGAGCACAGATTTCCACTGGTCTAATGTCCATTCCTTGTGTTCTTTAGCCCAAACAAGTCTCTTCTGCTTGTTGCCTGTCCTTAGCAGTGGTTTCCTAGCAGATATTCTACCATGAAGGCCTGATTCACACCGTCTCCTCTTAACAGTTGTTCTAGAGATGTGTCTGCTGCTAGAACTCTATGTGGCATTGTAATAAAGGAATAGGGAGGCACACCTACATCTGGATTTACATAAAACACTAGCCAATATGTTAAAATTTAATTTATTATAATATAACACATAGGTACCTAATCATTCACTCTAAAATGTTACAGATAATACCAATATTAATATAAAGTATAAAACACTAAGGGTTAATTTATAATAAGGTCGTATGTTGCAGTCTTGAATACACTGCCTATTCACGGTTTTTAGTTTCAGCCAAGACGTTGATGGGTCCGGTCTTTTAATAGTCTGCGGTAAACCTGCGATTTGTTTAGTTTAATAGATTCCACTAATAAGGATTGTGTAACAAGTACACGTATAGTAACCTCTTGGTTTGCGGTATGTAGTTGTTCACCGCTAGATTTTGATTCCACAGATGCAGCTTTACTTAATTGCTACACATTACTCACTTTTGGCAGCGATGGGGTGTTTGTCCTGCTGTGCTTAGCATGGCGTCCCACGTATTTTCAGCACATGCGGTCTTACCTCCAGTCGACTTTATCGTGAGTGAGAGGTGTCTTTAAAACAAGAAACAGTCCGCTTTAGCGCCGGGGTCAATATATAGTTGGAACCGCTGTGGAGTCCGGCTGTGGAATCCGGCGTATCTTTGTGTCTTTTTTTGCAAGACAAGGCTGGACTTTCGTTTCTTTGTTGGAAATATTCAAATGTTTGTCATAATCGCAAGGTGGTGTGCAGAAGGTATACTGCGGTTTTCTTCTTACTTTAGAGACTCGTGTACACCAGACGCGTTTCGGAGTTAACAGGACTCCTTCCTCTGTTTGGCATTGACCTGGTCTCTAATCTGAGCTGCTGTTAACCTGTGATTTCTGAGGTTGGTGACTCGGATGAACTTATCCTCCGCAGCAGAGGTGACTCTTGGTCTTCCTTTCCTGGGGCGGTCCACATGTGAGCCAGTTTCTTTGTAGCGCTTGATGGTTTTTGTGACTGCACTTTCAAAGTTTTCCCAATTTTTCAGACTGACTGACCTTCATTTCTTAAAGTAATGATGGCCACTCGTTTTTCTTTACTTAGCTGCTTTTTTCTTGCCATAATATAAATTCTAACAGTCTATTCAGTAGGACTATCAGCTGTGTATCCACCTGACTTCTCCACAACGCAACTGATGGTCCCAACCCCATTTATAAGGCAAGAAATCCCACTTATTAAACCTGACAGGGCACACCTGTGAAGTGAAAACCATTTGAGGTGGCTACCTCTTGAAGCTCATCAAGAGAATGCCAAGAGTGTGCAAAGCAGTAATCAAAGCAAAAGGTGGCTACTTTAAAGAACCTAGAATATGACATATTTTCAGTTGTTTCACACTTTTTTGTTATGTATATAATTTCACATGTGTTTATTCATAGTTTTGATGCCTTCAGTGTGAATCTACAATTTTCATAGTCGTGAAAATAAAGAAAACTCTTTGAATGAGAAGGTGTGTCCAAACTTTTGGTCTGTACTGTATATATATTCTTGAATCCCATGCAAATTAAGTGGGGGATGTATGTAATGGTCGGGGACGTTGACCGGAATGCTGAATGATGTTTGCAGTTTATTTAGATATAAACGTGTGGAACGTATGAAATCATCCGGTGACATCAGTACCGCGCTGTGTATAACAATATATATACAATCTCAGCGAGGTAGAGATATATGATGAAACCACATTTTGTACATGTCACAACAGGTATTAAGTAATGATTTGAAAAGGGATGAAACACGGATGTAGTAGAGTTAACACACATGCTTTATGAGACATGTTATGTAAACTTAATGCAATTAAATACGTTAAGATATTTTAAAAATACCTTGTGTTTCAAGATTACCTGATGAGTTAAGAAATTTGAGTTAAGAGGTTGTGTGTTAGGCTACTTTCAGTCAATGTGTTGCCAGTTAAACGGGCACCCCCGAGGCCAAGGACCGACCCTCGGGAGGTAGACCAGTAGGTCCAAAGGATCCAAATTGGATCCCCAGATACGTGGGATCTCGTCCAAAAATTTACATATGCATCAACGAGATCCCTTTTGAAGCCCTGCTGGATACTGGGTCTCAGGTCACCACCATACAACGACCCACATTTGACAAATTCTGGGATTCAAGTCTCCTCACCCAGCCACCGGAATCCTAGTTGGATATCATTGCTAGCAATGGCAAGCTTGTGAAAGTCCATGGATACTGGGAACCTACCCTTCAGGTGGGAGAAGCCACCTTACCAAAGCAAGGTGTGATTGTGGTGCAAGCCGGAGACAAAGGGGGACACCCCGTGATCTTAGGAACTAATGTCTTTAAAAATTGTTACTCCGAGGTGCTTGAGGCACTGAGCCAATCCATATCTTAAGCTTCACCTGCTTCTAAAAGAGTCATTCAAAAGACTATCAGTGTGCTGCGTGCTCAGCAAAAAATTTGCAAATGGAAAAGGAGAAATCTGTACTGCCCGGATCCGGGATAACCGGCCGGTAATCCTGCCACCTAATTCTCAGATCATTCTGTGGTGCCATGCTGTACTAGAAATCCAGGGCCAAGACTATCAAGCCCTGGTGGAGCCTATCCAAATTGAGAATCATCCCTTCGTGCGAGCAGCCAAGAGCCTGGTGACTGTATCACAAGGTAAAGTGCCTGTCCGTTTGATTAATTTCAGTGATCACCCTGTTACTCTCTCTAAGCACTGCCCTGTTGCTCAGCTTTTCCAGGTATCCTTCCAGTATGTTATCTGTCTGCCTGCCACGGAGACGTCTCAAACCGCACAGAGCAGCAGCGCCCCTGCCAGCGCCTTTTCAGTGTCCTGGTGGGAGGAACTTCATGTGGGGAACGAATCCACCCCGGCGATGGATCAAATAATCAAATAGAGGGAGTCCTGAATCTGGTGAAAGAGCACCACAAGGCCTTTAGCAAGCACTCCACGGACTATGGAGAGGTCAATGTAATCAAACACACCATACCCACTGGCTCTCATCCTCCTATCAAGGAGAGATACAGACCCATACCACCTACTACCTACCAGTCTGTAAAAGAGATGATACAGGAAATGAAGGACTCTAATATAATCCGGGACAGTCATAGTCCCTGGGCTGCGCCCCTAGTTCTTGTTCGTAAAAAAGATGGCAGCATTTGGTTCTGTGTGGACTATAGAAAAATCAATCAAATCACCCACAAAGATGCTTATCCGTTGCCACGCATTAAAGAGTCTTTGACTGCCCTGGGGTCATCAGCCTACTTCTCAACGTTGGACTTAACCAGTGGATACTGGCAAGTACCTATGGCCCCGGAAGACCGGGAAAAGACCATTTCACTACGCCTATGGGCCTGTTTGAATTTAACTACATGCCTTTTGGACTGTGTAATGCTCCAGGGACGTTCCAGCGGTTGATGGAGCGTTGTTTAGGCCATAAGAACTTTGAGACCGTATTGCTATACTTGGATGACGTCATTATTTACTCCAAGACATATGAGGATCATTTAAAACATCTGGCTGAAGTGTTTCAAGTCCTCGTTAAATATGACCTCAAAATCAAGCCGTCAAAGTGCTATCTGCTGAAACCAGCGGTAAAGTACCTGGGACATGTTGTTAGTGCAGAAGGAGTCCAGCCTGATCCTGATAAACTTGCTGCTGTCCGCAATTGGCCTACTCCTACAACCGTGAAGGAGGTGAGAAGTTTCCTCAGCTTTGCAGGATATTACAGAGACGCTTCATCCCGCATTTTGCACAGATTGCAGATCCGATCCAGGAACTCCTAAGGGGGCATCCCAAAAAGAGTCCAAAGACTCCTATCCCTGTTGAATGGAATGAAGAATGGGAGATGCCTTTCAGCTCCTACAGAAAAAGCTGACCGAACCCCCTGTCCTGGGTTACCCGGATTACCAGAAGCCATTTCACCTCTATACGGATGCCAGAAAGAGAAGCCTGGGAGCCGTGTTGGCTCAAGTGCAAGACAACAAAGAGAAGGTGATTGCCTACGCCAGCAGATCCCTGAGGGGAGCTAAGAAAAACGAACAGAACTATAGTTCCTTTAAGCCGGAGTTCCTTGCTTTAGTGTGGGCTGTGACAGAAAAATTCAAGGACTACCTTGCTGCCACTGACAACAATCCCCTGGCGCATCTGAATACGGCCAAGTTAGGGTCTCTGGAGCAAAAGTGGGCCTCCCGTCTCGCCAACTATGACTTCACTGTGAAATACCGGGCAGGCCGTTCAAATGATAATGCTTATGCTCTGTCTCGGCTTCCCACTACAGAGGCCCCAGACGAACCAAAGGATTCCTGGGAAGAAGTAGAGATGCCAGCATTTTATAACAAGTTTGCTCAGCAAGATAATGTTCACACTGAACACAACTCAGCTGCTGATCCCTCTCCACCGAATAATCCTGAATCCAGAGGCGAACAAGAAAGGTGGGTTAAGCTCCAGTCAGAAAGTAGAGTCCTCGGTGAACTGCTCGACATCCTTACAAGCGGAAGAACTATTGAAATTGTGGAGACAACGCCACCAACTCTTCCTTCAAAAAGGCCTGTTGCTAAGAAGGAGCCTGGATCCAGTGTCCTGCGATAGGGTGTACCAGATCCTCATACCACGTTGAGATGCCAGTCTGGTGCTAGAGATGTATCATAACCAGTCCGGACACTTTGGCGTGCAGAAAACTGAGGCCACCATTCGCAGAAGGTTCTATTGGATTGGGATGAGAGAAGACATTGAAAAATGGTGCTGGGAATGTACTGCCTGTGCCGTTCAGTGAACTCCATGACCAGAGAGCGCCTCGCCATCCTATAGTGAGTAAAACTCCCCTGGAGCTTGTTGCCATTGATCATGTGAAGTTGGAGCCAAGTCGCTCAGGTTATACTTATGCCGTGACCGTTATTGATCACTTCACTAAGTTTGTTGTAGCAGTGCCTGTGAAGGACCTGACAGTCAAGACTGCGGCAGAAGCATTCTGGAAGCATTTCCTCCTGCCCTACGGCTGCCCAGAGAAGATCCTCACTGACCAGGGGTCTGCGTTTGAATCACAGTTGTTCCAGGAGATGTGCCTGCTACATAATTGCCAGACGGTAAGGACCACAGCCTATCATCCGCAAGGTAACGGACTCTGTGAAAAGATGAATCAAACTCTCATTGAAATGTTGAGAGCAGTACCCCCTGAGACAAGGGGTAATTGGCCTACACTGCTGCCACAACTTATGTATACATATAACAATACAATTCACTGTTCCACCGGGTACACGCCCTTCTATTTGATGTTCGGCCGTCAAGGGAGGCTGCCTGCCAACCACTCCCTGGATGTACAAGTGCCTGATGTCATCAACCCACTACCAAACACTGATTGGGTGGTGGAGCATCAAAGACGTCTCCTTAATGCCAAGGAGATTGTTCAGGAGCGCATGGAAAGTGCCTGAGAGCGACAGCAGAGAGACTATGACCTGGCTGCTCATGCAGAACCTCTAGCTTTAAGAGACATGGTGTGGCTGAAGAATAACCACCGAACCAGTAAACTGGATAGTAAGTGGGAAAGGACTCCCTACGTCATAACTGCTATTCCTAATGCTGAGGCCCACATTTATTAAATTTCCAGGGAAGGTAAAGGCTCCCAAATTGTACACAGGAATCGTTTAAAACCCTGCATAGAAGAAGAAACTGCAGCAGGGGACATTGAGCCAGAGTCTCCTGAGCCCGAGTTGCCAGCCCAACCTGTTGCTCCTATGTAGGCTGTTGAAAACCTGTTACATGATAAAGAGCCACTTCATTGGTCCCTCACACCCTGGTTGAACTTGGTGGAACCAGCTCCAGTTCCTTCTAGTCCTCAACCCCAGGATGACCGGTCCCAGGGTGTCACGGCTGTTTAAGGGTAACAAGAGCATACACAGTAAAAAGAGCTACTGACCAGACCCAAACTAGGGAAGAGAAAGGGTGACCCCTGTCAGACCCTCAACACTATCCCTATGCTGCTAAAGCACATGCCCGGATCCATGTGGTGGAACGAGGCATGCCCGCGTGCCTAAAACTGATGAGCCCTGTAACCCCTACAATAGTGGAAGGGGCACGGCCACCGATGCCCTGCTCAGAATATGGAGGGAACCGTGGCCACCTCAGATCCAGTCAGAAAATCACCAGGTACACAACAATGTCTGCATACTTAGCTGATGGAGCTGCAGCCGCAGAGAAGACGGATCCAAGGGCCGCTGGCAATATCCGGAGTGCTTGCAGCAACAGAACACAGGTCCAGAGAACTAATAGCTTAACAAGTGAAGATACTCAAGGCAGAGCTATAACTGAAAAGAGAAATATAATCCACGCCCTGCAATAGGAGGAGGGGTGATTTAAAGGCAGGGAAATCAAACGCAGGAGGAACAGCTGGGAGTAAAGACCTCATCACAGGGGCGGAGAAACAGAACAGTGAGAACACCTCCAAACTCTAAGTGACATCATCACAGGGGTGGAGACACAGAGCTGTGAGAACGTCTCAAAGCTCTGGTAGTGACAGTACCCCCCCCCCCCCTCTACAGGTGGACTCCGGACACCCAGGACCCACCTTCCCAGGATGAGTCCTATGAAATGCCCTGATAAGGCGAGTGGCTTTAATGTCCGACATCGGAACCCACATCCTCTCCTCAGGACCATAACCCTTCCAATGAACGAGGTACTGAAGAGAACCGCGGACAATGCGAGAGTCCACAATTCTGGAAACCTCAAACTCCAGATTGCCATCAACCAAAATCGGAGGAGGAGGCAAAGAGGAGGGTACCGTGGGCTGGACATATGGTTTTAAGAGAGATCTGTGAAATACATTATGTATCTTCCAAACCCGTGGAAGATCAAGGCGGAAGGCAACAGGATTGATGACTGACAAAATTTTATAAGGCCCAATAAACTTGGGACCCAATTTCCAGGAGGGAACCTTCAGTTTAATATTTCTTGTAGACAACCACACCAGATCACCCACATTCAGGTCCGGACCAGGCACACGTCTCTTATCAGCCACACGCTTATACTTCTCACTCATCTTTCTGAGATTACTCTGAATCTTTTGCCAAATGGTAGACAAAGACGAGGAAAATCTCTCCTCCTCAGGTAAACCAGAAAGAGCCCCCCCCGAGAATGTCCCAAACTGCGG
The DNA here is from genome assembly GCF_014858855.1 of Bufo gargarizans. Lineage (NCBI taxonomy): Eukaryota > Metazoa > Chordata > Amphibia > Anura > Bufonidae > Bufo > Bufo gargarizans. The sequence continues at coordinate 77,139,529 of NC_058082.1, read as the reverse complement.
ATGGAACCCATATGCACCAAAAAATGGGGACTTATCAGAAGATTCCTGACGACGGTTGTTCAAAGCAAACTCAGCAAGAGGGAGAAATGAACACCAATCCTCCTGGTTCTCTGCCACAAAACAGCGCAAATATGTCTCCAGATTCTGATTGAGGCGCTCAGTCTGACCATTCGACTGCGGGTGAAAAGCAGAAGAGAAGGACAGCCGAACCCCCAGGCGAGAACAGAAAGCCTTCCAGAACCTGGACACAAACTGCGTGCCTCTATCGGAAACAATATCAGAGGGAATGCCGTGCAATTTAACAATATGGTCGACAAAAGCTTGCGCCAACGTTTTAGCATTGGGTAAACAGGGAAAGGAACGAAATGAGCCATCTTGCTAAAACGGTCCACGACCACCAGGATCACCGACTTCCCCGAGGAACGAGGAAGATCCGTGATAAAGTCCATGGACAGGTGTGTCCAAGGACGGGAAGGTATGGGTAACGGGAGAAGGGAACCTGAAGGTCGTGAACAAGCCGCCACAAAACCCTCCACAGACTTACGAAGAGCCGGCCACCAAAATCTCAGAGCAATGAGATCTACCGTGGCTCTACTCCCGGGGTGACCAGCAAGAACCGTATCATGATGTTCCTTAAAGAGTTTGTGACGTAGCTCAGGAGGCACGAACAACTTCCTGGAGGGACAACAGGCAGGTGCCTCAGACTGGGCAGCCTGGACCTCGGCCTCCAAATCGGAATATAGAGCAGAAACAACTACCCCCTCCGCCAAAATGGGACCCGGGTCCTCGGAGTTTCCCCCTCCCGGAAAACAGCGAGAGAGAGCATCAGCCTTCACATTCTTGATCCCAGGGCGGAAAGTAACAACAAAATTGAATCTGGAGAAGAACAGAGACCATCTGGCCTGTCTCGGATTCATACGCCTGGCCGACTCCAAGTACGCCAGATTCTTATGGTCGGTAAAAACGGTGATAGGGTGCCTGGCCCCCTCCAACCAATGGCACCATTCCTCGAAAGCCAACTTGATGGCCAACAACTCCCTATCTCCCACATTATAGTTTCTCTCTGCCGGAGAGAGTTTTCTAGAGAAAAAGGCACAAGGTCGACATTTGGCAGGAGAGGGGCCCTGGGACAAAACTGCACCCACACCCACCTCGGAAGCATCCACCTCAACAATAAAAGGTAAGGAAACATCGGGATGCACCAAGATGGGAGCAGACGCAAAACTCTCTTTAATCTTAGAAAAGGCTGCAAGCGCCTCCTCCGACCAAGAGGAAAAATCCATCCCCTTTTTTGTCATGTCAGTAAGGGGTTTGACAATAGAGGAATAGTTCAAAATGAACTTTCTGTAGTAGTTAGCAAAACCCAGAAAGCGCATCAATGCCTTCTGATTTTCAGGAAGCTCCCACTCCAGCACAGCACGGACCTTCTCCGGATCCATGCGAAAACCAGAAGCAGAGAGGAGAAAACCCAGAAATTGAATCTCCGATACCATAAAAAGACATTTCTCCAGCTTGGCATACAGTTTATTTTCCCGCAGTATCTGCAGGACCTGAAAAAGATGATCCTGATGGGTCTGAACATCAGGGGAAAAAATTCAAATATCATCAAAATACACCAATACAAATTTCCCCATTAAATGATAGAAAATACTATTAACAAAATGCTGAAAGACGGCCGGAGCATTCATCAGGCCGAAAGGCATAACGAGATTCTCGAAATGCCCATTAGGGGTATTAAAGGCCGTTTTCCATTCATCCCCCTCTCTGACCCTGACCAGGTTGTACGCGCCTCTCAGATCCAATTTGGAAAACACCTTGGCCCCAACAATTTGGTTGAAGAGGTCCGGGATCAGAGGAAGGGGATAGGGATCGCGAATCGTGATACGGTTCAGCTCCCTAAAATCTAAGCAAGGTCTCAGAGAGCCATCTTTTTTTTTAACAAAAAAAAACCCGCGGCAACAGGTGACTTTGAGGGACGAATATGCCCCTTCTCGAGACTCTCGGAGATATAGGTTCGCATTGCGAGTCTTTCCGGTTGTGAGAGATTGTAGAGGCGTGCTTTTGGCAGCTTGGCGCCGGGAATGAGGTTAATGGGACAGTCAAACTCCCGGTGAGGAGGTAGCTCCTGAACACCGCTCTCGGAAAACACATCCGAGAAATCAGAGAGAAATGATGGCACAGTTTTAGTAGACACCTCTGCAAAAGTCGCTGTGAGACAATTCTTTCTACAAAAGTCACTCCACTCATTTATTTGCCTTCCTTGCCAATCAATAGTGGGGTTACGTCTAGTGAGCCAGGGTAGCCCCAAAACTAGAGGAGAAGGCAATCCGTTAAGGACAAAACAAGATATCTCCTCCACATGAGTGTCACCTACAGCTAGCCGGATATTGTGAACAATGCCTTTCAGAGATTCCTGCGAGAGTGGGGCAGAGTCAATAGCAAAAACAGGTATATCCTTTTCTAATGTACAAACCTGAAAACCATGCAAGGCTACAAATTGAGTGTCAATAAGATTGACGGCCACTCCACTATCGACAAAAATCTCACAAGGAATGACTTTGCTCTCTAGCGCCACCCTGGCAGACAGGAGAAAACGGGAACTGCAGGTCAGAGGAATAGCATCAATTCCCACATCAACTTTGCCCAAAGTAGCAGATGAAGCAGAACTTGATGATCTACCTCTTGAGGTTTTTCTCTTATTATCGCTCTTAGTACAGTTCAGGAATCTCCTAGACGGACAAACATTTGCCAAATGACCTATGCCCCCACAACAAAAACACACCATATTCTGAGGACTAAATCCTCTTTTATCAGGGGCAAGTCGGCCTAGCTGCATGGGCTCCTCCTCAGAGGGGAGCGAGAAAGGATGAGACCCCTGCATACTGAATGAGTCCGCACCATTGCCCCTAGACTGACAATGGCTGGACGGAGAGGTCTTGTTTCTTTCCCTTAGACGGCTGTCAAGGCGTACCGCCAATGACATGGCAGACTCTAAGGACGTTGGTCTCTCATGGAAAGCAAAGGCATCTTTCAAACCCTCTGAGAGACCATGACAGAACTGACTTCGGAGTGCAGCATCATTCCAGCCTGAATCAGCTGCCCATCTCCGAAATTCAGAACAATAAAGCTCCGCAGACAGTTTGTTCTGGCATAAAACACGTAAGTTCGATTCTGCCAGAGCAACACGATCCGGGTCATCATATATCTGCCCCAGGGCCACAAAAAATCTTTCCATGGATCGAAGGGAAGGATCCCCTGATGGCAGCGAAAAAGCCCAAGTCTGAGCATTACCCCTGAGCAGGGAGATGACAATCCTCACCCTCTGTTCCTCATTACCAGAGGAGTGGGGACACAAACAAAAATGGAGCTTACATGCCTCTCTGAAGCGAACAAAATTCTCACTGCCCCCAGAGAACGTTTCCGGAAGTGAGACCTTTGGCTCGCAACAGACTCCATGAGCCGGAGCAGAGCCCAATGCTTGTAGCTGAGTCACAGATTGACGGAGATCCGCTACTTCCAAAGAAAGACCCTGCATGCGGTCAACCAAGCCAGAAAGCGGATCCATGTCAACAAGGACGGTTTTGGTGGATTATAATGTCACGGCTGTTTAAGGGTAACAAGAGCATACACAGTAAAAAGAGCTACTGACCGGACCCAAACTAGGGAAGAGAAAGGGTGACCCCTGTCAGACCCTCAACACTATCCCTATGCTGCTAAAGCACATGCCCGGATCCATGTGGTGGAACGAGGCATGCCCGCGTGCCTAAAACTGATGAGCCCTGTAACCCCTACAATAGTGGAAGGGGCACGGCCACCGATGCCCTGCTCAGAATATGGAGGGAACCGTGGCCACCTCAGATCCAGTCAGAAAATCACCAGGTACACAACAATGTCTGCACACTTAGCTGATGGAGCTGCAGCCGCAGAGAAGACGGATCCAAGGGCCGCTGGCAATATCCGGAGTGCTTGCAGCAACAGAACACAGGTCCAGAGAACTAATAGCTTAACAAGTGAAGATACTCAAGGCAGAGCTACAACTGAAAAGAGAAATATAATCCACGCCCTGCAATAGGAGGAGGGGTGATTTAAAGGCAGGGAAATCAAACGCAGGAGGAACAGCTGGGAGTAAAGACCTCATCACAGGGGCGGAGAAACAGAACAGTGAGAACACCTCCAAACTCTAAGTGACATCATCACAGGGGTGGAGACACAGAGCTGTGAGAACGTCTCAAAGCTCTGGTAGTGACACAGGGTGTACTTGAAAGGGCTCCAGACCCTGTAGATTCCTCTGGCCCCCCTGAACCAAGGCAGGAAGAGCCTCTGCCAGTAAGAAGGTCCATGCGGCCTACTAAGGGGCACCCACCTGTGAGATTCGGAGACTACATTGTGGACCAGAGTAGCTTCTCCCAGGAAACCCCTGTTTAACTGTCTACAAGACCCGGGTACGGACTTATTTTGTTCTTTTGAGCCTCCAGGAACTTATGTTATTGTTACAATTTTCATTATTATGGACTATCCTGGATATTCCGGATACGCTGTACCAGGTCAGCGCCCTTGTTCCCTGTTCTATACTACATGAAGTGAACAACGCCCCTTTTCACAGCACTTGTTCCTTTGCCAGTGGAGCTGACTGATATATTTATACTGCAAAAGTAGTGATTATTGTAAATGCCTGCTTTTCATTTTTGTCTTTCAGGTTGCAGTTTCCAGCTGGGCGGGCCCCCTGTGTTGCCCCGAGGACGGGCAACCTCAAAGCAGCGGGGTATGTAGTGTCCCACTAGGTAAATGTGGGCACTACACAAGGGTAAATATGGCCACGTTATTCTCCACCTCCTGTGGAACATGGTCATTGTATTTTATATGATGTTTTTATGTGTTTTTCCTGTTATCTCCTGTATCAGGCCTGTTAGGGGTAGTTCCTCCTCCTAGACAGTAGAGCGAGCTAGGGAACCCCTAGTATATATAGTTAGGCCCAGACAGTAAAGAAGCAGTGCAATATAGTCCAGGAGGCTAGTTAGTGCAGTCTAGCCTGTCTGAGTTTCCTGAGCAGAAGAAACTCAGAAGTTGCACCAGGAGAAGAGTTTGCCTCCTGAGAAACCAAGTTCCTATAAAAGTACAGTGCAGAGCCAAGTTTATTCCAGCCAAACAGAGAGCCAAAGGGAAGAAGGATATTCTACAGCAAGGATATATACAGTGGAGGAAATAATTATTTGACCCCTCACTGATTTTGTAAGTTTGTCCAATGACAAAGAAATGAAAAGTCTCAGAACAGTATCATTTCAATGGTAGGTTTATTGTAACAGTGGCAGATAGCACATCAAAAGGAAAATCGAAAAAATAACTTTAAATAAAAGATAGCAACTGATTTGCATTTCATTGAGTGAAATAAGTATTTGAACCCTCTAACAAAAAAAGACTTAATACTTGGTGGAAAAACCCTTGTTTGCAAGCACAGAGGTCAAACGTTTCTTGTAATTGATGACCAAGTTTGCGCACATTTTAGGAGGAATGTTGGTCCACTCCTCTTTGCAGATCATCTCTAAATCCCTAAGGTTTCGAGGCTGTCTCTGTGCAACTCTGAGCTTGAGCTCCCTCCATAGGTTTTCGATTGGATTAAGGTCCGGAGACTGACTAGGCCACTCCATGACCTTAATGTGCTTCTTCTTGAGCCACTCCTTTGTTGCCTTTGCTGTATGTTTTGGGTCATTGTCGTGCTGGAACACCCATCCACGACCCATTTTCAGTTTCCTGGCAGAGGGAAGGAGGTTGTCGCTCAGGATTTCACGATACATGGCTCCGTCCATTTTCCCGTTTATGCGAATAAGTTGTCCTGTGCCCTCAGCAGAAAAACACCCCCAAAGCAAAATGTTTCCACCCCCATGCTTGACGGTGGGGACGGTGTTTTGGGGGTCATAGGCAGCATTTTTCTTCCTCCAAACACAGCGAGTTGAGTTAATGCCAAAGAGCTCTATTTTGGTCTCATCAGACCACAGCACCTTCTCCCAGTCACTCTCTGAATCATTCAGGTGTTCATTGGCAAACTTCAGACAGGCCTGCACATGTGCCTTCCTGAGCAGGGGGACCTTGCGAGCCCTGCAGGATTTTAATCCATTGCGGTGTAATGTGTTTCCAATGGTTTTCTTGGTGACTGTGGTCCCTGCTAATTTGAGGTCATTAACTAACTCCTCCCGTGTAGTTCTAGGATGCTTTTTCACCTTTCTCAGAACCATTGACACCCCACGAGGTGAGATCTTGCGTGGAGCCCCAGAGCGAGGTCGATTGATGGTCATTTTGTGCTCCTTCCATTTTCGAACAATCGCACCAACAGTTGTCACCTTCTCTCCCAGCTTCTTGCTAATGGTTTTGTAGCCCATTCCAGCCTTGTGCAGGTCTACAATTTTGTCTCTGACATCCTTGGACAGCTCTTTGGTCTTTCCCATGTTGGAGAGTTTGGAGTCTGCTTGATTGATTGATTCTGTGGACAGGTGTCTTTTATACAGGTGACTAGTTAAGACAGGTGTCCTTAATGAGGGTGACTAATTGAGTAGAAGTGTCTAACCACTCTGTGGGAGCCAGAACTCTTAATGGTTGGTAGGGGTTCAAATACTTATTTCACTCAATGAAATGCAAATCAGTTGCTATCTTTTATTTAAAGTTATTTTTTCGATTTTCCTTTTGATGTGCTATCTGCCACTGTTACAATAAACCTACCATTGAAATGATACTGTTCTGAGACTTTTCATTTCTTTGTCATTGGACAAACTTACAAAATCAGTGAGGGGTCAAATAATTATTTCCTCCACTGTATATATCATATACCCTATATCAGGTGTGCATAATTATTAGGCAACTTCCTTTCCTTTGGCAAAATGGGTCAAAAGAAGGACTTGACAGGCTCAGAAAAGTAAAAAATAGTGAGATATCTTGCAGAGGGATGCAGCACTCTTAAAATTGCAAAGCTTCTGAAGCGTGATCATTGAACAATCAAGCGTTTCCTTCAAAATAGTCAACAGGGTCGCAAGAAGCGTGTGGAAAAACCAAGGCGCAAAATAACTGCCCATGAACTGAGAAAAGTCAAGCGTGCAGCTGCCAAGATGCCACTTGCCACCAGTTTGGCCATATTTCAGAGCTGCAACATCACTGGAGTGCCCAAAAGCACAAGGTGTGCAATACTCAGAGACATGGCCAAGGTAAGAAAGGCTGAAAGACGACCACCACTGAACAAGACACACAAGCTGAAACGTCAAGACTGGGCCAAGAAATATCTCAAGACTGATTTTTCTAAGGTTTTATGGACTGATGAAATGAGAGTGAGTCTTGATGGGCCAGATGGCTGGATTGGTAAAGGGCAGAGAGCTCCAGTCCGACTCAGACGCCAGCAAAGTGGAGGTGGAGTACTGGTTTGGGCTGGTATCATCAAAGATGAGCTTGTGGGGCCTTTTTGGGTTGAGGATGGAGTCAAGCTCAACTCCCAGTCCTACTGCCAGTTTCTGGAAGACACCTTCTTCAAGCAGTGGTACAGGAAGAAGTCTGCAAGGTAAGAAAAACATGATTTTCATGCAGGACAATGCTCCATCACACGCATCCAAGTACTCCACAACGTGGCTGGCAAGAAAGGGTATAAAAGAAGAAAATCTAATGACATGGCCTCCTTGTTCACCTGATCTGAACCCCATTGAGAACCTGTGGTCCATCATCAAATGTGAGATTTACAAGGAGGGAAAACAGTACACCTCTCTGAACAGTGTCTGGGAGGCTGTGGTTGCTGCTGCACGCAATGTTGATGGTGAACAGATCAAAACACTGACAGAATCCATGGATGGCAGGCTTTTGAGTGTCCTTGCAAAGAAAGGTGGCTATATTGGTTACTGATTTGTTTTTGTTTTGTTTTTGAATGTCAGAAATGTATATTTGTGAATGTTGAGATGTTATATTGGTTTCACTGGTAAAAATAAATAATTGAAATGGGTATATATTTGTTTTTTGTTAAGTTGCCTAATAATTATGTACAGTAATAGTCACCTGCACACACAGATATCCCCCTAAAATAGCTAAAACTAAAAACAAACTAAAAACTACTTCCAAAAATATTCAGCTTTGATATTAATGAGTTTTTTGGGTTCATTGAGAACATGGTTGTTGTTCAATAATAAAATTAATCCTCAAAAATACAACTTGCCTAATAATTCTGCACTCCCTGTATACCAGAGGAAGGTTTCCCTACCCAAGGATAAAGCCAGCAATAGGGCATACGGGCCTTGGAGTAAGCCAGACAGGATCTGAGGAAAAGTGTAACCTGATCTGTAAGTGTTTATGCCCTCTGAGTATCTTGCAAAGACTTTGCCTGCCGTTTTATATAAAGCCTGCCTGTATTCAACCTTTTTTCATATGGAACCAACTAAAGACTGCAAATAGTTGAACTGTTTCAGTAAAAGGGAGTTCTGGTTTACTGCAACTTGTGTTCCTCAATTATTACTACAATAAATCGGTGTGCCACCGTTACCGGCACTGGCGTCACGAACTTAAAGGGATCTTGCCACTGGAACATTAAACCTGCAACACCCAGGGCACCTCACCTACCACCCGGTCTGGTCCCTATACATAGAGAGTGCCCCAGAGGATCCCTGTGCCAGCCTCTCCATCACTGCTGTACGCCTGCCCAGGGTACATAAAAACTGTGAGTACCAAAAACACCCTCGGTTAGTAACTACCCCTGTGACCTCACCATCGCTCACCCTGCAGGACTGCATATGTAAAAAATATATTTATTTTCAGTTATATTTCTCTAATATCTGGCCCCGACACACCAAAGGTATAATACAGATGTCACTGCAGACACCCTCTATAGAATTTTTTTTTTAAATGATGGAAAAAATATTGAAATTTTCAGTTATATTTCTCCAATTTCTGGCTCTGACACACAGAAGGTATAATATAGATGTCAGTAGTCACTGCAGACACCCTCTATAGAAAATTATTGAAAATTATGTAAAACAAATATTAATTTTCAGTTATATTTCTCCAATTTCTGGCCCTGACACACAGAAGGTATAATGCAAATGTAACTAGTCACTACAGACACCCTCTATAGAAAATTATTGAAAATGATGGAAAAATATATTTTCAGTTATATTTCTCCAATTTCTGGCTCTGACAGAAAGAAGGTATAATATAGATGTCACTAGTCACTGCAGAAAAAATTATGTAAAACATATATTTATTTTCAGTTATATTTCTTCGATTTCTAACCCTGACACACAGAAGGGATAATACAGATGTCACTAGTCACTGCAGACACCCTCAATAGAAAAATAATTGAAAATGATGGCAAAAATATAGTAATTTCAGTTATATTTCTCCAATTTCTGGCCTTGACACACAGAAGGTATTAGACAGATGTCATTAGTCACTGCAAACAACCTTATAGAAAAATTATAGAAAAAAATTGGAAAAAATATAGTAATTTTCAGTTATATGTCTCTAATCTCTGGCCTGACACTCTCTATAGAAAAAGTATAGAAAAATATGGAAAAAATATAGTAATTTCAGTTATATTTCTCCAATTTCCGGCACTGACACACAGAAGGTATTGGACGGATGTAATTAGTCACTGCAAACACCCTTATAGAAAAATTATTGAAAATTATGGAAAAAATATAGTAATTTCAGTTATATTTCTCTAATCTCTGGCCTGACACCCTTTATAGAAAAAGTATAGAAAATTATGGAAAACATATATAGTAATTTTCAGTTAGATTTCTCCAATTTCTGGCCCTGACACACACAATGTATTTGACAGATGTCACAAGTCAATGCTGACACCCTCTATAGAAAAATTATTGAAAATAATGTAAAAAAAATATTTTTATTTTCAGTTATATTTCTCCAATTTCTGGCCCTGACACACAGACGGTATAATACAGATATCACTAGTCACTGCAGACACCCTCTATAGAATAAGTATTGAAAATGCTGGATTTTTTTTTTTTACTGTAGTTGTAAAATACTGCCAGCCTGCTACCACATACAATAGTCCTTAACTCCTTGAAGACACATATTTCACCTTAGGGACCAGGCCATTTTTTGCATTTCTGACCAGTGCCACTTTAAGTGGTGATAACTTTAAAACGCTTTTTCTTATCCAGGCAATTCTGAGACTGTTATTTCGTCACATATTGTTCTTCATGACACTGGTAAAATGAAGTAAAAAAATTTCATTTTAATTTATTAAAAAATACAAAAATTCTTGAAAATTATGGAAAAAATATAGTAATTTCAGTTCTATTTCTCCAATTTCCGGCACTGACATACAGAAGGTACTGGACGGATCTCATTAGTCACTGCAAACACCCTTATAGAAAAAATATTGAAAATTAAGGAAAAAATATAGTAATTTCAGTTATATTTCTCTAATCTCTGGCCTGACACCCTTTATAGAAAAAGTATAGAAAATTATGGAAAAAATATAGTAATTTTCAGTTATATTTCTCCAATTTCTGGTGATAACTTTAAAACACTTTTTCTTATCCAGGCAATTCTGAGACTGTTATTTCGTCACATATTGTTCTTCATGACACTGGTAAAATGAAGAAAAAAAAATCATTTTAATTTATAAAAAAATACAAAATTTGCAATTTTTTTTTAAAAATAGCAAATTTCCAATTTTCATTTTCTCTACTTCTATAATACATAGTAATACCTCCAAAAATACTTATTACTTTACATTCCCCATATGTCTACGTCATGTTTGGATCATTTTGGGAATGACATTTTAGTTTTTGGGGAAATTACAAGGCTTAGAAGTTTAGAAACAAATGTTGAATTTTTTTTTCAAATTTTTAAAAACCAAATTTTTAGGGACCAGTTCAGTTCTGAAGCCACTTTGTGAGGCTTACATAATAGAAACCACCCAAAAATGACCCCATTCTAGAAACTACACCCCTCATTGTATTCAAAACCGTGTTTACAAACGTCGTTAACCCTTTAGGTGTTCTACAAGAGTTAATGGCAAATGGAGATAAAATTTCTGAATTTTGATTTTTGGGCAAATTTTCCATTTTAATCCATTTTTTCCAATAACAAAGCAAGGGTTAACAGCTAAACAAAATTATATACAATACAGACCAAAAGTTTGGACACACCTTCTCATTTAAAGAGTTTTCTTTATTTTCATGACTATGAAAATTGTAGATTCACACTGAAGGCATCAAAACTATGAATAAACACATGTGGAATTATATACATAATAAAAAAGTGTGAAACAACTGAAAATATGTCATATTCTAAGTTCTTCAAAGTAGCCACCTTTTGCTTTGATTACTGCTTTGCAGGGCCGGCCTTAGGTGTTCAGGCGCCCTGTGCGAGCTAACCTTGTGGCGCCCCCCCCCCCCCCCCCAAAAAAAAAAAAAACACTGCTTGTTGCTGGCATCATGGCATAGGCTGGCTGACTATCCAACCAAGTAGTTACCAGCCCGCACACCCCAAAGGCCGGTGTAATGTTATACTTCCCTACTTCGTGAGATCTCCCTACCCTCGTCACTTCCGGTCGCACCGGACATGACGTGAGGAGGTGTGCAGCGCCACGCAGGCGCACAACGACAGGTTAGGGAAATTTCACAGCAGAGTGCGCATGCGCCAGGAGCCTCGCCGGCGGTTAGGGTAGGGAAAAACTATGGGCCAGTGCGCAGGCGCAGTGATCGGATGGATGTTCTCAGCTGGACACCGGCCGACACTGCGCATGCACCGGGAGCCTCACCAGCGGTTAGGGAAGGGAAAAATTACGTACGGGCCAGTGCTTTTTCCCTACCCTAACCGCTGGTGAGGCTCCCAGCGCATGCGCACTCTGCTGTGAAATTTCCCTAACCCGTCGTTGTGCGCAGTGCGCCCCCCCCAATATAATAAACATTGGTGGCGCAGTGCGCCCCTCCCAACACCCCAGTATGATAAACATTGGTGGCGCAGTGCGCCCCCCCAACACCCCAGTATAATAAACATTGGTGGCGCAGTGCGCCCCCCCCAATATAATAAACATTGGCGCAGTGCGCCCCCCCAATATAGCAAACATGAGCGCAGTGCGCCCCCCAATATAACAAACATGAGCGCAGTGCGCCCCCCCCAATATAACAAGCATGAGCGCAGTGCGCCCCCCAATATAATAAACATTGGTGGTTCAGTGTGCCCCCCCAACACCCCAGTATAATAAACATTGGTGGCGCAGTGCACCCCCCATATAATAAACATTGGTGGCGCAGTGGGCAGTGCCAATGAGGGTTAAAAAATAAAAAAATAATTAACTCACCTCCTCCAATTGATCGTCTCCTGTTCTTTCTTCAGAACCTGTCAAAGGACCTTTGGTGACATCACTGTGCTCATCACATGATGCATCACATGATCCATCACATGATCCATCACCATGGTAATGGGCCATGTGATGAGCTCAGTGACGTCACCACAGGTCCTGAAGAAAGTGAAACAGGAGACCGGCAGGCGGCAGCTACCCGATCAACTGGAGGAGGTGAGTTAATTTTTTTTATTATTTTTTAACCCTCATTGGCACTTCCCACTGTGCCACCAACGTTTCTTATACTGGGGTGTTGGGGGGGAGGGGGCCGCACTGTGCCACCAACGTTTCTTATACTGGGGTGTTGAGGGGGGGGCGCACTGTGCCACCAACGTTTCTTATACAAATACAGGAGGCGGGTGCCGGAATCAAATAGCCGGCACCCGACCTCTGTGACAGGGAGCTGCGATCAGCGGCAGTTAACCCCTCAGGTACCGCAGCTGATCGCAGCTCCCTGTCACAGAGGTCGGGTGCCGGCTATTTGATTCCGGCACCCGCCTCCTGTATTTGTATTACAGGTCAGTTATCTTCATTGGTGGCGCAGTGGCCTCAGCCCCTCCCCTCCTCCTCCCATGTCTCTTCTTATTGGCAGCTGCGGGGCAGCAGGCAGGTCAGACACAGGGGAGGAGGAACGAATCAGGTCAGACAGGGGAGGGGGAGATGGAGGGGGCGCCCCGAGGGAGAACACAAGTGCAGCCTCGCCTGCCGCATATTACATTGCGAGCTGTCAGCCGCCCAGCGCCCCTGTTGCTATGGCGCCCTGTGCGGCCGCACAGCCCGCACACCCCAAAGGCCGGCCCTGCTGCTTTGCACACTCTTGGCATTCTCTTGAGGAGCTTCAAGAGGTAGTCACCTGAAATGGTTTTCACTTCACAGGTGTGCCCTGTCAGGTTTAATAAGTGGGATTTCTTGCCTTATAAATGGGGTTGGGACCATCAGTTGCGTTGTGGAGAAGTCAGGTGGATACACAGCTGATAGTCCTACTGAATAGACTGTTAGAATTTGTATTATGGCAAGAAAAAAGCAGCTAAGTAAAGAAAAACGAGTGGCCATCATTACTTTAAGAAATGAAGGTCAGTCAGTCTGAAAAATTGGGAAAACTTTGAAAGTGTCCCGAAGTGCAGTCACAAAAACCATCAAGCGCTACAAAGAAACTGGCTCACATGCGGACCGCCCCAGGAAAGGAAGGCCAAGAGTCACCTCTGCTGCGGAGGATAAGTTCATCCGAGTCACCAGCCTCAGAAATCGCAGGTTAACAGCAGCTCAGATTAGAGACCAGGTCAATGCCACACAGAGTTCTAGCAGCAGACACATCTCTAGAACAACTGTTAAGAGGAGACTGTGTGAATCAGGCCTTCATGGTAGAATATCTGCTAGGAAACCACTGCTAAGGACAGGCAACAAGCAGAAGAGACTTGTTTGGGCTAAAGAACACAAGGAATGGACATTAGACCAGTGGAAATCTGTGCTTTGGTCTAATGAGTCCAAATTTTAGATCTTTGGTTCCAACCACTGTGTCTTAGTGCGACGCAGAAAAGGTGAACGGATGGACTCTACATGCCTGGTTTCCACCGTGAAGCATGGAGGAGGAGGTGTGATGGTGTGGGGGTGCTTTGCTGGTGACACTGTTGGGGATTTATTCAACCACAGCTACCACAGCATCTTGTAGTGGCATGCTATTCCATCCGGTTTGCATTTAGTTGGACCATCATTTATTTTTCAACAGGACAATGACCCCAAACACACCTCCAGGCTGTGTAAGGGCTATTTAACCATGAAGGAGAGTGATGGGGTGCTGCTCCAGATGACCTGGCCTCCACAGTCACCGGACCTGAACCCAATCAAGATGGTTTGGGGTGAGCTGGACCGCAGAGTGAAGGCAAAAGGGCCAACAAGTGCTAAGCATCTCTGGGAACTCCTTCAAGACTGTTGGAAGACCATTTCAGGTGACTACCTCTTGAAGCTCATCAAGAGAATGCCAAGAGTGTGCAAAGCAGTAATTAAAGCAGACGGTGGCTACTTTGAAGAACCTAGAATATGACATATTTTAGTTGTTTCACACTTTTTTGTTATGTATATAATTCCACATGTGTTAATTTATAGTTTTGATGCCTTCAGTGTGAATCTACAATTTTCATAGTCATGAAAATAAAGATAACTCTTTGAATGAGAAGGTGTGTCCAAACTTTTGGTCTGTACTGTATTTATTGCCCCTATTCTGTCGTTTGCAGAAACACGCCATATGTGGCCGTAAACTACTGTACTACTTTTGGGGCGTAGAGGGAAAGGTGCGCCGTGTGGTTTATTTACACCATGTCCTATTTGAAGCCCCCCTGATGCACCCCATGAGTAGAAACTCCATAAAAATGACACCATCTAAGAAACTACTCCCCTCAAGGTATTCAAAACTTGTTTTACAAACTTTGTTAACCCTTTAGGTGTTGCACAAGAGTTATTGGCAAATGGAGATGAAATTAGCGAATTTAAATTTTTGGGAAAATTTTACATTTTAATCAATTTTTCCCAGTAAGAAATCAAGGGTTAACAGCCAAACAAAATGCTATATTTATTGCCCCGATTCTTTAGTTTGCAGAAACACCCCATAAGTGGCCGTCAACCCCATAAGTGGGCGTAGAGGAAAAGATGCGCCTTATGGTTTTTGGAAGGCAGATTTTCCTGGACAGGTTTGTTTACAGCATGTCTCATTTGAAGCTCCCTGATGCACCCTTAGAGTAGAAACTCCATAATAGTGACCCCATATAAGACACTACACCCCTCATGGTATTCAAAACTGATTTTACAAACTTTGTTAACCCTTTAGGTGTTGCACAAGAGTTATTGGCAAATGTAGATGGAAAATTTGCCCAAAAATTTAAATTCTTAAATTTCATTTTAATCAATTTTTTCCAGTAAGAAATCAAGGGTTAACAGCCAAACAAAATGCTATATTTTTTGCCCCGATTCTTTAGTTTGCAGAAACAACCCATATGTGGCCGTAAACTACTGTACGGGCACACAGTACGGCGTAGAGGGAAAGGTGCGCCATGTGGTTTTTGGACGGCAGATTTTGCTGGACTGGTTTATTTACACCATGTCCCATTTGAAGCCACCCTGATGCGCCCCTAGATTAGAAAACTCCATAAAATTGACCCCATTTTGGAAACTACAGGATAAAGTGGCAGTTTTGTTGGGACTATTTTTAGGGTACATATGATTTTTGGTTTATCTACAGGTCCTTCTAAAAAAATTTGCATATTGTGATAAAGTTCATTATTTTCTGTAATGTACTGATAAACATTAGACTTTCATATATTTTAGATTCATTACACACCAACTGAAGTAGTTCAAGCCTTTTATTGTTTTAATATTGATGATTTTGGCATACAGCTCATGAAAACCCAAAATTCCTATCTAAAAAAATTAGCATATCATGAAAAGGTTCTCTAAACGAGCTATTAACCTAATCATCTGAATCAACTAATTAACTCTAAACACCTGCAAAAGATTCCTGAGGCTTTTAAAAACTCCCAGCCTGGTTCATTACTCAAAACTGCAATCATGGGTAAGACTGCCGACCTGACTGCTGTCCAGAAGGCCATCATTGACACCCTCAAGCAAGAGGGTAAGACACAGAAAGAAATTTCTGAACGAATAGGCTGTTCCCAGAGTGCTGTATCAAGGCACCTCAGTGGGAAGTCTGTGGGAAGGAAAAAGTGTGGCAGAAAACGCTGCACAACGAGAAGAGGTGACCGGACCCTGAGGAAGATTGTGGAGAAGGACCGATTCCAGACCTTGGGGGACCTGCGGAAGCAGTGGACTGAGTCTGGAGTAGAAACATCAAGAGCCACCGTGTACAGGCGTGTGCAGGAAATGGGCTACAGGTGCCGCATTCCCCAGGTCAAGACACTTTTGAACCAGAAACAGTGGCAGAAGCGCCTGACCTGGGCTACAGAGAAGCAGCACTGGACTGTTGCATGTCATTCGGAAATCAAGGTGCCAGAGTCTGGAGGAAGACTGGGGAGAGGGAAATGCCAAAATGCCTGAAGTCCAGTGTCAAGTACCCACAGTCAGTGATGGTCTGGGGTGCCATGTCAGCTGCTGGTGTTGGTCCACTGTGTTTTATCAAGGGCAGGGTCAATGCAGCTAGCTATCAGGAGATTTTGGAGCACTTCATGCTTCCATCTGCTGAAAAGCTTTATGGAGATGAAGATTTCATTTTTCAGCACGACCTGGCACCTGCTCACAGTGCCAAAACCACTGGTAAATGGTTTACTGACCATGGTATTACTGTGCTCAATTGGCCTGCCAACTCTCCTGACCTGAACCCCATAGAGAATCTGTGGGATATTGGGAAGAGAAAGCTGAGACACAAGACCCAACACTCTGGATGAGCTTAAGGCCGCTATCGAAGCATCCTGGGCCTCCATAACACCTCAGCAGTGCCACAGGCTGATTGCCTCCATGCCACGCCGCATTGAAGCAGTCATTTCTGCAAAAGGATTCCCGCCAAGTATTGAGTGCAGAACTGAACATAATTATTTGAAGGTTGACTTTTTTTGTATTAAAAACACTTTTCTTTTATTGGTCGGATGAAATATGCTAATTTTTTTAGATAGGAATTTGGGGTTTTCATGAGCTGTATGCCAAAATCATCAATATTAAAACAATAAAAGGCTTGAACTACTTCAGTTGTGTGTAATGAATCTAAAATATATGAAAGTCTAATGTTTATCAGTACATTACAGAAAATAATGAACTTTATCACAATATGCTAATTTTTTGAGAAGGACCTGTATATTACATTTTTGTGAGGAAAGGTTACCAAAAATAGAAATTATGAAATTTAATCCCCATTTGCCATAAACAGGAACACGTATAGGGTTAATAAAGTTTGTAAAATCTAATTTGAATACCTTGAGGGGTGTAGTTTCTTAGATGGGGTTGCTTTTATGGAGTTTCTACTCTAGGGGTGCATCAGGTGGGCTTCAAATGGGACATAGTGCCAAAATAAAAAGGCCATCAAAATCTGCCAGAAACCATACGTCATTCCTTTCCTTCTGCGACCTGCCATTTGGTCATAAAGCAATTTACGACCACATATGGGGTGTTTCTGTAAACTGCAGAATCAGGGTAATATATATAAAGTTTTGTTTGGCTGTTAACCCTTGCTTTGTTACTGGAAAAAACTGATTTAAATGGAAAATCTGCCCAAAAATAGCTTTTTTGGCACCGTTGAAATTTTATTTTTTGGACCGTGTTCATCTGATGGGTTGGGGGGGTATTTTTTAAGAGCAGATTATTACGGACGCAGTGATACCTAATATGTCTATTTATTTTTAAATTTATTTATGTTTTGCACTATATTATCTTTTTCTAAACAAAAAAAACATTTTAGTATCTCCATAGTATGAGTCATTTATTTTCTTAGTTTTTAGCCGAATATCTTAGGTAGGGGCTCATTTTTTTGCGGGATGAATGGACAGTTTTATTGGCAGTATTGTGGGGGGCATATGACATTTTTTTGCACCTTTTTTTTTTTTTTACATGTTCATCTGAGGCGTTAGGGGGATATTTTTATAGAACAGATTCTTACGGATGCGGCGATACCTAATATGTCAACTTTTTTAATGATATTTTAGAAAACAATTTTTTTTTGTTTTAGTGTCTCAAGTCTGAGAACCATAGTTTTTTATCCGATTGTCAGTGGCTAAATTGGGATATAAATTTAGTACTCCATGGAAGTGTGGTACTCCCTGAAGCAACCAATAATGCAAAGGCCCGGATAATGGGGGCACGTGTCACACTGAGTAGTGGTGTCCTTAGGTATCCCCCTCCTGTGACACACTCTGCACCTTTTTTGGGTCCGTCCCTTCTTTCCAGTATGGGGGACCACACCTGGAAATTGTTGGCCAGGGAAGACCTGGACGCCTCCAGTTCCCGAGGTACTCTGGCCTGCTCTTTCCCGGTCAGAAAAGATCAGGTCCTTGAGGACTGCCTCATAGAACTGAAGGAATGTCCCTGTGTTGCCAGCGCTCCGGGAGAGCACAAAAGAGTTGCACAAGGCAACCTGCACCAAGTAGACCTCAACTTTTTTGTACCATGCCCGGGTTTTGCGCATGGCGTTAGATGGCTTGAGGACTTGATCAGATAGATAAACTCCTCCCAAAAACCGATTGTAAATGATGGCCAATGGGATAGAGAAGGCGCTCATATGGTAAGTAAATTCAAACAAACAAATTTCTAATGAAAGAAATGGTTTGCTCACCTACTGCGGTTGCATCAATTGGATGCAACTGCAATGGAGATCAAGTATAGACAAGGGATGGTTGGTGCAGCCAAGATCCGTCCTAACACCTTTGGGCAGGGGCCACCCTGCCACTAGGGTAATGGAAATGATGAGAAGTACGCTACACCTTAAGTGGAGCGTGTGGACTGCTGGGGGCGCACGAGACAACCAAACAAGGACCGTGTTTTAATTTCGGCAGTATTCCATTTATTTATAAGACTAGGTCTTATAAATAAATGGAATACTGCCGAAATTAAAACACAGTCCTTGTTTGGTTGTCTCGTGCGCCCCCAGCAGTCCACACGCTCCACTTAAGGTGTAGCGTACTCCTCTTCAAAAACCGATTGTAGTCAACGATACAATCGGGCTTGAGGACCGTTGCCGCGGTACCTCGCACAGGGACAGGGGTGATGCCGTTACAATGAATTGTGGACAGTACAAGGACATCCCTCTTGTCCTTATATCTGACCAGCAACAGATTTCCAGTGGTAAAGGCACGGGTCTTACCCCTGGGGATAGGTACCTGAAGGGGGTGGGTAGGGAGCCTGCGTTGATCTTTCCGCACGGTCCCACAAGCGGACGTGGATCTGGTGGCGAGGGACTGGAACAAGGGGTTACTAGTATAAAAGTTATCCACGTACAGGTGGTAACCTTTATCTAGAAGGTTTCCCGCTAACACCCAGAGTGGGGGGACATTCTGGGGGTTGAATACGGGAATCTCACTCCTCGTACACAATAAACTTGTAAGTGTACCCTGAGGTACTCTCACAAAGTTTGTACAGCTTCATACCATACTTTGCCTGCTTAGAGGGAACATACTGGCGGAAAAAGAGTTTCCCATTGAAAGCAATGAGAGACTCATCAACCGCGACCGTCTTTCCAGGTACATAGGCCTGTACAAATTTGGCCCCAAAATGATCGATGACCGGCCTGATTTTGTACAGGCGGTCATAGGCAGGATCTTCTTGGGGGGGACGTGCTGCATTATCTGAATAATGCAGGCATTTCCGGATGGCCTCAAACAGGGAGCGTGTCATGGCCAAACTGTAAAGTGGGGTCTGGTAGAGGACGTCCCCACTCCAGTAATGCCTGACAGGTTTCTTAACTAGACCCATGTGCAGCACGAGGCCCCAACATGTTCTCATCTCGGCTGCACTGACCCAAGTCCAGCCACCGGGCCTAGCCAAAAAGGAGCCCGGGTGTTGAGCAACAAACTGTTGGGCGTACAGGTTTGTTTGCTCCACCATTAGATTTACAAAGTGGTCACTGAAAAAAAGACTAAAGTAGTCGTATTCAGTGAAGCTGCCACGGATGATGTTGCAGATAGTTGGAAGTTATAAATAAACGTCTGACTGGCTTGATCCCAAACTAAGGAGCATATAAGTGACCCCCTATAAAACCCTAAGAGCTCACCCTGACTGCTAAGCACATACAAGGGTCTCAAAGGTAGACGATTGTATGCCCACGTACCTAAGACTGTGTGACACCTGAAAACCCTATAATAGTGAGGGGACACGACCACTGGCTCCCTGCACTTCATATGGAGGGAGTCAGGGTCACCTAGAATCTGCCAGCAAGGAAACACAATACATGAAAGGACTTATCTGAACAAGCAGAAGCCTCCAGCAGTGAACACTTCAATCCAGGAAGTAGTATAAACCACAAAGTGAGGCAGTATGGGAGAGAATATAAAGGAAAGAGGATTAGTCTAAATAGGTGACACCTGGGAGAAGGAAATGAGATGAGAAAGTGAAACCAAAACAAAGAACATCATGCAAGAGGTACAGAAGGACGTCTGTCAGACCTTCTCACAGAACTGGTGGTGACAGTACCCCTCCCTCTACGGGGGGACTCTGAACCCACCTTCTCAGGATGAGACCTATGGAAAGCCTTGATGAGACAAGTGGCCTTAATGTCCGCCACTGGAACCCACATCCTCTCCTCAGGACCATAACCCTCCCAATGAACAAGGTATTGGAGAGAACTGCGGATAATGTGAGAATCCACAATCCTAGAGACCTGGAATTCAAGATTACCATCAACAAAAATCAGAGGAGGAGGCAAAGAGGAGGGTACAGTGGGTTAGACATAAGGTTTTAATAGGGACCTGTGAAAATCATTATGGATCTTCCAAGTCTGAGGAAGATCAAGACGGAAGGCAACGGGATTGATGACGGACAAGATCTTGTAAGGCCCAATAAACTTAGGACCCAACTTCCAGGAGGAAACCTTCTGTTTCATATTCTTTGTAGACAACCACACCAGATCACCCACATTCAGGCACATCCGGACCAGGCACACGTCTCTTATCCGCCACACGCTAATATCTCTCACTCATCCTCTTCAGATTACCCTGAATCTTTTGCCAAATAAATGACAAAGACAAGGAAAATCTCTCCTCATCAGGTAAACCAGAAGACCCCTCTCCAGAGAATGTCCCAAACTGTGGATGAAACCCATATGCACCAAAAAATGGTGACTTATCAGAGGACTCCTGGCAACGGTTATTTAAAGCAAACTCAGCAAGGGACAAAAAAGAATACCAATCCTCCTAATTCTCCGCCACAAAACAGCACAGATATGTCTCCAGATTCTGATTAATGCGTTCGGTCTGACCATTCGACTGCGGATGAAAAGCAGAAGAAAATGACAACTGAATCCCCAAGCGAGAACAAAAGGCCTTCCAGAATCTGGAAACAAATTGCGTGCCCCTATCCCAAACAATGTCCGAAGGAATGCCATGCAATTTAACAATGTGATCAACAAACGCTTGCACCAATGTCTTAGAATTGAGTAACCCAGGAAAGGGAATCCATTTTGCTAAAACGGTCCACTACCACCAGAATCACAGTCTTCCACGAGGAACGAGGCAGGTCCGTAATGAAGTCCATGGACAGATGCGTCCAAGGACGGGAAGGAATGGGTAACGGGAGGAGAGAACCCGATGGCCGTGAATGAGGGACCTTGGCACGAGCGCAGGTCTCGCAGGCTGCCACAAAACTCTTAACCTCTGCCTGGGCTGCCTGAACCTCTGCCTCCAAATCAGGATAAAGAGCAGAGACGACCACCCCTTCAGTCAAAATAGGACCCGGGTCTTCAAAGTTCCCCCCTCCCGGAAAACAACGTGACAGGGCATCCGCCTTTACATTTTTAACCCCAGGGCGGAACAAGACAACAAAATTAAACCTAGAAAAGAACAAAGACCATCTGGCCTGTCTCGGGTTCAGACGCTTGGCTGATTCCAAGTAGGCCAGATTCTTATGGTCGGTAAACACGGTAATAAGGTGTCTGGCTCCCTCTAGCCAATGGCGCCATTCCTCAAAAGCTAATTTGATGGCCAACAACTTCCTATCTCCCACATTGTAATTTCTCTCTGCAGAGGAGAGTTTCCTTGAGAAAAAGACACACAGTCGCCATTTGGCAGGAGAGGGACCCCGAGATAAGACCGCACCCACACCCACCTCAGAAGCGTCCATCTCAACAATAAAAGGTAGAGAGACATCAGGTTGTACCAAAATGGGAGCGGAAGCAAAACTCTCTTTGATACTAGAAAAGGCCTTAAGCGCATCTACCGACCAGGAGGAAAAATCTACCCCCTTTTTAGTCATATCAGTGAGTGGCTTAACAACAGAGGAATAATTCAAAATGAACTTTCTGTTATAATTGGCGAAACCCTAAAACCTCATCAGCGCCTTCTGATTCTCAGGAAGCTCCCAATCAAGCACAGTGTGGACCTTCTCAGGGTCCATGCAAAAACCAGAAACGGAGAGAAGAAAACCAAGAAATTGAATCTCCGGAACCGCAAACACACATTTTTCCAGTTTAGCGTACAATTTATTCTCCCGCAGAATGAGCAAGACCTGACAAAGGTGGTCCCTATGAGTTTTGAAATCAGGAGAAAAAATCTAAATGTCATCTAGATACACCATCCATTAATTTCTCCATTAAATGATAAAAAATGCTGTTCACAAAATGTTGGAATACGGCCGGAGCATTCATCAAACCAAAGGGCATAACCAAATTCTCGAAATGACCCTCAGGGGTATCGAAGGCCGTCTTCCATTCGTCCCCTTTCCTGACTAGGTTGTATGCCCCTCTTAAATCCAACTTAGAAAAAAACTTTAGCCCCAACAATCTGGTTAAACAGGTCAGGGATCAGAGGAAGCGGATATGGGTCACGAATTGTGATACGGTTAAGCTCCCTGAAATCCAGACAAGATCTTAAAGAACCATCTTTTTTCTTAACCCAAAAAAAACCAGCAGCAACAGGTGACTTCGAGGGTCGGATGTGTCCCTTTCTCAAGCTCCCAGAGATATAAGTACGCATAGCGACTCTTTCAGGTTGGGAGAGATTGTATAAACGTGATTTTGGCAGCTTGGCGCCTGGGA
Organism: Bufo gargarizans; assembly: GCF_014858855.1. Classification (NCBI taxonomy): domain Eukaryota; kingdom Metazoa; phylum Chordata; class Amphibia; order Anura; family Bufonidae; genus Bufo; species Bufo gargarizans. Next base: position 77,116,514 of record NC_058082.1, on the reverse strand, counting down.
TGAGATTAATAGGGCAATCGTACTCCTGGTGAGGGGTCAACTCCTGGACACAACTCTCGGAAAACACATCCGAAAATTCAGAGAGAAAAGATGGTACAGTCTTGGTAGAAACCTCTGAAAGAGACGCTGTGAGGCAATTCTCTCTGCAAAAGTCACTCCAACCATTTATTTGCCTTGCTTGCCAATGGTGGGGTTATGTTTAGTGAGCCAGGGTAGCCCCAACACTAGAGGAGTAGGTAATCCGCTTAGGACGAAACATTACATATCCTCAACATGAGCATCACCCACAGTCAAACGGATATTGTGAACTATGCCCTTTAACGATCTTTGAGAAAGTGGAGTGGAATCGATAGCAAAAACAGGTATATCATTTTCCAAAGTGCATACCTGGAAACCATGCGTTATAGCAAATTGATTATCAATGAGATTGACAGCTGTCTACAAAAATCTCACAAACAATGTTCTTGCTGTCTAGCACCACCCTGGCAGGTAGGAGAAAACGGGAACTACAAGCAAACGGCAAACCTCCAATTTCCGCATCAACCTTGTCAATAATAGCAAATGGAAAGTTTTTAGAGGTTTTTTTTCTTTTTGTTTCTTTTTTATTACCCTCAGAAAACTCCATGAATCTCCTAGAGGGGCAAACATTAGCCAAATGATTTTTACCCCCCACAACAGAAACAAACAAAACTATCAGAGGCAAGCAAACCCAGCTGCATGGCCTCCTGCTCAGAGGGGATTGAGAGAGACTGAGACCCCTGCGTACTGAATGAGACAGCCCCACTGTCCTTGGGCTGAATATGACAGAAAGGAGTGGTCTCTCCTCTCTCTCTAAGATGCCTGTCAATACGAACAGCTAGAGACATGGCAGACTCCAACAAGGCAGGTCTCTCATGAAAAGCAAATGCATCTTTCAATCCCTCCGAAAGACCATGGCAAAAATGACTTCGGAGTGCAGCATCGTTCTAACCAGTATCAGCTGCCCATCTCCGAAATTCAGAACAATATATCTCTGTGGACTGTTTACCCTGGCATAAAAGACGCAGTTTAGATTCAGCCAGAGCAATACGATTCCGGTCATCAAATATCTGCTCCAGGGCTACAAAAAATTAATTCACCGATCGGAGGGGCTGTGCTTCCACCGGCAGCGAAAAGGCCCAAGACTGAGCGTTATCCCTGAGCAGCGAGATGATGATCCCCACCCTCTGCTCCTCATCACTAGAGGAATGGGGAAGTAGGCTAAAATTGAGTTTTTAAGCCTCTCTAAAGCAAACAAAATTCTCACTACCACCGGAGAACGTATCCGGAAGTGCGATATTAGGCTGGGAACAAACTCCATGAACGCAAGCAGAACCGTTCACCTGAAACTGAGACACAGTTTTACGGAGATCTGCTACCTCCAGTGAAAGACCTTGCATGCGGTCAATCAAGGCTGAAACCGGATCCATGCTTAAGACGGTAAAGGCGGTTTATAATGTCACGGATTGATGTTGCAGATAGCTGGAAGTTATGAATAAATGTCCGAGCTGCTCGTACTAGGCTGAGCCACAGGGTCCCTAGCATGGCAGTCCCCTTGCTACGCCTGACAGCGTCTCCGCCGCCTTGGGGGCTCATCATCATCGCTAGATGATGAGGAGGACGCGGATGACAAAAGGAAAGTGGGGTGATTCTCATCCTCACTGGGACTCTCGGACTCAGAGGCAAGCTGGGCGTATGCCTCCTCGGCCGAGAACATCCGGCGGGCCATAAGGGAGTGTGTGTCTGCGTGTGTGTGTGCGCATGATAAACTTAATTTTTTGGGGCGGGGGGGGGGGGGGGGGCACAGGTGTTCGCGAACTCACCCTAAACCTAACAGACAAAAAATATAAATAAAAGACTAACAAAAAAATAATAAATTCAAAATCGCTGATCAACCATCTGCAGTTGATCAGTGGTGGGGTGTCTGTCAGACACCCAATATTAGGGTGATGCAACAAAAATGTGTAGTTTTTTTTCTCACTAACTTTCCCTGAATATCCCTGCCTAACCTAATCTGACCCTAACCTTTCCCTAAATACCTGGGTGGTGCTGGGGGTGCTGGAGCACAGATGGGGGTGCTAAACCACTGTCCACAGGGTATCTGTTTCATATACCTTCTCCTTTCTCCGTCTCAGATCAGCCCCTCCAACTCCATCAGCCTCAGATCAGAACCCCCAAACATATCAGACCCCCATCAGACCCTCCCCAGCCTCATATCAGTCTCCATTAGACGCCCCCAGACTCCCCAGCCTGCACATCTTCAGATTTGACCCCCAATCAGACATTTAAAAAAAGGAAATAAACTTACCTCTCCAGCTCCAGACGGTGCTGCTACTTGACAGATTCACTCACCCTCCCTGGAATTGTTACCGCTGCGCAGTACTGTGACCTGACGGCACCCAGCGTGTGGTAACATGATTTTGCCCTCTGAGCAGACTGTATTTCCTCTGACATCACGACCAGGCCTCACATGATCCCCTTTGTCAGAGTCCCTGCCCAAATGGTCGTGATCTCAGACCTATTTGATCTTGGAATGGGCTGGTCCACACTCTCAAGCCACAAGCAGATTAGATGGAGTCCACTGCTTGTCATATCGAGGCTGTGTGAGAGGAAGCATTAGGAGGAGACAGCAAGGGGATGGTGGAAGGTGTAGTGAGTGGAATTTTCAGCCCGGGAAAGGGTGTAGTAGGCATTTACTTTTGTGACTGATCATGCAACACACAGTACTATGGGAAGTGTTGTGACTGCTTTTCATCTACACCCACAACCTGGATGTTTGGGTGTTAAACAATGAAGTGCAGCAGGGTCATGGAGATTGAAGTGAATACTTTCCAAAAGTTAACAGGTACACTATTATGCTCTCTAGATGAGGATTACACAATTAAATTACATTTTTAGGATCCTGCACAACCCCTTTAAATACTGCATTTCATGATAAATCCCGCCATATGCTTTAACACTGCTGGAATTGTATTCTACCATAATATATACAATCCCTAATTCAAACATTCATTTCTATAGAGAGTAAGAACTCTTTCAAAATGTATCCATGTCTCATATTGCTGCATACATAGTGCTGAGAAACCCCGGGAGAAACTTCTTATTCAAATCATGTCCATATATTACCTGGGGTGGAATAAATCTCTATATCCCAGTATATTATCATTGTTGGAACAGCTTTGTGCTCCTTTAGGTAAACTTTGTGTTTATTACATTTTACCGATTTTATTAAAATATTGAATTGTTTTCACTTGTTGAATGCATTTTCTTGTTAGTGTAACTGACATTTTTATGAAACTGCCTTTTTATTTGAAGGTTAGAATAGTTTTAGATCCACCACACTAGATCTCAATTTTTATTCCTAATTAGTGATGGACGAACAGTGGCCGGGACGATTCGCGAATGCATGTTCACAATCAAATGTTCCAGAATCGCGCGTTCACAGCGGACCCCATTCACTTTAATTGTAGGCAAACCTGAAAAACCTTCAGGTCATATTTGCAGTCAGCAAACAGTTACTAGACGTACACAAATAATCCCATAACATGGACAGTGATATACCAGATGGGGATCATTGGCAAAAATTCCCACACAAATATGTATTTTAATCAGGGACCATTTTTATGCATCTTAAAGGGAAACTCTCAAAAATGTTCCCTGCTGGGGCCTAGAAATTTTTTATTTTCTATCAGTTTGATGTATACAAATGTTCAGCACTCCACGTTTTTGTATCCTGCAGAGTCCATTAAAAAAGTCTGAGGCATCTGTTAAAGTATAAATTTTTGGTATGCATTAATTGGGTGGCAAAAATAGGATGTGAACCCAGCCCTAGTGTCAGAATAAGCACCAATACACAGCAGAGCAGCGTGGCGGAGAGGAGAGGCCGCCATGTACTGACAGATCGCTACCTGGTTCTGGTGGTCAGGGATGAGGACTGTGTTTCCCAAGGATCATTTTCTACTGGGAAATACAGGGCATGGTATAATACAGTTTAAGGAAAAAATATATATAGATTTGATAAGATATATATAATCGACACGTCATCAATTAGTATTAAGCATATAGAAAAGAAATAGCGTGCTCATTAAAACCGATACCTTTATTATAAGTTAATGGGTAAATGGAGCAGAAAGCTGCTCAAATGGTGACCATGACCTAACAGAAGGTTGGTTAAGTCTTTTGACTCCCACTGTGATTATGATGCCACAAAAAGATACTTTATAGAGATAAACCTATAGTCATACAGGTGATTAGGTATTTACATCCGAGGACAGGTCATAGGGGGTATTTAAAGGGGAGGGAGTTATTCTAGGCCCTAAGCCCAGGGATATCCCCTGATGGTATAGATACCCTGTCCCTGTACCTATGGCTATAGTCACCCTATAATGACCCAACTTAGATGGTGGATACAAAGATGAATTTATGTAAAACCCTGACGCGTTTCACCTGCGCCTGGAAGATCATCAGGGGGTGATAGACAAACCCTAATTTGTAGGGCAAATAAAGGATACACAAAATAAATAAAGAAATGATACTTAGCTCCAGTACACAGTCAGTGGAAAGTATATGATGATACTAAGTCCTGTCAGTTGATAGCCTGTAATAGAAGGATTGATGTAAGTACTGCTAAACCACTGTCCACAGGGTATCTGTTTCATATACCTTCTGATCAGGAGGGACCCACTGTCGTCACAGATGTTAGGGTGAGCTGATATGGCCGGTCTAAAGATGCCAGTGCTCAGTATTTAAGCACTGATATTGTAATTACACTTACGGACACCGGTATTATACATATCCGGTTGATGGAGCGCATCGCATAGTTGTGACGCGTCACTTCCGGTACATGGCACGCATAATGGAACGCATGCGAGTAAAACCGAAAGTGTTCACGTAATTTCCGATCTTTGGAGCGCAAGTTGGAGCGCATGAGGCTGAAATAGATCCAGAGCGCGTTATTTACAGTCCTTGAAGCGCATATTAAAGCGCAAAAGTTGGAAATAGATCCAGAAGTGTAGGAGATTATATATTTTTGCTCATTTATACAGGTAACCTTAATAAGATGGTAATATATAACAGACAGAATGATAACATAATAACAGAGTTTTATTGGGTATGTCACATATACACAGACCGGCCTGATAGTCACAGAAAGGAGACATGCATAGAGTGTGGCTAAAGTCAGATGCCACACGCAAATCTATAGGCTCCGCAGACTGTATGGGGGGCCCGTAGAACAAGCAAGATAAGATAAAGAGGCAAATGTCGCAAAATGGATGGACCTGAGGTCACCGTTGTGATGATAATTCACATGATTGGCCACAGATGTATCATTCTTTTTGACTATGTCGTTGACGTGTTCACATACTCTACGTCTCAGCTCCGTGTACGTTTTTCCTATATAATCTTTAGGACAAGTGCACTGGCAGATATACAGTACAGACCAAAAGTTTGGACACACCTTCTCATTCAAAGAGTTTTCTTTATTTTCATGACTTTGAAAATTGTAGATTCACACTGAAGGCATCAAAACTTGAATTAACACATGTGGAATTATATACATAACAAAAAAAGTGTGAAACAACTGAAAATATGTCATATTCTAGGTTCTTCAAAGTAGTCACCTTTTGCTTTGATTACTGCTTTGCACACTCTTGGCATTCTCTTGATGAGCTTCAAGAGGTAGTCACCTGAAATGGTTTTCACTTCATAGGTGTGCCCTGTCCGGTTTAATAAGTGGGATTTCTTGCCTTATAAATGGGGTTGGGACCATCAGTTGCGTTGTGGAGAAGTCAGGTGGATAGCCCTACTTAATAGACTGTTAGAATTTGTATTATGGCAAGAAAAAATCAGCTAAGTAAAGAAAAATGAGTGGCCATCATTACTTTAAGAAATGAAGGTCAGTCAGTCTGAAAAATTGGGAAAACTTTGAAAGTGCAGTCACAAAAACCATCAAGCGCTACAAAGAAACTGGCTCACATGTGGACCGCCCCAGGAAAGGAAGACCAAGAGTCACCTCTGCTGCGGAGGATAAGTTCATCCGAGTGACCAGCCTCAGAAATCGCAGGTTAACAGCAGCTCAGATTAGAGACCAGGTCAATGCCACACAGAGTTCTAGCAGCAGACACATCTCTAGAACAACTGTTAAGAGGAGACTGTGTGAATCAGGGCTTCATGGTAGAATATCTGCTAGGAAACCACTGCTAAGAACAGGCAACAAGCAGAAGAGACTTGTTTGGGCTAAAGAACACAAGGAATGGACATTAGACCAGTGGAAATCTGTGCTTTGGTCTGATGAGTCCAAATTTGAGATCTTTGGTTCCAACCACCGTGTCTTTGTGCGACGCAGAAAAGGTGAACGGATGGACTCTACATGCCTGGTTCCCACCGTGAAGCATGAAGGAGGTGGTGTGATGGTGTTGGGGTGCTTTGCTGGTGACACTGTTGGGGATTTATTCAAAACTGAAGGCATACTGAATCAGCATGTCTACCACAGCATCTTGCAGCGGCATGCTATTCCATCCGATTTAGTTGCGTTTAGTTGGACCATCATTTATTTTTCAACAGGACAATGACCCCAATCACACCTCCAGGCTGTGTAAGGGCTATTTGACCATGAAGGAGAGTGATGGGGTGCTGCGCCAGATGACCTGGCCTCCACAGTCACCGGACCTGAACCCAATTGAGATGGTTTGGGGTGAGCTGGACCGCAGAGTGAAGGCAAAAGGGCCAACAAGTGCTAAGCATCTCTGGGAACTCCTTCAAGACTGTTGGAAGACCATTTCAGGTGACTACCTCTTGAAGCTCATCAAGAGAATGCCAAGAGTGTGCAAAGCAGTAATCAAAGCAAAAGGTGGCTACTTTGAAGAACCTAGAATATGACATATTTTCAGTTGTTTCACACTTTTTTGTTATGTATATAATTCCACATGTGTTAATTCATAGTTTTTATGCCTTCAGTGTGAATCTACAATTTTCATATTCATGAAAATAAAGATAACTCTTTGAATGAGAAGGTGTGTCCAAACTTTTGGTCTGTACTGTAGATGACCCCTTTAATATAGCAATTAATAAAATCGCTTAGAGTGTATATACAGTATATTTCGTCATTGAACAGGTTACCGTTTTAGTTGGATTGATGTGTTTGCAGGCCTTACATGTCCCACATTTAAAAATCCATTTTGGTTGCCTGTCAAGCCAAGTGCCTTCTTTTTTTACACCTGAATAGGAACTGTGTACAAGTCTATCTTTTAGACTCCTCCCCTTACAGTATGTAACTTGTGGGAAGGGAGACATTGCCTTAGAGAGATCTTTATCCATAGTCAGGATTGGCCAATAAGTTCGCAAAATGGCCAAAACCTCTCTGTTGGCTATATCATAAGTAGAAATCAGACGGATCAGGTTTGCATCATTCTTATTTTTTTATCTTGGTATCAATAGATCCCCCCTCTTGCTGTTTACCCGTTAACTTATAATAAAGGTATCTGTTTTAATGAGCACACTATTTCTTTTCTATATGCTTAACACGGTATAATACACTATAATCTATATAATATAAAGATATAAGCCCTACCCTTGAATAATAATACAATTAGGTGTTCATTTATTATATAGAAATACATCTATGTTAGGCGTATTTCTGACACAGATTGTGGCGCAAAGGTCCTTAGCACCGCAATCTGCATATTTTTCCCGCTCATGCCAGGTCTAAAAAAGGATGGCGTGGGCAGGGAAACGGATACAGTTATGGCTATCCAGTTATTGGATACCACCGCCATACATTGACCGGATAACACCTCTGTACAGTGACCAAATAACACCGCTATTACCGTGACCGGATAAAAGGGAATAAGAGGGCACAGTACAGGGAATGACTAGGGGCACTGCACAGGGTGTGGTAAGAGGGCACAATGTAGGGTATAAGGGGGCACAGTACGGGGTGAGGGTCACATGACCCTGTGACGTTAGAAGGTCCTTATGGTGAATGTGGTTCATACGCCACCATAATGAGAGGCAGAGGAGTGAGACAAGGGTGTGATTATGTGGCTAGAGATAAAAAATGTAACTGTCGGCAAGTACAGGCCCCAAAAATTAGGCAATAGGCATTCAAATGACAGCAAAGAACTTTGGATTCTGTGGCTGGAGGTACATTAGGCAGTCGCAGGATAAATATGTACCTGTCGGCCAGTACAGGCCCCAAAAATTAGGCATTCACCTGACATAAAAGGCCCTTTATGCCCCTGTATATACATAAGGCAAGGACCATTCTTTGTTCTGGGTGGTGGCGGATATGTGTGGGCTGTCATGAGGAAACTCACTTACACGTGGTCATCACAGGTGTTGAATTCCTCCGAGATCCATGTCTCATTCATTAAAAAAAATGTGAGGTAGTCCACACTGTCGTGAGCTAGGCGAGTGCGCTTATTGGATACCAGTGATGGCCAGTTCGCCGTGTTCACCCGCAAACACATGCGAGCTGCCATCTTAACTCACAAATCTGGCGATGCACAGGTAAGCCCTTACCTGTGCCTGTGCGCGAGCCGGGCTGAAACAAATGCGGTCACCGAGAACAGCCGCCGGGGGCCTTCATCGGGCTGTTTTTGGAACTGCCTGCTCCCGGTGACCGCATTTGTTTCAGACCGGCTCCTGGCACAGGTAAGGACTTACCTGTGCATCGCCGGACTTGTGAGTTAAGATGGCAGCCCGCATGTGTTCGTGGGCGAACGCGGTGAACTGGCCATCACTGTTGGTCACAATCCCCCCTGCTGCGCTGAACGTCCTTTCAGACAGGACACTCGATGAGGGGCAAGCCAAGAGTTCCATGGCAAATTGTGCCAGCTCTGGCAATAGTTCAAGCCTGCACACCCAGTAGTCAAGGGGTTCATCGCTTCTCAGAGCATACACATTGGCTGTTAACCCAATGTAGTCGGACACCTGTCAGTCTAGGCATTCCCTGAGGCTAGATCCGGAGTGCGGCTGTCAATGAGTTGGCTGCAAAAATAATCTCATATCCTAAGTGACCAACACATCTTCAAACCGCCCTCTTCTTGCAGGCACGGTAGGACTGGTACCTGCACCTGTTTTGCTGTCAGTGGAAATTCCTCTGCCAGTGCCCGCAAAAGCAGAATGCAGCATCTGTCGCAGCAAGGCCTGGAAATGCTGCATTCTGACAGCCCTCTGTGATGCTGGTAACATGTCTGCCATTTTGTTTTTGTACCAGGGTTCTGAATACGTTGCCACCCAGTACAGGTCCTTGACCTTTATGCTTTTTATACAGGGGTCCCTCTTCAAACACTGTAGCATGAAAGCTCCCATTTGCACTAAATTGGAAGCGGTGGAGCTCCCTGGCTCCTACTCATCGCCCAGGAGATTGTCGTCCTCGGTCTCCTCCCCCCATCCACGGACAACACCAGGGATCACCGAAAGTTTCAAGCCTGCTCTTCTTGCTCCTCCTCCCCCCAGCACCATGCTCCTCTGACTCCTCTTCAGATTCCTGCTGGCTTGTCTCAGATGGAGTAGCCCCCCCAGGGAATTCATTCAGCATTGCGACTTCCTCTTCTTCCAGCATCTGCTCCTCAACGGCTTGATCAATGACACGATGCAATGCACACTCCAGAAAGAAGGCGTAAGGTACAATGTCACTGATGGCACCCTGGCTGCAATTGACCAGTTTGGTGATCTCATCAAATGGCCGCAGAAGTCTGCATGCTTCGTGCATGAGCAGCCACTGGGCGGTGAAAAGAAACCAAGCTCCCCAGAACCTGTCGCGCCGCAGAGTTCGTACGGGTAGTCGTTAATGCCACATTTCTGCTGGAGCAGCCTATCAAGCATATACAAGGTGGAGTTCCAGCACGTCAGGCAGTCACAAATCAGACGTCTGACGGGCAGGTGGTGTCGCCGTTGAACATCAGCAAGGCGAGCCATGGCCGTGTAAGATCTTCTAAAATGGCCAGAGATTTTCCTGGCCTGCTACAAGACGTCCTGGACTCCGGGTATTTGGCAATGAATTGCTGCACGACTAAGTTCAGGACATGTGCCATGCACGGCGCGTGTGTCATTTTGCTCTTTTTAAGCACGCTCAGCAGATTGGCACCGTTGTCGCACACCACTTTACCAACTGTCAAATTGAGCGGGATTAGCCACTGATCGGCCTGTGACCGCAGAGCTGCAGGACCAGTGTGGCTCTTGGCTTCCAGGCACAACAGTTGCAGCACAGTATGGCAATGTCTCACCTGGCACGTCAAATAGGTTTTGGGGAGCTAGGGGGTGCTGCGGAAGAGGCGGTAGTAGTGGAAAATGAGGAGTCAGGCAAGAAGGAGACAGAGGATGGAGTGGAAGGAGAAGAAGAAGCAGGCCTACATGCAATTCATGGTGGTAACACCAAATCCACACAGGTGCCTCAGGTTACATGCTTGATGGCCATCTGAAGATTTACCCAGTGGGCAGTAAAAGTGATGTATCTTCCCTGCCCGTGTTTGCTAGACCACGTGTCTGTGGTCAGATGTATCTTGGCACCAACACTGTGTGCCAGAGATACAGTGGATATAAAAAGTCTACACACCCCTGTTAAAATGTTTCTGTGATGTAAAAAAAAATTGACAAAGATAAATAATTTTTAGAACTTTTTGCACCTTTAATGTAACTGTACCACTCGATTGAAAAACAAACTGAAATCTTTTAGGTGGAGGGAAGAAAAAATATAAAAATGAAATAATGTGGTTGCATAAGTGTAGCACCTTTTGATTTTATTACATTTGGGTATGAGTCTATCAGCATGGCACATTTTGACTTGGCAAGATTTACCCACTCTTCTTTGCAAAAACACTCTAAATGTGTCAGATTGCGAGGGCATCTACTGTGCACAGCCCTCTTCAGATCACCCCACAGATTTTTAATCGGATTCAGGTCTGGGCTCTGGCTGGGCCATTTCAAAACTTTAATCTTCTTCTGGTGAAGCCATTCCTTTGTTGATTTGATGTATGCTTTGGGTCGTTGGCATGCTGAAAGATGAAGTTCCTCTTCATGTTCAGCTTTCTAGCAGAAGCCTGAAGGTTTTGTACCAATATTGACTGGTATTTGGAACTGTTCATAATTCACTCTAGCTAAACTAAGGCCCCAGTTCCAGCTGACGAAAAACAGCCCCCAAAGTATGATGCTGCCACCACCATGCTTCACTATGGGTATGGTGTTCCTTTGGTGATGTGCAGTGTTGTTTTTGCACCAAACATATCTTTTGGAATTATGGCCAAAAAGTTCAACCTTGGTTTCATCAGACCATAACACCTTTTCCCACATGCTTTTGGGAGACTTCAGATGTGTTTTTGCAAAATGTAGCCTGGCTTGGATGTATTTCTTCGTAAGAAAAGGCGTTCATCTTGCCACTCTACCACATAGCCCAGACATATGAAGAATATGGGCGATTGTTGTCACATGTACCACACAGCCAGTACTTGCCAGATATTCCTGCAGCTCCTTTAATGTTTCTGTAGGCCTCTTGGTAGCCTTCCAGACCAGTTTTCTTCTCGTCGTTTCATCAATTTTGGAGGGACGTCTAGTTTTTGGTAATGTCACTGTTGTGCCATATTTTCTCCACTTGTTTTCACTGTGTTCGATGGTATATCTAATGCCTTGGAAATTATTTTGTACCCTTCTCCTGACTGATACCTTTTAACAATGAGATCCCTCTGATACTTTGGATGCTTTCTGTGGACCATGGCTTTTGCTGTGGGATGCGACTAAGAAAATTTCAGAAAAGACCAACAAGAGCAGCTGGACTTTATTTTGGGTTAATCAGAGGCACTTTAAATGATGGCAGCTGTATGTTGACTCCTATTTAACATGATTTTGAATGTGATTGCTTAATTCTGAACACAGCTACATGCCCAGTTATAAGAGGGTGTGCACACTTATGCAACCACATTATTCTATTTATTTTTTGTTTTCTTCCCTCCACCTAAAATATTTCAGTTTGTTTTTCAATTGAGTGGTACAGTTTATAGGTCACATTAAAGGTGGAAAAAGTTCTGAAATGATTTATCTTTGTCTAATGTTTTTACATCACAGAAACCTGACATCCTAACAGGGGTGTGTAGACTTTTTATATCCACTGTATATTAACTTGATACTGAACGTGGCCATATAGTTCAAGAATGCCCTTCTGGGAGAAATATTTCCTTCCAGGGACCGGTGTGGAATAGCAGTAGTTGGCAGGCTAACAGTTCCGACAAGCCAGCGGTTAGCTGTTAGGGCAAGAGGATTATCTGGCGTCATAATTTTTTTACGCTCTAACATTTGGGCCACGAAACCCTGCCTTGTGCCAGATGAACGCGACAACGGCACAGTGGAAGGTGGAGTGGAGGACAAATGGGAGGAGACAGGAGAAGGAGAAGAGGCAGAACGTGGAGCGCCGGGAGTGTGGCTTTGTGGGTTCTGACAGCATTGCTCCCACTGGGCTCGATAATGGGAGGCCAGGTGCCTTCTTAAGGGGTCATCCCTAGGTGAGTGTTGGGTTTACCGTGACTTATGCGTTGACAGCACAGGCTGTAGATGGCAACACTATTGTCAGCAGCTGCCACGTTAAAAAAAAGCCCACACTGCGGAGCCATGTGCTGGCGTCCTGGGAGCGCAAGATATGACCGTGCATGGTGGATGGCTCGCTCCAGATACATTTGCAGTCTGCTTTTTGCCTCCTGTGTACTGTAAGTTCTGCCTGCTTTTCCTCCTGCTCCTCCCTATCTGCTGCTCCGTCTCTCCCTCTAAACTCCCCTACTCTTCCTCTCTTGTGGGCACCCACATGACGTCCATCGACACATCATCATCGTAACCTTCACCACCACTGACATTATAGAACTTGGAGTAGGCAGCAACAGCAGGGACCACCCTCCTTGGGTTAATCTGGGTACTGTCGTCAGACCGCTGGGTGGCAGCCGTTGCTACCTCCTTTTCCTCATCCGATGCCAAGAATGGCTGCGCATCAGTAAGGTCTGGGAATGGATGGGAATATAATTCCTCTGACTCGAGTAGAGGGGCTATGGTGGTGGTGGTGTCTTTGTGGGTGCACGCAGCAGAGAGTGAGGAGGGTGCAGATACAGAGGATGAGGAGGGTGCAGAAGCAGAAGGCTGAGTGAGCCACTCAACCAAGTCTGGTGCGTCCTTTCACATAATCGCATGCACCTTCTCCAACTTCTCACTTAGGTTTCGGTCTGGTGCACCTGCCCAACCCCTACCACCCCTGAGGAATGGCCTGCCTCTTCCTCTGCCTGTCATTTTCAAAATTACCCTGTGCCAAAGTCCCTAGAGAAGATCAGTATTTGTGGAAGCTGATATATGGCAGGCCTCAATCAGTTGTTAGTTGAAGCAGGTATATCAAAACCCGCAATCTGTATTTTGTGGACTCAGGTATATGGAAAACCTCTATCACTATTTTGTGGAAGCTAATATATGGCAGGCCTCAATCAGTTGTTAGTTGAAGCTGGTATATCACCATCAAGTAGTAATTTTGAGGACGCAGGTATATGGAAAACCTCTATCACTATTTTGTGGAAGCTGATATATGGCAGGCCTCAATGAGTATTTTCTGGAAGCATACAAATGCACTATAATATACTTTCTATGTTAGAAAGTATATTAGAAGTATATCACATCCCTCTATGTATCACACCTATCGATAGCACAATGTTACCAGTCCTTAAAAGGAATTTTGGGGCCCTATTAGCTAGCATTTGGTGTCCCTAAGTTCCTAACACTTGGGGGGTGTCCATGTGCTGAAACGTCTCAATTGGCTGTCCTGTCCCACCGGATGGATGTCTCATGGGTCAAAGTTCGGCGAAATGCAAAAGAATATGGCACACGCGGACATCGCCATATGTCGGCATGTTCAGCGGATCGCGAACGCGCAAAGTTCGCCGTGAAACTGACCGCTGGGCGAACCACAAGGCCATCACTATTCCTAATGCAACCTACCTCCAGAAAAAGTGATGCCAGAGATATTTACTAATTTCTAACTATTCCTGTGAATTAGCATGCCAGTTGAAGGCATCTTAAACACTGCTGGCAAAACCAGAAGATATCTCATAAATAGGGTTGAGCGAACCCGAACTGTACCGAACTTTAGGATTTTTGGACCCCGGACCCGAACATTTCAGTAAAAGTTCGGGTTCGGGTTCGGTGTTCAGCGATTTCTCTGCGCTTTTTAAAAGGCTGCAGAGCAGCCAACCAACAAGCGTTTAACTCTGTGCCCTTTGAAGCCATCACAGCCTTGCCTACTAATGGCATGGCTGTGATTGGCCAGAGCAGCATGTGACCCAGGCTCTATATAAGCTTGAGTCACGTAGCGCTGCACGTCACTCTGCTGTTACTAGTGTAGGGAGAGGATGTGGTTGGTTATTTCAGGGAGAGAATAGGAGAGAATCTTTGGTTCAGAATGTGAATCTAACTCAGCGATCGACATACAGTACATTTAGTTGTGTGGGTGCAGGGCACAATATTTTTACCCTGCCCTGAGCCCAGTGACCGCAAAAAAAATACTTTTATCCGTCTGTTAGTTAGGTGGGCAGCGGCAACGGCCATTTTATGAAAGCTCAGTGCACCAGCACTGCATCAGAGCTTTTGTGACATTAAAATCCAATCTTGGAAAACTGCTCTAATAATCTGGTTGTAAAAAATCACCCTTTTTTTGGCAATATACAACATCTGGTGCATTTGCAGGATTAGTCAGTGTGCAATTTAAGTTAGAAATACAGCCATAATTTTCTGGGTTTTTCAAAACACACTTTTTTTTTGCCAAAATACACTATTTTATATCCCTAGCTGCATATGGACGCAGTGGCGTAACTATAGGGGTCGCAGCGGTCGCAGTTGCGACCGGGCCCCTAAGCCAGGGGGGCCCAGAGGGCCCCCCTTGCAAGTCCTAATGATCGCGCTCTCCACAGCCCCGCACGCAAGTGATTAACATTTTTTAATCTTACTTTAATAATGGCCAGTCAGGTCATGCCTGACCGGCGGCACAGCGATGCGCTCTGACAGTGAATTACATCCGGCCCCGGCCCCGCCTCCACCAATCCGGCGCTGCCTCCACCAATCGCTGCTTTCTTGCTGTAATCTCGCGGGATCCCTTGGGCCCGCGGCGCACGCCGGATGACGGGAGTGGAGAAGTCTCCTCAGAGAAGGTGTGTAAATGTGCACACACCGCTGGCTTCATAACTCACAGAGGGGCACCTGGCAGCATGGCACAGTGGTAATACACAGGGGACTGGCATGGCAGCAAATCCTTCATAGGGGCCCAGCCTGGGGGACAAAATAATGACATATATAGGGGCAAAGTGAAAAAAATTGAAATATATACAGAGCGGGCAAAAAATGTAATATATACACAGGGGACAAATGTAATATATACAGAGGGGGCAAAATGGATTTATATAAAGGCAGGGGCGTAACGATCGCAGGCGCAGAGGGTATATATATACATTTTGCCCCCTCTGTATATATTACATTTGTCTCCTGTGTATATATTACATTTTTTGCCCGCTCTGTATATATTTCATGATTTTGCCCCCGAGGCCGGGCCTCTATGAAGGATTTGATGCCATGCCAGTCCCCTGTGTATGACTGGAGGGGGGGGGGGGCCCAATTCAAAGTTTGCCCCGGGGCCCATAGAACTCTAGCTACGCCTCTGTATGGACGTGTGAAATTCAACCGTTATATACAGCTTTCATATTCTGTTAGTAAAAAAAACTTTTTGGGCAATATGGCAATATACAACATCTGGATTAGTCAGTGTGCAATTTAAGCTAGAAATACAGCCATCATTTTCTGGGTTTTTAAAAACACACTTTTTTTTTTTTTTGCCAAAATCCACTATTTTACAGATCTGCAAGTGTGAAATTCAAGTTTAATATATACAGCTTTTATATTCTGTTAGTAAAAAAAACACACTTTTTTGGCAATATACAACATCTGGATTAGTCCGTGTGCAATTTAAGCTAGAAATACAGCCCTAGTTTTCTGGGTTTTTAAAAACACTTTTTTGCCAAAATACACCATTTTACAGCCCTTGCAGCATCAGCACGTGTGAAATTCCAGGGTTATATACTGCTGTCATATTCAGTTATTAAACAAACACACGTTTGGGCAAAAAAAGTTTATTTGGCTGCCTTTGCTGCAGATGTCATTGTGAGATACACCCTTTATATACAGGTTTCTATTCTGGTATTTGAAATACAGCAATTTTGGGCAAACAAATTTAATTGAGGCTTAGTCTGGATATGGGTGTGTGAGATACACCCTTTATATACAGGGGTTATATTCATTTATTTGAAAAATACAGCCATTTTGGGCACAAATCTTTAATTGCGGCCTAGTGTGGGTCAGGGCGTGTGAGATACACCCTTTAAATACAGGGGTTATATTTAGTTGTTTGAAATACAACCATTTTAGGCACAAATCTTTAATTGCGGCCTAGTGTGGGTCAGGGTGTGTGAGATACTGTCATGGAACCATGAACCAGACGTACAACAAGAGATAGTGGAAATAAGAAGGCTTTATTGAAAATCAAGCTGTAAGCAAAAGTCCAAACGGATGGCTAAACCGAAGCAGGGTCTTGCGTAGACAGAGGTCAGGAACCAGAAGGGTAGTCAGACGAAGCCAGGATCAGGAACCAGCAGGGTAGTCAGACGAAGCCAGGATCAGGAACCAACGGGGTAGTCAGACGAGGCCAGGATCAGGAACCAGAAGCAGCAGCAGTCTTAGAAGCATGTGAACACAGGAGGACCAAGCAAGGAACTGAAGCCACAGACCTCCTATATATATGAGCTAGGCATCCAGCTCCTCCCAGTGGGAAGGAGAAGCCGCAGGGTGGGAGGCTACAAGAAACCCAGAAACCAAGATGGCCACCAGCACATGTCAAACGAAGGAGAACAGTAAGAAGGTAAGACCATGACAGATACACCCTTTATATACAGGGGTTATATTCAGTTATTTGAAATACAGCCATTTTTTGTACAAATCTTTAATTGCGGCCTAGTGTGGGTCAGGGCGTGTAAGATACACCCTTTATATACAGGGGTTATATTCTTCTATTAATAAAACACCCTTTTTTGGGGCAAAATACCAAATTTTTCTGCAATTGCAGCATCAAGACGTTTGAAATTCCAGGGTTATATACTGCTGTCATATTCAGTTATTAAACAAACACCCGTTTAGGCAAAAATAATAATTGGGACCGCCTTTGCTGCAGATGTAATTGTGAGATACACCCTTTATATACAGGGGTTATATTCAGTTAATTGAAATACAGTCATTTTGGCTATAAATCTTTAATTGCGGCCTATTGTGGGTCAGGGCGTGTGAGATACACCCTTTATATACAGGGGTTATATTCAGTTATTTAAAATACAGCCATTTTGGGTACAAATCTTAAATTGCGGCCTAGTGTGGGTCAGGGCGTATGAGATACACACTTTATATGGTTATATTCTTATATTAATAAAAAAATACACAATTTATCCGCCCTTGCAGCATCAAGACGTTTGAAATTCCAGGGTTATATACTGCTGTCATAATAAATTATTAAACAAACACCCGTTTGGGCAAAAAATAATTATTTGGCAGCCTTTGCTGCAGATGTCATTGTGAGATACATCCTTTTTATACAGGGGTTATATTCATGTATTTGAAATACAGCCATTTTGGGCAAACATTTAATTTAGGCCTAGTCTGGTTCAGGGCGTGTGAGATACACCCTGTAAATACTGTCGTTCTATTCTACTATTAAACACCCATTTAGGGAAAGATCCTTTATATGAGGAGAGCGTCAAATAAGGGACGTGGCCCAGGTCGTGGTGCTGCTGGTGGAGCTCCTGTTGCAGGGAGAGGACGTGGTCGATCTGTGCCAGCTACACGCACAAGTGAAACCCCTTTCTCTGGTGCGAGTAGGCGACAGAACCTGCAGCGGTATTTGGTCGGGTCTAATGCGGCTCTACGAATGGTGAGGCCTGAACAAGTACAGGCGATAGTAGATTGGGTTGCTGACAGTGCCTCCAGTTCCTTCACATTGTCTCTCACCCAGTATCCTGCTGAAAGATCAGAGTTGGCAACGGCAGCCCATGTTCATCAGTCTTTCACCTTACCCCCTTGCAAATCAGCCAAGCAGTCTGAGCCCCAAGTCATGCAACAGTCTCTTCTGCTTTTTGATGACTGTTAGCAGGGTTTCCCAGGGCCATCCACCTAGTCCTGCCCCAGAAGTGGAAGAGATTGAGTGCACCGATGCCCAACCACTAATCTTTCAAGATGAGTACATGGGAGGACCATCGCAGCACGTCTCGGATGATGATGAAACAAACGTGCCAACTGCTGGGCTTTCGAAAGTGCAAGACCGACAAGGAGGGCAGGGGTAAAGACTCGGTGGATGATGATGTGGAGGACGATGAGGTCCTCGACCCCACATGAAATCAAGGTCATGCGAGTGACCTATGTAGTTCGGAGGAAGAGGCGTTGGTCGCACAGAGCCACCAGCACAGCAGAAGAGGGAGCAGGGTACAAAAGTGGAGTGGCCGTCCTCTAGACAGTACGCCTGCTACTGCCCACTGCAGTAAGGGACCGAGCACTCCAAAGCCAGCTCCAAGGAGTTCCCTGGCATGGCAGTTCTTCAGACAATGTGCTGACGACAGAGCCTGAAGCGAGGCATAAACGTTCTCAACCTAAGCACAACCTGCATGACCAGGCATTTAAGTGCTAAGCACGAGCTGCAGTGGAGTAGACACCTCAAAAACCAAGAAAGGTCTCTGGCTCCTCCTGCTTCCTCTTCTGCTGCAGTCTCGGCCTCTTCATCCACCTCTGGAGTGACAGTGCCACCTGCCACCCCGCAAACAGAGGATCTGCCAGCAACACCACCACCTGGGTCACCATGCATCTCCACTATGTCCCACGGAAGCGTTCAGCTCTCCATATCCCTAGCCCTGAATGCCAGCATTTCTAAATTACTGGCCTTTGAAATGCTGTCATTCCGTCTGGTGCAGACTGAAACTTTTAAAGGCCTTATGACAGTGGCAGTCCCACAGTACGTTGTGCCCAGCCGCCACTACTTTTCCAGGCGAGCCATCCCTTCTCTGCACAACCAAGTAGGGGACGAAATCAGGTGTGCACTGCACAACGCCATCTGTGGCAAGGTGCACTTCACTACGGATACGTGGACCAGTAAGCACGGTCAGGGACGTTATATCTCCATAACAGCACACTGGGTAAATGCAGTGGCGGCATTGCCTGAGGCGGATAGCAGTTTGGCACATGTCCTTCCACCACAGAAGATTGCAGGGCGCTTCAGTTTTCCTCCTGTTGCGTCCTCCTCCTACTCCACTTCCTCATCCGGTCAGCGTAACACCTTCACCACCAACTTCAGCACAGCCAGGGGTAAACGACAGCAGGCAGGTTTAAAATTTATCTGTTTGGGGGACAAACCTCACACCGCGCAGGAGCTGTGGACGGGCCTTGAACAACAGACCGATGAGTGGTTGGTGCCAGTGACCCTCAAGCCCGGCCTGGTGGTGTGCGATAATGGGCGAAATCTCGTAGCAGCTCTGGGACTAGCCGGTTTGACCCACATCCCTTGCCTGGCGCATGTGCTGAATTTGGTGGTGCAGAGATTTCTTAAAAATTACCCTGATATGTCAGAGCTGCTGCAAAAAGTGCGGCCCGTCTGTGCGCACTTTCGAGGGTCTCACCCTCCTGCTGCTCACCTGTCAGTGCTGCAGAGTAACTTCGGCCTTCCCGCTCACCGCCTCATATGCGACGTGCCCACAAGGTTGAACTCCACCTTGCACATGCTGGCCAGAATGTGCAAGCAGCAGAAGGCGATAGTGGAGTTTCAGCTGCAGCACGCATGGGTGAGTCGCTCTGCGGAACAGCACCACTTCACCACCAATGACTGGGCCTCCATGCGAGACCTGTGTTCCTTGTTGCGCTGTTTCGAGCACTCCACCAACATGGCCAGTGCCGATAACGCCGTTATCAGCGTAACTATCCCACTTCTATGCCTCCTTGAAAAAAACGCTGATGGCAATAATGGAAGAGGATGTGGCACAGGAGGAGGAGGAGGAAGACGGATCATTTGTAGGGTTTCCGGCCAGTCATTCACAAGTGGCTCCGAGGGTAGGTTCCTGCACCCACAAACGCCAGGTACACAATGTTCCAGCCAGGGCACAGTTCTGGAGGATGATTAGGTGGAAGATGAGGAGATGGAGGAGGAGGAACCATGTTCACAGCAGGGTGGCACCCAGACCAGCTCATGGCCATCACTGGTGCGTGGCTGGGGGGGATACAGAGGACAGGTTTTCGTTGCCTCTGGGCAGCCTGGCACACATGAGCGATAACATGCTGCAGTGTCTCCGCAACGACCGCCGAGTTGCCCACATTCTAACTTGTGCTGATTACTGGGTGGTCACACTGCTGGATACCCGTTACAAGGATAACGTACTATCCTTAATTCCCTCACTGGAGCGTGATCGTAAGATGCGCGAGTACATGCGCACACTGGTAGACGCGCTGCTGGTGGCATTCCCACCTGACAGCGGGGGCACAGTGGAAGCACAAGGCGAAGGAAGAGGACGAGGAAGAGGTCCCCAATGCAGCTGGGGCACCGCCAGAACCTCAGAAGGCAGGGTTAGCATGGTCGAAATGTGGAAAAGCACAACAACCAGCACCACCAGCTGATAGAGAACGTCTTAGCAGGAGGCAGCATTTCACCAACATGGTGGAGCAGTATGTGTGCACACGCCTACATGAATGACGGGTCTGCCCCCTTCAACTTCTGGGTCTCCAAATTGGGCACATTACCTGAGCTTGCCCTTCACGCCTTGGAGGTGCTGGCCTGCCCTGCAGCCAGTGTATTATCTAACATGTGTTTAGCACGGCAGGGGGCGTCATCACAGACAAGAGCAGCCGCCTGTCTACAGCCAATGTGGACAAGCTCATGTTGATTAAAATGAACCAGGCATTGATCCCACAGGACTTGTATGTACTTTGTGCAGAATAGACAAGTATACTGGCCTTAACCAGCCTTTGTTATACTACAGCGCAATTGTTCATTCTTGTATTTCGGATATTTTACACTTTTGGAGTGTACCCTAATAAAAATAAAATTAAAATTAAAACCAAAAAACAGTATTGGCTACCTCGTCCTCCTCCACCGCCGCTTCCACCTACACCGCTACGTGCACCGCCTCCTCAAACTCCTACTCCATATGGAACTCCACCTCATAAATCAAATATATTTTTTTTATTTGTACGTATTTTATGTCATTTCACTACTTTGTCAGTTACATTTTCGGGTGAAATTCACAAATTTTTGGGTGTGAAGTACCACTGCTATACCAAGTAGATACAGTCATGTGAAAAAATTAGGACACCCTTTGAAAGCATGTGGTTTTTTGTAACATTTTTAATAAAAGGTTATTTCATCTCCGTTTCAACAATACAGAGAGATTAAAGTAATCCGACTAAACAAAGAAAACTGAAGAAAAGTCTTTTCAAGATCTTCTGTAAATGTCATTCTACAAAAATGCCTATTCTAACTGAGGAAAAAGATAGGACACCCTTGCCCCTAATAGCGAGTGTTACCTCCTTTGGCTGAAATAACTGCAGTGAGACGGTTCTTGTAGCCATCTACCAGTCTTCGACATCGGTCTGAGGAAATTTTACCCCACTCCTCAATGCAGAACTTTTTCAGCTGTGAGATGTTTGAGGGGTTTCTTGCACGTACAGCCCTTTTCAAGTCACCCCACAGCATCTCAATGGGATTCAAATCTGGACTTTGACTTGGCCATTCCAGGACTCTCCATTTCTTCTTTTTCAGCCAATCTTTGGTTGATTTACTAGTATGTTTTGGGTCATTGTCATGTTGCATGGTCCAGTTCCGCTTCAGCTTTAATTTTCTAACTGATGGTCTCACATGTTCTTCAAGCACCTTCTGATACACAGTAGAATTCATCGTGGATTCTATGATGGTGAGCTGACCAGGTCCTGCTGCAGCAAAGCAGCCCCAAACCATGACACTTCCACCTCCATGCTTCACAGTTGGTATGAGGTTCTTTTCTTGGAATGCTGTGTTTGGTTTACGCCAAACATGTCCTCTGCTGTTGTGTCCAAATAATTCAATTTTGGACTCATCTGTCCAAAGAACATTATTCCAGAAGTCCTGGTCTTTGTCAACTTTATCTCTGGCAAATGTCAGTCTGGCCTCGATGTTTCTCTTGGAAAGCAAAGGTTTCCTCCTTGCACACCTCCCATGCAAGTTAAACTTGTACAGTCTCTTTCTGATTGTAGAGGCATGTACTTCTACATCAACAGTAGCCAGAGCCTGCTGTAGTTCTCGAGATGACACTTTAGGGTTTTTGGAGACCTCTTTTAGCATCTTGCGGTCTGCTCTTGGGGTGAACTTGCTGGGGCGACCAGTCCTGGGCATGTTGGCAGTTGTTTTGAAAGTCCTCCACTTGTAGACTATCTTCCGGACAGTGGAATGGCTGATTTCAAAATCTTTTGAGATCTTTTTAAATCCCTTCCCAGACTCATAGGCTGCTACAATCTTTTTTCTGAAGTCCTCTGACAGCTCTTTTGCTCTCACCATGGTGCTCACTCTCACTTCAACAGTCAGGAGCACACCAAACTAAATGTCTGAGGTTTAAATAGGGCAAGCCTCATTCAACATGCAGAGTAACGATCTACTAATTATGTGCACCTGGTGTGATATACCTGTGTGAGATCTGAGCCAATTTAAGAGGGAATACATGTGAGGGTGTCCTATCTTTTTCCTCAGTTAGAATAGGCATTTTTGTAGAATGACATTTACAGAAGATCTTGAAAAGACTTTTCTTCAGTTTTCTTTGTTTAGTTGGATTACTTTAATCTCTCTGTATTGTTGAAACGGAGATGAAATAACCTTTTATTAAAAATGTTACAAAAAACCACATGCTTTCAAAGGGTGTCCTAATTTTTTCACATGACTGTAGGTTAAAAAAAATATTTGTCAGTTACATTTTCTGGTGAAATTCACAAATTTTTGGGTGAAATGTACCACTGCTATACTGAGTAGACAGGTAAAAAAAAATTCAATAATTTTTCTTTTACATTTTTGGGTGACAATAAAAAATTTTTTTCTTTCATAGACCCCTGCTCTACCAAGTAGACAGGTTAATACATTTCTGCAATTTTTCTGTTACATTCTTGGGTTGACATTTTACAATTTTAGACGTGAATAAACCCCTGCTCTGCATAGATGACAGGGAATACAATTTCAGAAATTCTTCTTTAATTGATGCGCGCCACCTCCTTTCATTCAATGCTTAAACTTTAACAAGTTGTACCACATTTGCGCTTCAATAATTTGTCCCACATTTCCACTTTACTCTGTTGGCCCACATTTGCCCTTCAATAATGTGTCCCACATTTCCACTTTACTCTTTTGGCCCACATTTGCGCTTCAATAATGTGTCCCACATTTCCGCTTTACTCTTTTGGCCCACATTTGCACTTCAATAATGTGTCTCACATTTCCGCTTTACACTTTTGGCCCACATTTGCGCTTCAATAATGTGTCTCACATTTCCGCTTTAATAATGTGTCCCACATTTCCGCTTTACTCTTTTGGCCCACATTTGCGCTTAAATAATGTGTCCCACATTTCCGCTTTACTCTTTTGGCCCACATTTGCGCTTCAATAATGTGTCCCACATTTCCGCTTTACACTTTTGGCCCACATTTGCGCTTCAATAATGTGTCCCACATTTCCGCTTTAATAATGTGTCCCACATTTCCGCTTTACTCTTTTGGCCCACATTTGCGCTTAAATAATGTGTCCCACATTTCCGCTTTACTCTTTTGGCCCACATTTGAACTTCAATAATGTGTCCCACATTTCCGCTTTACTCTTTTGGCCCACATTTGCACTTCAATAATGTGTCCCACATTTCCGCTTTACTCTTTTGTCCCACATTTGCACTTCAATAATTTGTCCCACATTTTCGCTTTACTCTTTTGTCCCACATTTGCGCTTCAAGTTGATAGAGAAGATATCCAAATGGATGGTGGATGTCACTGGGGCACCTGTACATGGGTGACAGGAACATAAATTAAAAAAAATCGTCAATTACATTGTCAGGTGACATTTTTCAAATTTTACCGGATAGAAACCTCTGCTCTGCATAGTTGACAGGGAATACAATTTAAGAAATTCTTCATTAATTGATGCGCGACACATTCTTACATTCAATGCTTAAACTTTAAAAAGTTGTTCAACTTTTACGCTTTAATACTTTGTCCCATATTTCCGCTCTATAATTTTAAATTAGAAAAAATGTATACTCCCTTGGATGTGGTCTCTCTTTCTCACGCTCCCTCTCTGGCCTGGAACCCTGATTCCCCGCCACCCGTGATCACCATGGTAGGCGCTTAAAAGAACATCGAAAGCAGATATCAAATTGGATCGTGAACATCACAGGGACGTGCAACATGGTGGGGCAGTAAGTATGCACACGCCTACACGAACGGACTGACAGGGGTTAGCCCCTGCAACTTCTGGGTCTCCAAATTGGGCACATGGCCTGAGCTTGCCCATTACCCCTTGGAGGTTCTGGCCTGCCCTAGAGCCAGTGTATTATCTGAACGTGTGTTTAGCACGACTGGAGGGGGTTATTACAGGTTATATTTCCCAATGTTTTGGGGTGTACCCTAATTTAAAAAAATAAATATAAATTTAAAACCAAAAAGCAGTGTAGGCTACCTCCTCCTCCACCGCTTCCACCTACACCGCCACATTCAACGTCTCCTCAACCTCCTACTCCATATGGACCGCATCCTCCTAGATCAAGATTTATATATTTTTTTTTACGTATTTGAAAAGTGATTTCCCTATCCACATTTGTTTGCAGAGCACTTTACATGCTCTTAACCACATTTTAATGCCATTTGCAGCCCTCTAGCCCTTTCCATTACATTTTTACAGCCATTTTAGTGCTCAAAAGTTCGGGTCCCCATTGACTTCAATGGGGTTCAGGTTCGGGGTGAAGTTCGGGTCCTGAACTCAAACTTTTTTCTGAAGTTTGGCCGCACCCGTCGAACCCCAACATCCAGGTGTCTGCTGAACTCTACTCATACAGTGGGATGCGAAAGTTTGGGCACCTTGTTAATCGTCATAATTTTCCTGTATAAATCGTTGGTTGTTATGATAAAAAAAGTCAGTTAAATATATCATATAGGAGACACACACAGTGATATTTGAGAAATGAAATGAAGTTTATTGGATTTACAGAAAGTGTGCTATAATTGTTTAAACAAAATTAGGCAGGTGCATAAATTTGGGCACCACAAAAAGGCAATGAAATCAATATTTAGTAGATCCTCCTTTTGTAGAAATTAAAGCTTTTAAACGCTTCCTGTAGGTTCCAATGAGAGTCTGGATTCTAGTTGAAGGTATTTTGGACCATTCCTCTTTACAAAACATCTTTAGTTCATTCAGGTTTGATGGCTTCCAAGCATGGACAGCTCTCTAAGTCACACCACAGATTTTCAATTATATTCAGGTCTCGGGACTGAGATGGCCATTCCAGAACGTTGTACTTGTTCCTCTGCATAAATGCCTTAGTGGATTTTGAGCAGTGTTTAGGGTCGTTGTCTTGTTGAAAGATCCAGCCCCGGCGCAGCTTCAGCTTTGTCTCTGATTCCTGGACATTGGTCTCCAGAATCTGCTGATACTGAGTGGAATCCATGCGTCCCTCAACTTTGACAAGATTCCCAGTCCCTGCACTGGCCACGCAGCCCCACAGCATGATGGAACCACCACCATATTTTACTGTAGGTAACGCGCTGGAACTCCACCTTGTATATGCTTGATAGGCTGCTCCAGCAGAAGCGTGCAGTTAACGACTACCTGTACGAACTCTTGGGCAGGTTTTTTCACCGCGCCAGTGGCTGCTCATGCGTGATGCATGCAGACTAATGCAGCCATTTGATGAGATCACCAAACTGGTCAGTCACAGCCAGGGCACCATCGGTGACATTGTACTTTACGCCTTCTTTCTGGAGCGTGCATTGCGTTGTGGCATTGATCAAGCCATCGAGGAGTAGAAGCTGGAAGATGAGGAAGTCGCAATGCTGGATAAATTCCCTGGGGTGGCTACTCCATCTGAGACAAGTCAACAGGAGTCTGAAGAGGAGTCAGAGGAGGAGGATGTCGGGGCGGAGGAGGAGCAAGAATAGCATTCTTTAAACCTTTCTGGGATCCCTGGAGTTGCCTATAGCTGGGGGTATGAGACCGAGTATGACATTATCCTGGACGATGAGCAGGAGCCAGGCCACTCCACCGCTTCCAGTTTAGTGTAAATGGGGGCCTTCATGCTCCAGTGTTTCAAGAGGGCCCCCCGTATAAAAAGCATAAAGGGCAAGGACCAGTACTGGGTGACAACGTACTTAGAGCCCCATTACAAAAACAAAATGGCGGACATGTTACCAGCATCACAGAGGTCTGTCAGAATGCAGTACTTCCAGGCCTTGCTTTGAGAAATGCTGCATTCTGCTTTTGCGGGCGTTGTCAGAGGAATTTCCACTCACAGCGAAACAGTTGCGGGTACCAATCCAACAGCGCATGCAAGAAGAGGGCGGATTCAATATGTGTTGGTCACTTTGGATATGAGATCATTCTTGCAGCCAACCCATCGACAGCCGTACTCTGGATCCAGCCTTGGGGAATGCCTAGACCGGCAGGTGTCCGACTACATCAGGTTAACGGCCGATGTGGACGCTCTGAGAAGCAAAGAACCCCTGGACTACTGGGTGTGCAGGCTTGACCTGTGGCCAGAGCTGGCACAATTTGCCATGGAACTCTTGGCTTGATCCTCATTGAATGTCCTGTCCGAAAGGACATTCAGTGCAGCAGATGGGATCGTGACCGACAGGGGGGATTTTTAGTTCTATTAAACTTGTATTTGTACTGGCCTTCAGTAAAATTGATATCCATTGACCATCTAATAGACCTCCAGCCACATAATCACTTGATCTTTTCTGTATGGTGAATGCATAATTTGTGGGTCCTGTAATACACTGGCCTGCAGTAAAATTGATATCCAATGACCGTGTAATCTACCTCCACCCACATACATACTTGTTCTTCTATGTACGCTGAATGCATAATTTTTGGGGCCTGTAGTCCACTGGCCATCTATGTAAAGAGCGCTCTCGGCGGCCGCGATTACGGACGTCATAGAGCCGGAGGCTGTGCGATTACCTAGCTTCACGAGTGGCTCCTCCAGCGTGCAGCACTATCCCCTGTTTCTCCCATATGAAATCACGCTAAAACACATAGGCGAGATGCAATGGGAGTCAAGTCACTCTGCTCCTGATGATAGACTTCCCCTACTGGTCAGCATAGAAACGCGTTGAGTGGACGCTGCATTAGGGACTATGCACAATAGAACCTTAATACTAGGTCTCTGAGTGTGACAGCTGTTTGGGGTATGACTGCTAGCTACAAACGCATATTCAAGCAATCACCCCCTCCCTTTGTGAGTGCTGTCATTAGGTCTCTTTGACCTATTAACTCATGATACACACTACAAACATAAAGTGTATCTATTCTGAGAGCAGTTATCCTGGTGGAGAATATATCCAGTACTGCAAACAGAAGTATCATTGGTACTAGTGGAGTTAGTGGCTGAATATTATAGCAACAGTTCACCACTCCACTGCACCTAGCCTGAATTGTATTGTTGGCGGGTAACCACAACATTTTAACATTATCAGAATAAATTAATAATTTTAAGCGTTCTTATCAGGCAGTAAATAGTATTTCCTGAAAAAGTTTGTAAACAGATTGATAATATAAGAGTTACTCCATTTATTTTGCACACAAAATGGCAGGCTTCTTGTCAGGAGGTCATGATCCTGAAACGTGTCTGGGCAACCCAAGGGAGGTTTTCTCAGACAAAGATTTATCAGCACAGACTGAAACACCTATTATTTCAGCAGCATTCAGGAACCTCACCAAAGTTTACAAAAATCCGGTACGATCTTGGTGGGAGGTGCAAACCATAGAGACGTACTTGAAAAATAAAATAATCCTACGTGGTTTGAGGAATCCTGTTTTGCTCAACATACGCCTGAGATCAGAATCATTTATTAAAAAGTGGGAGAAAGAGTCAGTGGAGGGCACCCTACGTCTAATGAAATTGCTCCTGAAAGAGGAGAGAAAACTCCTAGTGACGAATACATGTGAAAAACAGGAGTGTATTGAGATTGCTAAAAAAAAAAAACTCTGCAGCAACAGATTTTGAGAAAAGAGAGCTATTGCTGCAGCAGTCAATAGAAAGATTCACAGGCTTCCTCAGGGAGCGTAAGCATTTTCAGTTCGTTAGGGATACTAGGGACTTTAAGGAGGGGAAAATATTTGATTTTATTAAAACTGGCCAAAAAACAACAGTGGACAGTGACAGAGAACAGTCATCCTTGGAATACGACACTGAGTCAGAAAGTCAGAGCACATCTACAGCTCCCAGAGGCAGGGGAAGGGGCCGTTACCGTACTCGTGGATGTGGTCGAGGTACAAGTGATAGAAGTGATGGGGGGGTTTAGGGACAGCAACCCCCACTTCAAATTACCAACTACAAAAGAGGAGAGACAATTTGGGATAGAAAACACATCTGACAAATTACAAGTCATTAATATCTCTAAACGTCCCCTCAATAAAGTGGAAATGGAAGTTTTACATAAAGGCCTCTCGTTTGTCCCAGACTGCCGCTTTAACCCCTTCCATTGGGTCAAAGATATCAACCTGTTTATCAGGAAGCTCAAATGGAAGGAATAATTTCTACAAAACGACAGTGAACAGTGTCACAGATTAGGTATTGAACCTGAAGATTTACAGGATGTCAGAGTACTAACTGGCCTGTTGGAAGAAGGGGATAAATATCTCTGCCAGGGCCCATTTACCAATCTGAGACAACAATCACGTAAAAGCCCCCCCATAGGTGACTATTCCCCACTAGATGCGTTTCTCACAGTCACTACGGATAAAATGAAATACACCCCATGCATCCAATCTCACAGTGGAAAAACTTGTGGCCCTTGAAACTCTACAAAAAGATTCCACTATAGTGATCAAACCCTCGGACAAGGGGGGTAATGTTGTGATTATGGATGTTGATAAATATGAAGACATGTGTACACGCATTCTTAATGCTAGTTCATGCTACAGGCGTCCGGATCACAATCCTATGGATGTGTTTAAACTTCAACTTAAGCACATCCTATCAAAGGTTGAACAATGTCACCTTATTGACAAAACAGAATTCTCTTTCTTGCTACCTGAATGTCCGGTGATAGCTGCTTTTTACAGTGTGCCAAAAATCCACAATGGACTTAGTCCCCTAAAAGGCAGGCCTATAGTGTCAGGCGTAGGGAGTCTCACTGAGAAAATCAGTATGTACGTGAATGAAATTTTGAGACCTTTTGTATTCAATATCTCGTCATATGTGAGAGACTCAATGGACGTCCTTAGACGCCTAAATGACGTCTATTGTGTCACAGAAACGTTCCTAGCCAGCCCTGATGTAGAGGCACTGTACAGCTCTATACCACACAGGAAGGGATGTGAAGCAGTTAGAACATTTCTTCATGAGAGGGGATCACATTTAGTGGCCCACAGCGAGCTCTTGATGGAACTACTAGAGTTCGTTTTGGACCACAATGTGCTCCTCTTCAACCGGAAATTTTACCACCAGATCAGGGGAGTGGTAATGGGCAGTCACTGTGCCCCGACTTTTGTCAATCTCTACCTGGGCTGGTGGGAAAGAGAATTTGTCTTCAGTGATAAAATGGACCAATGGACATCGTCTGTGACTCTATGGTTGAGATTCATAGACGATGTCTTCATTCTATGGAATGGCACACGTGCGGCCTTCCATGAGTTTGTATCACAGGTAAACAACAATTATCTTGGCCTGTTTTTCACCAGGGACATTGATGGCACCCATCTGACATTCCTGGATCTGTCAATCACTATTGACAAATCGAGAAATATTGTTACCAACATGTACCGCAAACCTGCGGCCACTAACAACCTACTCAGATGGCAAAGCGCTCATCCAAAAAGGCTCAAACGTGGCATACCTAAAGGCCAATATTTACGAGCTAGGCGTAATTGTTCTGAGTGGGTAGATTTTAAAAGGGCTGCTAATGACTTGCATAAAAGATTCTCCCAAAGAGGATACCCAAGTTCATATCTCACTGAGGCGTATGCACACGCTTCAGTGAGTAACAGAGATGACCTTTTGCTCCCTAAAAAATGTGATTCTAATGATGGTACAAACCGGATCATAGGGACCTATGATGTGGCACACAGATAAATTCATGAACTACTAAATGAACATTGGGGACTATTGAAATCAGACCCAATAGTAGGTCACCTAGTGGGAGACCATCCCCTGGTAACATATAGAAGGGGAAGCAATCTGAGAGACAAGTTGGTACATAGCCTATACAATCCTCCTATTGACACAACATGGTTGAGCAACAAACCCATGGGCACCTTTAAGTGCAGTAACTGTATAGCTTGTAAAGCGATCAAGAAAGGCAATGTGGTCAGATGTACTGTTACAGGACGCACATATAACATCAGATCCTTTATAAATTGTAGGACAGTTGGTGTTGTGTATGTTGTCACATGTATTTGCCTCAAACAATATGTGGGCAAAACCAAAAGAGAGTTTCGGAGGCGTATAAGGAACACCTTTCCAATATTAGCAAACAGGATGATACACCAATTGCGCAACACATTATGTAATGTCATTTGGGAATGAACAACTACATCACATTTCATGGCATCAAACGTGTGAAGGGTTCCCCCAGAGAGGGGGGATGTGGACAACCTGCTGTTGCGCAAAGAAGCGCAGTGGACCTTCACATTACAGACGCTTAAACCAAGTGGCTTGTATGATTTTATTTCATATATCAGCTTCATCTAAACCTAGATAGAAAATCTGCTGCTCTTTAGCGGCAGCTAGATATATATACCATGCCGCATTTATGCCAAAATAATCTGATGCATATAGGCTTCAACACCCTCAGCCTGATGTTATCAATAACACCTATGTGCTGTATATAAGCATAATATGAAGGACGGCATGAGGGGAGGTTTTATTCTGCCTCCTCCAATCCCTGCCGCCTGTAGCTCAGCCTAGTGGAAGTGGCCCCATCTAGTGTCGAGTGGACGCTGCATTAAGCAGGGACTATGCACAATAGAGCCTTAATACTAGGTCTCAGAGTGTGACAGCTGTTTGGGGTATGACTGCTAGCTACAAACGCATATTCAAGCAATCACCCCCTCCCTTTGTGAGTGCTATCATTAGCTCTGTTTGACCTACAGTATTAACTCATGATACACACTTCAAACATAAAGTGTATCTATTCTGAGAGCAGTTATCCTGGTGGAGAATATATCCAGTACTGCAAAAAGGAGTATCATTGGTACTAGTGGAGTTAGTGGCTGAATATTATACCAACAGTCCACCACTCCACTGCACCTAGCCTGAATTGTATTGTTGGCGGGTAACCAGTGGCGTCGCCAGGGGGGGGCCAGAGGGGGCCACGGCCCCCCCAACATCATGCTGGGCCCCCCCATGTGCCCCCCCAACTAAAATGCGCCCCCCCGTCCCGTCCCGCTGCCAGCAGCATTCACTTGACTGATCCGAGTTCAGCTCAGCTCAGTCACAGTCTCTCTCTCACCTCACGCTGCTGGCAGCAGGGACGCAGGGAGCCGAAGCCTGAGGGAGGGACGGGGAGGAGCGTAATATGATCTCAGAGTGGAGGCTGCTTCTGCCGGCCCCTCCCCTCCCCGCCCACCAACCAAT
The DNA here is from genome assembly GCF_014858855.1 of Bufo gargarizans. NCBI lineage: Eukaryota > Metazoa > Chordata > Amphibia > Anura > Bufonidae > Bufo > Bufo gargarizans. The sequence goes on along the minus strand of NC_058082.1, from coordinate 77,084,616 downwards.
CACCGACCAGAGCTGAGGGGGCAAGGCAAGCACAGCACACCAGCAGCTCTCTGAATCGAGTCACACAAGTAAGTGCAGGGAGTCAGAATAGAAAGGAATCGAATGAGTCACAAGTTAAAAGAATCTAAAGATCCGACTTAGTTTGTGACTCATTCGATTCATTGAGTTAAAAGAGCCGTGAGTCAGAGGGTAGAACAGGTAAGGCTACTTTCACACTTGCGCTTGATCGGATCCGTTCTGAACGGATCCGATCATATTAATGCAGACGGAGGCTCCGTTCAGTACGGATCCGTCTGCATTAATAACTTAGAAAAAATTCTAAGTGTGAAAGCAGCCTGAGCGGATCCGTTCAGACTTTCAATGTAAAGTCAATGGGGGACGGATCCGCTTGAAGATTGAGCCATATGGTGACATCTTCAAGCGGATCCATTCCCATTGACTTACATTGTAAGTCTGAACGGATCCGCTCGCCTCCGCACGGCCAGGCGGACAGCTGAATGCTGCAAGCAGCGTTCAGCTGTCCGCCTGTCCGTGCGGAGGCGAGCGGAGGCTGAACGCTGCCAGACTGATGCAATCTGAGCGGATACGCTCCATTCAGACTGCATCAGGGCTGGACGGAGGCGTTTGGGTCCGCTCGTGAGCTCCTTCAAACGGAGCTCACGAACGGACCAGCGAACGCTAGTGTGAAAGGAGCCTAACACTGAGGCTGAGGCTGCTTTTGTTGCAGCAGTGATAAGATTAAGGGACAGGAGAAGTGACAGATGACACAAGAGTTTAGATTACAGGTTGAATTAAATTAACCCTTTAGAATAAAATTGGCTTCTCAGGAGATAGATATGTTAAAGGCATCTCATTCAGTAGCTATATAACTAAGGGCCCTTTCACACTTGCGTTGTCCGGATCCGGCGTGTACTCCACTTGCCGGAGGTACACGCCGGATCCGGAAAAACGCAAGTGTACTGAAAGCATTTGAAGACGGATCCGTCTTCAAAATGCGTTCAGTGTTACTATGGCAGCCAGGACGCTATTAAAGTCCTGGTTGCCATAGTAGTAGTGAGGAGCGGGGGAGCAGTATACTTACAGTCCGTGCGGCTCCCGGGGCGCTCCAGAATGACGTCAGAGCGCCCCATGCGCATGGATGATGTGTACATGCGATCACGTCATCCATGCGCCTGGGGCGCCCTGACGTCACTCTGGAGCGCCCCGGGAGCCGCACGGACGGTAAGTATGCCGCTCCCCGCTGCACTTTACCATGGCAAACAGGACTTTAGCGTCCCGGCATCCATGGTAACCATTCAGAAAAAGCTAAACGTCGGATCCGGCAATGCGCCGAAACGACGTTTAGCTTAAGGCCGGATCCGGATCAATGCCTTTCAATGGGCATTAATTCCGGATCCGGCCTTGCGGCAAGTCTTCAGGATTTTTGGCCGGAGCAAAAAGCGCAGCATGCTGCGGTATTTTCTCCAGCCAAAAAACGTTCCGGTCCGGAACTGAAGACATCCTGATGCATCCTGAACGGATTTCACTCCATTCAGAATGCATTAGGATAAAACTGATCAGGATTCTTCCGGCATAGAGCCCCGACGACGGAACTCTATGCCGGATCCGGACAACGCAAGTGTGAAAGGGGCCTAAGGGTGGGTTCACATCACCTTTATGGATTGTACTGTCAGTGTCAGACTGTTGTCACTGTGGGTAACAATGCACAACAGACAACAATTCACATTGCACACCACAGTGACAGCTTCTGACTCCTGTCTGACTCCTGAGTCCTCCTGGCCGGCGTCAGCCTCAGCTTCCCTTTACTATAATAAATCACTCAATACTAGTAATCAGAGTTCAGAGAGAGCTGAAGAAGACGAGCCGACTGCACTGAGTCAGCAGCGCAGCAAGTAGTGAGTGAATCGAATGTATCAAGCATCTGCGCATGCGCACCGGCACCTAGAGTCTTCGGTTCACTTGCGAGTCAGCTCAGCAGTCTGACTCACCAAGTGAACCGAATATCCGATTCATGAATTGGTTTATTTGAATGAGCTGATTCAAATGAACCGATTCACCTAAAAGATCCGAACTTCCCATCACTAAGCGGCGGTGCAGGGGAGGGAGAGGCGTGTCCCTTCCCCTTGCTCTGATAGGCTGCAGGCACTAGACCGGCAGCCTATCAGAGGCCGGCACAGGCGCGCGATGACGTCATCGCGCCGCCTGAGCCATACAGCGTGGGACACAGGCCAGAAGAGGCCTGCATCGCATCGCTGACACTGAGGTAAGTATAATATTTTTTTTTACAATAGTGATACTTGGGGGGGGGGGGGGGGGGGGACTTACCTAATAATGGCACATTGGGGGGGACTTACTTAATAATGGCACATGAAGGGGGGGGGGGGTACTTACTTAATAATGGCACATGAAGGGGGGGTACTTACTTAATAATGGCACATGATGGGGGGGCCTTAATACTGGCACATGATGGGGGGGCTTAATACTGGCACATGATGGGGGGGACCTAATACTGGCACATGATGGGGGGACCTAATACTGGCACATGATGGGGGGCTTATTACTGGCACATGATGGGGGGCTTATTACTGGCACGTAATGTGGGTCTTATTACTGGCACGTGGAGTCATCTACTGGGGCACTAAGAAGGGGTAATTTATACTTGCAAAATTATGGGGGACATTGAGGGCATCTACTGGGGCATTTTATACTGGTACATTATGGGGGCACTAGGAGGAAGGGGGAGAGGAGCACTATGGGGCATTTACTGGGGGCACGATATAGGGGTATTTTATACTGGCACATTATGGGGGACATTAGCTCAACTGGGGGCATAAGGGGGTATTTTTTGCATTGTCACATTATAAGGAGAATTATTACTACCGGGGGGCATTATGGTGGGCTTTATTACTCCCACATGGTATGACCCCTAGTAGCAGCACCAGCCTCTTCCTGCTCTGCTATTCCTCTGCCTCTTCTCCAAATCCTTATTATGAAATCTTTCTCATTAGGATAAAACACATCAGCTCCTCCGAGACCCCGGCCAAAGTGTGGAAGTGGCGTCTGAGATCCCCAAGGGCCAAGTAACTGTAAGTGTTCATGTGGAATATGTTTGTTATACACATATAGCCTACACTGTGCCCCACAATATACAGTATACCGCCACGCTGTGCCCCACAATATATAGTATACCGGTACACTGTGCAGTCTGTTCTATAAGCACCCTTGTTCTGTGGCGGTGGACAGAAAATAATCTGGAAGTGCCCCTCCCGAGACCAGGCTCTGGATCCGCCACTGGTCTGGACCGCTCACAGGAGTGTACATTTCTTCTAAACTAATCCGTATCCTCTGACCTGCAGAAATCAGCACTCGCTCGATAAGAACTAACAGGCAGTACCTGTAGGCTGTAGCCTGGCCCTGTTTCCGAAGCTAGCCGAATGGTGTAAGGTTAAGGTACTAGTAGAGATGAGCGGCCGCTTAATCCTGATTTAAAGTTAAAGTTACTGCAGGATATGGATTACGGTTTAGAAATGTCAAATGTACACTCCTGTGAGCGGCAGAGAGGGGGATCTGTGGATGACACTGTTATAGGGAGGGGGATCTGTGGATGACACTGTCATGGGGTGGATCTGTGGATGACACATATAGCATAAGATGCTATACATTACACGGTATGTGGCATCCACAGATCCCCCCCATAGCAGTGTCATCCACAGACAGCTGGACTTTTCTTCCCTGTTGCGGTTTTAGGTATTGGGTAAAGTATCGCAGCATTTCTAAGCGTACTTGTGTAAATGTATCGTTGTTATAGCTGCCCCCCCTACTTTTGTCCTGGCCCCCAGTGTGCCCCCCCAAAATTTGAAAGCTAGAGACGCCACTGCGGGTAACCACAACATTTTAACATTATCAGAATAAATTAATAATTTTAAGCATTCTTATCAGGCAGTAAATAGTATTTCCAGAAAAATTTGTAAACAGATTGCTAATATAAGAGTTATTCCTGTAGTCCACTGACCTGCTGTAAAATTGATATCCAATGACCGTGTAATCTACCTCCAGTTACATACATACTTGTTCTTTTCTGTACGGTGAATGAATAATTGTTTGGGGCTCGGATGACTTCAACACCAGTGATGACCACGTGTTATCGAATTTCAACTATTATCATAATTTTTTTTAAGAGGGATTTTTCGTTAGCCATGTTTTTGATTTAATTTAATATTTTTAGTTCTTTTAAACACTTGTATTTGACCTGTATTTGTACTGGCCTGCAGTAAAATTGATATCCATTGACCATGTAATATACCTCTGCCCACATTATCATTTGATCTTTTCTGTCCAGTGAATGCCTAATGTTTGGGGCCTGTAGTCCAGTGACCTACAGTAAAATTTTTATCCATTGACCGCATAATGTACCTTGAGCCACATAATTAGAATTTCTTTTATGTCAGGTGAATGCCCAATTTTTAAGGCCCGTACTCCCGTTGCCTAAAATAAAAATTTTCTAGTCTCCGACAGGGTACATTTCAGAGAATTTCCCTTTAAGACGCATAAAAATGTGCCCTGATTAAGGCACATATTTTTTGTTGGATTTTTTGGCATTGATCCCCCTCTAGTATGTCACTGTCCATGTCCGCACATGTGAGGACATGGAGCAAGGAAGTCTGGGAAGGCGGGATCACCTATAATGCCTGGCATACAGCCAATCAGCAGCCAGCTAGTCCTGTGATGTCACAGCCATATAAATAGTGGCAGCCATCTTAGATTTTGCCATTTACCAGTGTACTTAGTACAGGGAAAGACGTCTGCAGGTGCTAGGGACCAGTGTTCTAAAAAAAATAATAATTGTGCTAAAAAAAACATTTACAAGTGCGGGGAAAGATTATTGAAGGTGTAGGGAAAGGATAGGGAGGAATCATTCCACAGCATTTATGTTGAACAGGGTTTAGTAGGGGAGGTTACAGGCTGGGTAATAGGAACAATCCGATTACACCTTGCTGCACTGACTGGGGATCCAAATTGCCATTATACAGCTCTGTAATTCCAGCAAACCGTTCTTATTAGGGTGCAAGTGCTATTTGATACAGGCATTAACAGGGTTTATTACAAGGAAATATTTATATGTCTTATTTGCCCTTGTGTGGTGCAGTTATATGTTCTAAAGCATTTTCTGGCTTGTTTTAGTGGGAAAAAGGGCTTATTAGTCATTGTGTGGTGAAGTGCTAAAATTACAGCCATTTTTTTAGTGTATAAGTGGCAAAAGTAAAATATATTTGCCACTTAGCTGTGACGTTATCTGTTCTAAAGCCTTTTGTGGCATGTATTAGTGGAAAAAGAAAAAATATATTTGCCGCTCAGCGATGCAGTTATCTGTTGTAAAGCCTTTTGTGTCGTGTATTAGTGGAAAAAGAAAAAATATATTTGCCGCTCAGCGGTGCAGTTATCTGTTGTAAAGCCTTTTGTGTCGTTTATTAGTGGAAAAAGAAAAAATATATTTGCCGCTCAGCGGTGCAGTTACCTGTATCTGTTGCAAAGCCTTTTGTGGCATGTATTAGTAGAAAAAGAAAAAATATATTTGTCGCTCAGCGGTGCAGTTACCTGTATCTGTTGTAAAGCCTTTTGTGGCATGTATTAGTGTGAAAAAAAATATATTTTTGCTGCTCAGCAGTGCACATATATAGGGATGAGCGAACTCGAACTGTATAGTTCGGGTTCGTACCGAATTTTGGGGTGTCCGTGACACGGACCCGAACCCGGACATTTTCGTAAAAGTCCGGGTTCGGTGTTCGTCGCTTTCTTCGCGCTTTTGTGACGCTTTCTTGGCGCTTTTTGAAAGGCTGCAAAGCAGCCAATCAACAAGCGTCATACTACTTGCCCCAAGAGGCCATCACAGCCATGCCTACTATTGGCATGGCTGTGATTGGCCAGAGCACCATGTGACCCAGCCTCTATTTAAGCTGGAGTCACATAGCGCCGCCCGTCACTCTGCTCTGATTAGCGTAGGGAGAGGTTGCGGCTGCGACAGTAGGGCGAGATTAGGCAGATTAACTCCTCCAAAGGACTTGATTAACTGATCGATCTGCAGCTGTGGATCATTGAGCTGCTGATCCTCAATTGCTCACTGTTTTTAGGCTGCCCAGACCGTTTGTCAGTCACATTTTTCTGGGGTGATCGGCGGCCATTTTGTGTCTTGTGGTGCGCCAGCACAAGCTGCGACCAAGTGCATTTAACCCTCAATGGTGTGGTTGTTTTTTGGCTAAAGCCTACATCAGGGTGAAGCTGTCACACCAAGTGCATTTAACCAGCAATAGTCTGTTTATTTTTTGGCCATATACTACATCTGGGGCAAGCTGCGCCTGTCACCAAGTGCATTTAACCCTCAATGGTGCGTTTGTTTTTTGGCTAAAGCCTACATCAGGGTGAAGCTGTCACACCAAGTGCATTTAACCAGCAATAGTCTGTTTATTTTTTGGCCATATACTACATCAGGGGCAAGCTGCGCCCGTCACCAAGTGCATTTAACCCTCAGTAGTGTGGTTGGTCAAGCTATCACACCAAGTGCATTTAACCAGCAATAGTCTGTTCATTTTTTGGCCATATACTAAATCAGGGGCAAGCTGCGCCCGTCACCAAGTGCATTTAACCAGCAATAGTCTGTTCATTTTTTGGCCATATACTACATCAGGGGCAAGCTGCGCCCGTCACCAAGTGCATTTAACCCTCAGTAGTGTGGTTGGTCAAGCTGTGACACCAAGTGCATTTAACCAGCAATAGTCTGTTCATTTTTTGGCCATATACTACATCAGGGGCAAGCTGCGCCCATCACCAAGTGCATTTAACCAGCAATAGTGTGGTTATTTTTTGGCCATATCCCAGTCTAATTCTGTCACTAAATCCATACCGGTCACCCAGCGCCTAAATACTAGGCCTCAAATTTATATCCCGCTAAATCTCTCGTTACCGCTGTCCTGTTGTGGCTGGGAAAGTTATTTAGTGTCCGTCAAAGCACATTTTTTGTTCTGGGTTGAAATACAATTCCCAATTTAGCAATTTAAAAATTTAGTGGTTTCTGCTGTATCAGAGCTATTTGAAATCTATCCCTAAAAGGGTATATAATATTCAAGGTGCACATAGGGTCATTCAGAATAACTTCACACACCCGCTACTGTGCATTTCCAAGTCTAATTCTGTCACTAAACCCATACCTGTCACCCAGCGCCTAAATACTAGGCCTCAAATTCATATCCAGCTAAATCTGTCGTTAGTGCTGTAGCTGGGCGAGTTATTTAGTGTCCGTTCAAGCACATTTCTTGTTCTGGGTTGAAATACAATTCCCAATTTAGCAATTTCATAATTTAGTGGTTTCTGCTATATCAGAGCTATTTGAAATCTATCCCTAAAAGGGTAGATCATATTGAAGGTGCACATAGGGACATTCAGAATAACTTCACACACCCGCTACTGTGCATTTCCAAGTCTAATTCTGTCACTAAACCCATACCTGTCACCCAGCGCCTAAATACTAGGCCTCAAATTTATATCCAGCTAAATCTGTCCTTAGTGCTGTAGCTGGGCGAGTTATTTAGTGTCCGTTCAAGCACATTTCTTGTTCTGGGTTGAAATACAATTCCCAATTTAGCAATTTCATAATTTAGTGGTTTCTGCTATATCAGAGCTATTTGAAATCTATCCCTAAAAGGGTAGATCATATTGAAGGTGCACATAGGGACATTCAGAATAACTTCACACACCCGCTACTGTGCATTTCCAAGTCTAATTCTGTCACTAAACCCATACCTGTCACCCAGCGCCTAAATACTAGGCCTCAAATTTATATCCAGCTAAATCTGTCCTTAGTGCTGTAGCTGGGCGAGTTATTTAGTGTCCGTTCAAGCACATTTCTTGTTCTGGGTTGAAATACAATTCCCAATTTAGCAATTTCATAATTTAGTGGTTTCTGCTATATCAGAGCTATTTGAAATCTATCCCTAAAAGGGTATATAATATTCAAGGTGCACATTGGGTCATTCAGAATAACTTCACACACACCCGCTACTGTGTATTTCCAAGTCTAATTCTGTCACTAAACCCATACCTGTCACTCAGCGCCTAAATACTAGGCCTCAAATTCATATCCAGCTAAATCTGTCGTTAGTGCTGTAGCTGGGCGAGTAATTTAGTGTCCGTTCAAGCACATTTCTTGTTCTGGGTTGAAATACAATTCCCAATTTAGCAATTTCATAATTTAGTGGTTTCTGCTATATCAGAGCTATTTGAAATCTATCCCTAAAAGGGTAGATCATATTGAAGGTGCACATAGGGACATTCAGAATAACTTCACACACCCGCTACTGTGCATTTCCAAGTCTAATTCTGTCACTAAACCCATACCTGTCACCCAGCGCCTAAATACTAGGCCTCAGATTTATATCCAGCTAAATCTGTCCTTAGTGCTGTAGCTGGGCGAGTTATTTAGTGTCCGTTCAAGCACATTTCTTGTTCTGGGTTGAAATACAATTCCCAATTTAGCAATTTCATAATTTAGTGGTTTCTGCTATATCAGAGCTATTTGAAATCTATCCCTAAAAGGGTATATAATATTCAAGGTGCACATTGGGTCATTCAGAATAACTTCACACACACCCGCTACTGTGTATTTCTAAGTCTAATTCTGTCACTAAACCCATACCTGTCACCCAGCGCCTAAATACTAGGCCTCAAATTTATATCCTGCTAAATCTCTCGTTAACGCTGTCCTGTTGTGGCTGGGAAAGTTATTTAGTGTCCGTCAAAGCACATTTTTTGTTCTGGGTTGAAATACAATTCCCAATTTAGCAATTTCATAATTTAGTGGTTTCTGCTATATCAGAGCTATTTGAAATCTATCCCTAAAAGGGTAGATCATATTGAAGGTGCACATAGGGACATTCAGAATAACTTCACACACCCGCTACTGTGCATTTCCAAGTCTAATTCTGTCACTAAACCCATACCTGTCACCCAGCGCCTAAATACTAGGCCTCAAATTTATATCCTGCTAAATCTCTCGTTAACGCTGTCCCGTTGTGGCTGGGAAAGTTATTTAGTGTCCGTCAAAGCACATTTTTTGTTCTGGGTTGAAATACAATTCCCAATTTAGCAATTTCATAATTTAGTGGTTTCTGCTATATCAGAGCTATTTGAAATCTATCCCTAAAAGGGTATATAATATTCAAGGTGCACATTGGGTCATTCAGAATAACTTCACACACACCCGCTACTGTGTATTTCTAAGTCTAATTCTGTCACTAAACCCATACCTGTCACCCAGCGCCTAAATACTAGGCCTCAAATTTATATCCTGCTAAATCTCTCGTTAACGCTGTCCTGTTGTGGCTGGGAAAGTTATTTAGTGTCCGTCAAAGCACATTTTTTGTTCTGGGTTGAAATACAATTCCCAATTTAGCAATTTCATAATTTAGTGGTTTCTGCTATATCAGAGCTATTTGAAATCTATCCCTAAAAGGGTATATAATATTCAAGGTGCACATTGGGTCATTCAGAATAACTTCACACACACACGCTTCTGTGCATTTCCAAGTCTAATTCTGTCACTAAATCCATACCGGTCACCCAGCGCCTAAATACTAGGCCTCAAATTTATATCCTGCTAAATCTCTCGTTAACGCTGTCCTGTTGTGGCTGGGAAAGTTATTTAGTGTCCGTCAAAGCACATTTTTTGTTCTGGGTTGAAATACAATTCCCAATTTAACAATTTCATAATTTAGTGGTTTCTGCTATATCAGAGCTATTTGAAATCTATCCCTAAAAGGGTATATAATATTCAAGGTGCACATTGGGTCATTCAGAATAACTTCACACACACACGCTTCTGTGCATTTCCAAGTCTAATTCTGTCACTAAATCCATACCGGTCACCCAGCGCCTAAATACTAGGCCTCAAATTTATATCCCGCTGAATTTGAATACAATACATTGGGCCAAATAATATATTTGTTGTTGTGGTGAACCATAACAATGAGAAAAACATCTAGTAAGGGACGCGGACGTGGACATGGTCGTGGTGGTGTTAGTGGACCCTCTGGTGCTGGGAGAGGACGTGGCCGTTCTGCCACATCCACACGTCCTAGTGTACCAACTACCTCAGGTCCCAGTAGCCGCCAGAATTTACAGCGATATATGGTGGGGCCCAATGCCGTTCTAAGGATGGTAAGGCCTGAGCAGGTACAGGCATTAGTCAATTGGGTGGCCGACAGTGGATCCAGCACGTTCACATTATCTCCCACCCAGTCTTCTGCAGAAAGCGCACAGATGGCGCCTGAAAACCAACCCCATCAGTCTGTCACATCACCCCCATGCATACCAGGGAAACTGTCTCAGCCTCAAGTTATGCAGCAGTCTCTTATGCTGTTTGAAGACTCCGCTGGCAGGGTTTCCCAAGGGCATCCACCTAGCCCTTCCCCAGCGGTGAAAGACATAGAATGCACTGACGCACAACCACTTATGTTTCCTGATGATGAGGACATGGGAATACCACCTCAGCATGTCTCTGATGATGACGAAACACAGGTGCCAACTGCTGCGTCTTTCTGCAGTGTGCAGACTGAACAGGAGGTCAGGGATCAAGACTGGGTGGAAGACGATGCAGGGGACGATGAGGTCCTAGACCCCACATGGAATGAAGGTCGTGCCACTGACTTTCACAGTTCGGAGGAAGAGGCAGTGGTGAGACCGAGCCAACAGCGTAGCAAAAGAGGGAGCAGTGGGCAAAAGCAGAACACCCGCCGCCAAGAGACTCCGCCTGCTACTGACCGCCGCCATCTGGGACCGAGCACCCCAAAGGCAGCTTCAAGGAGTTCCCTGGCATGGCACTTCTTCAAACAATGTGCTGACGACAAGACCCGAGTGGTTTGCACGCTGTGCCATCAGAGCCTGAAGCGAGGCATTAACGTTCTGAACCTGAGCACAACCTGCATGACCAGGCACCTGCATGCAAAGCATGAACTGCAGTGGAGTAAACACCTTAAAACCAAGGAAGTCACTCAGGCTCCCCCTGCTACCTCTTCTGCTGCTGCCGCCTCGGCCTATTCTGCTGCTGCCGCCTCGGCCTCTTCCTCCGCCTCTGGAGGAACGTTGGCACCTGCCGCCCAGCAAACAGGGGATGTACCACCAACACCACCACCACCACCTCCGTCACCAAGCGTCTCAACCATGTCACACGCCAGCGTTCAGCTCTCCATCTCACAAACATTTGATAGAAAGCGTAAATTCCCACCTAGCCACCCTCGATCCCTGGCCCTGAATGCCAGCATTTCTAAACTACTGGCCTATGAAATGCTGTCATTTAGGCTGGTGGACACAGACAGCTTCAAACAGCTCATGTCGCTTGCTGTCCCACAGTATGTTGTTCCCAGCCGGCACTACTTCTCCAAGAGAGCCATGCCTTCCCTGCACAACCAAGTATCCGATAAAATCAAGTGTGCACTGCGCAACGCCATCTGTAGCAAGGTCCACCTAACCACAGATACGTGGACCAGTAAGCACGGCCAGGGACGCTATATCTCCCTAACTGCACACTGGGTAAATGTAGTGGCAGCTGGGCCCCAGGCGGAGAGCTGTTTGGCGCACGTCCTTCCGCCGCCAAGGATCGCAGGGCAACATTCTTTGCCTCCTGTTGCCACCTCCTCCTTCTCGGCTTCCTCCTCCTCTTCTTCCACCTGCTCATCCAGTCAGCCACACACCTTCACCACCAACTTCAGCACAGCCCGGGGTAAACGTCAGCAGGCCATTCTGAAACTCATATGTTTGGGGGACAGGCCCCACACCGCACAGGAGTTGTGGCGGGGTATTGAACAACAGACCGATGAGTGGTTGCTGCCGGTGAGCCTCAAGCCCGGCCTGGTGGTGTGTGATAATGGGCGAAATCTCGTTGCAGCTCTGGGACTAGCCAATTTGACGCACATCCCTTGCTTGGCGCATGTGCTGAATTTGGTGGTGCAGAAGTTCATTCACAACTACCCCGACATGTCAGAGCTGCTGCATAAAGTGCGGGCCGTCTGTTCGCGCTTCCGGCGTTCACATCCTGCCGCTGCTCGCCTGTCTGCGCTACAGCGTAACTTCGGCCTTCCCGCTCACCGCCTCATATGCGACGTGCCCACCAGGTGGAACTCCACCTTGCACATGCTGGACAGACTGTGCGAGCAGCAGCAGGCCATAGTGGAGTTTCAGCTGCAGCACGCACGGGTCAGTCGCACTACAGAACAGCACCACTTCACCACCAATGACTGGGCCTCCATGCGAGACCTGTGTGCCCTGTTGCGCTGTTTCGAGTACTCCACCAACATGGCCAGTGGCGATGACACCGTTATCAGCGTTACAATACCACTTCTATGTCTCCTTGAGAAAACACTTAGGGCGATGATGGAAGAGGAGGTGGCCCAGGAGGAGGAGGAGGAGGAGGAAGAGGGGTCATTTTTAGCACTTTCAGGCCAGTCTCTTCGAAGTGACTCAGAGGGAGGTTTTTGGCAACAGCAGAGGCCAGGTACAAATGTGGCCAGCCAGGGCCCACTACTGGAGGACGAGGAGGACGAGGATGAGGAGGAGGTGGAGGAGGATGAGGATGAAGCATGGTCACAGCGGGGTGGCACCCAACGCAGCTCGGGTCCATCACTGGTGCGTGGCTGGGGGGAAAGGCAGGACGATGACGATACGCCTCCCACAGAGGACAGCTTGTCCTTACCCCTGGGCAGCCTGGCACACATGAGCGACTACATGCTGCAGTGCCTGCGCAACGACAGCAGAGTTGCCCACATTTTAACCTGTGCGGACTACTGGGTTGCCACCCTGCTGGATCCACGCTACAAAGACAATGTGCCCACCTTACTTCCTGCACTGGAGCGTGATAGGAAGATGCGCGAGTACAAGCGCACGTTGGTAGACGCGCTACTGAGAGCATTCCCAAATGTCACAGGGGAACAAGTGGAAGCCCAAGGCCAAGGCAGAGGAGGAGCAAGAGGTCGCCAAGGCAGCTGTGTCACTGCCAGCTCCTCTGAGGGCAGGGTTAGCATGGCAGAGATGTGGAAAACTTTTGTCAACACGCCACAGCTAACTGCACCACCACCTGATACGCAACGTGTTAGCAGGAGGCAACATTTCACTAACATGGTGGAACAGTACGTGTGCACACCCCTCCACGTACTGACTGATGGTTCGGCCCCATTCAACTTCTGGGTCTCTAAATTGTCCACGTGGCCAGAGCTAGCCTTTTATGCCTTGGAGGTGCTGGCCTGCCCGGCAGCCAGCGTTTTGTCTGAACGTGTATTCAGCACGGCAGGGGGCGTCATTACAGACAAACGCAGCCGCCTGTCTACAGCCAATGTGGACAAGCTGACGTTCATAAAAATGAACCAGGCATGGATCCCACAGGACCTGTCCGTCCCTTGTCCAGATTAGACATTAACTACCTCCCCATAACCATATATTATTGGACTCCAGGGCACTTCCTCATTCAATCCTATTTTTATTTTCATTTTACCATTATATTGCGAGGCTACCCAAAGTTGAATGAACCTCTCCTCTGCCTGTGTGCTAGGCCTAAATATATGCCAATGGACTGTTGCAGTGGTGGCTGACATGAAGCCTGATTCTCTGCTATGACATGCAGACTAATTCTCTGCTGACATGAAGCCAGATTGTCTGTTACGGGACCTCTCTCCTCTGCCTGGGTGCTGGGCCTAAATTTATGACAATGGACTGTTGCAGTGGTGGCTGACGTGAAGCCTGATTCTCTGCTATGACATGCAGACTGATTCTCTGCTGACATGAAGCCAGATTGTCTGTTACGGGACCTCTCTGCTCTGCCTGTGTGCTAGGCCTAAATATATGCCAATGGACTGTTGCAGTGGTGGGTGACGTGAAGCCTCATTCTCTGCTATGACATGCAGACTGATTCTCTGCTGACATGAAGCCAGATCGTCTGTTACGGGACCTCTCTGCTCTGCCTGTGTGCTAGGCCTAAATTTATGCCAATGGACTGTTGCAGTGGTGGGTGACGTGAAGCCTCATTCTCTGCTATGACATGCAGACTGATTCTCTGCTGTCATGAAGCCAGATTGTCTGTTACGGGACCTCTCTGCTCTGCCTGTGTGCTAGGCCTAAATATATGCCAATGGACTGTTGCAGTGGTGGGTGACGTGAAGCCTCATTCTCTGCTATGACATGCAGACTGATTCTCTGCTGACATGAAGCCAGATTGTCTGTTACGGGACCTCTCTCCTCTGCCTGTGTGCTAGGCCTAAATATATGCCAATGGACTGTTGCAGTGGTGGCTGACGTGAAGCCTCATTCTCTGCTATGACATGCAGACTAATTCTCTGCTGACATGAAGCCAGATTGTCTGTTACGGGACCTCTCTCCTCTGCCTGGGTGCTGGGCCTAAATTTATGACAATGGACTGTTGCAGTGGTGGCTGACGTGAAGCCTGATTCTCTGCTATGACATGCAGACTGATTCTCTGCTGACATGAAGCCAGATCCTCTGTTACGGGACCTCTCTCCTCTGCCTGTGTGTGTGCTGGGCCTAAATATATGCCAATGGACTGTTGCAGTGGTGGCTGACGTGAAGCCTCATTCTCTGCTATGACATGCAGACTGATTCTCTGCTGACATGAAGCCAGATTCTCTGTTACGGGACCTCTCTCCTCTGCCTGTGTGTGTGCTGGGCCTAAATATATGCCAATGGACTGTTGCAGTGGTGGCTGACGTGAAGCCTCATTCTCTGCTATGACATGCAGACTAATTCTCTGCTGACATGAAGACAGATTCTCTGTTACGGGACCTCCCTCCTCTGCCTGGGTGCTGGGCCTAAATATATGCCAATGGACTGTTGCAGTGGTGGCTGACGTGAAGCCTCATTCTCTGCTATGACATGCAGACTGATTCTCTGCTGACATGAAGACAGATTCTCTGTTACGGGACCTCTCTCCTCTGCCTGTGTGTGTGCTGGGCCTAAATATATGCCAATGGACTGTTGCAGTGGTGGCTGACGTGAAGCCTCATTCTCTGCTATGACATGCAGACTGATTCTCTGCTGACATGAAGCCAGATTCTCTGTTACGGGACCTCTCTCCTCTGCCTGTGTGTGTGCTGGGCCTAAATATATGCCAATGGACTGTTGCAGTGGTGGCTGACGTGAAGCCTCATTCTCTGCTATGACATGCAGACTGATTCTCTGCTGACATGAAGCCAGATTCTCTGTTACGGGACCTCTCTCCTCTGCCTGTGTGTGTGCTGGGCCTAAATATATGCCAATGGACTGTTGCAGTGGTGGCTGACGTGAAGCCTCATTCTCTGCTATGACATGCAGACTAATTCTCTGCTGACATGAAGACAGATTCTCTGTTACGGGACCTCTCTCCTCTGCCTGTGTGTGTGCTGGGCCTAAATATATGCCAATGGACTGTTGCAGTGGTGGCTGACGTGAAGCCTCATTCTCTGCTATGACATGCAGACTGATTCTCTGCTGACATGAAGCCAGATTCTCTGTTACGGGACCTCTCTCCTCTGCCTGTGTGTGTGCTGGGCCTAAATATATGCCAATGGACTGTTGCAGTGGTGGCTGACGTGAAGCCTCATTCTCTGCTATGACATGCAGACTGATTCTCTGCTGACATGAAGCCAGATTCTCTGTTACGGGACCTCTCTCTTCTGCCTGTGTGTGTGCTGGGCCTAAATATATGCCAATGGACTGTTGCAGTGGTGGCTGACGTGAAGCCTCATTCTCTGCTATGACATGCAGACTAATTCTCTGCTGACATGAAGACAGATTCTCTGTTACGGGACCTCCCTCCTCTGCCTGGGTGCTGGGCCTAAATATATGCCAATGGACTGTTGCAGTGGTGGCTGACGTGAAGCCTCATTCTCTGCTATGACATGCAGACTAATTCTCTGCTGACATGAAGACAGATTCTCTGTTACGGGACCTCTCTCCTCTGCCTGGGTGCCGGGGCCTAAATATCTGAGAATGGACTGTTCCAGTGGTGGGTGACGGGAAGCCAGATTCTCTGCTATGGAACCTCTCTCCAATTGATTTTGGTTAATTTTTATTTATTTAATTTTTATTTTAATTCATTTCCCTATCCACATTTGTTTGCAGGGGATTTACCTACATGTTGCTGCCTTTTGCAGCCCTCTAGCTCTTTCCTGGGCTGTTTTACAGCCTTTTTAGTGCCGAAAAGTTCGGGTCCCCATTGACTTCAATTGGGTTTGGGGATCGGGACGAAGTTCGGATCGGGTTCGGATCCCGAACCCGAACATTTCCGGGATGTTCGGCCGAACTTCTCGAACCCGAACATCCAGGTGTTCGCTCAACTCTACACATATATGTTGAAAAGCCTTGTGTAGTGCAAAAGTGGGAAACAATAGAGCCTAATTGCCGTTCAGCGGTGCAGTTATATATTCTAAAGCCTTTTTTGCCCTGTATTAGTGGCAAAAGAAAAATATATTCGCCGTTCAGCGTTGCACTTATATGTTGAAAAGCCTTGTGTAGTGCAAAAGTGGAAAAAAATGTGGGCCTAATTGCTGTTCAGCGGTGCATTTATATATTCTAAAGCCATTTTTGCCCTGTATTAGTGGCAAAAGAAAAATATATTCGACGTTCAGCGTTGCACTTATATGTTGAAAAGCCTTGTGTAGTGGAAAAGTGGAAAAAAAGATAAGGACCTATTTGCCGTACAGCAGTGCAGTTATATGTGGTAAAGCCCTTTTTGCCATGTACAGTATTAGTGGCAAAAAAAAGATAATCGCTGTTCAGCGGTGCAGTTATATGTGGTAAAAACCTTTTTGCGGTATGGACCAGATTACGTAGTGGTGAAATTTTTTATGTGAAACAGGCTTTTTTTTTTTTATTATTAATGGGTGATTGTAGACTTTCTTCTGTATGAACTAAATTCCATTATCCTTTCATTGGTGAAATTTTTTAATTCAAACATGTTTTTTCGGAAAAATTCATGGGCGATTGTAGACCTCCTTTTGCTGTATGGACCGAATTACGTCATTTTGGGTCCTGCAGTAAACATAATGAAGACGTTGATGACAACACACCGGTAGACTTTGCCTTTACCATCTATTCACAATTAAATCAAGCAGCTTCAGTAAGTTGAAAATAGTCAAGTGTTTTTCTCTGCTCCGTCTGCATTCATTCGCCACAGCACACAAGACATGACAGGAGAGCCTCTGCTTTGGAGTCCAAGTCCAGTTTCTTAAGATCAGGTGTTTCATCAGAATTGTGCGTAACATTCTTACTCCCTGTGAAAAGCCATAACAAAAGGACTCCGTAGGCATACACATCAGAGGAAGCTGAAGCTGGTTGCCCCAATTTTAATTCAGGAGCAGTAAACAGCGGGAAGCAAATAGAGGTGGCTGAACTCCGCTGTGTTGCATCTCTTGTGAAGTCAATGTCTCCAACTATGCCCCTCTCGCGATTTACAGCAAATACATTATTTTCATGTAGAGATCCGAAAATTTTGTTGGTGGCATGTAGTGTATGCAAGCCATGTGCAACCCCTCTCATACCTCTCATACGCTGTTCTTCACTTGGTTTGCCTGGGCAAAAGGAGTCACACAGAGGAGGAACTACTCCGTGTCCTTCAGCAAGAAATCGAATCCTGGCTTTCTCTGCGGCAACTAAAAATTGGAACCATGGTGACTGACAACGGGAAGAACATGGTGTCGACGCTGCGTCAAGGAGGGCACCCTGCATGGTACACGTGTTCAATCTGGTTGTCAAGCGGTTCCTGAAGTCTTCCACCCATTTGCAGCCACTTGTACACTGCAAAGCACACCTTGAGCTGCAGTGGCAGAATGCCATCCCACATCATAGGCTGATATGCAACGTTTCCACCCATTGGAATTCCACCCTCCATGCTGTATGTTGTACCGACTATACGAACAGAGAAAGGCCATCAACGAATGATCCAAGGGGACAGGAGTACTCCCCTGTGTAACTTTGATGTCAGCCAGTGGCAGCTCATGCGTGACACCTGCCGTTTGCTCAGGCACTTTGAGGAGGCCACGTTATCTGTCAGTCGCCAGGACTACGTGATGAACAACGTCATTCCACTGCTTCATGTCCTGGAACAGATGCTGGTAAATCTGGCTGGTGAGGGGATGGGAGACTAGTGATGAGTGGCATAGGCAATACTCGTTTTCGCGATATTTCATGAATTTTTGCATAATATTCGCAATAAATTCGTGAATTCTAGAATTCGTGACCTCCAGTCATTATTTTCGCAATTGCGCAAATGGGCACTAATGATGCGCATATTTTTTGCGCAATACATGCAACTTTACATTTTATCAGATCTGAGTAGATATTACTGATTTGTGCACTAAATATTGTTGTGACATCACAGCACTATGTCTATAGCATGTATGTATGGACAGCAGAGAAATAGTAATTCCTATCACACTACCTAACACCCTGTACTGGAATCAGCTACACTATATTACTATCTAACCTACACTGAATATCTCCCACTATCTGTATTATATATATGAGCTAACTATCTAATGTAATGACACAACAAAGCACAGAGCACAGCAATGACACTGCTCTCTTTCTGAGAACTGCCAAAAAAAATTGGAAAATGGCTGCTGGGGAGTTTACTATATAGTAAGGGGTAAACAACGTTCCTGTTGGTTGCTAGGAATGTTGATAAGCCCTGACAAAGATATTGCAGCCTTCTCTATGGCCCACAAGCAAGAAGGGAGGTTACTGATGAAAAAGAAAATCTAGAATATTCGCAATTACGAATATATAGCACTATATTATACATCTTCGCGAATTCTTGAAGTGTCGATATTTGCGATAAAAATTTGCGATTAGAATATTCGCGATCAACACTACTGGAGATGTGGTGCCTACATCTTACGACTACATGAGCCCTGTGGGTGCAGAACTGGAGAAGGAGGAGGAGGACATTGGAGCACAAGCAATGTGTAGCAAAATGGGTGGTTTTTCTACACAGGTGACCGGAGAGGAGAAGCAGGAGCAGCCGGAGGAGCTACAGGGCGATGAGGAAGACGAGGCAGAAGACCCAGACACACCGTGGCAGTATGCAGTGGAGATGGAGGCAGGGAGTCCCTCCGAGTCACTTGCACAAATGGCCCGATGCATGCTCACTTGCTGGCGTAGTGAAAGCCGAATTGTCACCATTCAGCAGAAGGATTACTTCTGGCTCTCCACCTTGTTGGAACCTTGCTACTGGTCCAAAATGGGGGCCTTTTTTACACCCATGAGAGGGAGGACAAGCTGAACTAGTATAGAGACATCCTATGTAGTTAGTTGGCTGCTGCCTATCTGCGCAATCGTCCATCTATGTGGAATCAGCTGACGACTGTGTAAAAGGAGTGCACTTCTTCTTGGCACTAACATCAACCTGTAAGGCTGAGTTCATACTTGAGCTATTTGGTCAGTTTTGGCACCGTGATTGCCCAAATAAGTGAAGTATGCAGTGATTCTACGAGGGACGCCTGTCAGCTGTACGGACTAACAGTATTATTTTACTACCAAAGCAGACTCCCTATGTATGTTACTGCAAGGCACAGTGTTCTACACCACTATAAGGCCCCTTGCAGATGAGCGTGCTGGATTCAGTCCAGATTCATTGCGGGCGGGTTCAGGGAAACCCGGGCGAGTTTGCACGCAATTTATCAGCTATTGCATTGTTCAGTTTTTTCAGCGCGAGTGCAAAGCGTTTTGCACGCGTGTAGTAAAAAACTGAATGTTGGTGTCACGGTCCCTCAGGTGACTGGTGTCAGGAGATCAGACTGGCTGAGCGTGGAGGAATCTAACAGCCTCCTTGATTTCTCTTTATTCAGTGCTGATTGGATTAATGACCACTTCCCTTTTCTCAGCTGTTGCTCAGTGGTCATCACTTCTACCCTTTATAGTCTGACCACACCCTTTCTGACTATGCAGTAGACAGCTTAATTTATGTTTGGCTGAGCTGGTGTGAGGTCGTCTCTGGTGTTCCTGTTCTTCCATCTCTACAGAAGTTAAGTGTTGCATTTGTTTGTATTTGTTTTATTCCCTGTTGTTGTATCTGAGTCAGAGACTTCCATTCGTCCATCTGGGGAGGAATTGGTTTTCTCTGGTTCTAAACTTATTCCAGGGCCTTGTAGGGAAATCAGGGCCTAGGTATACTGCATATGAATATTCCTACCTTCAAGGTCTATTCATATTAATAGGTAGTCAGGGCCCGGATTAGGGTTTTCTAGGAGGTGACCTGTCTCTTCCCTAGTTTCCAGGCCCAGAGACTGTTTCCCTTCCCTTCTGTGTTCAGTGTGGAGTTTCCCCCCTATACACTGATCGTGACAGTTGGTACCCAGACCCAAACCCGGACTTCTTCACTGAAGTTCGGGTTTGGGTTCGGTGTTCTGTAGATTTTATTATTTTCCATTATAACAAGGTTATAATGGAAAATAATAGCATTCTTTAATACAGAATGCTAAGTAAAATATCCATTGAGGGTTAAAAAATAAATAAAAAAATTACTCACCTCATCCACTTGATTGCACAGCCGTTATCGTCTTCTTTCTTCTTTATGCAGGACCTTGGGGGGGTGGGGGGGGGGAAGTTAGTGCATCTTAAAAAAGCAAATGTGCCAAAAATCATCATGGCCAGCACATTGTTTATGTTAGCCTGGACATTGCAGTGTAGGGCGGGCGGAGGCGGCATTGAAGCGCGGGCGGCGGCATTGAAGCTGTCAGTTAAGCTAAATGCCGCCAGCCTGCCTGTTGTCGCTCCATAGCCGAAGAGAGAGAAGAGCTATTTTCCTTTTCCTCTGCTGTCCGCCCCTTCCTCGCTTATCCCCGGACACTTCTATACAGAAAACTTCCTGCCCCGGGTGTTCTCCACCGCTCCTTCCCCGCATTTCTTGGCAGGTACAAGACGAGCTGTGCTAGGATCGTACCGGAGTGGCTGGGGGAGACTTAAGGGTTAATCAGTCCCGGAGCTGCAGGGGCAGAGTTAGGAAATACCGGAACAAGTCTATGGTGAGAAGAGTGGGAGAAGGGGCAGCTGCAGCCTATCCCGACAGAGAGCCCTGCTCCGACGCCTCCATCAACTTACTCCCGCCCAGCAGTACACCGCTGTTAAAGGAAGGAAGGCAGTAAAGTGAATGACACTGTCTCTCAATGGACTGTCTACCATAGTTTCTGGCTGAGTGAAAGCCAGGACATGAAGGGGAACATGAAAGGGAGCTCAGGGGCAATAAATGACTATAAACCCCCTCATGCAGTACATGGTTGTATTCTTAAGCATGAGGGGGGTTATAGTCACATTTAATATAAACACTCTCAGACTGTACTGTAATTGGTCTGTGTTTATATTAAATGTGTCTATAACCCCTCATTATCCTTAAGGATACATCCCTGTACCACAGAACTTGGGTGCATTCCTATGGATGAGGGGGGCTATAGTCATATTTAAAATAAGACTTATAAACACTTCAACAATTACAGTACAGTGCCTGGACAGAGTTTATATTAAATGTGACTATAACTCCTCTCATCCTTAAGAATGTATTTATGCACTGCAGGGCCTTGATGCATTCTTATTGATTAGTGGGTTTATAATCAAATAATATAACTGTGCATCATCTGCAGATCTCCCATAACAGTGTGTCATCCCTAGATCCCTATTGGTACAAAACCCACCAAAGCACCCATTTGGTCCAATATTTTTTTTCTTTTTTCCCCCCTCTAAAACCTAGGAGCGTCTTATCATCAGGTGCGTCTTAAAAAGTGAAACATATGGTACCTACATTTGCCTTGTTCTTTAATCCAAAACCAAATACAACCAAACTCTCAATACTTTTTTTGTTCTGAACAATTTATTGTATACAAATAACAAGAAAAACCTTTTCAAGCACAGCTACTTTTTAGCAGACGCTGTTATCCTCTGAAACTATTCCAAGAACCTTCTTGTGCAGTATGTTATCAGGTAGCTTCAGATAGAATGACAAACAGTGGCGTGCATTATAGTGATGAGCGGGAGGTGCCATATTCGATTTCGCGATATTTCGCGAATATTCGAATGAATATTCGTGTTATATTCGTCGAAATCGAATATTCGTAATTATTCTAATTATCGCGAATAACATACGAATATTTTTTTTTCCGCGTATTGCGATTATTTATCTTGATAGTATAAAGCAACGTTCCTATGCTAATTGACTATGGCTAGGCTAATATGTGTATTTTACGAAGTTTCGTGATTTGCTCTAACTTCGTCTCTTATATTCTAAAAGACGAAGTTAGAGCAATATTACAAAATTTCGTAAAATACACATATAGATTGTAATTTAGCTAATATAGTGCTATAATCCCTTTTTTTGCCTCTAATTTTTTTTTGCCTCTTCTGAACTTAAGTTTTGTAAAATATGTACACTATTAAAAAATATTACTATAGCAGTATATTAGCTTAAATACAATCTATGTGTATTTTACGAAATTTCGTAATATTGCTCTAACTTCGTCTTTTAGAATATTCGTAATATTCTAAAAGACGAAGTTAGAGCAATATTAAGAACATTTGCAAAAGCCGAAATTGCGATGCGAGTAATATAATACGAAATAATCGCATGAAGATTTCAACTTAGCACTGCTATATTCCATATTCTAGCCTAATATGGAATATAGCTGTGCTAAGTTAGCACTGCTATATTCCATACTAGGCTAGAATATGGAATATAGCAGTGCTAAGTTGAAATCTTCATGCGATTATTTTGTATTATATTACTCGCATCGCAATTTCGGCTTTTGCAAATGTTCTCAATATTGCTCTAACTTCGTCTTTTAGAATATTACGAATATTCTAAAAGACGAAGTTAGAGCAATATTACGAAATTTCTAAAAGACGAAGTTAGAGCAATATTACGAAATTTCGTAAAATACACATAGATTGTATTTAAGCTAATATACTGCTATAGTAATATTTTTTAATAGTGTACATATTTTACAAAACTTAAATTCAGAAGAGGCAAAAAAAATTAGAGGAAAAAAAAGGGATTATAGCACTATATAAGCTAAATTACAATCTATATGTGTATTTTACGAAATTTCGTAATATTGCTCTAACTTCGTCTTTTAGAATATTCGTAATATTCTAAAAGACGAAGTTAGAGCAATATTAAGAACATTTGCAAAAGTCGAAATTGCGATGCGAGTAATATAACACGAAATAATCGCATGAAGATTTCAACTTAGCACTGCTATATTCCATATTCTAGCCTAGTATGGAATATAGCAGTGCTAACTTAGCACAGCTATATTCCATATTAGGCTAGAATATGGAATATAGCAGTGCTAAATTGAAATCTTCATGCGATTATTTCGTGTTATATTACTCGCATCGCAATTTGTGAAATTTCGTAAAATACACATATAGATTAGATTGTAATTTAGCTAATATGGAATATAGCAGTAAGTTGAAAACGCCACTGACTGGAGCAGCCAGGAAGCCAGGAATCCAAAGGACAGGTAAGAACAACTTTAGAGAAGTGGGAAAGAAAAAAATATAATAATAAAAAAATAAAAAAACGAATATTCGAATTCGCGAATATATAGAACGATATTCTAAATATTCGCGAAATCTCGAAATTGCGATATTCAAGAAAAAAATTCGCAATTCGAATATTCGCGCTCAACACTAGTGCATTATAGGTTCCCACAAAAACTCATTAAAACTTGATGGTGGCCTACCAACGATAACGGACTGCATTATATATTTTACTTATGTTATTTGTTTTATAGCAGCCTTATTTTCTTTTCAGAGTTGTAGGAAACAGTTGAGTTTTTTTTTTAATGTTTTTTAAATTATATTTGTTCTGTTCCCAGAAATTATTTCGGCAAACAAACAAGTTCTGGTTGGTCTTTCTGTTGTGTATCTTTTGACCCACACAGCATGTATAACAGCACAATAAGTCCCCACAATTGTATATTATGGAGACATAAGTACTCTGTGCACCACTGTATCCTTCCCTAAAAGCAATGCTACAAAGCGAGTATTTAATTATTTCTATTGCTTATATAGCACCAATATATTCAGCAGCCCCTTACGGACATTGGAGGTCATTTATCAAAATCAAACCGGTGTAAAATAGAACTGGCTTAGGTGCCCATAGCAACCAATCAGATTCCACCTTCCATTTTGGACAGCTTCTTAGGAAAATGAAAGGAGGAATCTAATTGGTTGCTAAGGGCAACTAAGACAGTTCTACTTTACACCAAATTGAAAAATGATCCCCATTATCTTCACTCGCTGTCCCCAGTGGAGCTCACAATCTAAGTTCCCTACCAGTAGGTGTCACGTCACACCACTCTACCTTTCACCATTCATTCTTTGGCTAAGCTTATCTGCTTGATTAACTGTGGGTTGATACAGAAGGCTGTTCCCAGAATTCCCCAGGCTATATAACGCCAGATACAGTACTCCATCCTATGGGACCTCACCCTTATCTGCTGAGGCTCCTATCCATGACAGGACTATTGCCACCCACTGCACAGCAACTGCAGCCAAGCCAACACACTGCTGTAAACATGGTAGATTGCAATACTACACATAACCAGGTTCCATCAACAGGATAGCACAGCAGCTATTAACCCCTTGCTGACCAGCGCCATCCATGTATGGCAAAGCAGGATGTGGTTTGCCGCCCAGCACCATACATGTATGGCAGGCTGATCAGGCGGGTGTAGGAGCTCTGCCCATTTGCTCAGTGGCAGGCTATGGACCCCTCCTGTATTGGCCAACACAGATGTCAGCGTGTTAACCCCTTGTATACTGCGGTCAACACTTACCGGCATGTATGGGGTTTGCAGAAGCAGGGGGCTCCTTCTCCAACCCCATTGGTCACCTGTGCTGCGTGACAAGGGGCCGATGACTGCTATAGCATGGCAGCTATGGAAGCCCATGAGACCCAGCCCCGAAGCTGTGTGTTACTGACAAGTGCAATGCATTACAATACACGGTGTATTGTAATGCATTAGAGAGGGGATCAGAGCTCCAAAAGTTGAAGTCCCATAGTGTGACAAAAATAGAAAGGAAATAAATAAAAGTCACATAAAATTGTAAAAGGAAAATAGAAAAAAAAGATAAACAGACATACTGTATTACGTATTGCTGTGTCTGTAACAATCTGATCTATAAAAATATCATATTATCTACCCCATCAGGTGAACATTGTAAAAAAAAAAAGAAACAAAAAAAATTGTGCCAAAATAGCCTTTTTGTCTCTTTGCCGCACAAAAAGTGTAATACACAAAGTGAAAAGTCAAATGTACCCCAAAATTGTACTATTGAAAAATGTCACCTCATCCCGCAAAAACGAGCATCTATCTAAGACAATCGTCAGAAAAATAAATAAAAAGCAATTTGGCTTTCAGAAAATGGCGACACAAAAACAAATACATTTTTATTTTCAAAAATGACAAAAATAAAAAATTGACATATTAGGGCTGCATCCATAATGATCTACTATGACAGTTGAATGCTGTAAAAAAGAAAAAAATTAAAACAATGCCAGAACAACTTGCCTTACTAAATGTGTAATATTGAGCGATCAAATACGTATGTACCCCAAAATTGTACCAATCAAACCATCACCTCATCACACTGCAAAAAAACAAGACCTTAAACACATTGCCAGAATAATAAATAAAAAAATATGGCTTTCTAAAAATTGGCTATTCAAAAACATGATTGTTCTTTACAAAAATGCTTTGTATAAAAGTGCTAAAATATAAAAAAAAATGAAAAATTGGGATCTCTGTAATCGTACTGATCAGAAGAATAAAGATAACATGCCATTTTTCCTACACGGTGTATGCCACAAGAACAAAACCAAAAAGGCGATTGCTGCATTTCTAAATTCTGTAAATGCAGTGGGCATAAAGCACTCAGTACACCCCTCGATAAATTTCATGAGGAGTGTAGTGTCCAAAATGGGGTCACTTTTTGGAGGTTTCCACTATAGGGGTACCTCAGAGTCTCTTCCAGAGTCTGTTCCAGAGAAATCTGCCCTCTAAAAGCAATGTGGTGCTCCTTCCCTTCTGTCTCTTGTGGTTTGTCCCTACAGCGGTTTACAACCACACATGAGGTGCTGTCGTATTCTGGAGAAAATAGGAAACAAATGTGAAAGAAATTAAGCGGTTAATGAACTAATGAATATGAATAGTGCTTATATTGCCAAACTTCAATTTTTTTTGTTTTATTCTTAAAATCTATGATTGAGAAATAAGAGTCACCATCAATTGGTTTGTTAAAGGAAGCTGGACGGACACCACATATAGGGAACTGCTTTCAGAATGTGATATATACAGACAGGGGGATTTTTGCAGACAGATGACTAATGTCCATGATATATATGAGCAATGCCTGTGTGTCTATGTGTCATTTTTCATACCATCATATACCATCATGTTTCTGATTGGTTGCTTTAATAAATGCTTGTAATTGGTCATATTAAAATGGTTGAAGGGGGGGGTGGCTAGATCCACAATGTACATTTAATAAAACTGACTCTACGGGCATTGCCTGGCAGAGAATCGTTTGACCAGAAAACTTGTCTGGCTGTTTGATTCTTTAGGTCGACCGCATCCCCTGGCACCTGGGGAAACTTATTAACCAATTTGAATCCCACAGACAATCGAGTGTAGTCCTCTAGCTTGGTACTTGTCCTAAATTCCAGCGACACAAACTATAGTGTGCTTTTTCTCCTGTTACACTTTGTGAAAATGAACAGTAACAGACAATACAAAGATATGTAAAAGAAAATAAATTACATAAAAACCAAACTTACATCCCTAAAAATGTGGTTCAGGTATGCCTGACAGTGGAGCTTGCTATTCAGTTATTTTTGTCTGTTATCCAAGGAGCTGTGTTCTGATGTTATTATATCAATCCACACACAACTCTCTCCCCATACAGGACCAGATGGGGTTTGTAAAACTTTGAAAAATGTCACCTCATCCCGCAAAAACGAGCATCTATCTAAGACAATCGTCAGAAAAATAAATAAAAAGCAATTTGGCTTTCAGAAAATGGCGACACAAAAACAAATACATTTTTATTTTCAAAAATGACAAAAATAAAAAATTGACATATTAGGGCTGCATCCATAATGATCTACTATGACAGTTGAATGCTGTAAAAAAGAAAAAAATTAAAACAATGCCAGTACAACTCGCCTTACTAAATGTGTAATATTGAGCGATCAAATACGTATGTACCCCAAAATTGTACCAATCAAACCATCACCTCATCACACTGCAAAAAAACAAGACCTTAAACACATTGCCAGAATAATAAAAAAAAAAATATGGCTTTCTAAAAATTGGCTATTCAAAAACATGATTGTTCTTTACAAAAATGCTTTGTATAAAAGTGCTAAAATATAAAAAAAAAATGAAAAATTGGGATCTCTGTAATCGTACTGATCAGAAGAATAAAGATAACATGCCATTTTTCCTACACGGTGTATGCCACAAGAACAAAACCAAAAAGGCGATTGCTGCATTTCTAAATTCTGTAAATGCAGTGGGCATAAAGCACTCAGTACACCCCTCGATAAATTTCATGAGGAGTGTAGTGTCCAAAATGGGGTCACTTTTTGGAGGTTTCCACTATAGGGGTACCTCAGAGTCTCTTCCAGAGTCTGTTCCAGAGAAATCTGCCCTCTAAAAGCAATGTGGTGCTCCTTCCCTTCTGTCTCTTGTGGTTTGTCCCTACAGCGGTTTACAACCACACATGAGGTGCTGTCGTATTCTGGAGAAAATAGGAAACAAATGTGAAAGAAATTAAGCGGTTAATGAACTAATGAATATGAATAGTGCTTATATTGCCAAACTTCAATTTTTTTTGTTTTATTCTTAAAATCTATGATTGAGAAATAAGAGTCACCATCAATTGGTTTGTTAAAGGAAGCTGGACGGACACCACATATAGGGAACTGCTTTCAGAATGTGATATATACAGACAGGGGGATTTTTGCAGACAGATGACTAATGTCCATGATATATATGAGCAATGCCTGTGTGTCTATGTGTCATTTTTCATACCATCATATACCATCATGTTTCTGATTGGTTGCTTTAATAAATGCTTGTAATTGGTCATATTAAAATGGTTGAAGGGGGGGGTGGCTAGATCCACAATGTA
The DNA here is from genome assembly GCF_014858855.1 of Bufo gargarizans. Taxonomy (NCBI): domain Eukaryota; kingdom Metazoa; phylum Chordata; class Amphibia; order Anura; family Bufonidae; genus Bufo; species Bufo gargarizans. The sequence continues at coordinate 77,056,401 of NC_058082.1, read as the reverse complement.
CATTTAATAAAACTGACTCTACGGGCATTGCCTGGCAGAGAATCGTTTGACCAGAAAACTTGTCTGGCTGTTTGATTCTTTAGGTCGACCGCATCCCCTGGCACCTGGGGAAACTTATTAACCAATTTGAATCCCACAGACAATCGAGTGTAGTCCTCTAGCTTGGTACTTGTCCTAAATTCCAGCGACACAAACTATAGTGTGCTTTTTCTCCTGTTACACTTTGTGAAAATGAACAGTAACAGACAATACAAAGATATGTAAAAGAAAATAAATTACATAAAAACCAAACTTACATCCCTAAAAATGTGGTTCAGGTATGCCTGACAGTGGAGCTTGCTATTCAGTTATTTTTGTCTGTTATCCAAGGAGCTGTGTTCTGATGTTATTATATCAATCCACACACAACTCTCTCCCCATACAGGACCAGATGGGGTTTGTAAAACTTTGTCTTGGCAACCACAACCTATAATAATATAACTAACACAAGAATATTATCTAATATGTCTTGCCCCCAACCAATCCATCTGGTGACCGGGTCTAAATGGGTTTGAGGCTCTCTTCAAACAAAGGTAAGTTGGAGCCTGACAATGCCAGAATCCTCCACTTCCTTGCCCAGTCTCAGAGAGGAATTCAAGGCCATAAAATAGCTAGAATTCATCACTGGCCAACACACTACTATTCAGCCATTAACTATGGATACAGGAAACACAAACAGTCAAATACAGATGTCCAATGTTCGTCACAAATATGTCTTTGGAATGTGGGAGGGAAACCAGAGTAGCCAGAGGAAACCCATCCAAGCACAGGGAGAATATACAAAATATATGCAGATATGTTGTTAGTGGATATTAGGATGCCTTCTTCTTCATGTTGTGATTGTGTAGTGAATATTGGTAGGAAAAGACTGTATATAAGTAGTGTTGAGCAGCAGGGGCAATATTCGATTTCTCAATATTTTGCGAATATATGGACGAATATTCGGCATATATTCGTGAATTCGCTACATTCGTTCACATTTTTTTTTCATTAATAAAATCACAATGCAAAATTCACTTAATACGCATGCGCAAAAAGGGGCGTGTCCTAGCAACTATTTTCGAACTACCCGAAGTTTGAGGCGATTGGAAAAGATGGTCGGAAGCAATTTTTGAGACAGTGAGGAAGAACTCCTGAATAGTGATGAGCGGCAGGGGTCATATTCGAATTTGTAATATTTTGCGAGTATTTTGTAGAATATTCGCGAATTCGTATATTTGTATTCGTTATATTCTACATTCTTTTTTATTTAAGCAAAAATCGGCAAGGTAATTATCGCGTAATATGTGAATATTACACGATCAATAGAGGCGTGGGTCAAAAAAAATATATAGCACTATAGAATATAGTGCAAAATATTTTCTTTTTTAGAATATTCATCATTTTTTCGATCTGAACACATGATTCCTCCCTGCTTCTTGGTTGTGGGCCAATGAGTCATTGGCCCACAAGCAACTTAAGCAGGGAGGAATCATGACTTCAGATGGAAAAAAATTACGAATATTCTAAAAAAACTAATATATAGCACTAAATTCAATATAGTGCTATATATTCGTTTTTTAGAATATTCGTCATTTATTTCCATATGAAGTGATGTGTTATAAAATATTTGCGATACATATAACTTTACTTTTTATCAGGTCTAAGTAGATATTACTGATTGGTGCACTAAGTATTGTTGTAACATCACAGCACCATGTCTGTAGAATGTACGTATGGACAGCATAGAAATATCTCTCACATGCACATTGCACATCCATTTTCCTGCCACACACTATATACCCAACACACACACACAAACACAGTCTATAGATTAGAGTTTGTGTCCTGTTGCTCAGGACTAAGGAGAAGCTTTTTTTGTCTTATTGCCAGTATTTGCTGGTTAATTTAGTTACCCAGGGTACACCACGTGGAGGCGAACCAGCTGTACACCCCATACCCCATACCAAAGCAGGCTATTGTGAGTGAGAACCATTCCGAGCTCAAGAGGAAGTTTAAGCGCAATCACCCTAGGATGGCCATATAAAAAAAAAATGGTCGGATTTGAAGAGGAGGAATTCAGAGCGGATTAGAGTGATCCATGACAGAAAATGCCCAGGTACAATGCTTACATTGCTTTTGTATCTCTCGCCAACACTCTGTAATGTATATATACAGTTCTGAAAATAATTATGAATTATTACTGTTCTGTCCCCAGATTCAGTTCCAGTTGTTTCTGTCTCTTTATCAGTTGACATGGCATTTTAACTGTTGTAATTCATTTGCATTACATTGTGTCGTAACAGCACCATCTATTGATGAGTTTAGGTATTTCACCCAGCCTGTTTTTCTCTATGCATTATGGGAGTCCCAGTGCATTGTGGGTAGTTCCTGGTTCTTGCTAGTCTTGTGCTGGTACAGCAAGCAGCCATCATCTTATGTCTCAGCAACCATGCTCTCTCACTGGTTTTCCTGTCACATCATCTGTTATTCAGCCTGTTTTTGAGCATAGTCGGTAAGAGCACTATCTATGTGTCATTTACTGCATTTTATTATGTTTCTTGTATTGATAGCTCATTACTATCATTGTATTATATCATATACTGAATGTATAGCAGGTTAATCTGTGTTTTATGCCATATACCATGGTATTTATGTTCTAAAATACTACTGTTTTATTCTGTAGTTTCACCCTTTCCTGTCAGTCTACGAGCAATAAAGAGAACCTTAAAGCGGAACAGTCTCTTTTCTCTCAGAGGACAAAAAGGTTTAGCTACATGTCAGATTACACACCGTGCTAACGTGTATGAGGACAGTATAATTACAGTTATAAAATTATTATGTTATGGATAATTAAAGTTATGAAAATGTCATCCCTTTACAAATGATTACTTATTAACTAGTGTGACATGTAGCAAATCAGCCGGTTACATCATACATCTGTACCTCGCCATGAGAATACAGTATATATATATATATATATATATATATAAATATATATATATTTATACACACAGCGAGGTACAGATGTATGATGTAACCGGCTAAATTTGTGCGTTTTACACACACAGAAATATATATATACAGTCAGGTCCATAAATATTGGGACATCGACAATTCTAATATTTTTGGTTCTATACACCACCACAATGGATTTGAAATGAAACGAACAAGATGTGCTTTACCCGCAGACTGTCAGCTTTAATTTGAGGGTATTTATATCCACATCAGGTGAACGGTGTAGGAATTACAACAGTTTGCATATGTGCCTCCCACTTGTTAAGGGACCAAAAGTAATGGGACAATTTGCTTCTCAGCTGTTCCATGGCCAGGTGTGTGTTATTCCCTCATTATCCCAATTACAATGAGCAGATAAAAGGTCCAGAGTTTATTTCAAGTGTGCCATTTGGATTATGTTGCTGTCAACTCTCAAGATGAGATGCAAAGAGCTGTCACTAGCAGTGAAGCAAGCTATCATAAGGCTGAAAACACAAAACAAACCAATCAGAGAGATATCAAAAACATTAGGCATGACCAAAACAACTGTTTGGAACATTCTAAAAAAGAACGAACGCACCGGTGAGCTCAGAAACACCTGGAAGACCATGGAAAACAACTGTGGTGGATGACCGAAGAATTATTTCCCTGGTGAAGAAAACACCCTTCACAACAGTTGGTCAGATCAAGAACACTCTCCAGGAGGTAGGTGTATGTGTGTCAAAATCAACAATCAAGAAAATACTTCACCAGAGTGAATACAGAGGGTTCACCACAAGATGTAAACCATTGGTGAGCCTCAAAAACAGGAAGACCAGATTAGAGTTTGCCAAACAACATCTAAAAAAAGCCTTCACAGTTCTGGAACAACATCCTATGGACAGATAAGACCAAGATCAACTTGTACCAGAATAATCAGAAGAGAAGAGTATGGAGAAGGAAAGGAACTGCTCATGATTCTAAGCATACCACCTCATCAGTGAAGCATGGTGGTGGTAGTGTCATGGTGTGGACATGTATGGCTGCCAATGGAACTGGTTCTCTTGTATTTCTTGATGATGTGACTGCTGACAAAAGCAGCAGGATGAATTCTGAAGTGTTTCGGGCAGTATTATCTGCTCATATTCAGCCAAATGCTTCAGAACTCCTTGGACATCGCTTCGCAGTGCAGACGGACAATGACCCAAAGCATACTGCAAAAGCAACCAAAGAGTTTTTTAAGGGAAAGAAGTGGAATGTTATGCAATGGCCAAGTCAATCACCTGACCTGATTCCGACTAAGCATGCATTTCACTTGATGAAGACAAAACTGAAGGGAAAATGCCCCAAGAACAAGCAGGAACTGAAGACAGTTGCAGTAGAGGCCTGGCAGACCATCACCAGGGATAAAACCCAGCGTCTGGTGATGTCTGTGTTCCAGACTTCAGACTGTAATTGACTGCAAGGGATTTGCAACCAAGTATTAAAAAGTGAAAGTTTGATTTATGATTATTATTCTGTCCCATTACTTTTGGTCCCTTAACAAGTGGGAGGCACATATGCAAACTGTTGTAATTCCTACACCATTCACCTGATTTGGATGTAAATACCCTCAAATTAAAGCTGACAGTCTGCAGCTAAAGCACATATTGTTCGTTTCATTTCAAATCTATTGTGGTAGTGGATAGAGCCAAAAATGTTAGAATTGTGTTGATGTCCCAATATTTATGGACCGGACTGTATGTGTGTGTGTGTATATATACATATACTTACCTTCTCTTATAAACAGATTCTAATATGGTGTCTATCTCATCTCAATGTAACTGACACTCAATCCTCACCCTCTGTTATAAACAGATTCTAATATGGTGTTCATCTAATTTTTCTCCTGTCTGCATTGAAGATTTAAGTGAATCTTTCATGTAAGCCTCCGGAATGGAGTGCACGTAGTATTTTTTTATTTTTTTTTTGCATCTATAAACTTGATTATCTTTATTAATTAATATATCAAAACATTACAAATAGAAGAAAGGATACCATTTCTCGCCAACCCCAATTCCCTAAAAAAAAACAAAAAAAAACAAAAAAAAAACCCTCCCCTCCCCCCCTACCTGTGGTGCGTCAAAATAAAGACCTTTATAAATAAAGAAATTAAACACAACTAATCAAGTCCTCCAACCACCCCATATCTTAATCCACTTCTCCTCAGCTTCCCTCTGTTTATACATAATTTTCTCATAATTTTTTACCTTAACAATTAGATTTATCCATGTAATTATATCTGGAGTATATCGAGCAAACCAGGTCCGACTGACCAACACTCTGGCCAACATCAATATCCTACTCAGGAGGATCTTTTGATACTTGTGATTATTTAATTTGGAAAGATCATTAAGCACAAATACTTGTGGTTCAAAAGGGATTCGTATTTTTAGTTTATACATAATACAATTATTTATAGTATTCCAGTAGTTTATGAGTTCTGGACAAGTCCATATCATATGAAGAAAGTCCGCTCCTACAGTGTCGCATTTAGGGCAGTTAGACGTGTCTCTTAATCCACATTTATTCATCCATAAAGGAGTGATATATAATCTATGGCAAATATAAAATTGTATTAAAACATGGTTGAAGTTCTGGGATAGTGAGACTAAGTTCCCAAAAATATTCTCCCACCCTTCTATTTGTAGATTCGGACAATCTACCTCCCACGCTTTTTGTCCTGGTGACTGTGTATCACTAAACCGTGCCTTAAGTAGTAACTTATATATATTTGAAATTTTTATTCTAGACAGTGTACCCCCTACCCAATCATTCAAAAAAGATGAATTATCTATATCCAACACCAGTTTATCATCCAAACTGGATAGTACTGAGCGCAATTGAAAATACCTAAACATGAAAGATTTTCTATATTATGTGTCAACTCTATAAATGGTTTAATTTCTCTATCTTTAACTACCTGTGAAATATACAGAATTTTATTCTTCTGCCAAAATGTGTCAGCTGCAATATCATCTAGCCTTTGTAAATACAAATTATGCCAGAGAGGCGTAAATGTAAGTGAACCCTTAACCTTCAACCATGTCCTAGTTGTAGCCCACACTTTCAGGAGTAATTTTATAGTCTCTCTGTAGCCTCGCTCATAACTCTTCAATAGACCAGATTCCAACAAGGTAAAAATATTATTGTGGGCATGGCTAGTTACCAACTTCCCCAGCAATGCACTGTTCTCTGATTTATAGCACATCAATAACTGGGCTGCAATAAAGTACCCTTTAAAGTAAGGGAGATTTAAACCCCCGCACTCCACTGATTTATACAAATATTCCAGCTTTATTCGAACTCGCTTTCTTCCCCATATTAAATCATTAATTATTCTTTCCATGAGTTTAAAATATTTATCTTGTATCCAAATAGGTGTATTCCTGAGCACATAAAGAAATTGTGGTAGTATCACCATTTTAACTAGTGAAACTCGGTCAGCTCTGGATAGGGGAAGTCTCAGCCAGATCCCTATTTTAGCTCTAGTCCTTACCATTATGGGGATCAAATTAAGTTGTACAAAATTTTCAACCCGAGGTGATATAGTCAAACCCAAATATTGAAAAGTGTCAACAATGTCTAACTGTGTCACGAGAACCTCTTTCTGTGGCAGGGGGTCTATTGGCATCAAGCTGGTCTTGGCCCAGTTTATAAGAAGACCAGACACCTCACCAAATGCTTTAACCATTTGAATAATCCTAGGAAGAGTAATTTCCGTATGGTCTATAAAAAACAAAACATCATCCGCATATAAGGAGATACGGTCTTGTACTCCTAGCGTACCAAATCCTTTAACCTGATCATCCTGCCTGATGGCCATCGCAAGGGGTTCGATATAAATATCGAATAACAGGGGGGATAATGGACAGCCCTGCCGTGTGCCTCTATTTAAATCAATACTACTACTCAAGATTCCATTAAGACTCAATTTTGCCCTTGGAGATCTATATAATAACTTAAGAGTACGTATAAACTTTTCCCCAAAGCCTATCCTTGCCAGAACCTTCCAGAGGAAGCGCCACTCCACCCTGTCAAAGGCCTTAGAGGCATCCAATGACAGGATGGAGCGAGCGGTCCCCCCAGGGGCCTGAATATTAGAAAAAAGCCGATGTAAATTATGATGTGTGCCCTTGTTTTGAATAAAGCCACTCTGATCCGGATGGACAATAGAGGAAATGACCCTAGAAAGCCTTGTAGCCAGGACCCTCGCAAGAAGCTTTACATCTGCATTAAGCAGTGAGATTGGTCTATAAGATTCTAAATCTAAAGGGTCCTTGCCTTTTTTTGGAATTAATATTATTACAGCCTCCATCATTGAGTCTGGCAGCTTCCCATCCTCCATTGATTCAGCAAAGACCTCCAACAGTCTCGGGAGAATACAATCCCTATATTTACTGTAGAATTCATATGGGAGCCCATCTGAACCAGGAGTGGAGTTAGCTGAGCATAATTTAATAGCTCCCTCAAGTTCCTGAATTAAGACCTCTAGTTCAAGTGCTTTCTTTTGCGTCTCAGTAATAGTTGGAAAGATGATCCTGTCAAGATAGAAATCTATCTTATCATCTGTTTGGTTGGATTCGGCTTTATACAAATCAAGGAAATAGTCAACAAAGGCCTTCTCTACCGGACCCTGTCTAGTGACCATCCTACCATCAATCAATCGAACCTTATCTATATATTTTTTGGATTGTTGACTTGAAATTACTCTGGACAAGAATTTACCGGGTCGCCCTGACTCGGTAAAGTATTTTTGCCCTTTAAAGAAAAGGCTCTGTTGGGCCTTGTCCAATAAAAAATTAGAATATATTTGTGTGGCTCTTTGCATATTTTCCCTGTTCTCCTCCGTCTTATTCATGTAAAAGGATTCTGTCGCCAGTGCTACACGTTCTTCTAGATTTTTCTGTTTTTTCCCGTACTCCTTTCTAAGATTCGCGATGTTACTAACCATCAATCCCCTCATATATGCCTTAAAAGTATCCCATACCACTTGAATTTTTGCTGAGCCATAGTTATTTTCCCAGAATCGGCCAATTTCATTTTGGATTATTTCATGTGTCTTTATAACTGATAGCCAATAAGGATTTAGTCTAAAAGGAGGTTTTGGTGTATATCTTTCCTGAGATAAGCAGAGTTCAAGTAGTAACGGAGAGTGATCCGATATTGACCTCGTTTCATATTTCATTCGCTTTACCAATTTCACATGTTTACTACTTATCAATGCAAGATCTATTCTGGACATCGATTTACCTGCTTTACTAAAACATGAAAAAGCCCTTTTCCCCTGTCCTAGATATTCCCAAGCATCTTCAAAACCAGCCTCCAGGCAAAACCGTGCCAGGGGAGACCCCTGGACCGGACTGTCACTCCTGACACTCGTAGAGACCCTATCACGTACAGGATCAATGACACAGTTAAAATCGCCAATAATCAGTGTTGGACACTCTGGCCATTTATCCATAAATAATACCAAAGAGTTAAGGACCGAAAAGGAAAATGGCGGTGGAATATAGACAAAGGCCAAAATACATATCTTCCCCCTTAACCTACAATATAAAAAAATAAATCTCCCCTGTTGGTCGACAGAGGATGCCTCACAAACGAAATCAATAAGTCTATGTATCAAGACAGTAACACCTCTCGAGTAATTGGAGAAGGTAGAATGATAAGTGTGCGCAGCCCATCCCCTGTCGACCATATTGTAGTAGATTTCTTACCTATGACCATCCTTCCCGCACTCCCCCCACTCGGCCACCCCCATTAGGAAGCGAAGAGAAATAAATTTAGGGGTATAAGCCCCTTATAACAATTATTATTCCCGCCAGATCATAAAACAATTAAATCATAGATTATTTCGATCAAGCCAATCCGCGGCTTCTTCCGAGGTGTCAAAAAAAAGAGTTTTATCATTGAAAATAATCTGCAATTTTGCTGGGAATATAAGAGAATATTTAATGTCCCTTTCTCTTAGCCTCTTTTTGACAGTCATAAATGTGCGTCTCTTTTCTTGTATAACTTTTGAGAAATCTGGAAAAAAGGCCAATCTATTCCCATTATATACAACCGGTGAGCATTCCCTCGCCCTTCTCAAAAGGATGTCTTTATCCCCTGTGGTCAATAACTTAACAAGAAATGTCCGAGGTTGTCTCCCTGGAATTGGTTTACCCCCTGGGACCCGATGAGCTCTTTCGATCATAAAAAAAGAAGAAAACAAATCTTTCCCAAAGTTCTCAAAGATTAACTTCTGTATAAATTGGGTTGGGTTCTTCTCTTCCGCACCCTCTGGAATCCCTATTATTCTCACGTTGTATCTTCGTGACCTATCCTCAAGGTCCGCCACCTTTTTCTTCAGAAGGTTATACTCTAATTTAAATGTGGAGACTTCGATATTTATTTTTTTGGATTCATTCTGTATCAGGGCAACGGAACTCTCGAGGTTGTTAACTCTGTCTCGCATTTTTGACAAATCGTCTTTTATTAGTCCCACATCAACTTGGATAAACCCAAGTTGGGTTGTAACAGCCTGTATTAAATCCCCATTTTGTTTAACCGCTAGCAGTATTTCTTCTAACGGAGAGGAGTTGTCATTAGGGATAACTTCCCCCATTATACCGTCTTCCTCTTCGGGGTATCTAGAGGCTTTTTGTGGTTCTAACTCAGTCATCTCTGGATCGTCATTTTTTTTTGTGACAGGTTCCTTTTGTCCGCCCCTCGTATTAACCCTCGGAGACCTCAGGAACTGGTCTATTTTTGTTGTTTCAACAGTTTTGGACCCGAGTTTCTGACTTGAGAGGTCAGCCGAGCGCCTACTAGCTTTTGGAGCCATACCTTGTTCCTGCTCTCTTTTTTTTTTTTTTCCTTGTTCCGCCTCTTTCTCTCCTTTTGTATATGTATCACTTCTTCTTCCTTTTTATTTATTTTTTTTTCTCCTTTTTTTTTTTTTCTTTTTTCTTTTCCCTTCTTTTTCCTTCTTTTCCTCTTTCCTTTCTCCTTTCCTGCGCGTAGTATTTAGCATCTCAGGCGCCTGTTTCCAGCTGGCCCTGGACCCGTGTTTTCCACGATCGTTGCGTATGGAGTGGATGGCCATCTTGGGTTCCCTCATATGATGGTGCGTTCCACAGTAGAAACTTGTGGCGGCTCTCCGAGAGAGGTGTGGAGGATAGTGGGGGGCGGCGATACGCGCCTCCAGATTAGGTTGTGGACGTAATGCGTTTTTGGTTAATTGACTGGGGTTAATAGGGGAGGACATTAACACGTACCCACCCAATGAGAGTGGCAATGTGTGATCATGTGATAGAGGGGGCGGATCCATATGTGGAAAAGACGAATTTGGTTTAAGCCCGCCTTCTATATCATCTTTTAAATGAGAGTCTTTTCCCTTGGCAAAATGGAGCTGTTATTTTGCCCCCTGGTGCCCCCCAGCCGAGTATCCTGCATATGTGAGAGGACTGGATCAACACACTATCCTTCTATATAAGCTAAGTTGTCATATTTTCAAAATGTGTTGTTAATACTATCTAATATGTGGTGAACTTATATTGAGCGTATCTTAGTGTTCATACATTGTTAGTAAATACTCTAGTTCAGAGGCTTATTGCCTCGTACCTCATTGCAGATGCCTTTCTATTGTTATTTATATTTGCTTTGTAATTTGTAGCCTATTACCAAACTGATGCATTTGGTCCCCTAATGAACCTTTGATTACCTATAAGGGAAACGCGCTGGGACATTGTTTGTTGTGTCGGAAAGAGATAGGGCGTTACAAGGACAGGTTAGCCCAGGAATGTGGACTGAGTGCACCTACCATTAAGGGGCATCTCTGGGCTGAGCAGTTTCTTTAGGGCAAGAATAGGGACAGATAGAGGTTAATTCTCTGTCCACATCGCAGAATACTGTCCTCATTTCTGCTTAATCACCCACTGTATCCATGTTTGACATTATATGTTGTGTCAGAAAGTGATAAGGCTACATAAGGACAGGCTAGCCCAGGAATGTTGACAGAGTGCACCTACCGTTAAGGTGTATCTCTGGGCTGAACAATTTCTGTCAGGGCAAGAATAGGGACAAATATACCCCAGGCTGTACCTTTATGATTGCTAACCGTCCATTGTTTTGACAGCTCTTTTGTACTATGGCTATCAGGGTCCTGTATGGACCAAGTAAAATATTTTTTATTTTGTATATGTACAATAAAGGTTAAGTTTTAGAAGTTGCCCTCAGTGATATTTGTTCTAAAAAAGCAACTGACTGCTGTAATATCTTAGTACTCAGTGATAGTGTATATACTGTATACATAAGCAGCAATTATCATTCTGTATTCCAGTAAAAGATCTCGTACATCATTACATTAGATACAACCCCCACTTTACTCCTTAACGCCCGATGACGTACATGTACGTCAGATCTGGACGTGACTTAAAGCCCAGTGACGTAAATGTACTGCATGGTGATCGGACTGGTGCAGGAGCTGTGACCTCCCGATCGGGGGCTAAGGTCCGGCAGTTACTGAAATCACTGATGTCATTAACCCCTGCACGGCCGTGGTCAGCGCTGACCGCGGCACGTGCGAGCTTCGGACAGGTCCCTGCGCTGCTGTGACGGGGACCCAATGGCAGGGAAGGTAGCCTGATGCCTTCCTTAGGCATCGTGGCTGCCTTCCGGGAGGGCCTGTGAGATCCAGCCCCCTGTATTACACTGGTAATACAGTAACAGCTAGAGTTGAGCGGACACCTGGATGTTCGGGTTCGAGAAGTTCGGCCGAACTTCCCGAAAATGTTCGGGTTCGGGATCCGAACCCGATCCGAACTTCATCCCGAACCCGAACCCCATTGAAGTCAATGGGGACCCGAACTTTTCGGCATTGGAACAGTCCATTGGCATATATTTAGGCCCCGGCACCCAGACAGAGGAGAGGTTCATTCAACTTTGGGTAGCCTCGCAATATAATGGCAAAATGAAAATAAAAATAGGATTGAATGAGGAAGTGCCCTGGAGTCCAATAATATATGGTTAAGGGGAGGTAGTTAATGTCTAATCTGCACAAGGGATGGACAGGTCCTGTGGGATCCATGCCTGGTTCATTTTTATGAACATCAGCTTGTCCACATTGGCTGTAGACAGGCGGCTGCGTTTGTCTGTAATGACGCCCCCTGCCGTGCTGAATACACGTTCAGACAAAACGCTGGCCGCCGGGCAGGCCAGCACCTCCAAGGCATAAAAGGCTAGCTCTGGCCACGTAGACAATTTAGAGACCCAGAAGTTGAATGGGGCCGAACCATCAGTCAGTACGTGGAGCGGTGTGCACACGTACTGTTCCACCATGTTAGTGAAATGTTGCCTCCTGCTAACACGTTGCGTATCAGGTGGTGGTGCAGTTAGCTGTGGCGTGTTGACAAAAGTTTTCCACATCTCTGCCATGCTAACCCTGCCCTCAGAGGAGCTGGCCGTGACACAGCTGCCTTGGCGACCTCTTGCTCCTCCTCTGCCTTGGCCTTGGGCTTCCACTTGTTCCCCTGTGACATTTGGGAATGCTCTCAGTAGCGCGTCTACCAACGTGCGCTTGTACTCACGCATCTTCCTATCACGCTCCAATGCAGGAAGTAAGGTGGGCACATTGTCTTTGTACCATGGATCCAGCAGGGTGGCAACCCAGTAGTCCGCACACGTTAAAATGTGGGCAACTCTGCTGTCGTTGCGCAGGCACTGCAGCATGTAGTCGCTCATGTGTGCCAGGCTGCCCAGGGGTAAGGACAAGCTGTCCTCTGTGGGAGGCGTATCGTCATCGTCCTGCCTTTCCCCCCAGCCACGCACCAATGATGGGCCCGAGCTGCGTTGGGTGCCACCCCGCTGTGACCATGCTTCATCCTCATCCTCCTCCATCTCCTCCTCATCCTCGTCCTCCTCGTCCTCCAGTAGTGGGCCCTGGCTGGCCACATTTGTACCTGGCCTCTGCTGTTGAAATAAACCTCCCTCTGAGTCACTTCGAAGAGACTGGCCTAAAAGTGCTAAAAATGACCCCTCTTCCTCCTCCTCCTCCTCCTGGGCCACCTCCTCTTCCATCATCGCCCTAAGTGTTTTCTCAAGGAGACATAGAAGTGGTATTGTAACGCTGATAACGGCGTCATCGCCACTGGCCATGTTGGTGGAGTACTCGAAACAGCGCAACAGGGCACACAGGTCTCGCATGGAGGCCCAGTCATTGGTGGTGAAGTGGTGCTGTTCCGCAGTGGGACTGACCCGTGCGTGCTGCAGCTAAAACTCCACTATGGCCTGCTGCTGCTCGCACAGTCTGTCCAGCATGTGCAAGGTGGAGTTCCACCTGGTGGGCACGTCGCATATGAGGCGGTGAGCGGGAAGGCCGAAGTTACGCTGTAGCGCAGACAGGCGAGCAGCGGCAGGATGTGAACGCCGGAAGCGCGCACAGACGGCCCGCACTTTATGCAGCAGCTCTGACATGTCGGGGTAGTTGTGAATGAACTTCTGCACCACCAAATTCAGCACATGCGCCAAGCAAGGGATGTGCGTCAAACCAGCTAGTCCCAGAGCTGCAACGAGATTTCGCCCATTATCGCACACCACCAGGCCGGGCTTGAGGCTCACCGGGAGCAACCACTCGTCGGTCTGTTGTTCTATACCCCGCCACAACTCCTGTGCGGTGTGGGGCCTGTCCCCCAAACATATGAGTTTCAGAATGGCCTGCTCACGTTTACCCTGGGCTGTGCTGAAGTTGGTGGTGAAGGTGTGTGGCTGACTGGATGAGCAGGTGGAAGAAGAGGAGGAGGAAGCTGAGTAGGAGGAGGTGGCAACAGGAGGCAAAGAATGTTGCCCTGCGATCCTTGGCGGCGGAAGGACGTGCGCCAAACAGCTCTCCGCCTGGGGCCCAGCTGCCACTACATTTACCCAGTGTGCAGTTAGGGAGATATAGCGTCCCTGGCCGTGCTTACTGGTCCACGTATCTGTGGTTAGGTGGACCTTGCCACAGATGGCGTTGCGCAGTGCACACTTGATTTTATTGGATACTTGGTTGTGCAGGGAAGGCACGGCTCTCTTGGAGAAGTAGTGGCGGCTGGGAACAACATACTGTGGGAAGAGGCCGAGGCGGCAGCAGCAGAAGAGGCCGTGGGATAGCAAGCGACATGAGCTGTTTGAAGCTGTCTGTGTCCACCAGCCTAAATGACAGCATTTCATAGGCCAGTATTTAGAAATGCTGGCATTCAGGGCCAGAGATCAATGGTGGCTAGGTGGGAATTTACGCTTTCTCTCAAATGTTTGTGAGATGGAGAGCTGAACGCTGCCGTGTGACATGCTTGAGACGCTTGGTGACGGAGGTGGTGGTGTTGGTGGTATATCCCCTGTTTGCTGGGCGGCAGGTGCCAACGTTCCTCCAGAGGCGGAGGAAGAGGCCGAGGCGGCAGCAGCAGAAGAGGCCGAGGCGACGGCAGCAGCAGAAGAGACCGAGGCGGCAGCAGCAGAAGAGGTAGCAGGGGGAGCCTGAGTGACTTCCTTGTTTTTAAGGTGTTTACTCCACTGCAGTTCATGCTTTGCATGCAGGTGCCTGGTCATGCATGTTGTGCTAAGGTTCAGAACGTTAATGCCTCGCTTCAGGCTCTGATGGCACAGCGTGCAAACCACTCGGGTCTTGTCGTCAGCACATTGTTTGAAGAAGTGCCATGCCAGGGAACTCCTTGAAGCTGCCTTTGGGGTGCTCGGTCCAAGATGGCGGCGGTCAGTAGCAGGCGGAGTCTCTTGGCGGCGGGTGTTCTGCTTTTGCCCACTGCTCCCTCTTTTGCTACGCTGTTGGCTCGGTCTCACCACTGCCTCTTCCTCCGAACTGTGAAAGTCAGTGGCACGACCTTCATTCCATGTGGGGTCTAGGACCTCATCATCCCCTGCATCGTCTTCCACCCAGTCTTGATCCCTGACCTCCTGTTCAGTCTGCACACTGCAGAAAGACGCAGCAGTTGGCACATGTATTTCGTCATCATCAGAGACATGCTGAGGTGGTATTCCCATGTCCTCATCATCAGGAAACATAAGTGGTTGTGCGTCAGTGCATTCTATGTCTTTCACCGCTGGGGAAGGGCTAGGTGGATGCCCTTGGGAAACCCTGCCAGCAGAGTCTTCAAACAGCATAAGAGACTGCTGCATAACTTGAGGCTGAGACAGTTTCCCTGGTATGCATGGGGGTGATGTGACAGACTGATGGGGTTGGTTTTCAGGCGCCATCTGTGCGCTTTCTGCAGAAGACTGGGTGGGAGATAATGTGAACGTGCTGGATCCACTGTCGGCCACCCAATTGACTAATGCCTGTACCTGCTCAGGCCTTACCATCCTTAGAACGGCATTGGGCCCCACCATATATCGCTGTAAATTCTGGCGGCTACTGGGACCTGAGGTAGTTGGTACACTAGGACGTGTGGATGTGGCAGAATGGCCACGTCCTCTCCCAGCACCAGAGGGTCCACTAACACCACCACGACCATGTCCACATCCGCGTCCCTTACTAGATGTTTTCCTTATTGTTATAGTTCACCACAACAACAAAAATATTATTTGGCCCAATGTATTGTATTCAAATTCAGCTGGATATAAATTTGAGGCCTAGTATTTAGGCGCTGGGTGACAGGTATGGGTTTACTGACAGAATTAGACTTGGAAATGCACAGTAGCGGGTGTGTGAAGTTATTCTGAATGACCCTATGTGCACCTTCAATATGATCTACCCTTTTAGGGATAGATTTCAAATAGCTCTGATACAGCAGAAACCACTAAATTTTGAAATTGCTAAATTGGGAATTGTATTTCAACCCAGAACAAGAAATGTGCTTGAACGGACACTAAATAACTCGCCCAGCTACAGTACTAATGACAGATTTAGCTGGATATAAATTTGAGGCCTAGTATTTAGGCGCTGGGTGACAGTTATGGGTTTAGTGACAGAATTAGACTTGGAAATGCACAGTAGCGGGTGTGTGAAGTTATTCTGAATGACCCTATGTGCACCTTGAATATGATCTACCCTTTTAGGGATAGATTTCAAATAGCTCTGATACAGCAGAAACCACAAAATTTTTTAATTGCTAAATTGGGAATTGTATTTCAACCCAGAACAAGAAATGTGCTTGAACGGACACTAAATAACTCGCCCAGCTACAGCACTAAGGACAGATTTAGCTGGATATAAATTTGAGGCCTAGTATTTAGGCGCTGGGTGACAGGTATTGGTTTAGTCACAGAATTAGACTTGGAAATGCACAGTAGCGGGTGTGTGAAGTTATTCTGAATGACCCTATGTGCACCTTTAATATGATCTACCCTTTTAGGGATAGATTTCAAATAGCTCTGATACAGTAGAAACCACAAAATTTTTAAATTGCTAAATTGGGAATTGTATTTCAACCCAGAACAAGAAATGTGCTTGAACGGACACTAACTAACTCGCCCAGCTACAGCACTGACGACAGATTTAGCTGGATATGAATTTGAGGCCTAGTATTTAGGCGCTGGGTGACAGGTATGGGTTTACTGACAGAATTAGACTTGGAAATGCACAGTAGCGGGTTTGTGAAGTTATTCTGAATGTCCCTATGTGCACCTTCAATATGATCTACCCTTTTAGGGATAGATTTTAAATAGCTCTGATACAGCAGAAACCACTAAATTTTTAAATTGCTAAATTGGGAATTGTATTTCAACCCAGAACAAGAAATGTGCTTGAACGGACACTAACTAACTCGCCCAGCTACAGCAGTAACGACAGATTTAGCTGGATATGAATTTGAGGCCTAGTATTTAGGCGTTGGGTGACAGGTATACGTTTACTGACAGAATTAGACTGGGATATGGCCAAAAAATAACCACACTATTGATGGTTAAATGCACTTGGTGTGACAGCTTGACAAACCACACTACTGAGGGTTAAATGCACTTGGTGACAGGCGCAGCTTGCCCCTGATGTAGTATATGGCCAAAAAATAAACAGACTATTGCTGGTTAAATGCACTTGGTGTGACAGCTTCACCCTGATGTAGGATTTAGCCAAAAAACAACCACACCATTGAGGGTTAAATGCACTTGGTGACAGCTTGCCCCTGATGTAGTATATGGCCAAAAAATAAACAGACTATTGCTGGTTAAATGCACTTGGTGTGACAGCTTCACCCTGATGTAGGATTTAGCCAAAAAACAACCACACCATTGAGGGTTAAATGCACTTGGTGACAGGCGCAGCTTGCCCCTGATGTAGTATATGGCCAAAAAATAACCAGACTATTGCTGGTTAAATGCACTTGGTGTGACAGCTTCACCCTGATGTAGGAATTAGCCAAAAAATAACCACACCATTGAGGGTTAAATGCACTTGGTCGCAGCTTGTGCTAGCACACCACAAGACACAAAATGCCCGCTGATCACCCCAGTAAAAAGTGACTGACAAACGGTCTGGGCAGCCTAAAAACAGTGAGCAATTGAATTTCAGCAGCTCAATGATGCACAGCTGCAGATCGATCGATTAATCAAGTCCTTTGGAGGAGTTAATCTGCCTAATCTCGCCCTACTGTCGCAGCCGCAACCTCTCCTTATGCTAATCAGAGCAGAGTGACGGGCGGCGCTATGTGACTCCAGCTTAAATAGAGGCTGGGTCACATGGTGCTCTGGCCAATCACAGCCATGCCAATAGTAGGCATGGCTGTGATGGCTCTTGGGGCAAGTAGTATGACGCTTGTTGATTGGCTGCTTTGCAGCCTTTCAAAAAGCGCCAAGAAAGCGTCACAAAAGCGCCAAGAAAGCGACGAACACCGAACCCGAACCCGGACTTTTACGAAAATGTCCGGGTTCGGGTCCGTGTCACAGGACACCCCAAAATTCGGTACGAACCCGAACTATACAGTCCGGGTTCGCTCATCCCTACTCAGCTCCAAATGTTTTTACATTATCGACCTTTAAGTGGGATCACTGTTCATAATCACTTGAGTTGGTTAGAAAGGATATTGAGCATTCAACACAGATGGGTTGTCAGGCCAGAGAGACCTGTCAAGGTGAGGTGCTTGGGAAATGACTTTCCTATGTCCCATAAAGGAGGGAGAATATACATATTCTACTACTATCTGTTGAGTGATTTTTGGGTATGTCATATGTCCCTGTGATAAATAGATGACCTTCTATATGGCATATATTATCTGTGTCTGATTCTATGAATATGTCATGCAATGATGTTGAATTTAGCAATATTAATACAGGACCTCCACCTCTCTAGTATCTTCTATTTTCTGCAACATGATTTCATGAGTGTATAATATGTTTCCAATTCCTGGTATAATATTGTACTGAATCTTAGAATAACGAAGTCCTTCTTACGGTTCCAAGAAGTCTGGACAGCGTGTGGCTTTTGGAACTGCTAACAAGATGTGTCCTGCGCTTTATACTCCAGCCTATAGAACTGTTAATGAAGCTCAGACACTCCGGCCCCTTTACAGCATGTGCTTCAGGAGCTGTTAGATTGCACACCAGAATATGAGTAAATGTATTATCAGCTGTAACTCATTACTGATAAGACCTACATGCTGATAACTTTAATAATCTTGTTCGGTATAGCATGGGAGTCACAGGAACTCTAAACACCCCACACGCGGTGACCTGTGTTCCCACGTAATGAAGAACTGACATTCTGGGACACCTATATGTGTCATAATTAGTATCTACCATAAATGGTCGGCATGATGTGCCCTGAGTTATGGAAGCATGTTGGCACCCATATCTCGTTGGAGCAGACGGAAAGACATAGCTAATATACCGGTATATTAGTGTTAGTTACCCGTCTGCGGAAGCCACCTTGACGCCTGGTAGATGGGCCCGACACACGTTTGATAAAATATGTGCGCAAAGAGCTTCCATTTTTCCATTTATGGTAGGTATAATACCACTTTAATTTAGAATGATCCCCATTTCTCAGCTCTATTGTTTGTATGTGTAAAGCTGTGCAGCTATTTTTTTTATCAACCATGTTTGCTTGATAGATATATGCACCTGTGACTATGTATATGAATGTGTTAGTCTAAATTTTCTTGTAGTAGGTCATTGTAAGGTTAAGAGTTGCTACTAGTCCTCAGGATTGATAATAATTACAGTGAAAAGGAAGAACTGGCAGGCTTTCTTGATAAAAAAAAAAATATTGTAATAGTCTGAATTACATTTCAGGCTTTCCATCAGAGCGGCAATATTGGCAGCGCAACTAAAATAACATTACAATTTTATGGTAAACTTCTAAGATGAACTACTGTAACTGAGGCACACACACTGAGGGAGCGTTCTGTGGTTTTCAAGAATGAATAGACTGCTCGCACAATTATTGTGAGCTTTTAAGGGTTCATGTTCCCTCCCTGAAGAAAGGAAATAAAAGCAGATAGGAATTATCTGAACACACAGGCTTTGGATTCCCTAGTCAAATGGACCATTCTATTAGAGGTTATCATTAGCTGCACCTTCACTATATCCCCAAATCCGACCTCCATGGTGTTCTGTGTCCTGAACTCTTTCTTTTTCTCCTGCATTCATGCATCTTCAGATCAGGGTGGCACAGCTTATCTCTGAAGTACTTGAGAGTTGTGGAAGGCAGCAGGTTCATGGTCCAGGTCTTCGCATGTGCTGGGCATCACAGCATTAGCTTTTTTCATGAATAATTTGAACCCCAGTGTTCCTTCATCTGTCTGGCCCTGCAGTAGCCTGTACTATATGTGTCAGTAACTGCTTTAAAGAAAATCTGTCACCACGATCTTGGACTATTATGTGCAGTAATACAGGAGTAGCACTTAAGATAAGGAGTCCAGATCGCTATTTTTTTTTTTCCTACTACCCGCTTCCCCATGACTTCACTGTCATTGTTTAAGGGTCCATTCACACGTCTGTAGAGTGGGTCCACATCCATTCCGCAATTCTGAGGAAAGGGGGCAGACCCAGTCATTCTAAATGGGGATTGAAAGGATGTGGACAACCCATTGCGCTGTACACATCCGCATTTCCGGTCCGCTGCTCCGTACTTCCGATCCGCTGCTCCTGAAAAAAAATTGAACATGTCCTATTCTTGTCCGCACTAGCATTTATATAGGGGGTGCCGGCCTGGTGTATTGTGGATCCACAATACACTACGGACGTGTGAATGGACCCTTAAAGCTGTGCTGAAATACATTGTTGGTTATGCTGTGCATATGTACAGGAGTCCTTTCCATTGTTTTAGCATGGCATAGAAGTCCAGACTGTGTATTTCTGCACAGCTTTGGGTGCTAAAGGCAAGGGAACGGGGGGGAGGGCAGTAGGAAAATAAAAAATGGCAATCTGGGCTGCATATATGCACTATTTTGTGGACCACACATCGCCGGCACTTAAAGGGAACCTGTCACCAGGATTTTGTGTATGGAGCTGAGGACATGGGTTGCTAGATGGCCACTAGCACATCCGCAATACCCAGTCCCCATAGCTCTGTGTGCTTTTATGGTGTATAAAAACCGATTTGATACATATGCAAATTAACATGAGATGAGTCAGAGCTTGAAAATATGACTCATCTCTGGTCACAAGTAAGATATGACTCTTTTATGTTAATTTGCACATGTATCAAATCGTTTTTTTTACACAATAAAGTACACAGAGCTATGGGGACTGGGTATTGCAGATGTGCTAGCGGCCATCTAGCTCATGTCCTTAGCTCTATACCCAAAATCCCGGTGACAGGTTCCCTTTAATAGAAAATGCCTATTCTTGTCCGCAATTGCAGACAAGAATAGGACATGTTCTATTTTTTTCGGGAACGGAAGTGCGGATCCGCATTTCCGGATCCGGGCAGCACATCGTGCTGCCCCATAGAAATGAATAGGTCCGCAATTCCGTTCCGAAAAATGCTGAACGAAATTGCAGATGTGTGAATAGACCCTTGCTCATGTATTACTACAGATAATAGTCCAGAATTGTGGTGAACGAGTCCCTTTAAATCTTGCAAATGTATCATCAGGGCCCAGCTTTTATTTTACATGCAGGTACTGCCCACTGCCCACTCCAAAACAAAGAATGCCACCATAGATATCATAGGGATTTGTGGTGGTAAATGACCAATACTACTAGCCAGGGCCGGTTTTAGACAAAAACCCTGGGCAAAATCAAAAGTGGGGCCCCAAATCATGTAATAATATACTAACAACACAGTTACATTCTGTCGATTCCGGCCCTCCCTCACAGATTTACACCCCATAAAGCTCCTCATACAGATCTGCCCCCTCATGGCCCCAGAATATGCCACATGCCCCCTCCCCTGACAGCAATGAGTTCCCCTCCCTCACAAAAAGCTACAGCAATGGAGCCAGTCATCATACAGCATGTACCCCACAGCACACCACTAGACCCAACCTTACCCAGCCACTTGCAGGCATACACAACCCCTCTCTCCCAAAGTACCTGCACTAGGTCCAATGTCTGTGCAGAAAGAAAGCTCTGTCCTAGACACATTTTGTCATGTGACCATTAACCCCTATCTGACATCCGCCGTAAATGTACTGTGCATGTCGGGTCTTTAGAGATTGTGCCCACTCTGAAGTGAATCGGGTGCCATAGCAACTGGACGCCTGCTGTTTCATGCAGCAGGCACTCGAGGCAGGGGCGTACATAGAAATCATGGGGCCCCATAGCAAAACTCAGAATTGGGCCCCCCCCCAATAAAAAGTTTAATTATTAAAGCTGATTAGTGAAGGTGCGGGGTACATTAGGAGCTAAATAAAAGGTTAGGCTATGGTCACATCACGTTTTTGCCATCCGTTTTTACTTATATGTTGGGGGGGGGGGGGGAATAAAAAAGTGCTGCACCCTATGTTTTTCTATCCTGCAGCGTCCAGTAGAAAAACCGTATAGGTTAACAAATAAATTTTTCTTTCAAACTCTATGATGAAGGATGCCACTGTATGTATACATGAAACGGATGGAAAAAACGGGACATGAACTCGGCCTTAGGGTCCATTCACACGTCCGTTGTTTCTTTCCTGATCTGTTCCGTTTTTTGCGGAACAGATCTGGACCAGTTCTGTATCTATTTATTTTCAATGGGTCCTGAATGAAAAAAATCAGACATTAAGCTGTCCGATTTTTTTCAGGACCCATTGAAAATGAATGGGTACAGAACTGGTCCAGATCTGTTCCGCAAAAAAACGGAACAGATCAGGAAAGAAACAACGGACGTGTGAATGGACCCTAACCCTTTAAGTTTTATTTATTTTATGATAGGTGTAAATCAGAGGATTAATTACTGCAGCAGAACTGTCCACACTGGTCAATGTGACCCCTGGGACAGATCTTCTGCAGGTCCACAGCATTAGATCTCGGTCTCACAGCTCAACTTCTCCCTTTGTTATTAACAGGGAGCAGAGCTGAGCAATTTTAGTCATGTCCCATCCTTCACTCAGAGGTTGTCTATCTGGAGCATCCAGCACATGGCACAGGTCCCATATGAAAGAATACATATGCACTACAGTGAGCAGAGCTGAGGCTGACCCTAACAGCTCTGAGTCCAGTCACACTGCTGCAGCAAACAGCCCGTCCTCCTGTCAGCTCCTCTCACCTCAGCTCTATCATGCAGAGCGCTTCTGCTTCCTTCTGCCCTCTCACACAGCCTAGGAATAGTGAAGGCAGTGCTGGGGGTTAACAAGCAAGAGAAGAGCAGGAAGACCCAGAGGAGGGTCAGCGTGTGGGACATCACTGCTGATAAAAGTAAATGCAGGGCTGGTACTTTACCGCGGTGCTAGCTGTGGGAGCAAACTTCCACCAAAGACATCACAGAGGGGCGGGCACATCAGGCAGTGAGCTGCTTCCTGATTGGAGGAATCGGCTGCTCACTCTCCCCCCTTCCCTCCTTCCCGCCTGCTGTTGTCAGAGCAGCACTAGCGCTGTGTATAATGCCAAATGAAAATCTAAAACTGTAATGGCACTGGGGCGTTTGGGCCCAGGGCTGCAGACCCAAACGCCCCATTGCCAGTATTTAAATCTCTACTGTTAGCTAATGCAGCGTGTATTCAGGTCGGAAAGGGGGCGGAGCCATGCAGCCTGGCCGGGCCCCCTAACCTCACGGGCCCCATAGCCAGTGCGTGGTCTGCCTATATTGACGGTACGCCACTGACTCGAGGCCAATGTCCACGATCTGCGGTAATGCTGATCTGGACATTTAACCAATCAGATGCCGTTGTCCAATGTCACCACTGCATCTGAGAGTGTTAAAACCCGGAAGAACGGGCTTTCTGCTCAGACGGTGGAGATCTGCTTTTCCCCGGTGGAGATCAGGGAAAGCACCCTGTTCTAATAATGAGCCGCAGCCTGTACTAGTCTTCCAGTCTCATTATTAGTATATCCCAGTTCAGGCCACTAGCTGGAAGCACTGAACTGTGATACAGAGATTTCTATACAGAATAATGGATACATTTCTATTATTTTGTATAAGTTGCAATATGATGATTGCAAGTTGTTGTCCACTTGGGGACCAAACAAAAAGTAAAAAAAAAAAGAAATTACAAATTCTTATACCCCCCCTTTCCCTAAAATAAAAATAAACAAACAAAACAGCATCATGGGCATTGCAACATGCGAAAGCGCCCGTACTATTAAAATATAAAAAAAGTTAGTCCATATGGTGAATGGCGTAAAAAAAAGTCCGATTACCGGTAACGCCCAAGAAAATTTAACAAAAAGCCATCGTCATGCACACCCTAAAATGGTCAAAAAGGACAGATCGTCCTGCAAATAATGAGCCCCCACACATCTCCATATACATAACTATAAAACAGTTATGGGGGTCAGAATATAGCGATGAAAATATATATTTTTTTCCAAAACTGTCATGCAGCCCTTTCCATTTCAATCCGCAAAAAAAAAAAAAAATCTAAAAAATAATAATAATCAATTGAAAGTAATAGAGGATCTGTTAAACCGATTGCATACAACAGCATCTATCAATTTAATGGATCCCTTTTTTGTTTCGGTTTTATAAAAAGAATGACAAAAATTCAGTCTCGGGTCACTTGCCTTGTTTCCAGGTAAAAATGATAAAACTGGCTAAATTTCTTTTTCCAAAAACAAAAAGGATGCAAAAATATTTTTTAAACAGATCAATTTTCTCTAAAACAACGATTCTATGCCTGAAATGAAAGAGACCTTGTTCATAAAAGGGAAGGTTTTATGAATTTCCTTTTAGTTTCATTAATTTGTTATATGTGGATTTACATAGTAATATAGTAGGATATTTTATAAGGCTGAAAAAATACATTTGTCAATCCAGTTCGGCTTGTCATCCTGCAAGTTGATCCAGAGGATGGCAAAAAAAACTAAAACTGTGAGGTAGAAGCCAATTTTCCCACTTTAGGGGAAAACAATTCCTTCCTGACTCCAATCAGTCAATGCAAATCCGGAGATGTGGTGCGGTACGGAACGGAACCCAATGAAAGCATTATGGAGTGCTTCCGTTGTGCAAAAAGATAGAACTTGTTCTATATTTTTGCGGAACAGATGGATCCGCGATTCACATGCGGCTGCCCCATGGTCGGTGCCCGTGCATTGCGGACTGCAATTTGCGGTCCACAGCGCGGGCACTGAGCCTTTACGTTCGTGAGCAAGAGGCCTAACTCCCTGGATCAACGGCCCATCTCTAGTAGCTATAACTAGAGATGAGCGAAAATTTGAAAAGTTTGATTCGGCTGATTCGCCGAATTTTACAAAAAAATTTGATTCGTGACCAATTACTTAGTCACGAAGAGCTTTTTTTTTTAAGTAGCGGGTGTAATGACAGGGAGCTGCAATAGCGACACCCCCGTCATTGTACCCTTCAGATGCCATGTATTCATACATGATCTGAGTCTAAAAACTGTGCAAAATTAACAATAAAAAAAAAAAAAATCTAACTTACCGCCTCCATTTGCTCAAGATGGGCCAGCCTCCATCTTGCTTGAAGATCTGGAGCAAAATCTTGCGTGGCGTGAGATTACATCACCACGCATGGGATTTCAGCCGAGATCTTCAATTAAGACGGAGGCTGGCTCCCCGTCACAAGCAAATGGAGGAGGTAAGTTTGAATTTTTTTGTTTGTTACACTATTTCAGGTTAAATCGATTCGCTGACACGAAACACAAGGAAATTCGGCTTCGAGGCAAATTGAATTTATCCTGAAATTCAAATCGAATTCCACTTCGTGGGATTCGATTTGCTAATCTCTAGCTATAGCCTGTAATATTATTACCCTGCAGAAATACATCTAGGCCCCTCTTGAACTCTTGTAGTGAACTCACCATCACCACCTCCTCAGGCAGAGAGTTCCATAGTCTCACTGCTCTTACCGTAAAGAATCCTCTTCTATGTTTGTGTACAAATCTTCTTTCCTCCAGACGCAGAGGATGTCCCCTCGTCACTGTCCTGGGGATAAATAGATGATAGGAGAGATCTCTGTACTGACCCCTGATATATTTATACATGGTAATTAGATCTCCCCTCAGTCGTCTTTTTTCTAAAGTGAGTAACCCTAATGTTGATAATATTTCATGGTACTGTAGCCCAACCATTCCAGTTATTACATTAGTTGCCCTCCTCTGAACCCTCTCCAGCTCTGCTATGTCTGCCTTGTTCACAGGAGCCCAGAACTGTACACAGTACTCCATGTGTGGTCTGACTTGTGATTTGTATAGTGGCAGGACTATGTTCTCATCACGGGCATCTATTCCCCTTTTGATGTATAAAAGAGAAACAATGGGAAGGGTTGGGTCATTTATGTATCTGTTTATTTAAAAACAGATAAAAAAATATATAGTTTCATTATCTGGTTTGAATGAAAAAAGGGAGGAAAAGAGACCTAAGAGGCATGGAGAGAGTAGTTTAGTCACTTTTGGACTAATAGCTTTGAAGGTATAACCTGGTCTCATATTTTTCAGTTGTTTCAAAAATGATTTTTAAATTTCTTTGAACTTTCGAAAAGGCGGAGAATGTAAGACCTATACTTTGTGTCAAGGCACAGTTCATAAGCGACTATTTCCTATCTGTGTGTGATTCCTTTCGATTGAACCAGTTGAGATTCCTTGAGAAAAGACAGACAATGGTATATTAATGGAGCAGATGACTGTGATAGACTCGTTCTGTAATAGAAAAGATGAGACATCTTTTTCTTGCATGCACATTGAGTTGATCTATTGAGCTGTATACGTCTGAAGACTATTATAAAGAGCCCATTGTTCCTTTCCAAGCGTCTAGATCCAAGAAAGCTATATAGCATTACTAGGGTATAATGGATATTCATAAATGTACAGTGCACAAAATAGCAGCCTTACCGACATCTGAGGAAATTGGGATGCTCTTAAGAAACGATTGTGTTATTCAATGCACGCTCATAACTTCATCTGAATTATTACTGTCCTGGTTTATTGTCCAGAATTACTGAGGACTGCACACAGCATTGCTGCTGATCTGAATAGTCGTGGAAATGGAATTTCTGATTATAGTAATTGAAGATAAGCATTACATTCCCCAACTGGCGGTAGAGACACAGAGTGTGAGACAGGGCCACTATATCATATTAAACTAGTTGGTCATTATCAGACTTAAAGTAACGTGCAAAAGTTGTAGGCAGTTGTAGAAAATGCTGCAAAGCAAGAATGCTTTCAAAACTAGAAGTGCTATTCGGAACAAAAGAGAAATCTAAAACCAGTTAATATTTGTTTTGCGACCACCCTTTGACCTAGAAACAGCATCAGTTCTTCTAGGTATACTTGCACACAGTTTTTGAAGGAACTCAGCAGGAAGGTTGTTCCAGACATCTTGGACAGCTTGCTCAAATCCTTCTGTATTTTCATGTAATCCCAGAAAGATTTGATGATGTTCAGATGAGGGCTCTGTGGGGGCCATATCATCAGTCTCAGGACCCCTTGCTCTTCTTTAGGGCTCATTCAGACGGCCGAATGGGGCAGCCACAGCGGATCGCAGACCCATTCACTTTAATGGGTCCGCGATCCGGCCGTTCCACAAAAAGACAGGACATGTTCTATCTTTTTGCGAAACGGAAGTACGGGACGAAACCCCATGGAAGCACTCTGTAGTGAATGGGTCCACATCCATGATGTGGAATGCACACAGAACGGTGCCTGTGTATTGTGGATGCGCAAATGCAGTCCACAATACGGCAACGGAGAGCACACGTTCGTGTGTAATAAGCCTTACGCTGAAGATAGTTCTTAATGACTGACTCCAAATTTATTCTGCAGCAGATGGATGGCCTCAACTTACAATCAGATGCCTTCCTGATAGTATTGCATGATAGATAAGTTTCTACTAGAAAGACTGAGCATGATCTGCAAGAGCCCAAACTGCACAGGTAAGGAAGTGAGGTCAGCAGCACTGCTACTGTACAGGTGAAACTTGAAAAATTAGAATATCGTGCAAAAGTTCATTTATTTCAGTAATGCAAATTAAAAGGAATTGCATTAAGGGCTGTTTCACACGAGTGGATGCCGTGCGTGACATCCGCTGCGTTAATGACAGCCAAGACCCGTTGCGGACAGCAGAAGCACGGAGCATTAACATGATTGATAATGCTTTGTGCTTCTCTTTGATCTCTTTACTACAAAATCACTGTGACAACTTTATCTCACTGTGATTTCATAGTAAAGAGATCACAGAGAGGCACGGAGCATTATCAATCATGTTAATGCTCTGTGCTTCTGCTGTCCGCATCGGGTCTTGGCTCTCATTCACTCAGCGGATGTCACGCACGGCATCCGCTCGTGTGAAACAGCCCTAATGCAGCTTAAACTTAGAATTTTGTGAAAAGGTTCAATATTCTAGGCTCAAAGTGTCACACTCTAGTCAGCTAATTAATCCATACCCCATAAGCAAAGGGGACCTCACAATTGTGACTTTGGGGTTTCATAAGCTGTAAGCCATAATCAGCCAAATTATAACAAATAATGGCTTGAAATATCTCACTTTGCATGTAATGAGTCTATCTCATATTAGTTTCACCTTTTATGTTGCATTACTGAAATAAATGAACTTTGTACGATATTCAAATATTTAGAGTTTCACCTGTATATTCTAGGGCTAATGAGCTCATTAGTAAAGCAGCTGAACGTGGTATCAGAAAGGGCATTTACCCATTTACCCCTGAGTTGCTGCAGGAAAAAGTCTGTCTCACATACAGGTGAAACTCAAAACATTTGAATATCGTACAAAGTTCATTTATTTCAGTAATGCAACTTAAAAGGTGAAACTAATATATGTGATAGACTCATTACATGCAAAGCGAGATATTTCAAGCCTTTATTTGTTATAATTTGGATGATTATGGCTTACAGCTTATGAAACCCCAAAGTCACAATTTTGAGGTCCCCTTTTCTCAGGGGGTATGGATTACTGTATTTTTCGCCCCATAAGACACACCCCCCCCCCCCCCCAAAAGTGTGTGTGGGGGAAATGCCCCTGCGTCTAATTGGGCAAATGCTTCCATTTTACATCGCAGACTGCGATGTATGAGCCGGGAAAAAGGAGGGGCTGGAGTCCGGAACTAGGGGCGGGCCCCGATGCAGTCACTAAAATATTAATTCTTTTCACACAATTCTAATTTTAAGCTGCATTAATACAATTCCTTTTAATTTGCATTACTGAAATAAATGAACTTTTGCATGATATTCTAATTTTTCGAGTTTCACCTGTACACACAGTAGGAGACCTTGTAGCCAGACTGCATCCTGAAACGAGGGCCACAGGAGTTTGGTGGTTAAGCAAAAGCTAGGTGAGAGATGTGATGCTTGTGCCTACCCTGGATAGCGAAGGGCCACCATAACAAAAAGCAACACATTATTTTATTCTGTATGTTTTATTAGCCAGTTTTTAAGCAAATATACAAGTTTATGAAGAAACCCATGTTATTGCAGTTGTGGCTCTTATGGAGCCCTGCAAGTGTCAGGGCTCCATAAGAACACAGCAAACTGCAATGAATTGCAATGGAAATACAGCCAGGTCCATAAATATTGGGACATCAACACAATTCTAACATTTTGGGCTCTATACACCACCACAATGGATTTGAAATAAAACTAGCAAGATGTGCTTTAACTGCAGACTGTCAGCTTTAATTTGAGGGTATTTACATCCAAATCAGGTAAACGGTGTAGGAATTACAAATGTTTGCATATGTGCCTCCCACTTGTTAAGGGACCAAAAGTAATGGGAAATAATAATCATAAATCAAACTTTCACTTTTTAATACTTGGTTGCAAATCCTTTGCAGTCAATTACAGCCTGAAGTCTGGAATGCATAGACATCACCAGATGCTGGGTTTCATCCCTGGTGATGCTCTGCCAGACCTCTTCTGCAACTGTCTTCAGCAAGTGAAATGCATGCTCAAGTCAGGTGATTGACTTGGCCATTGCATAACATTCCACTTCTTTCCCTTAAAAAACTCTTTGGTTGCTTTTGCAGTATGCTTTGGGTCATTGTCCATCTGCACTTAGAAGCGCCGTCCAATGAGTTCTGAAACATTTGGCTGAATATGAGCAGATAATATTGCCCGAAACAGAATTCATCCTGCTGCTTTTGTCAGCAGTCACATCATCAATAAATACAAGAGAACCAGTTCCATTGGCAGCCATACATGCCCACGCCATGACACTACCACACCATGCTTCACTGATGAGGTGGTATGCTTAGGATCATGAGCAGTTCCTTTCCTTCTCCATACTCTTCTCTTACCATCACTCTGGCACAAGTTGATATTGGTCTCATCTGTCTATAGGATGTTGTTCCAGAACTGTGAAGGCTTTTTTAGATGTCGTTTGGCAAACTCTAATCTGGCCTTCCTGTTTTTGAGGCTCAGCAATGGTTTACATCTTGTAGTGAACCCTCTGTATTCACTCTGGATGAATGAAGTTAATAGGTCATTTTTTTCACATAGGGAACGTGGTAAAAACAAAATCCATAAATCTGTGGCTGAATTTTTTATTTTTTTTCCCAATTCCAACAGATTTTTTCCCAGCTTCTCACTACATTGTATGTAATATTATATGGTGCTGTTAGAAAGTACAACTTGTCCCTCAAAAAAAGGCCCTCATACGGCTATGCGAGCAGAAAAAAAAATAGTTTTTCGATCCGGGAAGGCAGGGAGTAAAAAACAGAAATGCAAAAACTGAAAATCCTCCCAGGCTGAAAGGGTTATTCTGTATTTTAATGTCTCCACAGCGCCACCAATAGGGGAAATGAAGCATTACATGTTGCCCACTGAAATCAATATGAGGTCTATGCAATATACTGATATGCCAGGTTCTCCAGAGGCTGAGACGATCATTGTCCTGAATAAGAGACTCTAGTAACACAGAATTAATTATTAAAGTATCTGAAGATGGGCAGAGTAACCCTATGATGACCAAAGATTGCAATGTGTTCATTGTAGATGGTGCCATTCTTATATCATTTCCCATATAAGGCTAATCCAATTTATCAGTCATGGAGTCAATGCTGTGAGCAATTTAAAACGTTACATAAGGTGAGAGGATTTTACAGAATGCCCTGAAACAGATGCTAAAGCAAAGATTACAGCCATTTGATAGTTATCATTTTTTTTCCAATTTCGCCGGTTGCAATGACACAACTTACATTTCAGCGGTGATATATCTCACTCCAAAGCACCCATTATTCATCCTTTGGCCCACGCTGTGCCACACATGAACCATTTTTTCTACTCCACAGATAGCAAATGTAATAAATCAGAGGCCAGTAATCACACTGCTAAATAAATAATTTATATCATTTTGATATACAATATAATTTACATTATACGATGGTAACATATAAAATCGAACGCCACCAAAACTTTCCAACTATGAAGAATCTTCGCTTCTGCCTTTGAAGTACATACATACATACAGATCATTCATTCATGTGTCTGGAGGGGGACTCAATATATACCTGCAGGGTATATAGTGGTAATAAATGGACTTATAAGCCTTGATCTGAATGGATAATAAAACAAAAAAAGTTTACAGTTAAAGGGCAACTTTGTCATTACATTAAAGTAACTTTCCCATCATGCAGATGAGACTGGAACGCCCCCTTTATATCCACTTTTTGTGAGAGTCGTACATTTGTAACTTTGATTTTCGATGTCCCTGTACAAATCTTTTTGGGTAGTAGGAAAAACATATTTTCTGCCATTATTTTTTCTTATTTTCTTAACTAATTATTCATATCTTATAAAGTGGTGTCACATTGTTAGAATATGCCATCAGATTTATGAATGAAAGAGGATCTGATCTCTGGGAACCCTAATGAGACTGAGAATGAAGGGGCCGAAAAGTTATTTTTCATTATGAAAATGGTTTGGAGAGTAGAGGCCCAGCATAAGGAAAGGGGGGTTAAAGGGCATCTGTCAGCAGATTTGTACCTACCGTATGAAACTGGCTGACCTGTTACATGTGCACTTGACAGCTGAAGGCATCTGTGTTGTCCCAAGTTCATATGTGCCTGCATTGCTGCACCCTCTGCACTTTGACGATGCCAGGCAGGTGTGATCAGGTTTGCACTGCTTGGCCCTGTCAATCAAAGTTCAGAGGGCGTGACAATAGCAGCGAAAGCTGAGTCTCTAGGAGTAAAGGCAATGCCTCCATTGCTCCTAGAGGCTCATTTGCATATATTACAACATTATTTTTCTCAGCAATGTGGGCACATATGAAAATGGGACCAACACAGATGCCTTCAGCTGCCAAGTGCAGATGTAACAGGTCAGCCAGTGTCATAGGTACAAATCTGCTGACAGATGCTCTTTAAGTCCTTTTTCACAGCGTGGGGTAAATAAATTGCCTGGCATCCCCGAGAAACTCTCCTGGGAAATGGTCCTTCAGTCTCTGTTTCTTGACTTTATATAGAATTGTCCTGATGTTCCTTATCCCTTTGTATCCATCTTCAACAAAATTATAGTGTGTGTTCATGCATCAATCTTGTGCCCATACTTAATGAGTACCCTTAGACTCAGTAGGACTAAAGAGTAGTCTAACCCCCTAGAAATTACCACTGTGGTATAATTGGTTTTATGCAGAGATGCACCCCCCCCCCCCTGATAGGCTTGTCTCCCTTGTTTTGCTTACTCCATATGGAGATATTCTAATACATCATGTGGGGTCAGCCCTGGGGAGTTGGGATGGGGGGGGGGTAGACCTTCAGCATGTGTGGGTGCAATACTCACGAGGGATCTATACAGGTCTTTCAGATCCTCAGGGACTGAAAAGGGGCATTCTATATGGTAGTGTAGTGCCCTGGAGCAGGGGTTCTTTGGAGTCTGTATATTTTGGACATTTGCTCCTCTTTCCCCTATACAAAGTCTTTATTTCATTTTAAAAGGTTAACTTGTACTGACTTATACAGCTTAATACTGTGTAACTGCATGTTATGTTTGTTGTGGCATATATCCTGTTACTTGCACTGTATTTGCAAAGCACTGTGGAAAGGGTAATGAATACAGAGACTGTTGGAACTTTCTAGCTAAGGATTAAAGAAGAATATGTTTTGGAAGGAAAAGGCCAGACTTGTTTACCACCAAAACCAGACAGACTGACACTTTTTGAATGTCTGTTTTAGCTACAGACGTGGACAAAATTGTTGGTACCCTTTGGTCAATGAAAGAAAAAGTCACAATGGTCACAGAAATAACTTTAATCTGACAAAAGTAATAATAAATTAAAATTCTATAAATGTTAACCAATGAAAGTCAGACATTGTTTTTCAACCATGCTTCAACAGAATTATGTAAAAAAATAAACTCATGAAACAGGCATGGACAAAAATGATGGTACCCCTAGAAAACACAGAACATAATGTGACCAAAGGGACATGTTAATTCAAGGTGTGTCCACTAATTAGCATCACAGGTGTCTACAACCTTGTAATCAGCCATTGGGCCTATATATATGGCTCCAGGTAATCACTGTGTTGTTTGGTGATATGGTGTGTACCACACTCGACATGGACCAGAGGAAGCAAAGGAAAGAGCTGTCTCAAGAGATCAGAAAGAAAATTATAGACAAGCATGTTAAAGGTAAAGGCTATAAGACCATCTCCAAGCAACTAGATGTTCCTGTGAGTACAGTTGCACATATTATTCATAAGTTTAAGATCCATGGGACTGTAGCCAACCTCCCTGGACGTGGCCGCAGGAGGAAAATTGATGACAAATCTAAGAGACGGATAATCCGAATGGTAACAAAAGAGCCTAGAAAGACTTCTAAAGAGATTCAAGGTGAACTTCATGCTCAAGGAACATCAGTGTCAGATCGCACCATCCGTCGTTGTTTGAGCCAAAGTGGACTACATGGGAGACGACCAAGGAGGACACCATTGTTGAAAACGAATCATAAAAAAGCAAGACTGGAATATGCCAAACTACATGTTGACAAGCCACAAAGCTTCTGGGAGAATGTCCTGTGGACAGATGAGACAAAAATCGAAGTTTTTGCCAAGGCACATCAGCTGTATGTTCACAGACGAAAAAATGAAGCATATCAAGAAAAGAACACTGTCCCTACTGTGAAACATGGAGGAGGCTCTGTTATGTTCTGGGGCTGCTTTGCTGCGTCTGGCACAGGGTGTCTTGAATCTGTGCAGGGTACAATGAAATCTCAAGACTATCAAGGAATTCTAGAGAGAAATGTACTAGCCAGTGTCAGAAAGCTTGGTCTCAGTCGCAGGTCATGGGTCTTGCAACAGGACAATGACCCAAAACACACCGCTAAAAACACCCAAGAATGGCTAAGAGGAAAAAATTGGACTATTCTAAAGTGGCCTTCTATGAGCCCTGACCTCAATCCTATTGAGCATCTTTGGAAGGAGCTGAAACATGCAGTCTGGAAAAGGCACCCTTCAAACCGGACACAACTGGAGCAGTTTGCTCATGAGGAGTGGGCCAAAATACCTGCTGAGAGGTGCAGATGTCTCATTGACAGTTACAGGAAGCGTTTGATTGCAGTGATTGCCTCAAAAGGTTGCGCAACAAAATATTAAGTTAGGGGTACCATCATTTTTGTCCATGCCTGTTTCATGAGTTTATTTTTTTACATAATTCTGTTGAAGCATGGTTGAAAAACAATGTCTGACTTTCATTGGTTAACATTTATAGAATTTTAATTTATTATTACTTTTGTCAGATTAAAGTTATTTCTGTGACCATTGTGACTTTTTCTTTCATTGACCAAAGGGTACCAACAATTTTGTCCACGTCTGTATGTATGTTATTATGTCTGACAACTTTTTTTTGTCTGGAAAAATGTATTTGTCATTCTCATTGAACATTGTTCAAGTTCTAATGCAAGTCTATGACAGACAAAAAGTGTAACATTGTATTAGTTTGAGTTGTGTTTCTCCACTTCCCCCCTCCCACTAGACTGTTCTAGTTCAGTTAGAAACTGTTTATAAAGAAAAACAGTCAGAGCCCCTAGTGTTCTGCAGTTAGGGATCAGTGTTTATTAGGACAGACTGTGCCAGACTGCATGAATGAGCATACGAAGATGCTTGGAGGGGGATGCTGAGACACAGACCATGTTTCACCAGCACTGTGATCAAGGAACCAGTCGGACTACTGAGCCGCAGACCCTGGGCCACAAGCCTTTGGCCAGGGTACTAGCCTTCTGAGAGAGAGAGGGACAGCTAGCTCAGGCCTTATCTAAGTACACCAGTTTTGATAGATCATGGGATCGGAGTGCCATTGCTAGAAATCCAGCTCAAGGGTGACATAATGTATGACGTCAGCACACCGGCGCACTGGCGGGGCGCAGTGTTGTCATCAGTGGTGCGTGGTGTCTTCAATCAAGGTCGCGATGATGGGCTCTATGAGTATTTATTTATTTTACAATTTTTAACCCTAAGGCCAAAATTGTAGTCTTAGATGTCGCAATCAGCGATGAGTGCGGCATCTGAGGGGTTCAATGACGGGGGCAGCACGATCACCGTTCCCCGTCATTGTGCTTGCTACATACAAAAGAAGATGCTCTGTGTTGAAGTTATTCATCACAAATCAAATTTCTTTGTGAAATTCAGTGAAGCAGCCAAATCTAATTTTTCATAACTTTGCTCATCTCTACTGTTCATCATGCCTTTTATGGGATAGAGCTCTTCTTAGTGGGTAGCAAAATCACTATCCATGTCCTAATAAACAATAGCTTGGGTAGTAGTAGACCTAGGTCCTGGCTAGAGTTGAGCGGACACCTGGATGTTCGGGTTCAGCAGGTTCAGTCGAACTTGAAAAAAAAGTTCGTGTTCGGGACCCGAACTTGCCCCGAACTTGAACCCGAACCCTATTGAAGTCAATGGGGACCTGAACTTTTGGCCACTAAAATGGCTCTAAAATAGACCGGGAAAGAGCTAGAGGGCTGCAAAAGGCAGCAACATGTGCTTAAGAGCAAAGCAAATGCTCTGCTCTGTGGATAGGGAAATTAATAAAAAAAACATAAAAGACCTTAAAAAAATTAAAATTAGGAATGATGTAGGAGAAGGAGGTTGAGGAGGCAGTGAATGGGTGGATGAGGCCGTGTAGGCTCACGTGTTGGTCTAGGTGGAAGCGGCGGCAAAGGAGGAATAGGTAGCCAACACAGATATGTGTTATTTTCTCATTTTTACATAGGGGTATCCCCCAAAATATTGGGACATATAAAAAAAAAAGTGCACTTGAGTCAAGGATGGATGGTTGAGGCTGTTAGACCTGTCTATTCTGCACAAAGTACAGACAAGTTTTGTGGGATCCAGGCCTGGTTCATTTTAATGAACGTGAGCTTGTCCACATTGGCTGTGTACAGGCGGCTGCGTCTGTCTTTAATGATGCCTCCTGCTGTGCTAAATACACGTTCAGAGAGTACACTGGCTGCAGGGCAGGGCAGCACCTCCAAGGCATACAGGGCAATCTCTGGCCATGTGGACAATTTGGAGACCCAAAAGTTGAATGGTGCAGAACCATCAGTAAGTACGTGTAGGCGTGTGCACAGGTACTGTTCCACCATGTTGTTCAAACGCTGCCTCCGGCTAACTCTAACTTTTTTAACTCTATATGACAGCGGTATTTGTGGCCAAAATTTCACAGTAACTTATGCACCTCTAATCCAAGATGTGCAGTATATCAGAGTTTTTTTTAACCCCAGTAAGCAAAAGCCGTATTTCAGGCCTAAATTTCACAGTAACTTATTGTCACCGCCAGTTCTGTGAGAGGATCTGTTAGACGTTCTTCTCTACCTCTTGCATGACGTTCTTTGTTTTGGTTTCACTTTGTCATCTCCTTTCCTTCTCCCAGCTGTCACCTATTTACACTTGTCTCCCTTTATATTCTCTCCCATACTGCCTCACTTTGCGGTTTATACTTCTTCCTGGATGAGTTGTTCACTGCTGGATGCTGCTTTTGCTGATTCCTCAGATAAGTCTGTTTCCTTTATTTGTGTTTCCTTGCTGGCTTGATTCTAGGTGACCCTGACTCTGTCCGTATTAAGTGCAGGGAGCCGGTGGTTGTGTCCCCTCACTATTATAGGGTTTTCAGGTGTCACATAGTATTAGGTACGTGGACATGCAATCGTCTACCATAAAGACCTTTGCATGGGCATAGCAGTAAGGGAGAGCTCTAGGGGTTTTATAGGGTTCACCCATATGCTCCTTAGTTTGGGATCAAGCCAGTCGGATGTTTATTTATAAGTTCCAGCTTTCTGCAACACCATCCGTGACATTATAAACTGCCATAACCGTCTTAAGCATGGATCCGGTTTCAGCTTTGATTAACCGCATGCAAGGTCTTTTGCTGGAGGTAGCAGATCTCCGTAAAACTGTGTCTCAGTTTCAGGTGACTGGTTCTGCTGGCATTCATGGAGTTTGTTCCGAGCCTAAGATCTCGCTTCTGGATATGTTCTCCGGGGGTAGTGAGAATTTTGTTCGCTTTAGAGAGGCTTGCAAACGCCATTTTCGCCTACTTCCCCATTCCTCTGGTGATGAGGAGCAGAGGGTGGGGATCATCATCTCGCTGCTCAGGGATAACGCTCAGTCTTGGGCCTGTTCGCTGCCGGTCGGGGCACGGCCCCTCCGATCGGTGGATGAATTTACTGTAGCCCTGGGGCAGATATATGATAACCCGGATCGTATTGCTCTGGCTAAATCTAAACTGCGTCTTTTATGCCAGGTTAAACAGTCCGCAGAGATATATTGTTCAGAATTTCGGAGATGGGCAGCTGATACTGGTTGGAATGATGCTGCACTCCAAAGTCAATTTTGCCATGGTCTTTCGGAAAGATTGAAAGATGCATTCGCTTTTCATGAGAGATCAGCGTCATTAGAGTCAGCCATGTCTCTAGCTGTTCGTATTGACAGGCATCTTAGAGAGAGAGAGGAGACTACTCTTTCCTGTCATATTCAGCCCAAGGACAGTGGGGCTGTCTCATTCAGTGCACAGGGGTCTCAGTCTGTCTCAATCCCCTCTGAGGAGGAGGCCATGCAGCTGGGTTTGCTTGCCTCTGATAGTAGAGGATTCAGCTCTCAGAGGAGGGTTTGTTTCTGTTGTGGGGGTATAAATCATTTAGCTAATGTTTGCCCCTCTAGGAGATTCATGGAGTTTCATGGAGTTGGAGAAAAAAAACCTCTAAAAACTTTCCATTTGCTACTATTGGCAAGGTTGATGCGGAAATTGAAGGTTTGCCATTTACTTGTAGTCCCTGTTTTCTCCTACCTTCCAGGGTGGCACTAGACAGCAAGAACATTGTTTGTGAGATTTTTGTAGATAGTGAAGCAGCTGTCAATCTCATTGATAATCAATTTGCAATAACGCATGGTTTCCAGGTATGCACTTTGGAAAAGGATATACCTGTTTTTGCTATCGATTCGGCTCCACTTTCTCAAAGATTGTTAAAGGGCATAGTTCACAATATCCGTTTGACTGTGGGTGACGCTCATGTTGAGGATATGTCATGTTTCGTCTTAAGCGGATTACCTACTCTAGTGTTGGGGCTACCCTGGCTCACTAAACATAACCCCACCATTGATTGGCAAGCAAGGCAAATAAATGGTTGGAGTGAGTTTTGCAGAGAGAATTGCCTCACGGCTAGGAATGAGCGAACCCGAAAAGTATAGTTTTTTTACATTTTCGTAAAAGTCCGGGTTCGGGTTCGGTGTTCGTCGCTTTCTTGGCGCTTGTTGAAAGGCTGCAAAGGCAGCCAATCAACAAGCGTCATACTACTTGCCCCAAGAGGCCGTCACAGCCATGCCTACTATTGGCATGGCTGTGATTGGCCAGAGCACCATGTGACCCAGCCTCTATTTAAGCTGGAGTCACATAGCGCCGCCCGTCACTCTGCTCTGATTAGCATAGGGAGAGGTTGCAGCTGCGACAGTAGGGCGAGATTAGGCTGATTAACTCCTCCAAAAGACTCCATCCATTGATCGATCTGCAGCTGTGGATGATTGAACTGCTGCTATTGAATTGCTCACTGTTTTTAGGCTGCCCAGAGCGTTTTTCAGTCACTTTTTTCTGGGGTGATCGGCGGCCATTTTGTGTCTTGTGTTGCGCCAGCACAAGCTGCCACCAAGTGCATTTAACCCTCAATGGTGTGGTTGTTTTTTGGCTAAAGCCTACATCAGGGTGAAGCTGTCACACCAGGTGCATTTAACTAGCAATAGTCTGTTTATTTTTTGGCCATATACTACATCAGGGGCAAGCTGCGCCTGTCACCAAGTGCATTTAACCCTCAATGGTGTGGTTGTTTTTTGGCTAAAGCCTACATCAGGGTGAAGCTGTAACACCAAGTGCATTTAACCAGCAATAGTCTGTTTATTTTTTGGCCATATACTACATCAGGGGCAAGCTGCGCCTGTCACCAAGAGCATTTAACCCTCAGTAGTGTGGTTGTTTTTTGGCTAAATCCTACATCAGGGTGAAGCTGTCACACCACGTGCATTTAACCAGCAATAGTCTGTTTATTTTTTGGCCATATACTACATCAGGGGCAAGCTGCGCCTGTCACCAAGTGCATTTAACCCTCAATGGTGTGGTTGTTTTTTGGTTAAAGCCTACATCAGGGTCAAGCTGTCACACCAAGTGCATTTAACCAGCAATAGTCTGTTTATTTTTTGGCCATATACTACATCAGGGGCAAGCTGTCACCAAGTGCATTTAACCCTCAATGGTGTGGTTGTTTTTTGGCTAAATCCTACATCAGGGTGAAGCTGTCACACCAAGTCCATTTAACCAGCAATAGTCTGTTTATTTTTTGGCCATATACTACATCAGGGGCAAGCTGCGCCTGTCACCAAGTGCATTTAACCCTCAGTAGTGTGGTTGGTCAAGCTGTCACACCAAGTGCATTTAACCAGCAATAGTCTGTTTATTTTTTGGCCATATACTACATCAGGGGCAAGCTGCGCCTGTCACCAAGAGCATTTAACCCCTTAATGGTGTGGTTGTTTTTTTGGCTAAATCCTACATCAGGGTGAAGCTGTCACACCACGTGCATTTAACCAGCAATAGTCTGTATATTTTTTGGCCATATACTACATCAGGGGCAAGCTGTCACCAAGTGCATTTAACCCTCAATGGTGTGGTTGTTTTTTGACTAAATCCTACATCAGGGTGACGCTGTCACACCAAGTCCATTTAACCAGCAATAGTCTGTTTATTTTTGGCCATATACTACATCAGGGGCAAGCTGCGCCTGTCACCAAGTGCATTTAACCCTCAGTAGTGTGGTTGGTCAAGCTGTCACACCAAGTGCATTTAACCAGCAATAGTCTGTTTATTTTTTGGCCATATACTACATCAGGGGCAAGCTGCGCCTGTCACCAAGTGCATTTAACCCTCAGTAGTGTTGTTGGTCAAGCTGTCACACCAAGTGCATTTAACCAGCAATAGTCTGTTTATTTTTTGGCCATATACTACATCAGGGGCAAGCTGCGCCTGTCACCAAGTGCATTTAACCCTCAGTAGTGTGGTTGGTCAAGCTGTCACACCAAGTGCATTTAACCATCAATAGTGTGGTTATTTTTTGGCCATATCCCAGTGTAATTCTGTCAGTAAATGTATACCTGTCACCCAGCGCCTAAATACTAGGCCTCAAGTTTATATCCAGCTAAATCTGTCGTTACTGCTGTACTGTTGTGGCTGGGCAAGTTATTTAGTGTCCGTCAAAGCACATTTTTTGTTCTGGGTTGAAATACAATTCCCAATTTAGCAATTTCCTAATTTAGTGGTTTCTGCTGTATCAGGCCTACTTTAAATACATCCCTAAAAGGGTATATCAGATTCAAGGTGCACATAGGGTCATTCTGAATAACTTCACACACACGCTACAGTGCATTTCCAAGTCTAATTCTGTCAGTAAACCTATACCTGTCACCCAGTGCCTAAATACTAGGCCTCAAATTTATATCCAGCTAAATCTGTCGTTACTGCTGTACTGTTGTGGCTGGGCAAGTTATTTAGTGTCTGTCAAAGCACAGTTTTTGTTCTGGGTTGAAATACAATTCCCAATTTAGCAATTTCCTAATTTAGTGGTTTCTGCTGTATGAGAGCTATTTGAAATCTATCCCTAAAAGGGTATATAATATTCAAGGTGCACATAGGGTCATTCTGAATAACTTCACACACACGCTACTGTGCATTTCCAAGTCTAATTCTGTCAGTAAACCTTTACCTGTCACCCAGCGCCTAAATACTAGGCCTCAAATTTATATCCTGCTAAATCTGTCGTTACTGCTGTACTGTTGTGGCTGGGCAAGTTATTTAGTGTCTGTCAAAGCACAGTTTTTGTTCTGGGTTGAAATACAATTCCCAATTTAGCAATTTCCTAATTTAGTGGTTTCTGCTGTATAAGTGCTATTTGAAATCTATCCCTAAAAGGGTGCACAAGGTGCACATAGGGTCATTCTGAATAACTTCACACACACGCTAGTGTGCATTTCCAAGTCTAATTCTGTCAGTAAACCTATACCTGTCACCCAGCGCCTAAATACTAGGCCTCAAATTATATCCTGCTAAATCTGTCGTTACTGCTGTGCTGTTGTGGCTGGGCAAGTTATTTAGTGTCCGTCAAAGCACAGTTTTTGTTCTGGGTTGAAATACAATTCCCAATTTAGCAATTTCCTAATTTAGTGGTTTCTGCTGTATCAGGCCTACTTTAAATACATCCCTAAAAGGGTATATCAGAATCAAGGTGCTGATAGGGTCATTCTCAATAACTTCACACACACGCTACTGTGCATATCCCAGTCTAATTCTGTCCGTAAAACGTATTCCTGTCACCCAGCGCCTA
Source organism: Bufo gargarizans (assembly GCF_014858855.1). Classification (NCBI taxonomy): domain Eukaryota; kingdom Metazoa; phylum Chordata; class Amphibia; order Anura; family Bufonidae; genus Bufo; species Bufo gargarizans. Next base: position 77,015,058 of record NC_058082.1, on the reverse strand, counting down.
AATACTAGGCCTCAAATTTATATCCTGCTAAATCTGTCGTTACTGCTGTACTGTTGTGGCTGAGCAAGTTATTTAGTGTCCGTCAAAGCACAGTTTTTGTTCTGGGTTGAAATACAATTCCCAATTTAGCAATTTCCTAATTTAGTGGTTTCTGCTGTATCAGGCCTACTTTAAATACATCCCTAAAAGGATATATCAGAATCAAGGTGCTGATAGGGTCATTCTCAATAACTTCACACACACGCTACTGTGCATAACCCAGTCTAATTCTGTCCGTAAAACGTATTCCTGTCACCCAGCGCCTAAATACTAGGCCTCAAATTTATATCCTGCTAAATCTGTCGTTACTGCTGTACTGTTGTGGCTGAGCAAGTTATTTAGTGTCCGTCAAAGCACAGTTTTTGTTCTGGGTTGAAATACAATTCCCAATTTAGCAATTTCCTAATTTAGTGGTTTCTGCTGTATCAGAGCTATTTGAAATCTATCCCTAAAAGGGTATATCAGATTCAAGGTGTACATAGGGTCATTCTGAATAACTTCACACACACGCTACTGTGCATTTCCAAGTCTAATTCTGTCAGTAAACGTATACTTGTCACCCAGCGCCTAAATACTTGGCCTCAAATTTATATCCTGCTAAATCTGTCGTTACTGTTGTACTGTTGTGGCTGGGCAAGTTATTTAGTGTCCGTCAAAGCACATTTTTTGTTCTGGGTTGAAATACAATTCCCAATTTAGCAATTTCCTAATTTAGTGGTTTCTGCTGTATCAGGCCTACTTTAAATACATCCCTAAAAGGGTATATCAGAATCAAGGTGCTGATAGGGTCATTCTCAATAACTTCACACACACGCTACTGTGCATAACCCAGTCTAATTCTGTCCGTAAAACGTATTCCTGTCACCCAGCGCCTAAATACTAGGCCTCAAATTTATATCCTGCTAAATCTGTCGTTACTGCTGTACTGTTGTGGCTGAGCAAGTTATTTAGTGTCCGTCAAAGCACAGTTTTTGTTCTGGGTTGAAATACAATTCCCAATTTAGCAATTTCCTAATTTAGTGGTTTCTGCTGTATCAGAGCTACTTTGAAATACTATCCCTAAAGGGTATATCAGATTCAAGGTGTACATAGGGTCATTCTGAATAACTTCACACACACGCTACTGTGCATTTCCAAGTCTAATTCTGTCAGTAAACGTATACTTGTCACCCAGCGCCTAAATACTTGGCCTCAAATTTATATCCTGCTAAATCTGTCGTTACTGTTGTACTGTTGTGGCTGGGCAAGTTATTTAGTGTCCGTCAAAGCACATTTTTTGTTCTGGGTTGAAATACAATTCCCAATTTAGCAATTTCCTAATTTAGTGGTTTCTGCTGTATCAGGCCTACTTTAAATACATCCCTAAAGGGGTATATCAGAATCAAGGTGCTGATAGGGTCATTCTCAATAACTTCACACACACGCTACTGTGCATATCCCAGTCTAATTCTGTCCGTAAAACGTATACCTGTCACCCAGCGCCTAAATACTAGGCCTCAAATTCATAGTCAGCTAAATCTGTGGTTACTGCTGTGCCTGTATTAGTGTAATACGGTACCTAAATAGATAGCCAGATAGTGTTAGGTGTCTGTAAAAAAAGGCCTGAATTTGAATTCAATACATTGGGCCAAATAATATTTTTGTTGTTGTGGTGAACGATAACAATGAGGAAAACATCTAGTAAGGGACGCGGACGTGGACATGGTCGTGGTGGTGTTAGTGGACCCTCTGGTGCTGGGAGAGGACGTGGCTGTTCTGCCACATCCACACGTCCTAGTGTACCAACTACCTCAGGTCCCAGTAGCCGCCAGAATTTACAGTGATATATGGTGGGGCCCAATGCTGTTCTAAGGATGGTAAGGCCTGAGCAGGTACAGGCATTAGTCAATTGGGTGGCCGACAGTGGATCCAGCACGTTCACATTATCTCCCACCCAGTCTTCTGCAGAAAGCGCACAGATGGCGCCTGAAAACAAACCCCATCAGTCTGTCACATCACCCCCATGCATATCAGGGAAACTGTCTGAGCCTCAAGTTATGCAGCAGTCTCTTATGCTGTTTGAAGACTCTGCTGGCAGGGCTTCCCAAGGGCATCCACCTAGCCCTTACCCAGCGGTGGAAGACATAGAATGCACTGACGCACAACCACTTATGTTTCCTGATGATGAGGACATGGGAATACCACCTCAGCAAGTTTCTGATGATGACAAAACACAGGTGCCAACTGCTGCGTCTTTCTGCAGTGTGCAGACTGAACAGGAGGTCAGGGATCAAGACTGGGTGGAAGACGATGCAGGGGACGATGAGGTCCTAGACCCCACATGGAATGAAGGTCGTGCCACTGACTTTCACAGTTCGGAGTAAGAGGCAGTGGTGAGACCGAGCCAACAGGGTAGCAAAAGAGGGAGCAGTGGGCAAAAGCAGAACACCCGCCGCCAAGAGACTCTGCCTGCTACTGACCGCCGCCATCTGGGACCGAGCACCCCAAAGGCAGCTTCAAGGAGTTCCCTGGCATGGCACTTCTTCAAACAATGTGCTGACGACAAGACCCGAGTGGTTTGCACGCTGTGCCATCAGAGCCTGAAGCGAGGCATTAACGTTCTGAACCTTAGCACAACCTGCATGACCAGGCACCTGCATGCAAAGCATGAACTGCAGTGGAGTAAACACCTTAAAAACAAGGAAGTCACTCAGGCTCCCCCTGCTACCTCTTCTGCTGCTGCCGCCTCGGCCTCTTCTGCTGCTGCCGCCTCGGCCTCTTCTGCTGCTGCCGCCTTGGCCTCTTCTGCTGCTGCCGCCTCGGCCTCTTCCTCCGCCTCTGGAGGAACGTTGGCACCTGCAAACAGGGGATGTACCACCAACACCACCACCACCTCCGTCACCAAGCATCTCAACCATGTCACACGGCAGCGTTCAGCTCTCCATCTCACAAACATTTGAGAGAAAGCGTAAATTCCCACCTAGCCACCCTCGATCCCTGGCCCTGAATGCCAGCATTTCTAAACTACTGGCCTATGAAATGCTGTCATTTAGGCTGGTGGACACAGACAGCTTCAAACAGCTCATGTCGCTTGCTGTCCCACAGTATGTTGTTCCCAGCCGCCACTACTTCTCCAAGAGAGCCGTGCCTTCCCTGCACAACCAAGTATCCGATAAAATCAAGTGTGCACTGCGCAACGCCATCTGTAGCAAGGTCCACCTAACCACAGATACATGGACCAGTAAGCACGGCCAGGGACGCTATATCTCCCTAACTGCACACTGGGTAAATGTAGTGGCATCTGGGCCCCAGGCGGAGAGCTGTTTGGCGCACGTCCTTCCGCCGCCAAGGATCGCAGGGCAACATTTTTTGCCTCCTGTTGCCACCTCCTCCTTCTCGGCTTCCTCCTCCTCTTCTTCCACCTGCTCATCCAGTCAGCAACACACCTTCACCACCAACTTCAGCACAGCCCGGGGTAAACGTCAGCAGGCCATTCTGAAACTCATATGTTTGGGGGACAGGCCCCACACCGCACAGGAGTTGTGGCATGGTATAGAACAACAGACCGACGAGTGGTTGCTGCCGGTGAGCCTCAAGCCCGGCCTGGTGGTGTGCGATAATGGGCGAAATCTCGTTGCAGCTCTGGGACTAGCCAATTTGACGCACATCCCTTGCCTGGCGCATGTGCTGAATTTGGTGGTGCAGAAGTTCATTCACAACTACCCCAACATGTCAGAGCTGCTGCATAAAGTGCGGGCCGTCTGTGCGCGCTTCCGGCGTTCACATCCTGCCGCTGCTCGCCTGTCTGCACTACAGCGTAACTTCGGCCTTCCCGCTCACCGCCTCATATGCGACGTGCCCACCAGGTGGAACTCCACCTTGCACATGCTGGACAGACTGTGCGAGCAGCAGCAGGCCATAGTGGAGTTTCAGCTGCAGCACGCACGGGTCAGTCGCACTGCGGAACAGCACCACTTCACCACCAATGACTGGGCCTCCATGCGAGACCTGTGTGCCCTGTTGCGCTGTTTCGAGTACTCCACCAACATGGCCAGTGGCGATAACGCCGTTATCAGCATTACAATACCACTTCTATGTCTCCTTGAGAAAACACTTAGGGCGAAGATGGAAGAGAAGGTGGCCCAGGAGGAGGAGGAGGAGGAGGAAGAGGGGTCATTTTTAGGACTTTCAGGCCAGTCTCTTCGAAGTGACTCAGAGGGAGGTTTTTTGCAACAGCAGAGGCCAGGTACAAATGTGGCCAGCCAGGGCCCACTACTGGAAATCACGTTTATACAATCTCTCCCAACCTTAAAGAGTCGCTATTTGTACTTATATCTCTGAGAGCCTGAGAAAGGGACACATCCGACCCTCGAAGTCACCTGTTGCCGCAGTTTTTTTTTTTGTTAAGAAAAAAGATGGTTCTTTAAGACCTTGTCTGGATTTCAGGGTGTATATTCACGAATATTCGCCCAAATATTTGTGAAATATTGCGAATTCGAATATCGCCCCTGCCGCTCATCACTAATGATTACTAGAGATGTCGCAAACATAAAATTTTCCGTTCGCGAATGCGAATTTCTGCAAATGTTCGCGAACGGGCGAACCGCCATTGACTTCAATAGGCAGGCGAATTTTAAAACCCACAGGGACTCTTTCTAGCCACAGTAGTGATGGAAAAGTTGTTTCAAGGGGACTAACACCTGGACTGTGGCATGCCGGAGGGGGATCCATGGCAAAACTCCCATGGAAAATTACATAGTTGACGCAGAGTTGGATTTTAATCCATAAAGGGCATAAATCACCTAACAATCCTAAAATTTTTTGAACAACTTGGTTTAGAACATCCAGTGTGTGTATACGATCAGGTATGATGTTGTATCGATCAGGTAGTATAAGGGTTATGCCCGCTTCACAAACATTGACAGACCAAACTCCCCTTTTAATGCACCGCAAACAGTCCATTTGCCCAACCGCAAACTTCCCATTTTCACAAGGTTGGATACCAAGCTAGCCATGTCCCGTTGATGTCATTGAAGGTTTCTTCCTCCACCCAGCCACGCACAACACCAAGGGTCCCCAAAAGGTGAATTGAATAGATTTTTCGAACGGGGAGATGGTTCAAAAAACGCTGGCTCCCTCCCCTTTGTTTGAATCCACACCACGGTCACTGCGTCTGCGCCGTGTAATTTACTGTCACACCCGATATGAGTGGTATTTTCTGTAGTACTATTCTCATCAGTTTAATCCCTGTTACGTCCCCTATCCGGGGACGTGTGTCGAACTGATTAATCATTGTCGAATTAACGACATCCTGAAATAATTTTGTTCTGAGCTCTGTACTTGCTTTGTATTGGAATTGATGGGGATTTTTTTATTTGTCTACATTATTTCTAATAAACTATTAAGAGACTTTATTATGATTTTTTATTTTATGCATTAAAAACCCATACAACTTAAAAAAAAAGAAGAAAAATAATGTTTTTTCTATGAAAACTTATCCAGCCGATCGCTTTTAGTCTGATCATAATGAAGCAATGGCCTTATCTGGGGTGTGACAACATTGCCAACACACTCATAGAGGTGATGATCGCTTCATTGTGATACGCAAGCCCCTTCACCACAACAAGGTACCGATCACGAAGGGGAATTGACACATGCATGTGCCTTTTTTTTGGTATTTTTTGGTATTATTAGGTATTATTGCAGCTTCTGCAAGGTGACAAAAACATTGCGGCTTGAACCCTAGTTGGTGGCGGAGAATTCACGAAAGTCATCCGGTATGCAGACATTAAATACAGCAGCGTGGGCACCATTTTGAGGCCAAGGCATGTCATCAGGCCTTTTGTTAGTCAAACGTATCCCCCACTGTCAGTCCCTTCGGGATCCATGCCTCATTCATCTTAATGAAGGTGAGGTAATCAACACTTTTTTGACAGAGGCGACTTCTTTTGTCAGTGACAATGCCTCCTGCTGCACTGAAGGTCCTTTCTGACAGGACACTTGAAGCGGGGCAGGCCAGAAGTTCTATCGCAAACTGGGATAGTTCAGGCCACAGGTCAAGCCTGCACACCCAGTAGTCAAGGGGTTCATCGCTCCTCAGAGTGTCGATATCTGCAGTTAAGGCAAGGTACTCTGCTACCTGTCGGTCGAGTCGTTCTCTAAGGCTGGGTCCCGAAGGGCTGTAGCGATGTGTAGGACTGAAAAAACTCTGCATGTCCTCCATCAACAACACATCTGTAAAGCGTCCTGTCCTTGCCGCCGTGGTCGTGGTAGGAGGAGGATTACTTTCACCTCTTCCCCTGTTAGATTCCCGTTGTGCTGTGACATCCCCCTTATAAGCTGTGTAAAGCATATTTTTTTGTTTGGTTTTGAACTGCTGCATCCTTTCTGACTTTCGGTAATTTGGCAACATTTCCGCCACTTTCTGCTTATACCGGGGGTCTAGTAGCGTGGCCACCCAGTACAGGTCGTTCTCCTTCATCCTTTTTATACGAGGGTCCCACAGACATGACAGCATGAAAGACGCCATTTGCACAAGGTTGGATGCCGAGCTACTTATTTCCCATTCCTCGTCCTCACTGATGTCATTGATGGTCTTTTCTTCCCCCCAGCCACGTACAAGACCACGGGTCCCAGATAGGTGACAACAACAAGCACCCTGGGATGCCTGCTGTGGTTGGTCTTCCTCCTCCTCAACGCCACATTCCTCCTCTGCCTCCTCTTCCTCATATTCCTCTTCCAGAGTTGCCGCAGGTCCGGCAAGCGATGATGACAAGGCTGTTTCTGGTGGTGATGGTGACCACAACTCTTCCTCTTCATGCTCATCTACAGCCTGATCCAGCACTCTTCGCAGGGCACGCTCCAGGAAGAAAACAAATGGGATGAGGTCGCTGATGGTGCCTTCGGTGCGACTGACTAGGTTTGTCACCTCCTCAAAAGGACGCATGAGCCTACAGGCATTGCGCATGAGCGTCCAGAAACGTGGCAAAAAAATTCCCAGCTCTGCAGAGGCTGTCCTAGCACCCCGGTCATACAAATACTCGTTGACGGCTTTTTCTTGTTGGAGCAGGCGGTCAAACATTAGGAGTGTTGAATTCCAACGTCTCGGTTTGTCGCAAATTAAAGGCCTCACTGGCATGTTGTTTCGGCGCTGAATGTCTGAAAAGTGCGCCATGGCCGTGTAGGAACGCCTGAAATGGCCACACACCTTCCTGGCCTGCTTGAGGACGTCCTGACGTAGACGTGATGGCGTGATGACGTAGACAGAGTACGTCACGCTCTCCGCCTCCCCGCGGCCCAGCTGTCCTGCTCCCCTGAATCTCCTGGCGTCTTCGTGGTGATCTTCGGCCGTGTCCTCTTTATGGTCGTGGGGCATGTGTTGCTGCCCCGATTGCTGAACGTGTGTGGAGTTTGTCCTCAGCTTCTGCCGATCCTCTCTCCTCCTCTCCGTGCCGCTGTGGTTAGTCCTGTGTTGCCCTGATCGCTGAATGTGTGTGGAGTTCGTCTTCAGTCTCTGCCGATCCTCCCTCCTCCTCCCTGTGTCGCTGTGATTAGCCCTGCTGTGTTTCTCTCGGCTGATGGACCGCAGGACGGGTTGTTGGAATTCATTTGGGACTTCTGCTGATCGTCCGACATATACCTGACCTCTCCCTTGTGTCTCCAGTTTTCACCGATCTGTTTCCCCTCCTCCTTGTTACCGTTGTGACTAACCTCCCTGTGATTGTGACTAATCCTGTGTGGAGATTGACGGGCTGCTGGAGGATTCTTCAGGGGGCTTTGTATGATCTCCTTGTTATATCCGAACCCCTCCTCGTGCCTCTAGATTTCGTTGACCATCCTCCCCTCCTCCTTTGCACTGCTGGGATCAACCTTACAAATCTTACTTTGACAGGCTGTTGGAGATTGTGATTTCTTCTTTTTTGCTGCCGGTGCGTTTCATGACTTTCCAATCCTGGGATGGTCGGGGAAGGTTGAAAACCGGTGAGATTGTTCCTTTTTTTTTGTCCTCCCTCTTTTGTCTCCCATATGTCCTCTCCCTTGGATGATACTTATTAACTAAAACTACTTTACCATCTTAAAACACATTTAAGGCTTATTGTTACCCATCCTCATTTCTGAGGAAAAAAGTGAGGTGGCTACAAATATAAAAGGAATAAACTATAAAGTATAAGGTGGAAAGTGGAAAAAAAGAGAAAAAAGGGGAGAAAGAGCATAAAGAAGAGAAAAAAAAAAAAGGGGGGGGGGAAAGGAACACAAAATAAAAAAAGAAAAAAAAAAAGGAAGGGGGGAAAGAGGGATAAGGAGCAAAAAAAGGGAAAGGAAAAGAAAAGGAGAACAAAGAAGGAAGGAGAAAGGAGAGGAAAAAAAAAGAAAAAAGAAAAAGAAGAGATATAAATACAAAAGGAGAGAAAGAGGCGGAAAAAACAAAAAAAAAAAAAGGGAGGAAAAGGAGGAGAAGAAAAAGAAGGGAAAAGGAAAGGAAAAAAAAGGAAAAAGAAGAAGAAGAAAAAAAAAAGGATATACAGGAACAGGGTATGGCTCCAAAAGCTAGTAGGCGCTCGGTTGACCTCTCAAGTCAGAAATTGGGGTCCAAAACTTTTGAAACAACAAAAATAGACCAGTTCCTGAGGTCTCCGAGGGTTAATACGAGGGGCGGACAAAAGGAACTTGTCACAAAAAAAAATGACGACTCAGAGGTGACTGAGATAGAACCACAAAAAGCCTCCAGATACCCCGAAGAGGAAGACGGTATAATGGGGGAAGTTATCCCTAATGACAACTCCTCTCCGTTAGAAGAAATACTGCTAGCGGTCAAACAAAATGGGGATTTAATACAGGCTGTTACAACCCAACTTGGGTTTATCCAAGTTGATGTGGGACTAATAAAAGATGATTTGTCAAAAATGCGAGACAGAGTTAACAACCTCGAGAGCTCCGTTGCCCTGATACAGAATGAATCCAAAAAAATAAACACTGAAGTCTCCACACTTAAACTAGAGTGTAACCTTCTGAAGAAAAAGGTGGTGGACCTTGAGGATAGGTCACGAAGATATAACGTGAGAATAATAGGGATTCCAGAGGGTGCGGAAGAGAAGAACTCAACCCAATTCATACAGAAGTTAATTTTTGAGAATTTTGGGAAAGATTCGTTTTCCCCTTTTTTTATGATAGAAAGAGCTCATCGGGTCCCAGGGGGTAAGCCAATTCCAGGGAGACAACCTCGGACATTTCTTGTTAAGTTACTGGCCACAGGGGATAAAGATATCCTTTTGAGAAGGGCGAGGGAATGTTCACCGGTTGTATATAATGGTAACAGATTGGCCTTTTTTCCAGATTTCTCAAAAGATATACAAGAAAAGAGACGCACATTTATGACTGTCAAAAAGAGGCTAAGAGAAAGGGATATTAAATATTCTCTTATGTTCCCAGCAAAATTGCGGATTATTTTCAATGACAAAATTCTATTTTTTGACACCTCGGAAGAAGCCGTGGATTGGCTTGAACGAAATAATCTATGATTTAATTGTTTTAGGATGTGGTGGGAACAATAATTGTTATAAGGGGCTTATACCCCTAAATTTCTTTCTCTCCGCTTCCCAATAGGGGTGGCCGAGTGGGGGGAGTGCGGGAGGGATGGTCATAGGAGAGAAATCTTCTACAACATGTGGTGGATTACCTGTACGGGGGGTTGGGGGGTTGGGGGGTGGGGGTTGGGGTTGGGCTGTGGTGCGTCAAATTATATATATATTTTTTTCTCTTTTTCCTTTTTTCCCATTTAACCGCTGTTGATAATGTCGACTAGAATTATTGCCTGGAATATACGCGGTTTGGGGGATAGAGGAAAAAGACAAGCGGTTTTTGACTTGACTCAGGTCCACTTACCAGCACTAGTATGCTTGTTAGAGACCCATCTCACTGAAGAGACCTCTAGGGTGGTCGACAGGGGATGGGCTGCGCACACGTATCATTCTACTTTCTCCAGTTACTCGAGAGGTGTTACTGTCTTGATACATAGACTTATTGATTTCATTTGTGAGGCATCCTCTGTCGACCATCAGGGGAGATTTATCTTTTTATATTGTAGGTTAAGGGGGAAGATATGTATTTTGGCCTTTGTCTATATTCCACCGCCATTTTCCTTTTCGGTTCTTAATTCTTTGGTATTATTTATGGATAAATGGCCAGAGTGTCCAACACTGATTATTGGTGATTTCAACTGTGTCATCGATCCTCTACGTGATAGGGTCTCTACGAGTGTCAGGAGTGATAGTCCGGTTCAGGGGTCTCCCCTGGCACGGTTTTGCCTGGAGGCTGGTTTTGAAGATGTTTGGGAATATCTAGGACAGGGGAAAAGGGCTTTTTCATGTTTTAGTAAAGCAGGTAAATCGATGTCTAGAATAGATCTTGCACTGATAAGTAGTAAACATGTGAAACTGGTAAAGCGAATGAAATATGAAACGAGGTCAATATCGGATCACTCTCCGTTACTACTTGAACTCTGCTTATCTCAGGAAAGATACACACAAAAACCTCCTTTTAGACTAAATCCTTATTGGCTATCAGTTATAAAGACACATGAAATAATCCAAAATGAAATTGGCCGATTTTGGGATAATAACTATGGCTCAGTAAAAATTCAAGTGGTATGGGATACTTTCAAGGTGTATATGAGGGGATTGATGGTTAGTAACATTGCGAACCTCAGAAAGGAGTACGGGAAAAAACTGAAAAATCTAGAAGAACGTGTATCACTGGCGACAGAATCCTTCTATATGAATAAGACGGAGGAGAATAGGGAAAATATGCAAAGAGCCACACAAATATATTCTAATTTTTTATTGGACAAGGCCCAACAGAGTCTTTTTTTTTAAAGGGCAAAAACACTTTACGGAGTCAGGGCGACCTGGTAAATTTTTGTCCAGAGTAATCTCAAGCCAACAATCCAAAAAATATATAGATAAGGTTCGACTGATTGATGGTAGGATGGTCACTAGACAGGGTCCGGTAGAGAAGGCCTTCGTTGACTATTTCCTTGATTTGTATAAAGCTGAATCCAAGATCACAGATGATAAGATGGATTCCTATCTTGACGGGATCGTCTTTCCAACTATTACTGAGGCGCAAAAGAAAGCACTTGAACTAGAGGTCTCAATTCAGGAACTTGAGGGAGCTATTAAATTATGCTCAGCCAACTCCACTCCTGGTTCAGATGGACTCCCATATGAATTCTATAGTAAATATGGGGACTGTATTCTCCCTAGACTGTTGGAAGTCTTTTCTGAATCAATGGAGGATGGGAAGTTGCCAGATTCAATGATGGAAGCCGTAATAACATTAATTCCAAAAAAAGGCAAGGACCCTTTAGATCTAGAATCTTATAGACCGATCTCACTGCTTAATGCAGATGTAAAGCTTCTTGCGAGGGTTCTGGCTACAAGGCTTTCTAGGGTCATTTCCTCTATTGTCCATCCGGATCAGAGTGGCTTTATTCAAAACAAGGGCACACATCATAATTTGCATCGGCTCTTTTCTAATATTCAGGCCCCTGGGGGGACCGCTCGCTCCATCCTGTCATTGTATGCCTCCAAGGCCTTTGACAGGGTGGAGTGGCGCTTCCTCTGGAAGGTCCTGGCAAGGATGGGCTTTGGGGAAAAGTTTATAGGTACTCTCAAGTTATTGTATAGATCTCCAAGGGCAAAATTGAGTCTTAATGGAATCCTGAGTAGTAGTATTGATTTAAATAGAGGCACGCGGCAGGGCTGTCCATTATCCCCCTTGTTATTCGATTTTTATATCGAACCCCTTGCGATGGCCATCAGGCAGGACGATCAGGTTAAAGGATTTGGTACGCTAGGATCACAAGACCGTATCTCCTTGTATGCGGATGATGTTCTTTTTTTTATAGACCATACGGAAATTACTCTTCCTAGGATTATTCAAATGGTTAAAGCATTTGGTGAGGTGTCCGGTCTTCTTATAAACTGGGCCAAGACCAGTTTGATGCCAATAGACCCCCTGCCACAGAAAGAGGTTCTTGTGACACAGTTGGACATTGTTGACACTTTTCAATACTTGGGTTTGACTATATCACCCCGGGTTGAAAATTTTGTACAACTTAATTTGATCCCCATAATGGTAAGGATTAGAGCTAAAATAGGGATCTGGCTGAGACTTCCCCTATCCAGAGCTGACCGAGTTTCACTGGTTAAAATGGTGATATTACCACAATTTCTTTATGTGCTCAGGAATACACCTATTTGGATACAAGATAAGTATTTTAAACTCATGGAAAGAATAATTAATGATTTAATATGGGGAAGAAAGCGAGTTCGAATAAAGTTGGAATATTTGTATAAATCAGTGGAGTGCGGAGGTTTAAATCTCCCTTACTTTAAAGGGTATTTTATCGCAGCCCACTTATTGATGTGCTATGAATCAGAGAACAGCGCACTGCTGGGGAAGTTGGTAACCAGTCACGCTCACAATAATATTTTTACTCTGTTGGAATCCGGGCTACTGAAGAGCTATGAGCGAGGCTACAGAGAGACTATAAAACTACTCCTGAAAGTGTGGGATATAACTAGGACATGGTTGAAGGTTAAGGGTTCACTTACATTTACGCCTCTCTGGCATAATGTGTATTTACAAAGGCTAGATGATATTGCAGCCGACACATTTTGGCAGAAGAATAAAATTTTGTATATTTCACAGGTAGTTAAGGATAGAGATATTAAACCATTTATAGAGATGACACATAATATAGAAAACCTTTCATGGTTTAGGTATTTTCAATTGCGCTCAGTACTATCCAGTCTGGACGATAAACTGGTGTTGGATATAGATAATTCATCTTTTTTGAATGATTGGGTAGGGGGTACATTGTCTAGAATAAAGATTTCAAATATATATAAGTTATTACTTAAGGCACGGTTTAGTGATACACAGTCACCAGGACAAAGAGCGTGGGAGGTGGATTGTCCGAATTTACAATTAGAAGGGTGGGAGAATATTTTTGGGAACTTAGGCTCACTATCCCAGAACTTCAACCATGTTTTAATACAATTTTATATTTGCCATAGATTATATATCACTCCTTTATGGATGAATAAATGTGGATTAAGAGACACGTCTAACTGCCCTAAATGCGACACTGCAGGAGCGGATTATCTTCATATGATATGGACCTGTCCAGAACTCATAAACTATTGGAATACTATAAATAATTGTATTATGTATAAACTAAAAATACGAATCCCTTTTGAACTATAAGTATTCGTGCTTAATGATCTTTCCAAAATAAATAATCATAAGTATCAAAAGTTCCTCCTGAGTAGGATACTGATGTTGGCCAGAGTGTTGGTCAGTCGGACCTGGTTTGCGCGATATACTCCAGATATAAATACATGGATAAATCTAATTGATAAGGTAAAAAATTATGAGAAAATCATGTATAAACAGAGGGAAGCTGAGGAGAAGTGGACTAAGATATGGGGTGGTTGGAGGACTTGATTAGTTGTGATACATTTTTTTCTCTTTTTTTTCTCTTTGACGCACCACAGGTAGGGGGAGAGGGGAGGGGTTAGGGAATTGGGGTTGGGGGGGGAATTGCATCCTTTTTTCTATTTGTAATGTTTTGATATATTAATTAATAAAGATAATCAATAAAAAAAAAAAAAAAAAGAGTTGCCGCAGGTCCGGCAAGTGATGATGACAAGGCTGTTTCTGGTGGTGATGGTGACCACAACTCTTCCTCTTCATGCTCATCTACAGCCTGATCCAGCACTCTTCGCAGGGCACGCTCCAGGAAGAAAACAAATGGGATGAGGTCGCTGATGGTGCCTTCGGTGCGACTGACTAGGTTTGTCACCTCCTCAAAAGGACGCATGAGCCTACAGGCATTGCGCATGAGCGTCCAGAAACGTGGCAAAAAAATTCCCAGCTCTGCAGAGGCTGTCCTAGCACCCCGGTCATACAAATACTCGTTGACGGCTTTTTCTTGTTGGAGCAGGCGGTCAAACATTAGGAGTGTTGAATTCCAACGTCTCGGTTTGTCGCAAATTAAAGGCCTCACTGGCATGTTGTTTCGGCGCTGAATGTCTGAAAAGTGCGCCATGGCCGTGTAGGAACGCCTGAAATGGCCACACACCTTCCTGGCCTGCTTGAGGACGTCCTGTAAGCCTGGGTACTTAGACACAAAGCGTTGTACGATGAGATTCAACACATGTGCCATGCACGGCACATGTGACAACTTGCCCAAATTCAATGCCGCCAACAAATTGCTTCCATTGTCACACACCACTTTGCCGATCTCCAGTTGGTGCGGGGTCAGCCACTGATCCACCTGTGCGTTCAGGGCGGACAGGAGTGCTGGTCCGGTGTGGCTCTCTGCTTTCAGGCAAGTCAACCCCAAGACAGCGTGACACTGTCGTATCCGGAATGTGAAATAGCCCCTGGGGAGCTGGGGGGATTCAGTTGATGTGCAGCCAGACGCCGCAGCAGAAGAGGACTCAGCCGAGGAGGTTATGGAAGAGGATGGAGTAAGAGGAGTAGAGGAGGTGGCAGTAGGCCTGCCTGCAAGTCGTGGCGGTGTCACCAACTCCGCTGCAGAGCCACGCATTCCATGTTTGGCAGCCGTCAGCAGGTTGACCCAATGCGCACTGTAGGTGATATACCTGCCCTGACCGTGCTTTTCAGACCAGGTATCAGTGGTCAGATGGACCCTTGCCCAAACACTGTATGCCAGAGATGCCATGACTTTCTTTTCAGTCACTGAGTAGAGGTTTGGGATTGCATTTTTTGAAAAAAAAAATTGTCCGGGTACCTTCCACTGTGGTGTCCCAATAGCGACAAATTTTTTGAAGGCCTCAGACTCCACCAGCTGGTATGGTAAAAGCTGGCGGGCTAAGAGTTCCGTCAAGCCAGCTGTCAGACGCCGGGCAAGGGGGTGACTCTGTGACATTGGCTTCTTACGCTCAAACATTTCCTTTCCAGACACCTGACTGTGGGCAGATGAGATGGAACTGCTGAAGGTGAGAGGCGGAGTTGCGGGTGGTTGAGAGGGGGCAAGGAGGACAGCAGTGGTTGACGTGGCTGAAGATGCTGGACCAGGAGAAGGATGGTGGCTTTGAGTTTGTGTGCTGCTTGTACTCATGTGTTGATCCCATTCGCGTTTGTGATGTGAGATCATGTGCCTTCGCAAAGCAGTTGTACCTAGGTGGGTGTTGGATTTCCTACGACTCAGTTTCTTTTGGCACAGGTTGCAAATGGCATCGCTGTTGTCAGAGGCAGACACACCAAAAAAATGCCACACTGCTGAGCTTTGCAATGACTGCATTCTGGTGGTGGCAACAGCATGCGTTGATTGGCGTGCTGTCTGGCTGACCCTGGGTGCCGATACATGCTGTCTGACTGCCACTAGCTCCTTGCGACGACCTCCCCCTGCTTCCAACTCGTCTCCTCCTCTCTGTCTCCCCTTCTAAACTTTCCCCCTCTTCTTCTTCTCTTCGAGCAGGCACCCATGTGGCATCCACGGACACATCGTCATCATCAACCACTTCACTTGTATCTGACACCTCAGCAAAGGAAGAAGCAGTGGGTACAACATCATTATCATCATCACACTGTACGTACATGTGTGTAATGCTGCCTGACTGAGACATATCCCTGTTATCTACATCCTCTGGCAATAATGGTTGTGCATCAATAATT
This sequence comes from Bufo gargarizans, assembly GCF_014858855.1. NCBI lineage: Eukaryota > Metazoa > Chordata > Amphibia > Anura > Bufonidae > Bufo > Bufo gargarizans. The sequence continues at coordinate 76,999,332 of NC_058082.1, read as the reverse complement.
TCATCCAACTGATGTGTAAATAACTCCTCTGAGGGATCAAGTGAAGCGGCTGTGGTGGTAGTGGTGGTGGTGGCGGCGGGCGGGAAAGTGGTAACTTGAGAGCAGGTGACCAAAGCTGAGCTGGAGGAGGATGGTGCGTCAAGGTTCTTAGCGGAAGCTGTTGAAGATTGGGTGTCCTGTGTAAGCCAGTCAACTATTTTCTCCGAATTTTCGGGGTTCAGGGTACGTGGCCTCTGAACACTGGGCATTATTCCAAGGCCAGTGGAAATCACAGCACCACGACCACGACGGCCCCTGCGGGGTGGCCTGCCTCTGCCTGTCATTCTTTTTTTTAGATAAGTGGTACTGTGCCACCCTGTATAAGTAGTGGGCACAGTACAGTCTGTTTGGGCCTGACACACACGGGCTTGCAACTGTGATTATATCACAGAAAAATATTAAATATAATTTTTTTTTATCTGCGAGGTATTTTCTGTCACACCCTGTATGAATGGTGTGCAGTGCACACAGTGTTGTCTGTGACTGAGCCTGCAGCCTCCTCACACACGGGCAGCCAGGCAACTGCAATATATATATAACACAACGAAAAGGAGTGCAAACACACCACTATAAAGTAGTAAAAAAATCAAGTTTTATTAATATAGTTGCAATAAAAAGTATGTGAACCCTTTGGAATGATATGGATTTCTGCACAAATTGGTCATAAAATGTGATCTGATCTTTATCTAAGTCACAACAATAGACAATCACAGTCTGCTTAAACTAATAACACACAAAGAATTAAATGTTACCATGTTTTTATTAAACACACCATGTAAACATTTACAGTGCAGGTGGAAAAAGTTGTGAATCCCTACACTAATGACATCTCCAAGAGCTAATTGGAGTGAGGTGTCAGCCAAATGGAGTCCTATCAATGAGATGAGATTGGAGGTGTTGGTTACAGCTGCCCTGCCCTATAAAAAACACACACCAGTTCTGGGTTTGCTTTTCACAAGAAGCATTGCCTGATGTGAATGATGCCTCACACAAAAGAGCTCTCAGAAGACCTACAATTAAGAATTGTTGACTTGCATAAAGCTGGAAAGTGTTATGAAAGTATCTCTAAAAGCCTTGCTGTTCATCAGTCCACGGTAAGACAAATTGTCTATAAATGGAGAAAGTTCTGCACTGCTGCTACTCTCCCTAGGAGTGGCTGTCCTGAAAAGATGACTGCAAGAGCACAGAGCAGACTGCTCAATAAGGTAAAGAAGAATCCTAGAGTGTCAGCTAAAGACTTACAAAAGTCTCTGGCATATGCTAACATCCCTGTTAGCGAATCTACGATACGTAAAACACTAAACAAGAATGGATTTCATGGGAGGATACCACAGAGGAAGCCACTGCTGTAAAAAAAAACAAAAAAACATTGCTGCACGTTTACAGTTTGCACAAGAGCACCTGGATGTTCCACAGCAGTACTGGCAAAGTATTCTGTGGACAGATGAAACCAAAGTTGAGTTCTTTGGAAGAAACACACAACACTATGTGTGGAGAAAATGAGGCACAGCTTACCAACATCAAAACCTCATCCCAACTGTGAAGTATGGTGGTGGGGGCATCATGGTTTGGGGCTTCTTTGCTGCATCAGGGCCTGGATGGATGGCTATCATCGAAGGAAAAATGAATTCCCAAGTTTATCAAGGCATTTTGCAGGAGAACTTAAGGCCATCTGTCCACCAGCTGAAGCTCAACAGTAGATGGGTGTTTCAACAGGACAACGACCCAAAGCATAGAAGTAAATCAACAAAAGAATGGCTTAAACAGAAGAAAATACACCTTCTGGAGTGGCTCAGTCAGAGTCCTGACATCAACCCGATTGAGATGCTGTGGCATGACCTCAAGAAAGCAATTCACACCAGACATCCCAAGAATATGGCTGAACTGAAACAGTTATGTAAAGAGGAATGGTCAAGAATTACTCCTGACCGTTGTGCATGTCTGATCTGCAACTACAGGAAACGTTTGGTTGAAGTTATCGCTGCCAAAGGAGGTTCAACCAGTTATTAAATCCAAGGGTTCACATACTTTTTCCACCTGCACTGTGAATGTTTACATGGTGTGTTCAATAAAAACATGGTAACATTTAATTCTTTGTGTGTTATTAGTTAAGCAGACTGTGATTGTCTATTATTGTGACTTAGATGAAGATCAGATCACATTTTATGACTAGAGTTGAGCGAACACCTGGATGTTCGGGTTCGAGAAGTTCGGCCGAACATCCCGGAAATGTTCGGGTTCGGGATCCGAACCCGATCCGAACTTCGTCCCGAACCCGAACCCCATTGAAGTCAATGGGGACCCGAACTTTTCGGCACTAAAACGGCTGTAAAACAGCCCAGGAAAGGGCTAGAGGGCTGCAAAAGGCAGCAACATGTAGGTAAATCCCCTGCAAACAAATGTGGATAGGGAAATTAATTAAAATAAAAATTAAATAAATAAAAATTAACCAAAATCAATTGGAGAGAGGTTCCATAGCAGAGAATCTGGCTTCCCGTCACCCACCACTGGAACAGTCCATTTTCAGATATTTAGGCCCCGGCACCCAGGCAGAGGAGAGAGGTCCCGTAACAGAGAATCTGTCTTCATGTCAGCAGAGAATTAGTCTGCATGTCATAGCAGAGAATGAGGCTTCACGTCAGCCACCACTGCAACAGTCCATTGGCATATATTTAGGCCCAGCACACACACAGGCAGAGGAGAGAGGTCCCGTAACAGAGAATCTGGCTTCATGTCAGCAGAGAATTAGTCTGCATGTCATAGCAGAGAATGAGGCTTCACGTCACCCACCACTGCAACAGTCCATTGGCATATATTTAGGCCTAGCACACAGGCAGAGCAGAGAGGTCCCGTAACAGACAATCTGGCTTCATGACAGCAGAGAATCAGTCTGCATGTCATAGCAGAGAATGAGGCTTCACGTCACCCACCACTGCAACAGTCCATTGGCATATATTTAGGCCTAGCACACAGGCAGAGCAGAGAGGTCCCGTAACAGACAATCTGGCTTCATGACAGCAGAGAATCAGTCTGCATGTCATAGCAGAGAATGAGGCTTCACGTCACCCACCACTGCAACAGTCCATTGGCATATATTTAGGCCTAGCACACAGGCAGAGCAGAGAGGTCCCGTAACAGACAATCTGGCTTCATGTCAGCAGAGAATCAGTCTGCATGTCATAGCAGAGAATGAGGCTTCACGTCACCCACCACTGCAACAGTCCATTGGCATATATTTAGGCCTAGCACACAGGCAGAGCAGAGAGGTCCCGTAACAGACGATCTGGCTTCATGTCAGCAGAGAATCAGTCTGCATGTCATAGCAGAGAATCAGGCTTCACGTCAGCCACCACTGCAACAGTCCATTGTCATAAATTTAGGCCCAGCACCCAGGCAGAGGAGAGAGGTCCCGTAACAGACAATCTGGCTTCATGTCAGCAGAGAATTAGTCTGCATGTCATAGCAGAGAATCAGGCTTCATGTCAGCCACCACTGCAACAGTCCATTGGCATATATTTAGGCCTAGCACACAGGCAGAGGAGAGGTTCATTCAACTTTGGGTAGCATCGCAATATAATGGTAAAATGAAAATAAAAATAGGATTGAATGAGGAAGTGCCCTGGAGTCCAATAATATATGGTTATGGGGAGGTAGTTAATGTCTAATCTGGACAAGGGACGGACAGGTCCTGTGGGATCCATGCCTGGTTCATTTTTATGAACGTCAGCTTGTCCACATTGGCTGTAGACAGGCGGCTGCGTTTGTCTGTAATGACGCCCCCTGCCGTGCTGAATACACGTTCAGACAAAACGCTGGCTGCCGGGCAGGCCAGCACCTCCAAGGCATAAAAGGCTAGCTCTGGCCACGTGGACAATTTAGAGACCCAGAAGTTGAATGGGGCCGAACCATCAGTCAGTACGTGGAGGGGTGTGCACACGTACTGTTCCACCATGTTAGTGAAATGTTGCCTCCTGCTAACACGTTGCGTATCAGGTGGTGGTGCAGTTAGCTGTGGCGTGTTGACAAAAGTTTTCCACATCTCTGCCATGCTAACCCTGCCCTCAGAGGAGCTGGCCGTGACACAGCTGCCTTGGCGACCTCTTGCTCCTCCTCTGCCTTGGCCTTGGGCTTCCACTTGTTCCCCTGTGACATTTGGGAATGCTCTCAGTAGCGCGTCTACCAACGTGCGCTTGTACTCGCGCATCTTCCTATCACGCTCCAGTGCAGGAAGTAAGGTGGGCACATTGTCTTTGTAGCGTGGATCCAGCAGGGTGGCAACCCAGTAGTCCGCACAGGTTAAAATGTGGGCAACTCTGCTGTCGTTGCGCAGGCACTGCAGCATGTAGTCGCTCATGTGTGCCAGGCTGCCCAGGGGTAAGGACAAGCTGTCCTCTGTGGGAGGCGTATCGTCATCGTCCTGCCTTTCCCCCCAGCCACGCACCAGTGATGGACCCGAGCTGCGTTGGGTGCCACCCCGCTGTGACCATGCTTCATCCTCATCCTCCTCCACCTCCTCCTCATCCTCGTCCTCCTCGTCCTCCAGTAGTGGGCCCTGGCTGGCCACATTTGTACCTGGCCTCTGCTGTTGCAAAAAACCTCCCTCTGAGTCACTTCGAAGAGACTGGCCTGAAAGTGCTAAAAATGACCCCTCTTCCTCATCCTCCTCCTCCTCCTCCTGGGCCACCTCCTGTTCCATCATCGCCCTAAGTGTTTTCTCAAGGAGACATAGAAGTGGTATTGTAACGCTGATAACGGTGTCATCGCCACTGGCCATGTTGGTGGAGTACTCGAAACAGCGCAACAGGGCACACAGGTCTCGCATGGAGGCCCAGTCATTGGTGGTGAAGTGGTGCTGTTCTGTAGTGCGACTGACCCGTGCGTGCTGCAGCTGAAACTCCACTATGGCCTGCTGCTGCTCGCACAGTCTGTCCAGCATGTGCAAGGTGGAGTTCCACCTGGTGGGCACGTCGCATATGAGGCGGTGAGCGGGAAGGCCGAAGTTACGCTGTAGCGCAGACAGGCGAGCAGCGGCAGGATGTGAACGCCGGAAGCGCGAACAGACGGCCCGCACTTTATGCAGCAGCTCTGACATGTCGGGGTAGTTGTGAATGAACTTCTGCACCACCAAATTCAGCACATGCGCCAAGCAAGGGATGTGCGTCAAATTGGCTAGTCCCAGAGCTGCAACGAGATTTCGCCCATTATCACACACCACCAGGCCGGGCTTGAGGCTCACCGGCAGCAACCACTCGTCGGTCTGTTGTTCAATACCCCGCCACAACTCCTGTGCGGTGTGGGGCCTGTCCCCCAAACATATGAGTTTCAGAATGGCCTGCTGACGTTTACCCCGGGCTGTGCTGAAGTTGGTGGTGAAGGTGTGTGGCTGACTGGATGAGCAGGTGGAAGAAGAGGAGGAGGAAGCCGAGAAGGAGGAGGTGGCAACAGGAGGCAAAGAATGTTGCCCTGCGATCCTTGGCGGCGGCAGGACGTGCGCCAAACAGCTCTCCGCCTGGGGCCCAGCTGCCACTACATTTACCCAGTGTGCAGTTAGGGAGATATAGCGTCCCTGGCCGTGCTTACTGGTCCACGTATCTGTGGTTAGGTGGACCTTGCTACAGATGGCGTTGCGCAGTGCACACTTGATTTTATCGGATACTTGGTTGTGCAGGGAAGGCACGGCTCTCTTGGAGAAGTAGTGCCGGCTGGGAACAACATACTGTGGGACAGCAAGCGACATGAGCTGTTTGAAGCTGTCTGTGTCCACCAGCCTAAATGACAGCATTTCATAGGCCAGTAGTTTAGAAATGCTGGCATTCAGGGCCAGGGATCGAGGGTGGCTAGGTGGGAATTTACGCTTTCTATCAAATGTTTGTGAGATGGAGAGCTGAACGCTGGCGTGTGACATGGTTGAGACGCTTGGTGACGGAGGTGGTGGTGGTGGTGTTGGTGGTACATCCCCTGTTTGCTGGGCGGCAGGTGCCAACGTTCCTCCAGAGGCGGAGGAAGAGGCCGAGGCGGCAGCAGCAGAATAGGCCGAGGCGGCAGCAGCAGAAGAGGTAGCAGGGGGAGCCTGAGTGACTTCCTTGGTTTTAAGGTGTTTACTCCACTGCAGTTCATGCTTTGCATGCAGGTGCCTGGTCATGCAGGTTGTGCTCAGGTTCAGAACGTTAATGCCTCGCTTCAGGCTCTGATGGCACAGCGTGCAAACCACTCGGGTCTTGTCGTCAGCACATTGTTTGAAGAAGTGCCATGCCAGGGAACTCCTTGAAGCTGCCTTTGGGGTGCTCGGTCCCAGATGGCGGCGGTCAGTAGCAGGCGGAGTCTCTTGGCGGCGGGTGTTCTGCTTTTGCCCACTGCTCCCTCTTTTGCTACGCTGTTGGCTCGGTCTCACCACTGCCTCTTCCTCCGAACTGTGAAAGTCAGTGGCACGACCTTCATTCCATGTGGGGTCTAGGACCTCATCGTCCCCTGCATCGTCTTCCACCCAGTCTTGATCCCTGACCTCCTGTTCAGTCTGCACACTGCAGAAAGACGCAGCAGTTGGCACCTGTGTTTCGTCATCATCAGAGACATGCTGAGGTGGTATTCCCATGTCCTCATCATCAGGAAACATAAGTGGTTGTGCGTCAGTGCATTCTATGTCTTTCACCGCTGGGGAAGGGCTAGGTGGATGCCCTTGGGAAACCCTGCCAGCGGAGTCTTCAAACAGCATAAGAGACTGCTGCATAACTTGAGGCTGAGACAGTTTCCCTGGTATGCATGGGGGTGATGTGACAGACTGATGGGGTTGGTTTTCAGGCGCCATCTGTGCGCTTTCTGCAGAAGACTGGGTGGGAGATAATGTGAACGTGCTGGATCCACTGTCGGCCACCCAATTGACTAATGCCTGTACCTGCTCAGGCCTTACCATCCTTAGAACGGCATTGGGCCCCACCATATATCGCTGTAAATTCTGGCGGCTACTGGGACCTGAGGTAGTTGGTACACTAGGACGTGTGGATGTGGCAGAACGGCCACGTCCTCTCCCAGCACCAGAGGGTCCACTAACACCACCACGACCATGTCCATGTCCGCGTCCCTTACTAGATGTTTTTCTCATTGTTATGGTTCACCACAACAACAAATATATTATTTGGCCCAATGTATTGTATTCAAATTCAGCGGGATATAAATTTGAGGCCTAGTATTTAGGCGCTGGGTGACCGGTATGGATTTAGTGACAGAATTAGACTTGGAAATGCACAGAAGCGTGTGTGTGAAGTTATTCTGAATGACCCAATGTGCACCTTGAATATTATATACCCTTTTTGGGATAGATTTCAAATAGCTCTGATATAGCAGGAACCACTAAATTATGAAATTGCTAAATTGGGAATTGTACTTCAACCCAGAACAAAAAATGTGCTTTGACGGGCACTAAATAACTTTCCCAGCTACAACAGTACAGCGGTGGGTAACGAGAGATTTAGAGGGATTTAAATTTGAGGCCTAGTATTTAGGCGCTGGGTCACCGGTATGGATTTAGTGACAGAATTAGACTTGGAAATGCACAGAAGCGTGTGTGTGAAGTTATTCTGAATGACCCAATGTGCACCTTGAATATTATATACCCTTTTTGGGATAGATTTCAAATAGCTCTGATATAGCAGGAACCACTAAATTATGAAATTGCTAAATTGGGAATTGTACTTCAACCCAGAACAAAAAATGTGCTTTGACGGGCACTAAATAACTTTCCCAGCTACAACAGGACAGCGGTAACGAGAGATTTAGAGGGATTTAAATTTGAGGCCTAGTATTTAGGCGCTGGGTGACAGGTATGGGTTTAGTGACAGAATTAGACTTGGAAATACACAGTAGCGGGTGTGTGTGAAGTTATTCTGAATGACCCAATGTGCACCTTCAATATTATATACCCTTTTTGGGATAGATTTCAAATAGCTCTGATATAGCAGGAACCACTAAATTATGAAATTGCTAAATTGGGAATTGTACTTCAACCCAGAACAAAAAATGTGCTTTGACGGACACTAAATATCTTGCCCAGCAACAACAGTACAGCGGTGGGTAACGAGAGATTTAGAGGGATTTAAATTTGAGGCCTAGTATTTAGGCGCTGGGTCACCGGTATGGATTTAGTGACAGAATTAGACTTGGAAATGCACAGAAGCGTGTGTGTGAAGTTATTCTGAATGACCCTATGTGCACCTTCAATATTATATACCCTTTTAGGGATAGATTTCAAATAGCTCTGATATAGCAGAAACCACTAAATTATGAAATTGCTAAATTGGGAATTGTACTTCAACCCAGAACAAAAAATGTGCTTTGACGGACACTAAATATCTTGCCCAGCAACAACAGTACAGCGGTGGGTAACGAGAGATTTAGAGGGATTTAAATTTGAGGCCTAGTATTTAGGCGCTGGGTGACAGGTATGGGTTTAGTGACAGAATTAGACTTGGAAATACACAGTAGCGGGTGTGTGTGAAGTTATTCTGAATGACCCAATGTGCACCTTCAATATTATATACCCTTTTTGGGATAGATTTCAAATAGCTCTGATATAGCAGGAACCACTAAATTATGAAATTGCTAAATTGGGAATTGTACTTCAACCCAGAACAAAAAATGTGCTTTGACGGACACTAAATATCTTGCCCAGCAACAACAGTACAGCGGTGGGTAACGAGAGATTTAGAGGGATTTAAATTTGAGGCCTAGTATTTAGGCGCTGGGTCACCGGTATGGATTTAGTGACAGAATTAGACTTGGAAATGCACAGAAGCGTGTGTGTGAAGTTATTCTGAATGACCCTATGTGCACCTTCAATATTATATACCCTTTTAGGGATAGATTTCAAATAGCTCTGATATAGCAGAAACCACTAAATTATGAAATTGCTAAATTGGGAATTGTACTTCAACCCAGAACAAAAAATGTGCTTTGACGGACACTAAATATCTTGCCCAGCAACAACAGTACAGCGGTGGGTAACGAGAGATTTAGAGGGATTTAAATTTGAGGCCTAGTATTTAGGCGCTGGGTGACAGGTATGGGTTTAGTGACAGAATTAGACTTGGAAATACACAGTAGCGGGTGTGTGTGAAGTTATTCTGAATGACCCAATGTGCACCTTCAATATTATATACCCTTTTTGGGATAGATTTCAAATAGCTCTGATATAGCAGGAACCACTAAATTATGAAATTGCTAAATTGGGAATTGTACTTCAACCCAGAACAAAAAATGTGCTTTGACGGACACTAAATATCTTGCCCAGCAACAACAGTACAGTGGTGGGTAACGAGAGATTTAGAGGGATTTAAATTTGAGGCCTAGTATTTAGGCGCTGGGTCACCGGTATGGATTTAGTGACAGAATTAGACTTGGAAATGCACAGAAGCGTGTGTGTGAAGTTATTCTGAATGACCCTATGTGCACCTTCAATATTATATACCCTTTTAGGGATAGATTTCAAATAGCTCTGATATAGCAGAAACCACTAAATTATGAAATTGCTAAATTGGGAATTGTACTTCAACCCAGAACAAAAAATGTGCTTTGACGGACACTAAATATCTTGCCCAGCAACAACAGTACAGCGGTGGGTAACGAGAGATTTAGAGGGATTTAAATTTGAGGCCTAGTATTTAGGCGCTGGGTGACAGGTATGGGTTTAGTGACAGAATTAGACTTGGAAATACACAGTAGCGGGTGTGTGTGAAGTTATTCTGAATGACCCAATGTGCACCTTCAATATTATATACCCTTTTTGGGATAGATTTCAAATAGCTCTGATATAGCAGGAACCACTAAATTATGAAATTGCTAAATTGGGAATTGTACTTCAACCCAGAACAAAAAATGTGCTTTGACGGACACTAAATATCTTGCCCAGCAACAACAGTACAGCGGTGGGTAACGAGAGATTTAGAGGGATTTAAATTTGAGGCCTAGTATTTAGGCGCTGGGTCACCGGTATGGATTTAGTGACAGAATTAGACTTGGAAATGCACAGAAGCGTGTGTGTGAAGTTATTCTGAATGACCCTATGTGCACCTTCAATATTATATACCCTTTTAGGGATAGATTTCAAATAGCTCTGATATAGCAGAAACCACTAAATTATGAAATTGCTAAATTGGGAATTGTACTTCAACCCAGAACAAAAAATGTGCTTTGACGGACACTAAATATCTTGCCCAGCAACAACAGTACAGCGGTGGGTAACGAGAGATTTAGAGGGATTTAAATTTGAGGCCTAGTATTTAGGCGCTGGGTGACAGGTATGGGTTTAGTGACAGAATTAGACTTGGAAATACACAGTAGCGGGTGTGTGTGAAGTTATTCTGAATGACCCAATGTGCACCTTCAATATTATATACCCTTTTTGGGATAGATTTCAAATAGCTCTGATATAGCAGGAACCACTAAATTATGAAATTGCTAAATTGGGAATTGTACTTCAACCCAGAACAAAAAATGTGCTTTGACGGACACTAAATATCTTGCCCAGCAACAACAGTACAGCGGTGGGTAACGAGAGATTTAGAGGGATTTAAATTTGAGGCCTAGTATTTAGGCGCTGGGTCACCGGTATGGATTTAGTGACAGAATTAGACTTGGAAATGCACAGAAGCGTGTGTGTGAAGTTATTCTGAATGACCCTATGTGCACCTTCAATATTATATACCCTTTTAGGGATAGATTTCAAATAGCTCTGATATAGCAGAAACCACTAAATTATGAAATTGCTAAATTGGGAATTGTACTTCAACCCAGAACAAAAAATGTGCTTTGACGGACACTAAATATCTTGCCCAGCAACAACAGTACAGCGGTGGGTAACGAGAGATTTAGAGGGATTTAAATTTGAGGCCTAGTATTTAGGCGCTGGGTCACCGGTATGGATTTAGTGACAGAATTAGACTTGGAAATGCACAGAAGCGTGTGTGTGAAGTTATTCTGAATGACCCTATGTGCACCTTCAATATTATATACCCTTTTAGGGATAGATTTCAAATAGCTCTGATATAGCAGAAACCACTAAATTATGAAATTGCTAAATTGGGAATTGTACTTCAACCCAGAACAAAAAATGTGCTTTGACGGACACTAAATATCTTGCCCAGCAACAACAGTACAGTGGTGGGTAACGAGAGATTTAGAGGGATTTAAATTTGAGGCCTAGTATTTAGGCGCTGGGTCACCGGTATGGATTTAGTGACAGAATTAGACTTGGAAATGCACAGAAGCGTGTGTGTGAAGTTATTCTGAATGACCCTATGTGCACCTTCAATATTATATACCCTTTTAGGGATAGATTTCAAATAGCTCTGATATAGCAGAAACCACTAAATTATGAAATTGCTAAATTGGGAATTGTACTTCAACCCAGAACAAAAAATGTGCTTTGACGGACACTAAATATCTTGCCCAGCAACAACAGTACAGCGGTGGGTAACGAGAGATTTAGAGGGATTTAAATTTGAGGCCTAGTATTTAGGCGCTGGGTGACAGGTATGGGTTTAGTGACAGAATTAGACTTGGAAATACACAGTAGCGGGTGTGTGTGAAGTTATTCTGAATGACCCAATGTGCACCTTCAATATTATATACCCTTTTTGGGATAGATTTCAAATAGCTCTGATATAGCAGAAACCACTAAATTATGAAATTGCTAAATTGGGAATTGTATTTCAACCCAGAACAAGAAATGTGCTTGAACGGACACTAAATAACTCGCCCAGCTACAGCACTAGGGACAGATTTAGCTGGATATAAATTTGAGGCCTAGTATTTAGGCGCTGGGTGACCGGTATGGATTTAGTGACAGAATTAGACTGGGATATGGCCAAAAAATGAACAGACTATTGCTGGTTAAATGCACTTGGTGTGACAGCTTCACCCTGATGTAGGCTTTAGCCAAAAAACAACCACACCATTGAGGGTTAAATGCACTTGGTGACAGGCGCAGCTTGCCCCTGATTTTGTATATGGCCAAAAAATGAACAGACTATTGCTGGTTAAATGCACTTGGTGTGACAGCTTCACCCTGATGTAGGCTTTAGCCAAAAAACAACCACACCATTGAGGGTTAAATGCACTTGGTGACAGGCGCAGCTTGCCCCTGATTTTGTATATGGCCAAAAAATGAACAGACTATTGCTGGTTAAATGCACTTGGTGTGACAGCTTCACCCTGATGTAGGCTTTAGCCAAAAAACAACCACACCATTGAGGGTTAAATGCACTTGGTGACAGGCGCAGCTTGCCCCTGATTTTGTATATGGCCAAAAAATGAACAGACTATTGCTGGTTAAATGCACTTGGTGTGACAGCTTCACCCTGATGTAGGCTTTAGCCAAAAAACAACCACACCATTGAGGGTTAAATGCACTTGGTCGCAGCTTGTGCTGGCGCACCACAAGACACAAAATGGCCGCCGATCACCCCAGAAAAATGAGACTGACAAACGGTCTGTGCAGCCTAAAAACAGTGAGCAATTGAGGATCAGCAGCTCAATGATCCACAGCTGCAGATCGATCAGTTAATCAAGTCCTTTGGAGGAGTTAATCTGCCTAATCTCGCCCTACTGTCGCAGCCGCAACCTCTCCCTACGCTAATCAGAGCAGAGTGACGGGCGGCGCTATGTGACTCCAGCTTAAATAGAGGCTGGGTCACATGGTGCTCTGGCCAATCACAGCCATGCCAATAGTAGGCATGGCTGTGATGGCCTCTTGGGGCAAGTAGTATGACGCTTGTTGATTGGCTGCTTTGCAGCCTTTCAAAAAGCGCCAAGAAAGCGTCACAAAAGCGCGAAGAAAGCGACGAACACCGAACCCGAACCCGGACTTTTACGAAAATGTCCGGGTTCGGGTCCGTGTCACGGACACCCCAAAATTCGGTACGAACCCGAACTATACAGTTCGAGTTCGCTCATCCCTATTTATGACCAATTTGTGCAGAAATCCATATCATTCCAAAGGGTTCACATACTTTTTCTTGCAACTGTATATCAATAAATAATGTGCATGATCAACGACATAGGTTGTATGACTTGATTGTTCTGGGCCTTAGTAGTGTTGCCGTTAGTTATAGGAGGCACGTTTGCATCTGGTATTGCATACCCATTTAACACTGTTTTGATTGATCACTTTCAATAGGTTATTTATTCTATCCTGCACTGATCATCAGAGACATTTCTTACCATTTTTATTGGGATAGGGCTAACAGCAGGGCGGTGCAAACTGTGTTTAGTCCCTGCTTTTTTATTTTTATACATGTCGTTGATCATGTTCATTATTTATTTATATATTAATAAAACTTTATTTTTTTACTACTTTATAGTGGTGTGTTTGCACTCATTTTCGTTGTGTTATTTTCATTACTGTGGGAGTGTACCCTTTCACAAGAGACCATAGGTGATTTAATTGCAATATATATATATATATATATATATATATATATATATAAAAAAAAGCAGACTGATGTACCAGCCCTGAAAAAGGCTTTTTGGGGTGCTATCTGGACGCTGTCCTTACAGCAGATGAGTCTGTGGACACAGAACAATGCCCTAGCTAACGCTTTCCCTATTGAATCAGCAGCAGCTACACTCTCCCTCCTCTCACTGAGAATGCAGCTTCCGAATGAATCTAAAATGGATGCTGTCCTGGAGGTGGGAGGGTCTGGGAGGGAGGGTCTGCTGCTGATTGGCTGGAATGTGTCTGCTGACTGTGAGGTACAGGGTCAAAGTTTACTCAATGATGATGTATAGGGGGCGGACCGAACATCGCATATGTTCGCCCGCCGCAGTGAATGCGAACAAGCTATGTTCGCCGGGAACTATTCAGGACATCTCTAATGATTACTGGTAATTCTGTAATGCTTACATTTATTATATATGAACCTGACACGTATACTGTGTAAATATACATACATACATCATATATATGCACTAAACAGATACATACTGTAAATGCACTACACACAAATAAATACAGGCTTGGTTTCTGGGTAACTACCTTTTAAAAAAAAGTATCATAATCCAGTCAACGTTCCTTTGGGTTTTTGAGAAAAGTATATGAAAATTATCAAATCTTACATCTGCTGGCATCAAATTGACTTAGGAAAGCTAATTGGAATATCTTTTCATTGCCTGGCCTACAATACTCTGCCCGCATACAACGCATACTACTGTGCTATCTCTGTCATGAGAAATAGTACCCCCCCCCCCCAAGACAACGCATATATATTGCTGAGTACCATCTCTCTCACATGTTGTGGCCTTGTGCTAAAATTAAAAAAGTTAAGATTTTTCCCTATCATTCTACACTCAATACCCCACAATGACAAAGTGAAAACAGAGTGTTCAAAATACTGCCACCACCATGCTCCCTGACTTCTGCCACAGGCCTCTTCCGGTCTCCACTTGTATTGCCTGCATCCCGACACAGGCGACACTAGATGACATCATCGCGCCACCTGCCTCCTTTCACAGTTGGACACAAAGACGTCATTGTGCTGCCTGTGCCATTCTACTGCCTCATAGGCTTCAGGTCTAGTGGCAGACTGTGATGGTGAATGGCGAGGATGGAACTCATTGGGTCTCGTACCTGCTGCAGTTTTCAACTGTACCGCCATCCTCAGTTGATCTCATAGTATCACAGCCCAAATAAATCTTTGTACTGTACTTTAACTGCAGACCCCATGACTGTGTGGAGAATTATGCACATTCATAATTAGATTCCTGCTGTTTTCAATATTTTTATGCCAATTGTATTTAATTTTCATGACAGGAACATTTATGCAGTAGAAATCACTTGGCTTCCACCATGAATGTGTATCTAAGGGTACTTTCACACTAGCGTTTTTCTTTTCCGGCACTGAGTTCCGTCACAGGGGCTCTATACCGGAAAATAACTGATCAGGCAATCAGGATATCCCCATGCATTCTGAATGGAGAGTAATCCGTTCAGTTTGCATCAGGATGTCTTCAGTTCAGTCGTTTTGACTGATCAGGCAAAAGAGAAAACCGTAGCATGCTACGGTTTTATCTCCGGCGAAAAAAACGGAAGACTTGCCTGAATGCCGGATCCGGCATTTTTTTCCATAGGAATGTATTAGTGCCGGATCCGGCATTCAAAATACCGGAATGCCGGATCCGTCCTTCCGGTCTGCGCATGCGCAGACCTTTAAAAATGAAAAAAAAAAAAAAAAACGGATCCGTTTTGCCTGATGACACCGGAAAAACGGATCCGGTATTGCAATGCATTTTTCTGACTGATCAGGCATTTTTCTGACTGATCAGGATCCTGATCAGTCTGAAAAATGCCTGATCAGTCAGAAAAAATGACATCCGTTTGCATACAATTTGCCTGATCAGGCAGTCAGTTCAGGCAACGGAACTGCCTGCCGGAATCAAGCAACGCAAGTGTGAAAGTACCCTAAGTAAATGCAGGAGACAAATCTATTGACACAAAGTAATTAAATACATAGTACATTTAGCAGCCGCCTATAATATGAGTTTTTTTCCCCCACAGCATCAAGGGTAAAAAGAGATTTAGATATATCAGTTCTTATCTTTTAGATGGAGTCTCTCTCCATCTCTTTTCCATTTCTTTTTTTCTGTATATTACCCTCTTTTTACAACCATTTCTAGGGTCATGTTTAAATGGAGCCTTTCACCTCCAAAATTGGTTTCAAAGTTAACATACCACCATGTAGGATAGTTTCCCCAAAATATAGCCATGCCCTTATCTTTCTGTTGTGAAAATCTGGTACTCTAAGGGCTCACGCACTCAGCCGTTGATGGCCGGTGTCCGTATTGTGGTCCGCAATCCGGAAGATACGGTGTGGAGGCACGGAGCAGAAGGCCATTGAAGCAATACGGAGGAGTGCTTCCATAGCTTTCGGCTCATGCCTCCGCACCCCAAAAAAAATTAGAACTTGTTCTATTTTTTACGGTATGGAAGGATCACAGACCCTTTCAAGTTGAATGGGTCTGCATCCATCTGCACCAGCCACACGGATGGTGTCTGTGCACAATTTGTGGTCCCCAATGCACAGAATAGATGGCACATGTTTGTGTGCAGGAGCCCTATTGGTGCGACCACATGGTCAGGTTTCCTGATGTAGTTTGGGAAGCCAAAACCAGGATTCAGTAAAAAAAAAAAAAAAAGAGGAGAAGTCATATCTGTCCTGCATACTTTCTCTCCTTTCATATTCCACTGCTGATATTGGCTTCCAAAACTGCACGCAGAAACCTGACCGTGTGACTATGCCCTAATCCTGAGAAATGATTCTTTTTATTTTTATGCAAATAAGGTTTTTAGTGCACCTTGACCAGGGCTGTGTTTCAGTCTACCTGTATTCCCCTATGTTATCACTACCAGCTCTGAAATCTCAGGAATTGTCTATAAAATACCCTAAGTAGGGAGGTGCTGGCCGCCATTACTGGCAGAGCGTTGAGCACCAAATAGAGCAACTCCACCCACGGTGATGAGAAACCTTATTTGTACAAAACAAAATGAAGCTTTTCTAAGAATTAACGGATTGGAATTTCATTTAAAAAAAAGCATGATTATGTTTTTGGGCAACTATCCTATAAGGTGGTATTTTGAGTTTGAAACCGATTTTTAAGGTGACATAATCCCTTTAATAAAACTCTTCCTCAAAACCCTTCACCTCATCCTACAGTATCTTACAGTGTCTTCTGTCATATCTTCCACCAAGTGGTGCAAGTAGTTCAGTGACTCATTGGGGCACTCCCTGGCCGGAATTTATTCCAACTTTTTTATTCTGATGACTTAACCTCAGGAGAGCTTATCAGTATCTGATCGGCAGGGGTCCCAGCTGTTTGAGGAGACTGCAGTGGTCCAGTGAGCGCAGCTGCCTCCTTACAGCTTACCAAGCATACAATGTACAGCGGCTGTGTTCGGTATCGCATCTCAGCCTAATCATTTGAATCGGACCGAGCTGTGCCTAGACCATGTGAACGATAAACATAACGTCACTGGCCTAGGGCAAGCTGGGAGAAAGCCGTTGCACTCACAGGGGCTCTCTGGCCTTCTCTAACAGATGATATGTGAGAGACCCGAGTGTAGGAGCCCTGTTGATTAGATGCTGATGACCTATAAAGTGGATAGCTCATCAGTCTAAAAAAGTCAGAAAACCCTATAATAAAAATTGTTCTGGAGTAAGACGTGCCAATTTTTTTTTTAAGAGATGCAGGCCTTTTAATAAATTTGACACATATTCTTGCAATGCATGCCCCAGGAGCTAAAATATATGACAACAATGAACTGATGTATGTTTACAGTATAATTTGTAGTACATCTGTCAGGATGTGTGAGGTCATGCCTTACTTTTTCCAAAAGTGATGCAGAAAAAAGAAAATTTTTTTAAATGCTTGTGCAAAATGCTCTTGTGTGACTTTTGTACACCACCTCTGGCTCTTAGAAGATCCCCATATGTAAACACCTGTCGTCAGTTTCCTCCCCCTAGTGGCTTTTATTAATTTAGGAAATCTGTACATGAATAAAAAGGACTTATGTATGAAGTACGCAATTTGCATCCCAGCCTAATTCACTTAAAGATTGGTGGTCCCCGGCAGACATATTCAAGACTTGCCTGTTTTTTAACTGTTTCTGCAGGGATTGAGGCAGCTTGCATATGCCTAGATTTTGTAGGGGGGAATTCATCATGTCCTGCACCCATAATTCTCATTTCAAAAAGCAAAAAAAATAGGGTCTTACAACTATTGGACTTATTTGCACAAAATTTTTGTGACTTTTTGCATTTTTATTCCACTCACTCCAGTTTCAAAACGTGGCTGTGAAAGTGGGTGTGGCTGCCTTATGTTAATTAGCTATGCTCTAGATTTATCACTGTAACTTTTTTTAAATTTCCAAAAAAAACGCTAACTGTCCTGTAGTAGATCTGTTATGGCAAGAGTGCTGAATTGTCTTCCCTGCCCATATTTATGGTAAGTATTTGGTTTGGGGAGAATGTCTGGAACTAATAATTTTTTGAAGGGTGTTTTACAGACTTGTTTCATTGGAATATTTTTATTTTTTTGTCCTTGGGCAAGAATTGGATAGAATAATGCCTCATTCATAAGTCAGTGTTTTGGTCGGTGATTTCCATCCGTAATTTTGAGCCCAAACCAGGTGCAGATCTTTCCCTTATACGTTATGTCTGTGGAGGCTCCAATCCTGGTTTTGGCTCACAATCACAGATGTAAATCAATGACCAAAACACCCACGTGTGAATGCCATGGAATGCTGTCAGGTGAAAATTTTAAAAGCACCATTACGTATATAACTACAGAACATACAGGGTAATACAGCGGCACATACCTCTTACATCCAGTGACGTCGCCTTTGATGTAGATGTTCTCTTTCCTCATCTTCTCCTTTTCAGACCAGAACACGAGTTTTCAGCCATTTCTCGTCTCTGCAGTTTGAAAAAAATAAAATAAAATCTTAGTTTACTACTTTTCTATTATCCTCCCATCTTCTGGACAAATCACCCTACAACCCCCAATACTGTGCCGCTGTGTTCTCCAATAATATACTGCAGAAACAGATAAATCCCCTGATAATAGTAGTACCATGCAAATAGTGCCCCTCAATAATTATTGGCACGCAGGATCCTAAAATAACTGCGCTCAGCAAATAGTGCCCCTGACACTAATAGTGCAAACATAACGTCCACCAAAAATAATTGTGGTAAGCTGATACTGTGCCAGGGTGCCCCCACAGTAATAGTGCTCCCAAAGGGCCCCAACATGTCCACACTGTGCCCCAGAAGTAATAATGGTCCCATAGTGCCCATACTAGTAATCATGTTCCCCATAGTAGTAATAAAGCCCACCATAATGCCCCCAGTAGTAAAAATTCTCCTTATAATACCCCCTTTTAATGCCCCCAGTTTAGTTAATGTCCCCATAGTGCCCCATAATGTGCCAGTATAAAATACCCCTATATAGTGCTCCTCTCCCCCCGTTCTCCTAGTGCCCCCCATAATGTACCAGTGTACAATGCCCCTGTATAGTTCCCTAGTAGATGCCCTAAGTGTTCAACATAATTTTCAAGTATAAAATACCCCTTCTTAGTGCCCCCTGTAGATGAACCCATAGTGCTCCTCTCCCCCCTTCCCCATAGTACCCACAATAATGTGTCCCAGTATAAAATGCCCCTATACAGAGCCCCTATATAAAATACCCAATTTTTGTGGCCTCAGTAGATGCCCCCATAGTGTTCCTCTCCCCCCTTCCCCCTTGTGCCTCCCATATAAAATACCCCTTCTTTGTGGCCTCAGTAGATGCCCCCATAGTGCCCCCCAATAATGTGCCAGTAAGAAGTGCCCCCATAGATTCCCCCAGTGCCCCCCAATAATGTGCCAGTAAGAAGTGAACCCCATAGTGTCCCCCAATAATGTGCCAGTAAGAAGTTCCCCATAGATGCCACCCAATAATGTGCCAGTAAGAAGTGCCCCCCATAGATGCGCCTCAATCATGTGGCAGTAACAAGTGCCCCCCACAGTGCCCCATAGTGCTCCTCTCCTGTATTGTACCATATAATAAAAATAAACTCACATACTTACCTGCATCAGGCTGGCAGCAATGCTATGCAGGCCTCTTCCGGCCTGTGTCCCTTGCTGTGCGGCTCGCGCCGCCTGCATTGGCCTCTGATAGGCTGCAGTCATTAGGCCTGCAGCCTCTCAGATGAACGGGGAAGGGAGATGCCTCTCCCCTGCCTGTAGAATTCATCTGTATCGCTGTCCGAGGGCGGTGTGGCACTGAATGATGTACACGCTGTTTGTTGTGCCCCGCTCTTTGTTTGCCAAAGGTTGGGGGGTATGTGTTAGGCCAATGATGTAAAGCTGGAGGATATGGTTGATGTGAAGCTTTCTTTGCCTCTACTGTATACATGACAGAAGTATTATGTTTTACAAGTCTTCTCCAGCGCCAGTACAAGCAAGTACAATTATGATTTGAAGGGATAGTAATTTAGACAGTAATTGAGTGTGATAAGCTCTAGCAAAGGAATCGCAATGGAAACTGCAAGAGAGAAAAGAATACACAGGAAATGTATCATGGGGTGTTCTGCTGGAAGAAAAGTATAACTTAACACTGTGAAACATAAATATAGCCAAAATGGTGAAAAGTCATCACCCTGAAGAATACCGCAGTAACCGTTGGACTGGACATCACCACATATTCATATTTATGTAGTTAATAATATTTAAAAATGCTTGTCATAAAAGGTTATGTGTTAAAGGTTAAGGGTACTTTCACACTATCCTTATTCTTTTCCGGTATTGAAATCCGGTAAAGGGTCTCAATACCGGAAAAAAACTGATGTTTTGTCCTGATGCATTCTGAATGGAAAGCAATCCGTTCACTATGCATCAGGATGTCTTTCGTTCCGTCCCTTGTATGGTATTTGACCGGACAAAATACCACAGCTTGCATTTCCATAGAGATGTATTAATGCCGGATCCGGTACCAAGTGTTCCAGAAATTGCTGCATCACTGGATCCGGCCTGCGCATGCACCAGGATATAAGAGGAGATGGTTTCGCTTTTGATCTTTGAAAAAATGTAAATACCGGATCCGTTATTTCGTGTGATCCCGGATGAGACGGATCCGGTATTTCACCAAATCCATCAAAAAAGGATATCAGTTTGCATACTGGTTGCTGGATCCGGCAACCACCGACGAAACTGCCTGCTGGATTCTAACAATGCTAGTGTGAAAGTAGCCTTATTCTGGTAGCTCCTCGGTCTCAATGCAAAATCTTATTTTGTGGCAAAGAGATCTTTGGACCCCATGAGTGACTGCTACCTCAACACCCTCTTTAGATAATCTGGTCCTTAACCCCTTCACGACCGCAATCTGTATATATACGTGATAGCTGCACATACCCCGTGCAGCTACCACGTATATAAACGTCAAACAAGCTCTTTAATCCAAGGGCTGCAAAGCGCTTGGATTAAAGCTTCTGCCCCTGCACTGTATGCTGTCACGGACAGCATACAGTGCAGTAATGCCGGCAAGGGACCAATCAGAGTGGCCCCTTGCCGGCAATCGATCCGATTGGTTAGTCTGTGCAGACTAACCAATCGGATCGCGGCAGTGTTAAAATGCCGGTTTCAGGCTCTGATCTGCGCTCTGCAGATCAGAGCCTGAAAGCCGATAGTGTTCCTCATGCACCCCCCCCCGATCTGTGCCGCTCTAAGACCATGATGCCCCACTGTGCCTCGCCTTCCTGCCATGCGATCCGCCCCCTCCCCGCCCCCTGCATTAATTTTCTAGCCGCCCCTCCGCCCCTCCTGTAGTTTGTACCCCCCGATTTATCCCCCCCTCCCTTCCAGCGCTGCCCCCGATTCCCCATTCTGTGTGTGATGGCGGCGGCTCCATTCCTGAGCCGTCGCCATCAGCAGAGTGTCAGCTCTATGCTGACACTCTCCTGTAACCCCATAGATGCCGCGGTTGGGGCATCCATGAGGTTAACAGAGGGAGGGAGCTCCCTCTCTCCACCATCGGGGCTGCAGCGCTGTGATTGCAGCACCCGATGGTTGCCATGGCAACCGGACGCTTTGCAAAAGCGTCCGGTTGCCATGGCAAAGGTGTCCAGTGCTGCCACCTACAGGCAATCTGGAAGTATTATACTTTGCAATGCAAGAGCATTGCAAAGTATAGTACAACTATCAGCCCCACTGGATCTTCAAGATCCAAGAGGGAACTGATAAAAAAAAAAAGTGAAAATAATAAAAGTAAAAATAAATCAATAAATAAAAAAATGTAAATAAAAAAAGACATTGCCTTTTCCTATAAAAAAATGAAAAAATAAAATAAAATACACATATTAGGTGTCACCGCGTCCGTAACGACCGTCTCTAAATATATCACATGATGGACCCCGTCCGATAAACACCATAAAAATAAAATTAAAAAAACAGTGCCAAAAAAGCTATTTTTGTCACCTTACATCACAAAAAGTGCAACAGCAAGCGATCAAAAAGGCTTATGACCCCCAAAATAGTACCAATCAAACCGTCACCTCGTCCCGCAAAAAATGATTCCCTATTTAAGACAATCGCCCAAAAAATAAAAAAGATATGGCTCTCAGACTATAGAGACACTAAAACATAATTTTTTGGGTTTCAGAAATGCTATTATTGTGTAAAACTTAAATAAATAAGAAAACGTATACATATTAGGTATTGCTACGTCCGTAACGATCTTCTCTATAAAACTATCACATGACCTAACTCCTCAGATGAACGCTGTAAAAATAAATAAATGAAAACTGTTCCAAAACAGCCAATTTTTGGGTCACCTTGCCCCATAAAGTGTAATAATGAATGATCAAAAAATCCTATGTACCCAAAAATGGTACCAATAAAAACCTCAACACTTTCTGCAAAAAACGAGCTCCTGCACAAGACAATCGGCAGAAAAACAAAAAACATATGGCGTTCAGAAAACCAATCCAGCACAATCTACCTTCCTAAAACCGTATGGCATTCCTTTCCTTCTGCGCCCTGCCGTGTGCCCGTACAGCAGTTTACGATCATATGTGGGGTGTTTCTGTAAACCGCGGAATCAGTGTAATAAATATTGAGTTTTGTTAACCCTCAATGTGTTAAAGAAAAAAAATATATAAAATGGAAAATCTGCCAAAAAAGTGAAATTTTTAAATTTCATCTCCATTTTCCTTTAATTCTTGTGGAACGCCTAAAGGGTTAACAAAGTTTGTAAAATCAGTTTTGAGTAACTTGAGGGGTGCAGTTTCTATATTGGTGTCATTTATGGGGGTTTCCACTATGTAAGCCCCACAAAGGGACTTCAGACCTGAACTGGTCCTTTAAAAGTGGGTTTTGGAAATTTTCTTTAAAATTGTAAGAATTGCTTCTAAACTTCTAAGCCTTCTAACGCCCTAAAAAAATAAAATGACATTTCCAAAATGATGCCAACATAAAGTAGACATATGGGGAATGTTAAGTAATAAATATTTTATTAGGTATCACTTTCTGTTTTAGAAGCAGAGAAACTGAAATTTGGAAAATTGTGAATTTTTCAATTTTTTTTGTAAATTTGGGATCTTTTCATAAATAAAGGTGAAATATATTGACTCAAATATATGACTATCATGAAGTACAATGTGTCACGAGAAAACAATCTTAGAATGGCTTGGATAAGTAAAAGTGTTCCAAAGCTATTATCACATAAAGCGACACATGTCAGATTTGTAAATTTTGACCTGGACACTGGGGCATCAATGACCCTTGGTCATGAAAGGGTTAAAGAGGACCTTTCACCGGTCCTGACATTACCATATAAATACCTGCCCTGGTAGTGTAGGGCATACTGATGACATATGATATTTTTCTTTTTTTTTCTATGCACTGCTCTGTTCCCCCGTTGTACCCCCCCCATCCTGGTTTCCAGCCCTGTATGTAAATCCATACCATCAGTACAGGGAGGAGGAGACGGCCGTGTTTCTCAAGGGGTGTCTCCTTCTCCCTGGCTGTGAGCTGGCCAATCGCAGTGGAAAGCATCACAGCCAGGGAGAAGGTGAGCTTTTTTTTCTTCCTGGTTGTGACCACGGATCCGACGATGTTTTGACATGTAGGGGACATAGCGTTGCTCTAGTCAGATGAGACCATAGTTGAACTTTTTGGCCTAAATGCAAAACGCTATGTGTGGGAGAAAAATAAAAGTAACACTGCACATCACCCTGAACACACCATTCTCATCGTGAAAGATAGCGGTGGCAGCATCATTCTGTGGGGATGCTTTTCTTCAGCAGGGACAGGGAAGCTGGTCAGAGTTGAAGATGGATGGAGCTAAATACAGGGCAATCCTGGAGAAAAAACCTGGTAGAGGCTGCAAAAGACTTGAGACTGGGGCGGAGGTTCACCTTCCAGCAGGACGACCGTAAACATACAGCCAGAACTACAATGAAAGTGTAGATCAAAGCATAATCATGTGTTAGAATGGCCCAGTCAAAATCCAGACCTAAATCCCAAAGAGAATTTGTGTCAAGACTTGAATATTGCTATTCACATACGCTCTCTATCCAATCTGACTGAGCTTGAGCTATTTTGCAAAGAAGAATGGGCAAAAATTTCAGGTTCTAGATGTGCAAAACTGGTAGAGACATACCACAGAATACAACACTTTCCAGATTTTTATTTATTAAACATTTTAAAAATCATTTTCTTTTTACTTCACACATACTTGCTACTTTGTGTTGGTCTATCACATAAAATATAAATAAAATACATTTATGTTTGTGGGTGTCTCGTGAAAATTTTTTGAAAAGTTCAAGCAGTATGAATACTTTTTTAAGACACTGCAAATACTGTGTGAATCAGTAATACAAGAATTGGATCCGAAGGTGTCCATAGCCTTTGTGGAAATATGAGGAAAGTGATTTTTGAAAATGTAGCCTACACTATGAAGTATTATCATTTCCCTGATCCACAGGCTGGCCACATTTGCAGACCACACATACACTACGTGCAGAATTATTAGGCAAATGAGTATTTTGACCACATAATCCTCTTTATGCATGTTGTCTTACTCCAAGCTGTATAGGCTCGAAAGCCTACTACCAATTAAGCATATTAGGTGATGTGCATCTCTGTAATGAGAAGGGGTGTGGTCTAATGACATCAACACCCTATATCAGGTGTGCATAATTATTAGGCAACTTCCTTTCCTTTGGCAAAATGAGTCAAAAGAAGGACTTGACAGGCTCAGAAAAGTCAAAAATAGTGAGATATCTTGCAGAGGGATGCAGCACTCTTAAAATTGAAAAGCTTCTGAAGCGTGATCATCGAACAATCAAGCGTTTCATTCAAAATAGTCAACAGGGTCGCAAGAAGCGTGTGGAAAAACCAAGGCGCAAAATAACTGCCCATGAACTGAGAAAAGTCAAGCGTGCAGCTGCCAAGATGCCACTTGACACCAGTTTGGCCATATTTCAGAGCTGCAACATCACTGGAGTGCCCAAAAGCACAAGGTGTGCAATACTCAGAGACATGGCCAAGGTAAGAAAGGCTGAAAGACGACCACCACTGAACAAGACACACAAGCTGAAACGTCAAGACTGGGCCAAGAAATATCTCAAGACTGATTTTTCTAAGGTTTTATGGACTGATGAAATGAGAGTGAGTCTTGATGGGCCAGAAGGCTGGATTGGTAAAGGGCAGAGAGCTCCAGTCCGACTCAGAC
Organism: Bufo gargarizans; assembly: GCF_014858855.1. NCBI lineage: Eukaryota > Metazoa > Chordata > Amphibia > Anura > Bufonidae > Bufo > Bufo gargarizans. The sequence goes on along the minus strand of NC_058082.1, from coordinate 76,974,039 downwards.
GCCAGCAAGGTGGAGGTGGAGTACTGGTTTGGGCTGGTATCATCAAAGATGAGCTTGTGGGGCCTTTTTGGGTTGAGGATGGAGTCAAGCTCAACTCCCAGTCCTACTGCCAGTTTCTGGAAGACACCTTCTTCAAGCAGTGGTACAGGAAGAAGTCTGCAAGGTAAGAAAAACATGATTTTCATGCAGGACAATGCTCCATCACACGCGTCCAAGTACTCCACAACGTGGCTGGCAAGAAAGGGTATAAAAGAAGAAAATCTAATGACATGGCCTCCTTGTTCACCTGATCTGAACCCCATTGAGAACCTGTGGTCCATCATCAAATGTGAGATTTACAAGGAGGGAAAGCAGTACACCTCTCTGAACAGTGTCTGGGAGGCTGTGGTTGCTGCTGCACGCAATGTTGATGGTGAACAGATCAAAACACTGACAGAATCCATGGATGGCAGGCTTTTGAGTGTCCTTGCAAAGAAAGGTGGCTATATTGGTCACTGATTTGTTTTTGTTTTGTTTTTGAATGTCAGAAATGTATATTTGTGAATGTTGAGATGTTATATTGGTTTCACTGGTAAAAATAAATAATTGAAATGGGTATATATTTGTTTTTTGTTAAGTTGCCTAATAATTATGTACAGTAATAGTCACCTGCACACACAGATATCCCCCTAAAATAGCTAAAACTAAAAACAAACTAAAAACTACTTCCAAAAATATTCAACTTTGATATTAATGAGTTTTTTGGGTTCATTGAGAACATGGTTGTTGTTCAATAATAAAATTAATCCTCAAAAATACAACTTGCCTAATAATTCTGCACTCCCTGTATCTTATATAGGAATCTGAAGGCTTACTCAGCAGGTGGCTTAGGGTACTTTCACACTAGCTTTTTTCTTTTATGGCTAGAGTTCCGTCCTAGGGGCTCGATGCTGGAAAATAACTGATAAGTTTTATCCCCATGCATTCTGAATGGAGAGCAATCCGTTCAGGATGCATCAGGATGTCTTCAGTTCAGTCTTTTTGACTGTTTGGGACGGAGATAATACCGCAGCATGCTTTATATCCGGAACACTTGACGGAATGCCGGATCAAGCATTATTTTCCATAGGAATGTATTAGTGCCAGATCCGTCCTTCCGATCTGAGCATGCAGTGTGAAAAGAATAAATGCCGGATCCGTTTTTCCGGATGACACCGGAAAGACAGATCCGGCATTTCAATGCATTTGTAAGACGGATCAGGATCCTGATCAGTCTTACAAATGCCATCAGTTGGCATACATTTTTACGGATCCGGCAGGCAGTTCCAGCGACGGAACTGCCTACCGGATTCCCTTTGCCGCAGGTGTGAAAGTACCCTTAGAACTATGGTTGACTCACAAAAGTGGATTTCTCTTTAAAATCAAGAGACTTGACAAATGTTGCAAGTAGTCAGATTTCGGTGAAAGCCTGACCTAGATTCTAAAAATGTTGTTTTAGACTGCAAACAATGGAAAGCTATATTTGATAGTAGGCATTGCCCTATATCAGAGTCTAAAAACCACAGATTGTGCCACTTTCAAGAGGTGCAATAAAACTTAGAGGTATACCCATCTGAACAATTTGTGACATACAGACAGTAATCCAATATTGTATGCCTTGTGGGACTCCCAGAAGCTGAACATTTTGCAACTCCCATAGGCTACACACCAGCAGTGATGCTCAGTTCGCAGTGTTCGCAAACGAACCTGTGCCGGAAGCCAGTCTGAAATCAAATATGGTCACCGGGAGCAGGCAGTTCTGAGAACATCCAGATGAAGGCCCCCGGCGGCTGTTCTCGGAACTGCCTGCTCCCGGTGACCACATTTGATTTCAGACCTGTTCCCGGCACAGGCACAGGTAAGGGCTTACCTGTGCATCGCCGGGCGGGTGAGTCAAGATGGCAGCCCGCATGTGTTCATTGGCAAACACTGCAAACTGACTATCACTGCACACCAGCATGCAAACGCGTCTAACTCTCACCCTTATATCTCTGCAGTATTGTATATACTCTCGATATATAACCCCTTTAACCCCTTCTCACAAAACACCATACATGTATGGCACAGCAAGAAAGTAGTTAACGTAAAATGTTGTACATGTACAGGGATGGCATCGCACAGACTTAACCTCTTCAGGACACATGACGTACCGGTACGTCATGTTGTCCTGGTACTTAAGGACACATCATGTATGGTTCCGATCACCGCCGCCCGGCGGGCGGTGATCGGAACCCGGTGCCTGCTCAAATCATTGAGCAGGCACCTTGGCTAGATGCACCGGGGGGTCCTGTGACCCCCCCATGTCGGCGATCGCAGCAAACCGCAGGTCAATTCAGACCTGCGGTTTGCTGCGGTTTCGGAAGTTTCTGATCCCCGCGGTCAAAGACCACAGGGATCAGAAACTTCAAATAAGCTTTATTTTAATGTTTAACCACCCCCCCTTGCTGCCCTCTTTGTTATCTGCCGGCGGGCGCAGTGGGGGGAGTGCGGCAGGGAGGGCGGGCAGGCATGCAATGATCCGCCCGCTCCCTCTCTCAGGATAGACGAGCGGTTTGCAGAGTGTCAGCACATTGCTGACACTCTGCTCGAAACGCCTGACATCTGTGCTGGCACAGATGCCATGCGTTTAACCCCTTCCATGCCGCGGTCCGTAGGGACACCTGTCTGGAAAAGGTTAAGAGGGAGGGAGCTCCCTCCCTCTCCCATCGGGGGCTGCTGTGCCTTTTCATCCCCGATGGTAGAGGGAGGGGCCCTCCCTTCCCATCACCCACTGCTCTGCTGCTAAAGGCAGAAGTCTGATCAGACTTTGTAAAGTGAAAATACAGTACAGTACACTATATAGTGTACTGTACTGTATTATACAGACATCAGACCCACTGGATCTTCAAGAACCATGTGGGTCTGGGTCAAAAAAAGTGAAAAAAAAAGTAAAAATAAAAAAACACATTTATCACTGATTAAAAATGGAAAAAAAAATTCCCTACACATGTTTGATATCACCACGTCCGTAACGACCTAATCTATAAAACGGTCATGTTACTTTACCCGAACGGTGAACGCCATAAAAATAAAAAAGTTTAAAACTATGATGAATTAGAAATTTTGCCCAGTCGTATGTACGCCAAAATAGTACCAATCAAACGTCACCTCATCCAGCAAAAAATGAGACCCTATCTAAAATAATCGCCCAAAAACTGAAAAAACTATGGCTCTTAGAATATGGACACACTAAAACATGATTTTTTAGTTTTTGTTTCAAAAATGAAATAATTGTGTAAAACTTACATAAAGAAAAAAAATAATACATATTAGGTATCGCCGCGTCAGGTGAATATCGTAAAAAAAGCTATTTTTTGTCATCTTACATCATAAAAAGTGTAATAGCAAGCGATCAAAAAGTCATACGCACCCTAAAATTGTGCCAATCAAACCGTCATCTCATCCTGCAAAAATCATACCCTACCCAAGATATTTGCTCAAAATCTGAAAAAAGTATGGCTCTCAGACTATGGAGACACTAAAACATGATTTTTTTTGTGTAAAACTTACATAAATAAAAAAAATTGGATACATATTAGGTATCGCCGTGTCCGTGACAACCTGCTCTGTAAAAAAAATTTTAATGATCTAACCTGTCAGATGAATGTTGAAAATAACAAAAAATAAAAACGGTGCCAAAACAGCTATTTCTTGTTACCTTGCCTCACAAAAAGTGTAATATAGAGCAACCAAAAATCATATGTACCCTAAACTAGTACCAACAATCTGCCACCATATCCCGTAGTTTCTAAAATGGGGTCACTTTTTTGGAGTTTCTACTCTAGGGGTGCATCAGGGGGGCTTCAAATGGGACATGGTGTAAAAAAAAAAAAAAAAACGTCCAGCAAAATCTGCCTTTCAAAACTGTATGGCATTCCTTTCCTTCTGCACCCTGCTGTGTGCCCATACAGCGGTTTACGACCACATCTGGGGTGTTTCTGTAAACTACAGAATCAGAGCCATAAATATTGAGGTTTTTTTGGCTGTTAACCCTTGCTTTGTAACTGGAATTATTAAAATGGAAAATCTGCCAAAAAAGCGAAATTTTGAAATTGGATCTCTATTTTCCATTAAATCTTGTGGAACAGATAAAGGGTTAACAAAGTTTGTAAAATCAGTTTTGAATACCTTGAGGGGTGTAGTTTCTTAGATGGGGTCACTTTTATGGAGTTTCTACTCTAGGGTTGCATCAGGGGGGCTTCAAATGGGACATGGCGTCAAAAAAAAAACAGTCCTACTGTGTGCCTGTACAGTAGTTTATGGCCACATATGGGGTGTTTTTGCAAACTACAGAATTGGGGCAATAAATATAGCATTTTGTTTGGCTGTTAACCCTTGCTTTGTTACTGGAAAAAATGGATTAAAATGAAAAATTTGCCCAAAAATTACAATTCGCAAATTTCATCTCCATTTGCCAATAACTCTTGTGCAACACTTAAAGGGTTAAAAAAATTGCAAAATCAGTTTTGAATACCTTGAGGGGTGTAGTTTCTTAGATGGGGTCACATTTATGGAGTTTCTACTCTAGGGGTGCATCAGGGGGGCTTCAAATGGGTCATGGTGTAAAAAAAAACAGTCCAGCAAAATCTGCCTTCCAAAAACCATACGGCGCACCTTTCCCTCTACGCCCTACTGTGTGCCCGTCCACTAGTTTACAGCCACATATGGTGTGTTTCTGCAAACTACAGAATCGAGGCAATAAATATAGCATTTTGTCTGGCTATTAACCCTTGTTTTGTTACTGGAAAAAATGGATTAAAATGGAAAATTTGCCCCAAAACTCTAAATTCTGAAATGTTATCACCATTTGCCATTAACTCTTGTGGAACACCTAAAGGGTTAACGATGTTTGTAAAATCAGTTTTGAATACCTTAAGGGGTGTAGTTTCTAGAATGGGGTCATTTTCGGGTGGTTTGTATTATGTAAGCCTCACAAAGTGACTTCAGACCTGAACTAGTCCCTAAAAAGTGTTTTTTTGAAAATTTCAGAAAAATAAAATATCATTCCCAAATTGATCCAAACATGAAGTAGACATATGGGGAATGTAAAGTAATAACTATTTTTGTTGGTATTATTACTATGTATTATAGAAGTAGAGAAATTGAAACTTGCAATTTTTTACACATTTTTGGTAAATTTGGCATTTTTTAATAAATAAAAATGATTTTTTTTTAACTTCATTTTACCAGTGTCATGAAGTACAATTTGTGACGAAAAAACTATTTAGAATGGCCTGGATAAGTCAAAGTGTTTTAAAATTATCACCACTTAAAGTGACACTGGTCAGATTTGCAAAAAATGGCCTGGTCCTTAAGGTGAATATCCATTTTGCGATCCACAATTTTGGCTGTCCCATTTTGTTCTATGGATTTGAGGTCCTCATTTTGAAGACCAGAATAGGACATATTCTGTCTAGGGATGAGCGAACTCGAACTGTATAGTTCGGGTTCGTACCGAATTTTGGGGTGTCCGTGACACGGACCCGAACACGGACCCGAACCCGGACATTTTCGTAAAAGTCCGGGTTCGGGTTCGGTGTTCGTCGCTTTCTTGGCGCTTTTGTGACGCTTTCTTGGCGCTTTTTGAAAGGCTGCAAAGCAGCCAATCAACAAGCGTCATACTACTTGCCCCAGGAGGCCGTCACAGCCATGCCTACTATTGGCATGGCTGTGATTGGCCAGAGCACCATGTGACCCAGCCTCTATTTAAGCTGGAGTCACATAGCGCCGCCCGTCACTCTGCTGTGATTAGCGTAGGGAGAGGTTGCGGCTGCGACAGTAGGGCGAGATTAGGCAGATTAACTCCTCCAAAGGACTTGATTAATCGATCGATCTGCAGCTGTGCATCATTGAGCTGCTGAAATTCAATTGCTCACTGTTTTTAGGCTGCCCAGACCGTTTGTCAGTCACTTTTTTCTGGGGTGATCGGCGGCAATTTTGTGTCTTGTGCGGTGCTGCGACCAAGTGCATTTAACCCTCAATGGTGTGGTTGTTTTTTGGCTAAAGCCTACATCAGGGTGAAGCTGTCACACCAAGTGCATTTAACCAGCAATAGTCTGTTTATTTTTTGGCCATATACTACATCAGGGGCAAGCTGCGCCCGTCACCAAGTGCATTTAACCCTCAGTAGTGTGGTTGGTCAAGCTATCACACCAAGTGCATTTAACCAGCAATAGTGTGGTTATTTTTTGGCCATATCCCAGTCTAATTCTGTCACTAAATCCATACCGGTCACCCAGCGCCTAAATACTAGGCCTCAAATTTATATCCCGCTAAATCTGTCGTTACCGCTGTACTGTTGTGGCTGGGCAAGTTATTTAGTGTCCGTCAAAGCACATTTTTTGTTCAGGGTTGAAATACAATTCCCAATTTAGCAATTTCATAATTTAGTGGTTTCTGCTCTATCAGAGCTATTTGAAATCTATCCCTAAAAGGGTATATAATATTCAAGGTGCACATAGGGTCATTCAGAATAACTTCACACACACGCTACTGTGCATTTCCAAGTCTAATTCTGTCAGTAAATCCATACCGGTCACCCAGCGCCTAAATAGTAGACCTCAAATTTATATCCCGCTAAATCTGTCGTTACCGCTGTCCTGTTGTGGATGGGCAAGTTATTTAGTGTCCGTCAAAGCACAATTTTTGTTCAGGGTTGAAATACAATTCCCAATATAACAATTTCATAATTTAGTGGTTTCTGCTATATCAGAGCTATTTGAAATCTATCCCTAAAAGGGTATATAATATTCAAGGTGCACATAGGGTCATTCAGAATAACTTCACACACACGCTACTGTGCATTTCCAAGTCTAATTCTGTCACTAAATCCATACCGGTCACCCAGCGCCTAAATACTAGGCCTCAAATTTATATCCCGCTAAATCTGTCATTACCGCTGTCCTGTTGTGGATGGGCAAGTTATTTAGTGTCCGTCAAAGCACATTTTTTGTTATGGGTTGAAATACAATTCCCAATTTAGCAATTTCATAATTTAGTGGTTTCTGCTATATCAGAGCTATTTGAAATCTATCCCTAAAAGGGTATATAATATTCAAGGTGCACATAGGGTCATTCAGAATAACTTCACACACACGCTACTGTGCATTTCCAAGTCTAATTCTGTTAGTAAATCCATACCGGTCACCCAGCGCCTAAATACTAGGCCTCAAATTTATATTCAGCTGAATTTGAATACAATACATTGGGCCAAATAATATTTTTGTTGTTGTGGTGAACCATAACAATGAGGAAAACATCTAGTAAGGGACGCGGACGTGGACATGGTCGTGGTGGTGTTAGTGGACCCTCTGGTGCTGGGAGAGGACGTGGCCGTTCTGCCACATCCACACGTCCTAGTGTACCAACTACCTCAGGTCCCAGTAGCCGCCAGAATTTACAGCGATATATGGTGGGGCCCAATGCCGTTCTAAGGATGGTAAGGCCTGAGCAGGTACAGGCATTAGTCAATTGGGTGGCCGACAGTGGATCCAGCACGTTCACATTATCTCCCACCCAGTCTTCTGCAGAAAGCGCACAGATGGCGCCTGAAAACCAACCCCATCAGTCTGTCACATCACCCCCATGCATACCATGGAAACTGTCTCAGCCTCAAGTTATGCAGCAGTCTCTTATGCTGTTTGAAGACTCCGCTGGCAGGGTTTCCCAAGGGCATCCACCTAGCCCTTCCCCAGCGGTGAAAGACATAGAATGCACTGACGCACAACCACTTATGTTTCCTGATGATGAGGACATGGGAATACCACCTCAGCATGTCTCTGATGATGACGAAACACAGGTGCCAACTGCTGCGTCTTTCTGCAGTGTGCAGACTGAACAGGAGGTCAGGGATCAAGACTGGGTGGAAGACGATGCAGGGGACGATGAGGTCCTAGACCCCACATGGAATGAAGGTCGTGCCACTGACTTTCACAGTTCGGAGGAAGAGGCAGTGGTGAGACCGAGCCAACAGCGTAGCAAAAGAGGGAGCAGTGGGCAAAAGCAGAACACCCGCCGCCAAGAGACTCCGCCTGCTACTGACCGCCGCCATCTGGGACCGAGCACCCCAAAGGCAGCTTCAAGGAGTTCCCTGGAATGGCACTTCTTCAAACAATGTGCTGACGACAAGACCCGAGTGGTTTGCACGCTGTGCCATCAGAGCCTGAAGCGAGGCATTAACGTTCTGAACCTGAGCACAACCTGCATGACCAGGCACCTGCATGCAAAGCATGAACTGCAGTGGAGTAAACACCTTAAAACCAAGGAAGTCACTCAGGCTCCCCCTGCTACCTCTTCTGCTGCTGCCGCCTCGGCCTCTTCTGCTGCTGCCGCCTCGGCCTCTTCCTCCGCCTCTGGAGGAACGTTGGCACCTGCCGCCCAGCAAACAGGGGATGTACCACCAACACCACCACCACCTCCGTCACCAAGCGTCTCAACCATGTCACACGCCAGCGTTCAGCTCTCCATCTCACAAACATTTGAGAGAAAGCGTAAATTCCTACCTAGCCACCCTCGATCCCTGGCCCTGAATGCCAGCATTTCTAAACTACTGGCCTATGAAATGCTGTCATTTAGGCTGGTGGACACAGACAGCTTCAAACAGCTCATGTCGCTTGCTGTCCCACAGTATGTTGTTCCCAGCCGCCACTACTTCTCCAAGAGAGCCGTGCCTTCCCTGCACAACCAAGTATCCGATAAAATCAAGTGTGCACTGCTCAACGCCATCTGTAGCAAGGTCCACCTAACCACAGATACGTGGACCAGTAAGCATGGCCAGGGACGCTATATCTCCCTAACTGCACACTGGGTAAATGTAGTGGCAGCTGGGCCCCAGGCGGAGAGCTGTTTGGCGCACGTCCTTCCGCCGCCAAGGATCGCAGGGCAACATTCTTTGCCTCCTGTTGCCACCTCCTCCTTCTCGGCTTCCTCCTCCTCTTCTTCCACCTGCTCATCCAGTCAGCCACACACCTTCACCACCAACTTCAGCACAGCCCGGGGTAAACGTCAGCAGGCCATTCTGAAACTCATATGTTTGGGGGACAGGCCCCACACCGCACAGGAGTTGTGGCGGGGTATAGAACAACAGACCGACGAGTGGTTGCTGCCGGTGAGCCTCAAGCCCGGCCTGGTGGTGTGTGATAATGGGCGAAATCTCGTTGCAGCTCTGGGACTAGCCAATTTGACGCACATCCCTTGCTTGGCACATGTGCTGAATTTGGTGGTGCAGAAGTTCATTCACAACTACCCCGACATGTCAGAGCTGCTGCATAAAGTGCGGGCCGTCTGTTCGCGCTTCTGGCGTTCACATCCTGCTGCTGCTCGCCTGTCTGCGCTACAGCGTAACTTCGGCATTCCCGCTCACCGCCTCATATGCGACGTGCCCACCAGGTGGAACTCCACCTTGCACATGCTGGACAGACTGTGCGAGCAGCAGCAGGCCATAGTGGAGTTTCAGCTGCAGCACGCACGGGTCAGTCGCACTACAGAACAGCACCACTTCACCACCAATGACTGGGCCTCCATGCGAGACCTGTGTGCCCTGTTGCTCTGTTTCGAGTGCTCCACCAACATGGCCAGTGGCGATGACGCCGTTATCAGCGTTACAATACCACTTCTATGTCTCCTTGAGAAAACACTTAGGGCGATGATGGAAGAGGAGGTGGCCCAGGAGGAGGAGGAGGAGGAGGAAGAGGGGTCATTTTTAGCACTTTCAGGCCAGTCTCTTCGAAGTGACTCAGAGGGAGGTTTTTGGCAACAGCAGAGGCCAGGTACAAATGTGGCCAGCCAGGGCCCACTACTGGAGGACGAGGAGGACAAGGATGAGGAGGAGGTGGAGGAGGATGAGGATGAAGCATGGTCACAGCGGGGTGGCACCCAACGCAGCTCGGGTCCATCACTGGTGCGTGGCTGGGGGGAAAGGCAGGACGATGACGATACGCCTCCCACAGAGGACAGCTTGTCCTTACCCCTGGGCAGCCTGGCACACATGAGCGACTACATGCTGCAGTGCCTGCGCAACGACAGCAGAGTTGCCCACATTTTATCCTGTGCGGACTACTGGGTTGCCACCCTGCTGGATCCACGCTACAAAGACAATGTGCCCACCTTACTTCCTGCACTGGAGCGTGATAGGAAGATGCGCGAGTACAAGCGCACGTTGGTAGACGCGCTACTGAGAGCATTCCCAAATGTCACAGGGGAACAAGTGGAAGCCCAAGGCCAAGGCAGAGGAGGAGCAAGAGGTCGCCAAGGCAGCTGTGTCACGGCCAGCTCCTCTGAGGGCAGGGTTAGCATGGCAGAGATGTGGAAAACTTTTGTCAACACGCCACAGCTAACTGCACCACCACCTGATACGCAACGTGTTAGCAGGAGGCAACATTTCACTAACATGGTGGAACAGTACGTGTGCACACCGCTCCACGTACTGACTGATGGTTCGGCCCCATTCAACTTCTGGGTCTCTAAATTGTCCACGTGGCCAGAGCTAGCCTTTTATGCCTTGGAGGTGCTGGCCTGCCCGGCGGCCAGCGTTTTGTCTGAACGTGTATTCAGCACGGCAGGGGGCGTCATTACAGACAAACGCAGCCGCCTGTCTACAGCCAATGTGGACAAGCTGACGTTCATAAAAATGAACCAGGCATGGATCCCACAGGATCTGTCCGTCCCTTGTCCAGATTAGACATTAACTACCTCCCCTTAACCATATATTATTGGACTCCAGGGCACTTCCTCATTCAATCCTATTTTTATTTTCATTTTACCATTATTTTATTTTTATTGCGAGGCTACCCAAAGTTGAATGAACCTCTCCTCTGTCTGGGTGCCGGGGCCTAAATATATGCCAATGGACTGTTCCAATGTTGGGTGACGTGAAGCCTGATTCTCTGCTATGACATGCAGACTAATTCTCTGCTGACATGAAGACAGATTCTCTGTTACGGGACCTCTCTCCTCTGCCTGGGTACTGGGCCTAAATATCTGACAATGGACTGTTGCAGTGGTGGCTGACGTGAAGCCTCATTCTCTGCTATGACATGCAGACTAATTCTCTGCTGACATGAAGCCAGATTGTCTGTTACGGGACCTCTTTCCTCTGCCTGGGTGCTGGGCCTAAATTTATGACAATGGACTGTTGCAGTGGTGGGTGACGTGAAGCCTGATTCTTTGCTATGACAAGCAGACTGATTCTCTGCTATGACATGAAGCCAGATCCTCTGTTACGGGACCTCTCTCCTCTGCCTGGGTGCTGGGCCTAAATTTATGAAAATGGACTCTTACAGTGGTGGGTGACGTGAAGCCTGATTCTCTGCTATGACATGCAGACTGATTCTCTGCTGACATGAAGCCAGATTGTCTGTTACGGGACCTCTCTCCTCTGCCTGGGTGCTGGGCCTAAATATATGCCAATGGACTGTTGCAGTGGTGGCTGACATGAAGCCTCATTCTCTGCTATGACATGCAGACTAATTCTCTGCTGACATGAAGCCAGATTGTCTGTTACGGGACCTCTCTCCTCTGCCTGGGTGCTGGGCCTAAATTTATGAAAATGGACTGTTGCAGTGGTGGCTGACGTGAAGCCTGATTCTCTGCTATGACATGCAGACTGATTCTCTGCTGACATGAAGCCAGATCCTCTGTTACGGGACCTCTCTCCTCTGCCTGGGTGCTGGGCCTAAATTTATGAAAATGGACTCTTACAGTGGTGGGTGACGTGAAGCCTGATTCTCTGCTATGACATGAAGACTGATTCTCTGCTGACATGAAGCCAGATTGTCTGTTACGGGACCTCTCTCCTCTGCCTGGGTGCTGGGCCTAAATTTATGAAAATGGACTCTTACAGTGGTGGGTGACGTGAAGCCTGATTTTCTGCTATGACATGAAGACTGATTCTCTGCTGACATGAAGCCAGATTGTCTGTTACGGGACCTCTCTCCTCTGCCTGGGTGCTGGGCCTAAATTTATGAAAATGGACTCTTACAGTGGTGGGTGACGTGAAGCCTGATTTTCTGCTATGACATGAAGACTGATTCTCTGCTGACATGAAGCCAGATTGTCTGTTACGGGACCTCTTCCTCTGCCTGGGTGCTGGGCCTAAATTTATGAAAATGGACTCTTACAGTGGTGGGTGACGTGAAGCCTGATTCTCTGCTATGACATGCAGACTGATTCTCTGCTGACATGAAGCCAGATTGTCTGTTACGGGACCTCTCTCCTCTGCCTGGGTGCTGGGCCTAAATATATGCCAATGGACTGTTGCAGTGGTGGCTGACATGAAGCCTCATTCTCTGCTATGACATGCAGACTAATTCTCTGCTGACATGAAGCCAGATTGTCTGTTACGGGACCTCTCTCCTCTGCCTGGGTGCTGGGCCTAAATTTATGAAAATGGACTGTTGCAGTGGTGGCTGACGTGAAGCCTGATTCTCTGCTATGACATGCAGACTGATTCTCTGCTGACATGAAGCCAGATCCTCTGTTACGGGACCTCTCTCCTCTGCCTGGGTGCTGGGCCTAAATTTATGAAAATGGACTCTTACAGTGGTGGGTGACGTGAAGCCTGATTCTCTGCTATGACATGAAGACTGATTCTCTGCTGACATGAAGCCAGATTGTCTGTTACGGGACCTCTCTCCTCTGCCTGGGTGCTGGGCCTAAATTTATGAAAATGGACTCTTACAGTGGTGGGTGACGTGAAGCCTGATTTTCTGCTATGACATGAAGACTGATTCTCTGCTGACATGAAGCCAGATTGTCTGTTACGGGACCTCTCTCCTCTGCCTGGGTGCTGGGCCTAAATTTATGAAAATGGACTCTTACAGTGGTGGGTGACGTGAAGCCTGATTTTCTGCTATGACATGAAGACTGATTCTCTGCTGACATGAAGCCAGATTGTCTGTTACGGGACCTCTTCCTCTGCCTGGGTGCTGGGCCTAAATTTATGAAAATGGACTCTTACAGTGGTGGGTGACGTGAAGCCTGATTCTCTGCTATGACATGCAGACTGATTCTCTGCTGACATGAAGCCAGATTGTCTTTTACGGGACCTCTCTCCTCTGCCTGGGTGCTGGGCCTAAATATATGCCAATGGACTGTTGCAGTGGTGGCTGACGTGAAGCCTCATTCTCTGCTATGACATGCAGACTGATTCTCTGCTGACATGAAGCCAGATTGTCTGTTACGGGACCTCTCTCCTCTGCCTGGGTGCTGGGCCTAAATATATGCCAATGGACTGTTGCAGTGGTGGCTGACGTGAAGCCTCATTCTCTGCTATGACATGCAGACTAATTCTCTGCTGACATGAAGCCAGATTGTCTGTTACGGGACCTCTCTCCTCTGCCTGGGTGCTGGGCCTAAATTTATGACAATGGACTGTTGCAGTGGTGGCTGACGTGAAGCCTGATTCTTTGCTATGACATGCAGACTGATTCTCTGCTGACATGAAGCCAGATCCTCTGTTACGGGACCTCTCTCCTCTGCCTGGGTGCTGGGCCTAAATTTATGAAAATGGACTGTTGCAGTTGTGGCTGACGTGAAGCCTGATTCTCTGCTATGATATGAAGACTGATTCTCTGCTGACATGAAGCCAGATCCTCTGTTACGGGACCTCTCTCCTCTGCCTGGGTGCTGGGCCTAAATTTATGAAAATGGACTCTTACAGTGGTGGGTGACGTGAAGCCTGATTCTCTGCTATGACATGAAGATTGATTCTCTGCTGACATGAAGCCAGATTGTCTGTTACGGGACCTCTCTCCTCTGCCTGGGTGCTGGGCCTAAATTTATGAAAATGGACTCTTACAGTGGTGGGTGACGTGAAGCCTGATTCTCTGCTATGACATGAAGACTGATTCTCTGCTGACATGAAGCCAGATTGTCTGTTACGGGACCTCTCTCCTCTGCCTGGGTGCTGGGCCTAAATTTATGAAAATGGACTCTTACAGTGGTGTGGTGACGTGAAGCCTGATTCTCTGCTATGACATGCAGACTGATTCTCTGCTGACATGAAGCCAGATTGTCTGTTACGGGACCTCTCTCCTCTGCCTGGGTGCTGGGCCTAAATATATGCCAATGGACTGTTGCAGTGGTGGCTGACGTGAAGCCTCATTCTCTGCTATGACATGCAGACTGATTCTCTGCTGACATGAAGCCAGATTGTCTGTTACGGGACCTCTCTCCTCTGCCTTGGTGCTGGGCCTAAATATATGCCAATGGACTGTTGCAGTGGTGGCTGACGTGAAGCCTCATTCTCTGCTATGACATGCAGACTAATTCTCTGCTGACATGAACCCAGATTGTCTGTTACAGGACCTCTCTCCTCTGCCTGGGTGCTGGGCCTAAATTTATGACAATGGACTGTTGCAGTGGTGGCTGACGTGAAGCCTGATTCTCTGCTATGACATGCAGACTGATTCTCTGCTGACATGAAGCCAGATCCTCTGTTACGGGACCTCTCTCCTCTGCCTGGGTGCTGGGCCTAAATTTATGAAAATGGACTGTTGCAGTGGTGGGTGACGTGAAGCCTGATTCTCTGCTATGATATGAAGACTGATTCTCTGCTGACATGAAGACTGATTCTCTGTTACGGGACCTCTCTCCTCTGCCTGGGTGCCGGGGCCTAAATATCTGAGAATGGACTGTTCCAGTGGTTGGTGACGGGAAGCCAGATTCTCTGCTATGGGACCTCTCTCCAATTGATTTTGGTTAATTTTTATTTATTTAATTTTTATTTTAATTCATTTCCCTATCCACATTTGTTTGCAGGGGATTTACCTACATGTTGCTGCCTTTTGCAGCCCTCTAGCCCTTTCCTGGGCTGTTTTACAGCCGTTTTAGTGCCGAAAAGTTCGGGTCCCCATTGACTTCAATGGGGTTTGGGTTCGGGACAAAGTTCGGATCGGGTTCGGATCCCGAACCCGAACATTTCCGGGAAGTTCGGCCGAACTTCTCGAACCCGAACATCCAGGTGTTTGCTCAACTCTAATTCTGTCTTTACTTGAACTGACATACGGATGTAAAAACACACTGATGACGTCCATGTGCTTTCCACATCCGTATGTCAGTTCTGCAAAAGATAAAACATGTCCTATTCTGGTCCACATAATGCAGATCTAAAACCTATAGAACTCAATGGGACTGCAAAAAAATGTGAATCGCACACTGACAGTAGCCTTATTTAGTGAATCCGTGACTTGCAGACCACAAAACAGATACGGTTCTGTGCATGAGCCCTATCACTTATACTCAGCGCCCATAACAATGACATCCACAGTGCCCCCATAACAGTGACATCCACAGTGCCCCCATAATAGTGACATCCATCCACAGTGCCCCCATAACAGTGACATCCACAGTGCCCCCATAATAGTGACATCCATCCACAGTGCCCTCATAACAGTGACATCCACAGTGCCCCCATAACAGTGACATCTACAGTGCACCATAACATTGCCATCCAGTGCCCCTAGTGCCATCCAATGCCCCCTTGTGCCATCCATTGCCCCCTTGTGCCATCCATTGCCCCATGTGCCATCCATTTCCCCCCTTGTGCCATTCATTACCCCCTTGGGCCATCCATTTCCCCCATTGTGCCATTCATTACCCCCTTTTGCCATCCAGTTCCCCTATTGTGCCAACCATTTCCCCCTTGTGCCATCCAGTGCCCCCTGTGCAGTGGCGACTCTAGGAACAATATATAGGGGGGGCGCATAAGATACCACAGTCAAAAATGGGGGGCACTAATAATTTTCACCACTTAATCATACTACTGAAAAAAAAAGTATATATAAATAAGATTACAAAATATGAGAGTATTTCGGTATGCAGGGATACCTTTTTATTGTACTAACCTAATATATTTTTCTTTGTATGAGGTGACGGTTTGATTGGTACTATTTTGGGGTGCAAATGACTTTTTGATCATTTGATATTACACTTTTTGTAATGTAAGGTGACAAAAAATAGCTTTTTTGGCACACTTTTTATTAAAAATATTTATGGTGTTCTCCTGAGGGGTTAAGTTATGTGATATTTTTATAGAAAAGGTTCTTACAGATGCGGAGATATCTAATATGTCAACTTTTTTATTTCACTTTAGCACAATAGTTTTGAAGCAAAAAAAATAACAATTTTAGTGTCTCCATTGTCTGAGAGCGATAGCTTTTTTATTTTTTTGACCGATTGTCTTAGGTAGGGTCTAATTTTTTGCGGGATGAGATGCTCGTTTGATTAGTTCTATTTTGGAGGGGGGGCATACGCCTTTTTGAACGCTTGGTATTACACTTTTTGTGCTTTAAGGTGACAAAAATGGCTTTTTTTACACTTTTTTTTTTTTTACGGTGTTCACCTGAGGGGTTAGGTCATGTAATAATTTTAGAACAGGTACTTACGGATGCGGTAATACCTAATATGTATACTTTTATTTATTTATTTTACTTTAACACAATAAAAGCATTTTAGGAAAAAAAAACATGTTTTAGTGTCTTCATAGTGGAATGATTGTCTCATGTAGGGGCTCATTTTTTGTGGGATGAGGTGATAGTTTGATTGGTACCATTTTGGCGTACATATGACCTTTTTGAGCACTTTCATTATTTTGGGGGGGGAAGTGAGGTGGGCAAAATTTACGTTTCATCATATATATATATTTTTTTTTTTTATGGCGTTCACCGTGCGGGGAAAGTAACATAACCCTTTCATAGATCAGATCATTACGGACGCGGTGATATGAAACATGTGTAGTGTATTTTATTTTTTTAATTTTTAATCAGTGATAAATGTGCGGCTATGAGAAGAAATTAATTTTTTTATTTAATTTTTTTTTTAGCCCAGACCCACTTGGTTCTTGAAGATCCAGTAGGTCTGATGCCTATTTAATACCCTACAGTACACTATATAGTGAACTGTAGTGTATTGGGACTTTACACTAGCCTGATCAGGCTGCTGCCTTTAGCAAAAGCCTGATCCGGCTTAGCTATACCATGGCAAGTCGGAAGCCTGTGAAGGCGTCCCTTTGCCATTGTAACCATCCGACGCTGCCTCAACAGAGCAGTGGCTGATGAGGGAGGGAGCCACCTTCCCTCTGTGATCCTGTCAAGTATCAGGTGGCTGCAACGGCACAGCAGCGCCGGATGGGAGAGGGAGCTCCCTCCCTGTTAACCCCTTCCATACAGCGGTCCCTATGGAACACGGCATGGTAGGGGTTAAACGGCTGACTTCGCCAGTTTCAAGCAGAGTTTCAGCTGTATGCTGACACTTTGTGAACCGCTCGGCTATCCTGAAAATGGGGGAAGTGGGGGGGGGGGGGGGGGGTGTGGCGCGCGCCCGGCCATCCATAAAATATAAAATGAGGAGGGGGCACACTGAGGTCTGCAGGGGGGGGGATATATACGATGTTATATATACATTTTAGAAGGTTCTGATTCCCGCAGTCACGGACTGCGGGAATCAGCGGCGACTATGCCCCTGTGACATGCACAGCATAGCGCTTACATCACGCTGTGCAGGAATCAGTGCAGGCTTCACATAGAAGCCTGTACAATACAGACAGCGGCCGGCAGTCCTGCACATGCGCATTCAGCCTAGTGCGCTGTGAAGACGGCCGCCCGAAGCTTTCTCCAGCAGGAGGCGGTGACGTCACTCGTGACGATCCTTCTCCTGTTGGAGAAAGGATGAGAAGACAGGAAGATAAGAAGATGGACTTTGGCCGGAAGCACCGAAAAGCCATCTGGAGGGACCACGTGACCGGGAGGCAGATCTCAAGAACGGCTGCACTCTGGAAGATAAGTATGTGAGCAATAATCTTTCCTCCACAGGTTAGCATGTAATAGAAAAAAAAAAAGGTTAAGCCCGGAGAACCCCTTTAAATGCTACAGTCAGTAAATACTGCAACATCTAA
Organism: Bufo gargarizans; assembly: GCF_014858855.1. Lineage (NCBI taxonomy): Eukaryota > Metazoa > Chordata > Amphibia > Anura > Bufonidae > Bufo > Bufo gargarizans. The sequence goes on along the minus strand of NC_058082.1, from coordinate 76,956,092 downwards.
ATGTTCTACTGACCGTGAAAATACAGCCTGCTCCTGCTGACTGTCTATATCAAAGTGATGTAACTGTACATCAAGGTGTGGAAAGCTAGTCTTCACCTTGACATACAGTTACATCAAGGAGCTGGAAAGGGTTAAAGGGATTTTCCCACCAAAGTAAATAAAAGCATATTATTTTCCTATCAAAGCACCATCAGCTTATGTAGCGCAGTGCATAGCACAATATTTGGGTAATGCAGTGCAGCAATTATATATGCCATATGCCTCAGTTTGCTGCTGCTCCAAGGCACCATAAAAGTAATGCTCCAATTGGAGAATATCTTCATAAAAGAACATGTTATAATGCATATAACATTTATTTTTTTTCTTGTGGGTTTTCTAGGCATCTGTAATTAGCAAAAGTTGTGAGGGCACATGAAGGTATACTAAGGGGCTATAGCAGCCTATGTGCAACGTATTACAGATTGGTACTCTACAGTGTACAGTTCACACATATCCATGTCCAGCCATGGTCTGATCCTCTGCCATGTTATGTATAGATCATCCCATTTCTATCCTGACATTGTGAACTAAGTATACAGACATGGAGAGCGGCGCCCGGGGATCTCACTGCACTTACTATTATCCCTGGGCGCCGCTCTGTTCTCCTGCTATGCCCTCCGGTATCTTCGGTCACTAAGTTATAGTAGGCGGAGTCTGCCCTTGTTCTGCTGTAGCGCTGGCCAATCGCAGCGCAGAGCTCACAGCCTGGGAGAAAATCATCTCCCAGGCTGTGAGCTCTGCACTGCGATTGGTCAGCGCTACAGCAGAACAAGGGCAGACTCCGCCTACTATAACTTAGTGACTGAAATCTCTGCCTACTATAACTTAGTGAACGAAGATACCGGAGGGCATAGCGGGAGAACGGAGCGGCGCCCGGGGATAATAGTAAGTGCAGTGAGATCCCCGGGCGCCCCTCTCCATGTCTGTATACTTAGTTCACAATGTCAGGATCGGTGAAAGGTCCTCTTTACGCTTCAATCTTGAAAGTGTGTTTCATAGGCATTTGTATTCCCTAAATTGTGCTCGGGTTACATGATGTGCCTTTAACAAGAAAAAAAATATCATTTTGTGTCTAGATTTTTGCACTGCAATTGACTATTACTCAGGTCTCATGTCAAAACAGTCATAACTTAATTTGTTTAAAAAAGAGGTTTTAGATTGCAATCTTTTAATAACAGGAAATAGTTATTAATAAAATATGTTCAATAGTCTCCAGAAAGGCACACGGAGAGCAAAGTTTATCATGACTTCAACTAATTAAAGAATGGAATATATTTTATATGGGCTTCAGCCATTTGGGAATTATGCAAAAACTATTGTTTTATTAATCAGTAATCAGTACACTCTTTGTAAAAAAGTATTTAGAGCAAGGTGTACGTACTGTAGAGGTGATATGAGAACCCTTGGAAAGAGGTGGCGAGCCAAAGTTGTTTCAAAGTTACATAGTACGGTTGAAAAAAGAAATAAGCCCATCAAGTTCAACCAATAGATGGGTGGGCATCCGATACATCAAATTTAGCAAAAAACAAAACAAAAAACAACTAAACTATTTGTACTCAAATAATTCATCACAAATGGAAATTGCTGCAATTGCCCTGAAAATTGTTATATGCCACCTTTTAGTCTCCTAGGACTCTCTCTGAGCTCTTAAACACAATAACATCAATAGCAAATAATGAGCAGAAGAAAAATAAGCAATTAATAAAACATAAGTTTTAATTTAACATGTTAAAACTCCAAGGCATTCCTCTCCTGACATATTACATGCATGTAGCACTTACTCATAGCTCATGGATTACCTATTTTTTTTAAAAATGGCAAATAATGTCAGAGTGACAATGACATACATAGCTATGGGTAAACGCATGGTTGACAGTGTAAACAAACAGCATGTTTAAAAACACACAACACTGCCACATATGTAAAGCTTTTTCATATTAAACGACTTCCAAATATTGTCCCCTATTGGGGGCAGATGGTGTTTAAACTCATATGGTGTCATGGGAAAAACTGTGGCTTTTTGGGACCAAGTGTCCAAAAATTATGCATGTATGAGGGCATACTGCCTGCCCATATTTAGAAATGCACAAATCTTATTGTCAGAAGATAGAATGCCTTATTCTGCCCAAGCATCCAAAAATCAGGCTTTAATGGGGGCATAATGCCTACCCCTATTTAAACACAGCACACACAAGTGTTAATTGTCAGAAGAAAGAGTGGCTCGTTCTGCACAAGCATCCAAAAATTAGTCCTTAACAGGGTTAGAATGCCTGCCCATATTTATACACACAAATTAGCAAAAATGCAGAATGCAGAAGTGTTAATTATCAGAAGAAAAGTGACTTGTGTAACACCCCAGAGTGGTGTTACCACTCCTGCACCCTGCTATTGTCTTTATTGGGCTAACACAATTTCATCTGTGTATTCTGTTCCAGGTTCAACACAATGTGCATCTATAATATTGTTAATTAACTGTTATAAATGTCATTTACCTGGTTCACCAGCAGGTGGCAGCAAATATGGCAGATCTATCCTTAGACAGAATGGAATTCACTATTTCATTCTCCCCCCTTTTGGGCAGAAGTTGGCGAGTCCTGCTTGATATGAGAAGAAGGTGGGGCAGTTCTAGATGATTCCGTGTTGGAGCTGACAGGACACTAATCTGTTCCTTGACTGAAACTAAGTCAGACTAAAGAGTGGAGTGCAGAATAAAGAAGGAATCAAAGTTACTAAGCTAGCCTGTCAGTACAGCAGAGATACAGAGATAAAGCAAAGTTGAGTTTTCCTGCCAGTTCATGCTAAAGCCTCAAGGTCTGGACTCAAGTTATTCTTTCAAATCCCTCAATTATTCCCCCTATTTATTGCTTCGGAGCCAAAGCCTGGGGTCCAACAGTGTCCAGTTAGGAGCACTCCAACACTTATAGACAGAAATTGAGGCCACACTCCACCACTCGGCATTCCTACTAAACCTGGGACATAATATAGAGGGCCCTGGGTGGAGGTGGCCTGTCCGATTTTGGCGTCACGAACAGTATGTACTTTTGTGCCTTATTGCTGCTATAGACCTACAGTAATCACTAAACCCCCCGGAAAATGAGACTTTATTGCATTTACTTACTGCTGAAGAGCGTGAATCTGCATCAGTTGCAGCACTGTGGCAAAACAAGGGTTAATCGGCCATCTTGGATTAGGGCATCTTGTGTTGAGAGGAAGACATCCACCCAGCAGAGGGAAGGGAACAAAACAGCCCGCCTCCACAGCAGAACCATTCTTACAGCAGAAGGAACTAAAGTGCTCAGTACAAGTTCCCAGGAGGACCGAAAAATCTGTACCCCTTATAGGAAGTAGAAGCAGCAGCCATTTTGGAAAAGTGAAAATGCATCTCCTTTTTCCCTGGATCCTGAGAAGAAATGTCCAGAGGTCTGAGTGAGTACTATATCGAAGAAGAGAATAATCAGCGGCACTCACCAGTATGTAGTATTGACTTCATGCTTTATTCAATGAGCTTCATACATGGCACTGGGCAGACAGACAATCTTGCACGCAACAAACAGCGACAGACGTTTTTGCGCTAATTGCGCTTCGTCGGGCTGTGCGTCAGCACGTGTATTTGCGCCGCCCTTTTAAATACAGGCACCGCACGTTGCCATGGAAACAGACAACAAAATGTGCCTACATAAAGGGTCATTACATCGTAACATATAAAGACATGAACAGAATGCAATATTAGCGGCAACAATAAATAGCACATATATGCATATTTAAAACATCATTAGAGGAAAACACTTAGATCATTTCTATCATTTAAACCTTGCTCTCCCAATGCTTGGGTCCGTAGAATCCACCTCGCTTCTATCGTCTAAAAGCCTCCGAGTCCACCAGTTTATATTGCAGTAGTTGGCGGGCTCGCAGTTCTGACAAGCCAGCGGTCAGCCGTTGGGCAAGAGGGTTATCCGGCTTCATCATCTTTTTTCGCTTGAACATTTGGGGCAAGGATCAATCTTAGCGAGTACTGCTGGGGAAAATAAACTTGCTAAAGAAGCAACACACCAATTCTGCTGCCGCTGCCCGTAGCGACGCACACTTAAATCTCATTTCAGCTTATAGTAATCCCTCTAGTATAGTAAAGGGTATCAGAAGCCATGTCTGACAGCTAAGATAGTACCTACTTTGACCGCAGTCAGCAGCAGCTGCAGCCACCTGCATCATGCCTCTTACTATGCCAGTGGCGTACATACAGGGGTCGCAGGGGTTGCAGTTGCGACCGGGCCCTACACTCCAGGGGGCCCGGCCGCCTGTGGACCCCCCTGGCCTCTGCAGTCAGTGTTCCCTCTAACTAAGCTGCGCGGGTGGGGGGGGGGGGGTGGATGCAGGTTGGGGGGGAGCAGCGAAGGGTTGGGGGAGGGACTGGGACAGGGAGGGGGCCCCATGGATCAGTTTTGCATCGGGGCCCCATGGATTGTGCGTACACCACTGTACTATGCCATACTACTTTGGGACTTCTTGGCTCCCACGTTATTCAGGAGAACCCCATTCACTCATGGAATTCCGTGATAAAATGTGCGATCCAGTTCTGTTTTTCTCCCCTTGATATATGCATGTTGAATCTTCCTTCTTTATTACTGGTATCAGCACTTCTCCCATTCGGCACAGGTGGTTTTAATTTAGCATAAGTCTGCATATAAGTGGTAATTGTGACGGACGGTGTACAGGAAACAAGGCAAAGCAACATGCATAAATGACTCGCTGGATCCAAAAGCTAAGGAACAAAAGGGAGACCCCTGCAGAAGACCTGGCACTTTCCCTGGCTGCTCAGCCTATGCAAAGATCCGAATGGTGGAGGTTTGCATATCCACGTACCTTGACTATATAACCCCTGAGCACCCTACAATAGTGAGGGGACACGACAACCGGCTCCCTACACAAGATACGGAGGGAGTCAGGGTCACCTGGGATCCAGCAAACAGAAAATAACAGATAAATGTTCAACACTTAACTTTGTAGCAGAGAGGAGAACAAGATCAGCATGCACACACACTCCAGGAAGAAGTATAAGCCGCCCAGAAAAGCATTCTGGGGAGGAATTTAAAGGGAAGCAATTAGTCCAACACATGACAGCTGAGAGAGGCTAACGAGATGAGGAACTGAATACCACAACAAAGAAAGTCAAGGAGGAGGTTCTGAAAGGCCTCTGTCAGAGCTTCTCAGCTGTCTGGTTGTGACAGTAATTGACCTGCAGTTCCTGATAGCAAAGGACATGTTGTGTTAGACAACTGTTCAGGTGGTGCAGTGCTATGTTGTGGCCTTTGCTTTTCTGGCGCTGTGCTGGTGGGTCGGTGGGAACCAGTGCCATGGTTGGCATTGTCAGATAGCAGGGTTGCTATATGACTCCTGAGTCCTGCCGCCTACTAGGGCAGTGCCGCGTTGTTGCTGCACTGTGCTGCGCCTATTTGTCAGAGTAGGTTCCACTCTAAGAGGCAATCTTGACGTGGTGAGTGGGCTTATGCCTTTTGATCAAAATGTACACTAATGCCTCTTGTAAAGCATGCAGTATAGGGGGCTGTACACTTAATATTGTGCTGAGAAGTAGTTTAATTTGATCTAAGCATAGCATTGTGGATGTGCGATCCAGTCCTGTTTTTCTCCCCTTGATATATTCCGTGATAAAATGTTGGCCACCTTTAAGCTATAGCCAGTATCTCAGGACCAGAAAGTGGAAATCCCGATATCTCCCAGTTAAAGGGAGCTGCACTCCGGTAGGTCAAATCCTGGCCTCGGCCAGAGCGAAAAACAGCTGAGCAGATCCTAGAACGACTCAGTACCGCCTTTGAAAATAGGACTGCACTTCTTTGGAAAACGACAGCAGTCAAAGGATACTTGCCCTGTCCCTGCAAGAAGCGCTGAGGGCCGTTATCCACAAAAGTCGATGGAAAATGCCCCTGCGTCTTATGGGGTGAATACTAATGAAGCGCTTCCATTATTGAATCTCTGTACTCACCGCTTCCTGGTCCTCAGCTGTCGTCTATGCAGGGCTGTGCACAGCGTGAGGGCGCACTGTGACCTCACACTATGTGCGCCGGTTCACAGCACAGCCGTGGAAGGAAGAAGACACAGCGCACTGGAGGTGAGGAGCGGCGCCGTCCAGGAGCAGGAGAGGTAAGTGTTTTTATTTTATTTTATTTGCGCTGATGGCTGGGCGCTGACATGAGGCTGGGGGCTATATTAGGCTGATAGCTGACATAGCTGGGGGCTACATGATGCTGATGGCTGACATAAAGCTGGGGGCTACATGATGCTGATGGCGGACATAAAGCTGGGGGCTACATGAGGCTGATGGCTGACATAAAGCTGGGGGCTACATGAGGCTTATGACTGACATAAAGCTGGGGGGTACATGAGGCTGATGGCTGACATAAAGCTAGGGGCTACATGAGGCTGATGGCCGACAAAGCTGGGGGCTGATGTCTGACATAAAGGTGGGGCTACATGAGGCTGATGGCTGATATAAAGCTGGGGGCTACATGAGGCTGATGTCTGACATAAAGCTGGGGGCTACATGAGGCTGGGGGCTGACATAAAGCTGGGGGCTAATCTGAGGCTTGAGGGCTGATCTGACGTTTGATTGAGGGTCTTATTGACATTGAGGTCTGACTGGGGAAAAATACAGTAGATCGCCGTGAAGCTGAGGGACAAGATAAGACCCTCTGAGAGCAGTTTATTGAAGGTCTAGTGAGTCTGCTGTGGTAGTGTAACAATACTGTGACTCAGTATGACACGCAGATGACCGGCGTTGCTCTTAGAATCACTGCACAATTCACTTCTTTGGGCAGTTACGTGGCCAAAACTGACCAAACAACTCAAGTGTGAACTCAGCCTTACAGGTCGATGTTAGATTCAGGTATAAAGAACCGTGTAGAAGCCCAGGATCCTACTGTAGCGTGAAAGATCGCACTTCTTTTACACCGTTGTCAGCTGATTCAACATAGATATCTACAGGACATGTTCTATTAAGCGCTTATACAAGTAGAGCCCCCCTGACAGAGAGGGTGTCAGCAGTAAGTTTGTGTTGATGTCACTGATTATTTTGCCCTTCCTCTGATCCGTCAGAACAATAACCCCAAAAAACGGATCCTGTCTGTTGAGCATCCACCTTCACCTAGTCAGCATTTGGTCAGTAATTCATCAGTATTGCTTTTTGCTTGGAGTGGATCCAAAACAGAGAGGACACGTGAATGGAATATTTGAATGTCTTCTGTGTTTTGTACCCACTCCTGCTTTTGGCTATCAAATCATAAGCCAATTCTGATGGGACCATACAGGCTTTACAGCTGCTACACCGACAGGAATCAGGAGCCGTTGTGTGTCTCATTTTTCCTTCCTTCTGACAGATCAGAAGAAGGGTCAAATAAATTAAGTATTTCAACCAGGCCAAAAAGGCAAAATAGTGGCTCAGTCATGAAGTGGGGAGTGTGGGAACAGCATGAGAAGTCCACAGAGTGGCCCAATGACACAGTGCGGAGGTGGCAGCAGCATTAGGAGACCACAGAGTGGCAAGGTGACATAGTATGGAGATAGCAGCAGCATCAGGAGACCACAGAGTGGCACAATGACAGAGTGTGGAGGTGGCAGCAGCAGCAGGAGACCACAGAGTGGCAAGGTGACATAGTGTTGAGGTATCAGCATCATCAGGTGACCACAGAGTGGCAAGGTGACGTAGTGTGGAGGTGGCAGCAGCAGCATGAGGAGGCCACAGACTGGCACAATGACAGAGTGTGGAAATGGCAGCAACAGCATGAGAAGACCACAGAGTGGCAAGGTGACATAGTGTGGAGGAGGCAGTAGCATCAGGAGACCACAGAGTGGCAAGGTGACATAGTGTGGAGGTGGCAGCAGCATCAGGAGACCACCGAGTAACCTGGTGACAGAGTGGGGAGGTGGATGGCACTAACAGTACCCGCTGATGATGGTGGGTATAAGAAGGAGCACTTGGCATCAGATGTGTGACATCAGGTGGGTGGCAGCATCAGAATAGTAGCTGAGGCAGGTAGCCAGAAGAAACTGTTCTCTTTTGTGAAAGTTTGGGTGAGGCGGCATGGATGATCTAATCTGATGCATCAGGCAGTGGTGGTTGGAAATCCTGGCTGATCCACGCCTGATGGATCTTGACAAAGGTCAGTCTCTCCACATTTTGGGTGGACAGGCGAGTTTTCCTTGGGGTGACTACTGTATGCCCCCCGCCTCAGTAAACACCCACTCTGATGCCACACTACTGGCCATGAATGACAGCTTTTCCAGGGCAAACTCGGCCAGTTGCGGCCACAAATCCAGTTTTGCACAAATCCAAGTATGCAACCACCTGCTGGTTCAGGTTCTGCTCTATGTCTAGCTGCTTGTGTGAGAGATAGAATGCCATCTTGTTTCTTTTTTAACCAAAGTTCACAGAGGTTAGCGAATGTCAGCTTTTTAGCAAGTGCGAGGGAGCAGCTGACAGAGACTTTATCTTACTAAAATCTGTGCCTCATCTCCTGTCTGTTCAAATCAGTGTGGAGTTGGAGTCTTAAAAAGCTGATTTACAGTCCAGCCTATTTTTGGTAAAGATGATATTCCTATGATTATTGGGTAAGGACAAAAATGACTGATGATGGTAACTGTGACTGGGACACATTTGGATTAGTTGTATGAATATAGATTTATTTGAAGTATTGTGGTATATATCTTGTGGAGAATCACTGTTAATGCCATAGAAATAAATCACGACCTGTGGAACCCTATGAAGGGGTGGTAAGTCCTGGGAATAATTATCAGTTTACAATAAGAATAAACAAATGAGTAGTGATGGACGAACATCTGCCGGGACGGTTCGCGAACCGCAAGTTTGCGGCGGGTCCCAATCATTTTAATGGCAGGCGAACCTGAAAAACCTTCAGCTCATATTTGGAGCCAATAAATAATTACTAGAAGTGCACAAATAGTCCCACAACATGGACAGTGACATACCAGATGTATTATTCGAATTTGCGATCTCCATTAATTTTTTTTCAATGCGAAATATCAGCAATTCAATTTTCACGTACGCGCATGCGCAAATGCACTATACAGTACCGAAATGCACTATAAAGAAAGTATATTGGTATATCACACCAGTAGAAATTATTTGTTCCAATAACGCTTGTCCCTCTATATACCTGCAGTATCGCAGCAGAACAGCACACAACTGCCGCACAATACAAATGCACTATAATATACTTTCTAGCATAGAAAGTATATTATAACACGAAGATAAAAGTAATCTTTAATAATTTTACTATGAGGGTCCATTCACACCTCCGTAAGTGTTTTGTGGATCCGCAAAACACGGACACCGGCAATGTGCATTCCGCAAATTGTGGACCACACAAGGCCGGCACTATAATGGAAAATGCCTAATCTTGTCTACAATTGCGGACAAGAATAGGACATGTTCAATTTTTTTGCGGAAACTGAAGCACAGATGCAGAAGTGCGGATCCGCAAATGTGGATGTGGACAGCACATTCCGGCCCCATTAAAAATGAATGGGTCTGCACCCGTTCCGCAAAATTGCAGAACAGATGCGGACCCATTTTGCAGACGTGTAAATGGAAAATATATCCCTCAAAATGAAAATATATAAAATGATTAAAGTTAACCAAAAAGCATAGATGTGGTAGGCAGTAACAAGTGCTCGGTGGCACCAAATCAGAAACCATATGTCCTACCTCAATCCGGGGGGTTCCAGAGCACATCGATAAATCCAGGAGGGAAAGCAAAAAAACATCCATCCCTGGGCTAGATGATGATGTGGTATTTAAAGGACAGGTTGGGCAAAAAACTGTCCCTGATATTGCTCTACAGGGAGGTGCTATTCTGGCCCTAAAAGCCTAACCACAGACCACCCACCCTGATAAGAGCGACCTCGCCCGGAACCTTACCCTATATAAAAATGACCCTAGTAAGCCCCTAGCCCCTAGACCCCTGACTTCCAGGTGATCACTATATAGATCTATGTGTTTTTGACTCATTATAAAAGTATATTATAAGTATATCGGACCCCTCTGTGTATCACACATATCGATAGCACACCTATACTAGTGCTTAAAATGACTTTTGGGGCCCATTTAGCTAGTGTTTGGTGTCCCTAACAGCCTGTCCCTGCTCCACACAGCAACCTCTCCCTACACTGGCAAAACACTGAATGTAAAATGGCAGCCAGATCAGGTTTATTTATAAGGTAGGGGGTATGTCCATGTGCTGAAACGTCTCAATTGGCTGTCCTGTACCACCTGATGGATGTGTCATGGGTCAAAGTTCTTCACAATGTAAAAGAATATGGCGGGCGCAAATTTCTCCATATGTTTGCACGTTCGGCGAATCGCGAACGCACAAATTTCGCCGTGAAACGACCGCCGGGCAAACCACAAGGCCATCTCTACTAATGAGTAGTGAGGAAGTTCTTAAGAAAATAGACTGGAGGAACAATAGACGTCTGGATTTTTATATTTCCTTGGTATATAGTGAAGATAACAGGATATAATAGTCATGGAAAATAACTTTAGTGTCCCAGAGGGTTACAAGACAGCAAAAACCTTAGTTGAAGAAAGGGGAGGAAAAGATGGATTGAAGAATGTTGATAAGGTGTTGCAAAAGGCAGGTATGAAACATGGAAACTTGGATTTGGAGGTGTGGGAAAGGTTCAAGCGAACATTTGGTGGATGGATTAAAGATAATGGATGTGAAGGAACTGTTGATGTCTGGATTAAGGACGCAAGAGAGACAGAGGGGTGGAAGGGGGAAGTGATTAAAGGAAGACTATTGTACAAATTAAAACAGGAGACTGACTACATGGACAAAAAGTTTGACAGTAACTACAGACCCCTCCTTACCCCAATACCCCTCCTTACCTCCAATGCACACACAGAGAACACACGTTTGGTCTTCAAGGGTGGACATGTAGGGTCTGTGGAACACAGAACCCTGACTGAACAGGGACATGTAGAGTCTTTGGAGCACCCAAAATCAGACCAGCAGGAATATATCCTGTTTTGACCCATAGTCAATACCAAAGGCAACAACAGGCGGCTCCCACTGCTGCTGTGGCTGGACCAGCCACAGAACAGGGACCAGTTGCCCCAGATGAGGGACAGCCTGTTCTCCAGGGCCTGGATGTCATGACTGAGTATCGTCCTTGGAGTCCCAAAGACCAATTGGGACTTTTGGCCAGACTGCCTCACCCCATGACAAGACCTATGCCGACTGCTAGGATGTTGCAACAGATTCAGTTCACCTACAGAGCCACTTGGGCAGACTTAAAAGATCTTATGTTATTAAAGTTAGGGGGAATACCAATATCAATTAGTCGACACTTTCTTAACAGAACGAGCACAAAGACCCGGTGGTCAGACGTTAGATGACTGGGAACGGACTTCACCATCAGGAACTCAGTTATTTACAGAATGGGCACAGAACAAGGAAAATGAGAGTGGTAGGAGCCTGAAAGATATAGTTCAGGGACCACAGGAAACAGCAGTCGGACTTATGGACAGTATCGACTGACATGGGTCGGATCAGGCTGGCCAAATGGGGAAAAGTTGCTAACTTCTGACTTCATGGAGGGACTTAGACCAGCCCTCCAAGCCAAGTTGAAGGCATGTAAACCTTAATGGTGAGTTACTCTACTACCCCAGCTTACTGCTGCTGCCAAAGGTCTGGAATTAGATATTAAAAAGTTCACAGTAAAATGTGTAGGTCAAGGAGCTGTCCCCAAGTCCTTTAAGGACTTTAAGTGTTATAACTGTGGGAAGCCAGGACATGTCAGAAGAAATTGCCATGCCCCAAGGCGGCAACAGAACAATAGCACAGGACAGACCAGTAGTCAGGCAGACCAGTCTGTTTTACAAGGGAACACCTGCTAGGAAACAGGCAACCCCATACCGGTACTGCTCACTAAAACTAAGGAGGTGATGATTCAACTGCATGTACCCGTGTCCATAGGTAATAAGAAAGTAGTACCCTTTTTGGTCGAAACGGAGGCAGCCAAGACGGTAATAGACCAGTCCTTCCTTCAACCCTATCAATTTTCCCCCTGGCATGTACTGGCAGTGGGATTCACCGGGGAAACCATATACGTTTGTGAATTTGAACCTGTAAAATTTAAAATTAGACAGTACAGTGGTTACACAGCTCCTGGTGAAAGAAAATTTACCTCAACCTCTCCAAGGAACTGATGTCCTACAAGTCCTGGGAGCACACATACACTTCTATCCTGATGGTACTACTAGGGTAGATTTTGACACTCCTGAAGAGACCCTGTGTACATTAATAGCTTCTGTGTTCTTATCAGACTCCCAGATTCCTGAGCATGATGCTGCAGACCTGAAGGCCCTCAAGGCAGTCCCTTAGGAGTTATGGGCAACTTCTAAAACAGATATAGGGAGGATGCCAGTGACCACAGTAGTAGTCCATTTTAAGCCTGGTTGCTAGCTTCCCCGAGTTAAACTGTATCCTCTTATTCATGCACAGGAGATGGCCGTGGCTAGTCAGATAGACGCTTTTCTTCAGGCAGGGGTATTGATAAAAATTGTATCCCCGGAAAATACCCCTTTGTTTCCAATAAAGAAAAAGCCAGTAAAAGGGACAACCCGTTAGTTATAGAATGGTTCATGACCTCCGGGAAGTGAACAAAGTAACAGTTTTGCAGTCCCCTATAGTCCCAAATCCACACACTTTGTTATCACAAGTTCTATCTAGAGCTATATGTTTCATAATAATTGATCTAGCAAATGACTTTTTCAGTGTCCCATTGCATCCTGAATGTCTGTATTATTTTGCATTTACATTTACGGGTAATCAATACACCTGGACTGTTTTGCCCCAAGGTGCACAGAATTCACCTACCATGTACACACAGGCTTTACAATCTGTTCTCACTAATTCGATACCTCCTGAATCAGTGATACTCCTTCAGTACGTGGATGATCTGCACCTGTGCGCAGAGGGTCCAGATATCTGCAAGGAGGCTTCACTGTCATTGTTGATTTTTCTTTACCAAAACGGCTGTAAAGTCTCTAAGGACAAATTACAATTCTGCAAGGATAGAGTAATCTTCCTGGACATTGCTTGTCACATGGCGTTCGGCACCTGACCCCAGAAAGGAAAGAGGCAGTCCTGTGAGTTCAGCCAGTATGCCCTATTTTGCCGTGCCCCTCAGTTTTTCTGAATTGACTGAACTGGCCAACCTGTACAGGTTTAGCAGTAATTTTCTCTGGTTCATTAACCACAATTCATCTGTTTACATCTACACATTCACTATCATAGAAGTTAGGGTACATGCACACGACCGTTGTGTGTTTTGCGGTCCGCAAATCGCGGATCCATTGTTCCGTTGTTAGTTTCCGGTGTGTTTCCGTGTGTCTTCCTTTTTTTTGCAGACTGCAAAGAAAACAAAAGGAAGAAATTGTGGAATTTTGCTATCCCTGCGTAGGATACAGGTATATATGCTGGTCATCTGAGTGTTTATTGTCCATTTTCTGCAATGTTTTCAGGGTACAGAGTTTCGTTTGATTCCTTGGCTTTGCTGATCTCGGATTCTTACGTTTTGCTTCTTGGTTTCCTATAGCAGATGACTCTGAGGATGAGGTCTTACTGCACTGGCTTATTCCTCGGCGATGGGGACAGCAGTCCCTGCTGTTGTATGAGGAACCGAGGAGAAGGAGGAGATTTTGGGTCCATTCTATTGTTTCCAAATAGTACAATAAAGGCCACTTCCATACCCTCTACACTGATCGTCGTAAGCATCCAGAGAAGTTCTTTGAGTTCTGTCGGATGTCAGTGTCTACCTTTGATCGCCTGCTGTCGTCTCTCCTTACTGTCCTCAGCTTCCAGGAGACCAACATGAGGCGCTGCATTACTACTGAAGAAAGGCTCATTGTCACATTGAGGTAAGCAATATGTTATTTATTGTTAACAGTAATGTGCTCTGCTTCTGTCATTAGTAACATGGTTCTTAAACTGACTGGTGTTAGACATCTGCTAATGTTCGATGAAGTTACCAGTCTTTGTCCCTGTAATTGTTTGTGCCATTGTCTATTTCCATTTTTTTTTGTATTTTACCAGCCAAATAACATGCAAAGATTAAAGGTAGTGTTGTCTTTGAAGCTTTTTATTTTTGTCTCTGGCAACGGCATCATCATGCAGAGTATTCACATCATCCTGTGTTGCCCATACATTCTGCATGGAAATAGGCGTGACCACAGTAGCCGTAAAAGAGCTTGTAGGAGTACATAGGGTCCACACCACCATTGTTGCTAGTGTTTTGATCATAACTACAAATTTTTGGGATAAAATGATTGTATTAAAAATGGACATAGAATGTTTACCACATCTCTACTAACAACCATTACAGGAACCATGTTCATGATGTCACAAATGCTTTCAAAGTTAATTATGTCACCCAATTTTTTTTTACTTTTTTCAACAGATTCCTGGCAACTGGGAACTCATTTGCATCCCTGCATTTTGAGTTTCTTTTGGGAACCTCAATGATTTCTTAGATTGTGCTTCACACTTGCCATGTCATCTGGCATCGACTCCGAGAGACGGTTATGCCACAGCCCAAGGCGGAGGGTTGGGTTTGAATCGCTGAGGGCTTCAATCTTTCTGCGCAGTTTCCAAACTGCATCAGGGCAATAGATGACAAGCACATTTGTGTGAAAAAGCCTCCTCATTCAGGGACCCAATTCTTCAATTATAAACAATATTTTTCGGTAGTGCTTTTGGCTTTGTCTGACAGTAACTACCAGTTTGTAATGGATGATATAGGGGCCTATGGAAGCACAGCAGATGCTCGCATCTTTAGTGCTTCTAGAATGGGTAAGCGGCTTCGGTCCAACCAGCTTGCCCTGCCCGAGTCCAGAAGACTGCCCGGATATGCAGGTCCACCGGCTCCATTTGTCATCGTGGCGGATGAAGGGTTTGCATTGACTCCTCATGTTATGCGGCACTTCCCAAAGCATGATTTGGATATCAGGAGGCGTATTTTCAACTACCGGTTGACTCGTGCCTGTCAGTATGTTGAGTGCACTTTTGGAAAACTCTCTAGCATGTGGAGCGTGTTTTTGTCATCCATACAGATGGATCCGGAGAATGCTACTCTGGTGATTCAAGCTTGTGTTGTTCTACACAACTTTACCAGGATTCACTAGGCTTATTCTTCTGTTGACATGGAAGAATTTCCTACATCATCAGGTTTGGGTTTGGATAGGACCCTGCATAGACGAGCTGGGACTGCAGGCATTGCAGTTCCGGAACTCTATGCAGACAAATTTTTCAGCCCAGAGGGGTCCTCGCCATGGCAGATAGATGCTTTCTGTGGCAGTGTTTGATTTATTCTGTGCTCGTTATTTTTTTTTTTTTTTTAGATAGATGCTTGAATTATTGTTGCAGTTGAGTGTAGGGACTCACAACAAAATAAGGACCCTTGACGGTGATGCAAAAGGGCTCCGATGTGTTCCTGCCAGGAATACATTGGCTAAAGTCTCAGTTCTTATCCTCAGCTTGAGAGAATATCCAGTGTTATTAGTTGCATATCATTGTGGTGCACCTTTCGCTGTGATATATGTATTTTTATATTCGCATAAACACATTATCCCATCTTGTGTAGGATGCTTTTGTGGTGCATGTGGTCCACTGCAGACATCCTCCATTGTATGCATTTTTGCTGGGGATTGCCGTTAGCAACGGATCACATGCGAAAGAATTGCTCCCTGGTTATAAACATGCCACAGTGTTTGGGGTTTTTAAGGTGAAAGCTGTAAAAATAAATAAATAAAAACTGTGCCAAAACAACCAATTTTTTGGTCACCTAGCCCCATAAAGTGTTATAATGAATGATCAAAAAATCATATGTACCCAAAAATAGTACCAATAAAACTGGCACCGTATCCCCTAGTTTCCAAAATGGGAAATCACTTATTGGGAGTTTTTACTGTAAATCACTTCTTGGGAGTTTCTACTGTAAGGGTGCATCAGGGATACTTCAAATGGAATCTAAAAACCATGTGGAGTTCCTTTTCTTCTGCGCCCTGCCGTGTGCCCATACAGCAGTTTATGACCACATGTGGGGTGTTTCTGTAAACCGCAGAATCTGGGTAATAAATATTGAGTTTTGTTTGGCTGTTAACCACCGATGTGTTAAAGAAAAAAATCAATTCAAATGGAAAATCTGCCCAAAAAGTGAAATTTTAAAATTTGATCTTCATTTTCCGTTAATTCTTGTGGAACACCTAAAGGGTTAACAAAGTTTGTAAAATCGGTTTTAAGTAACTTGAGGGGTGTAGTTTCTACAATGGGGTCATTTATGGGGGTATCCACAATGTAGGCCCCACAAAGTGACTTCAGACCTGAACTGGTCCTTAAAAAGTGGGTATTGGCAATTTCCTTAAAAATTTTAAGAATTGCTTCTAAACTTCTAAGCCTTCTAACGTCCTAAAAAAAAAAATGACATTTCCAAAATGATGCCAACATAAAGTAGACATATGGGGAATGTTAAGTAATAAATATTTTATGAGGTATCACTTTCTGTTTTAAAAGCAGAGAAATAGAAATTTAGAAAATTGAGAATTTTTAAAATTTGGGGGTAAATTTGGGATTTTTTTATAAATAAAGGTGAAGTATATTGACTCAAATTTATGACTATCATGAAGTACAATGTGTCACGAGAAAACAACCTCTGAATGACTTGGACAAGTAAAGGCGTTCCAAAGTTATTACCACATAAAGTGAGATATGTCAGATTTCCAAAATTAGGCCTGGTCAGGAAGGGGGCAAATGGCCCAGATGGGAAGTGGTTAAAATTGGAATTTTATGAAAAGGTTCAATATTTGTCACGGCTGAGGATGGGGAAAACCCTCAGCCGTGCGATGACAGAAGATTAAGTCACGACTCGGCCAGGAAGACAGAATTAGGGAGCAGGTCACCTCCGATTGCTTCCCTAATCTGACCCTAACTCCTAGCGACATGAGCCGACCTTGAAGGTAGGAGGACTCATGCTCTGGAACCTCGGGTCCCTACTAACCCCCCGCAGGTCCCTAAGCTAGGAGCTGGGTAGACTACCTGTTCCTCCTGGACATGGAGAAATAGGAGTCTAAAAATGGCCAAACTATAAAGAACGGGGAACAGGAACAGTCATATGGCAATGGCAGGTAAGTGCAACTAGTACTAACACCTACCTGCCACAGACACAGAGCCTGGGACCCACCAATAAGTGCAGCTGTCCACAAACAAAATAGACAGAGCACACACACCACACAGGACGCCAGGAAACCATACACTGCAATAAATAGACATGACACACAAACACATCCTCATAACATCGTGTATAACAATATATAACAATTTATGACCACAAGGGTGGCCCTCACTGGCAGTTGGTAAATGAGACCAGGAGAGTGCCTCCAGCTTACAACAAGGCTGGAGAACCCCCTCAGAACTCAGATCTAAACTGAGGCATTATAGCCCATGTAGTCACACCCACAAACAGACACACCCAGTGCACACACACACTAGGAAGGACGTTAACCCTTCCAACACCAGGGAAGGGAAGACATTAACTTAAAGGGGAATACACACAATAAACCCCGTGCACACCAGACAAGATAAGTGCACACATAAACACACGTAAACAAAGACCACCGCATGCATGGACAGCGAGCCGCCCAGCCACCAGCTCCAGCTGCTCCACTGCCCAACAACCACAAGTTGCCTGCGGCAACCACACGTGAGGCAAGATACTATCCCTCACCTGTGATTGACAAGAATACAAGACCGCGGACAAATGCATGCGGGTCCTAAGGAGTCACGACCATGACCATGGTCGTGACAATATTCTAGGATCAAAGTGTCACACTTCACTCAGCTAATAATCCATATCCCTTAAGCAAAGGGTACCTCAAAATTGTGACTGGGGTTTTATAAGCTGTATGCCATAATCATCCAAATTATAACAAATAAAGGCTTGAAATATCTCGCTTTGTATATAATGAGTCTATTTCATATATTAGTTTCACCTTTAAAGTTGCATTACTGAAATAAATGAACTTTGCACGATATTCTAATTTTTTTGAGTTTCACCTGTACATTGGCTAAAGTCTCAGTTCTTAACATCAGCTTGAGGAATTAGCCAGTGTTGTCATTTGCATATCATTGTGGTTCACCTTTCACAGTAATTTATGTATTTTTATATTCGCATCCACACATCCCATTTTGTGTAGGATGCTTTTGTGGTGCATGTGGTCTGCTGCCGACATCCTCCATTGTATGCATTTTTTCTGGGGATTGCCGTTAGCAATGGATCACATGCGGAGTAATTGCTCCCCCGGTTAAAAACGCCACAGTGTTTGGGGTTTTTAAGCATTTCCTCCAATTTAGGCCACTTTATTTCAGTTATTTTTAATTAATAAAGATGCTTTGCAAAGTGTACTTTTTAAACCATCATTAATCTATTTGCAATATGGCCCCAAAAACCTTCTAATGCCTCATTGAAAGATTAATTATTTTCAAAGTATGTGGATAATTAAAGTTATGGTACTTGAAGGATTGTGTGTGTCTATGTTATGTTGAAATGTATTGAACTGTTAATGTAATTTGTCTGACAAGAAAGAAGAGAAGGCAAGTGACTTTTTCAATAAATTCTATACTGAAACCCTAGCCCCCCGACAAAAAAATACAGACAATCCCTGTATCAACTAAATAAATCTAAATAACAATAAATTAAAACAATAAAAAAACAAAAATACATATGAAAAAGGTCTCAAGTAAACGAGCCTGGGGCATAGGAGGGTCCTGGGCGGACCTGGCCAGGATCCAGGGCCCCTGTAGAGTAACTGACCTGGCTGGCCAAGGGGGGGAGGGGGGTGTTGGGGTCTTGGGACCTGCAGAAAGTTTGGGTGGGGAAAGTTGGCCCTTGGGATGGGGGTTGCCGAGGTGGGTAGCTGGTGGCCTGCTGAGAGGGGGGCATCACTATTTGACCGTAGGTGATCGATTTGGGAGTGTATGTCTCCCTGGTACTGGGAGGCATACATCTCGAACACCTCAGCTATAGAGGCAATACACATGTTATGCCTCTCTGGAGGGACCCGCCTGAGTAATGGTACCAGCCCCTTCAATAGTGCTTCTTCCTGCCCTCCCTTCATTCCTCCTCTGGCATAGGAATTCAATTACTCAGGCATCGATCATTTCCCGAGCAGCTAGCCCAGAGAAAGACTGAGGGACTGGTGGGCTGGTTCAGAGCTCCCTTCAGAAATGCCGGCAGTTTTCCTGGCCTGTTGGCCTTGGTCCTCAGCCGGTGTCAGTGCAGGACTTGAAAATACAGCTGGAGTTTGTGCCCCTCCCAAATCGGAATCCTCAGTGTCATCCAGACTGTCCACAGTACTTTATGGAAAAATCACATGAAAAAATATATTACATTAGCCAAAAATTACATTACAAAATACCAAAACCATTATGGCAAACATAGTGCTGTATGTCTACAATAAGGTGAGCCTTCACAGATCCCATAAGGGTTCAAAATAATAATGTTTGCCCTAAACATTTGTGGACACATTACATAATCCAACAATTGAAGGATGTTTCTTTGTACAGTGTTCAAATAGCTAATGAACATTTTGTAGGTTGCTGGATGTTTAGAGCTGTCCAGCATCAAAACATGTAGACACATTCAGGAGCTAACCAAGTGCTGATATTACGGTATGTCCGTCTATATAAAGGGAGAGGGAGAATCGCATTGCTTGGCATAGTTAACAAACAGTGATTTTGGTGCTTTTGGCTCAGGCTGGTTGGAAGCAAAATTTAAAAATAGCCAAAAGGCGACAAAACCACACAACCAAAAATTAGAAATAGCATGTTTTCACGAAAAGTTTGAAACACATCAAGCGCATGTCCACTTCAACAGTCTAAAAAGTCACACATTTCGAAATGGACACCCAAAAATGTGTAATCAATATTCTGTGCATAAACACCTTCTGGAGTTACAACAATTGTTACCCAGGATGCCGAACTGTGCATCCTGTCTAAAAAACTAAACAAATTTGATGGATAGGCCACCGCCATCATATATTGCAGACCAAACTCAGAAGAAAGGTCTGCAATATTCTCGTTTTTGTGGCCATAAACATATACAATTTAAAACAGTATTTTATTTAAAAAAAACGTACGGCTTCAAGTCCATCACAGGGCGTAGAAACTTCAATTGCTGTGTATACAAATATGGCCTTTTCTTGGGACCACAATCCCCACTGCGCCCCTTCTCTGTAAGTTCCTGGCGGAACTGGTACCGGCAGCTGTTCAACTGGGTCTTTGTCTTCTTCACTGTGAAAACATAAAACATTCACAAAAAAAATATTATTTCCATCAACTATAAAATAAAACAGTACACGTAGCATCAAAAGATGACAATAAAACAAAATAGCTTACAAACGATGCTAAAAGGGGAGCTTGCACAGCACATGGTACAGTAGGGCAGGTGTGGGTATCTGCAGCATTTAAAAACGTATATGAGCATCAAACGCTACAGAAAATACACAGCAGGGCAATGTCGGACAGTACATTGTGGTACTGATGTGGAGCACTGGATCCTAATGTTTAAAGAATTGCATGAAGGAGGAGATTATTAGTGCTAGGCCTTTTTCCAATACTAGTTATGGGAAGGGGACAGATGTCACCAGATCAATTAGAACAGGGCCACATGTGTCCCAAACTGTAAAGTGCGCAGGCTGGGTAGACATAACTACTGTGTGCTGTAGCAAAGGCCGGGACATCCATTAAAACATGGTGGTGTTTGCTAAAATTTGCACAACAAAAAAAAGTGTGAAAGTGTGAAAGTAGCCTAAACATGCACAGGCCAGAACAGAATTAAGCCTGGCCACAAAAGGAACACGATTTTGACCTCATGGAAGTAGTAGCAAAATCATTAGGGACAACACAGGGACAGGACACAACCACGACATACTGGAGCTTGCACTTACCTAGATCAGCCCGACCTCTGCTATCCGCTTTCTCCCATTTAAAAGGCCTCATGCGACTTGCCACTTGTTCCCACAACGCATCCTTCCTCACACGATCGTGGTAGATATTGGTCCGGGTGTCCCAAATCTCGGGACGTTCCTGGACCAAAGTAATTAATTTGTCCACATTCCAGCGTGGCATTTTGAGACAATGACAGACTGCCAAAAGCACAGGACAAACTCTGCCAAGTGTCTATCACTCACCAAACTCTTGGCAATCTGTGAGTTTAAATTTCCTGTACAGTTTTTTTTTTTATGTCAAAGGCCTTGGACACAGGTTGCCAGGCAACGGATCTGCAAAAAATGCAGATGCAGATGACATACGGATGGCTTCCGTTGTGCATCTGCAGTTTTTGCGGACCCATTGACTTTAATGGGTCCGCAAACCGTTTTTTGTGGACAAGAATAGGATAGGTTATATTTTTTGGACGGAATTGAACCACGGACAACGGATGCGGATACCAAACGGTTCAGTATCCACGGTTCCATAGAAATGAATGGGTCCACATCAGAACAGCAAAATCTGCGGAACGATGTGGATCAAAACAACGGACGTGTGCATGAGGCTTTAGGGACAAAAATAAATCAGATTTTTTTTCTTTTAAACCACTATAGTATTTTGCATGTACTTCCTGACTTTCTAATGGATGTTTGAGAAAGTATTTCTTCTAAGGGTACTTTCACACTTGCGTTACCGGAACTGCCTGCCGGATCCTGAAATCCGCGTGCAAACGGATAGCATTTGTTTTCAGATCCGGATGACAAATGCATTAAAATACCGGATCCGTCTCTCCGGTGTCATCCGGAAAAACTGATCCAGTTTTCCGAAACACTTGGTACCGGATCCGGCATTAATACATTTCAGTGTTCCGGAATACTGCAGTATTTTCTCCGGCTAAATACCTTAAGAGGGACTGAACTGAAGACATCCTGATGCATACTGAACGGAATGCTTTCCATTCAGAATGCATTAGGATAAAACTGAGGCCTCTTTTAGACAACCGTTTTTTTTCCCTGTTTACAGGCCAATTTTTGCATTCTGTATATGGTCCGTATACGGAACCATTCATTTCAATGGTTCCGCAAAAAAAAAAAAAGAATTTACTCCGTATGCATTCCGATTCCATATTTCCGTTTTTGCATCAGGTCTGTGCGGTGCATTGCTTAATAATCTGTCACTTACCAGTAGGAGGACGCCCGGCCGGTCACAGACAGCGCAGCAGGTAAGTATGATGCTTCTAATATTGCTAAGTAACCATGGCAACCAGGACTGCAGTAGCGTCCTGGTTGCCATGGTTACCGATCGGAGCCCCAGTGATTAAACTGGGACTCCGATCTGAACTCTCCGCTGCCACCAATGATCGAGGGAGGGGGGGAGAGGGGAGGACGCACACTGGCCACCAATGAAATTAATACAATAGAGGGAGGGAGGGGGGCCGCACTGGCCACCAATGAAATTTAAACTGGGGAGGGAGGGGGGTCTGCCCCCTGCTGCCTGGCAGCCCCTGGTTAATTGTGCAGATCACAGCCCCCTGTAAGAGATCGGGTGCTGCCAGGCAGCAGGGGGCAGCCATGTACACAGTTCGTAGTATATTCTAACTTGAAACGTGGGAACGCCTCTGTGTTATAATATACTGTCAGAACTGAGTTTTCACGAAGTGGAAACTCAGCTCCCAAAAAGCTTTTATGCAGACGGATCTTCGGATCCGTCTGTATGAAAGTAGCATACGGCCACGGATCACGGATGTCAATCTTGTGTGCATCCGTGTTTTTTCTCGGACCCATTGACTTGAATTTTTGAACTGTTGAACTTAAACTGTTGTCCGTCAAAAAAATAGGACAGGTCATTTTTTTTTATGGACAGGAAACACGGATCACGGAAGCGGATGGACAACGGTGCATTTTACGAGTTTTCAACGGACCCATTGAAAATCAATGGGTCTGCAGAAAATCACGGAAAACGTCACAATGGACACGGATGCACATGTGCATGAGGCCTTAAACATTTTTTTTTCTTATTTTCCTCCTCAAAAACCTAGGTGCGTCTTATAGGGCGAAAAATACGGTATATATATTACTCTTTTTATGAGGCAAGCTAACCAAAAAATTTCTGTTCTAGCACAGTTTATTATTATTATATTTTTTTTTTGCAATGTTCACCTGACAGAGTAGATAATGTGATATTTTTATAGAGCAGGTCATAGCGATGCAGCAATACCTAATATGTCTATTTTTTTTATTTCATTTTGGATTTAAACAATAAAATTAAAAAAAAATCTAAATCATGTTTTTGTGTTTTCATTTTCTGAAAGCCACATTTTTTTTATTTTTAAGACGATTGTCTTAGGTAGGATCAAATTTTGGCGGGATGAGTTGATTGTTTAATTGGGGCACATATGAAATTTTGATCGCTTGGTATTACGCTTTTTGTGATGTAAGGTGATAAAAAATAGATTTTTTGGCACTTTTTTTTTTACGGCATTCACCAGACAGGTTGGATCACATGTTATTTTTATAGAGCAGGTTGTTACGGACACAGCAATGCGTATGTGCATTTTTTTTTGTTTTACACAATAAAAGCATTTTTTTTTTAAAAATCATGTTTTTGTGTTTTCATTTTCTAAATGCCATATATTATTATATTTTGGGTGATTGTCTTTTGTAGAGTCTAATTTTTTGCGTGATGAGATGTTGGTTTAATTGGTACAATTATGGGGCACATATGACTTTTTGATCGTTTGGTAGTACACTTTTTGTGATGTAAGGTGATAGAAAAATGGCTTTTTTGGCAAATTTTTTATTTTATTTTTTTACAGCGTTCACCAGCTGGTTTGCATCACATGATATTTTATATAGCATGTTATTATGGACACAGCGATACCCAATATTTGCATTTTCTAAATCTTATTTTACACAATAAAAGCATTTTTGAAAATAAATAATTTTTTTGTGTCTCCCTTTTCTGAAAGTCATACATATATATTTTTTGGGGACGATTGTCTTAGGTACGGTCTAATTCTTTGCGGGATTGGTATCTTTTTGGGGCATATGTGACTTTTTGATAGTATTACACTTTTTGTGATGTAAGGTGATACATTTTTTTATTTTTTAGCAACTTGTTTATTTTATTTTTTTATTGTGTTGGATCACGTGCTATTTTTATGTAGCAGGTCGTTACAGACTTGACGATACCTAATATGTGCATTTTTTAAACTTTATTTTATACAATAAAAGCATGTTTGAAAATAAAATTGTTTTTGTGTCTCCATTTTCTGAAAGCCCTATTTATTTTATATTTTTTAGATGATTGGCTTATGCAGGGGCTCATTTTTTGCAGGATGAGGTCACGGTTTGATTGGTACTAATTTTGGGTACATATGACTGTTTTGATCACTTTTTATAAAAAAAATTGGGAAGTGAGGTGGGCAAAATTGCAATTACATCATAGTTTTTCATTTTTTTATGGTATTCACTGTGCATTAAAAGTAACATGATCCTTTTATAGATCAGGTCCTTATGGAAGCGGCGATACCAAACATGTTTAGTGTTTTTTTATTTTTTACAATATTAACCAATTATGTGTGGATATAGGAAGAAGGTTTTTTATTTTATTTATTACTTTCTTTTCTTTTTTTTTTACATTTTTTGGACCCAGACCCACTTGGTTCTTGAAGATCCAGTGGGTCTGATGGCTGACAATACACTGCAGTACACTGTATAGTGTACTGCAGTGTATTGAACTCACACTAAGCCTGATCAGGCTCCTGCCTTTAGCAGGAGCCTGGAAAGGCTTAGATATACCACGGCAAGCCAGATGCCTGTGAAGTTGCCATGGTAACCATCAGGATGCTGCCACAGTGCATCGGCCCGATGGGGGGAAGGAGCTCCCTCTCTCCTTCAAACATTGGGCCGCTGCTCTGTTTGAAGTTTACCCTTCAAACATTGGGCCGCTGCTCTGCTGTTAGCTTTTAGTCCCTCCATACAGCGGTACCTAAGGACCGCGGCATGTAAGGGGTTAAACGGCCGACATCGGTGCCAGCACCGATGTCACCCGTTTCAAGCAGAGTGTCAACTGTACATTACAGCTAATACTCTGCCCAGCTTCCGCTCTGCCATCCTGAAAGGGGGGAGTGCTACATGCTCTGCCATCTTGAAAGGGGGGGGCGCGCTCTGCATCTTGAAATGGGGGGTGGGGGTGTTTTGTGTGTGCTCTGCCATCCTGAACTGGGGGTGTGTAGGGGGAACATCGCCACCACTCACCCATCTATAAAGGAGGGGAGGGCATTAACCCTTCAAGCATCGGGCCTCTGCCAGGGCAGAGCAGCGGCCCGATGGTTAGCCCCTTCCAGACAGTGGTCCCTAAGGACCATGGCATGGAAGTGGTTAAACAGTTATTTCAAGCAGAGTGTCAGCTGTATGTTACAGCTAACACTCTGCCGCTCTGCCATCCTGAAGGGGCGGGGGGAGGAGAGGGAGACCCAGGAGAAGTTACAGAAAATCAGTTGGATGATGGATTCTCTGTAAACTCACAGACAGCAGACAGCTGTGCATAGGAAGCACAGCAGGCTGTAGAACAAAAATGGAAAAAAAATAAAACAAATAAACACAACCAATTGGAGAAATTAATTTCTCCACAAAATAAATAAATTAGTAAAATATATATATATTTTTTACAAATGTTACTAATGGGTTAAAAATGCAATTTTGTCTCCAGAGTTGTGCACCAACAAGATTTACTGCAGACACATATTAAAAATCTACAATAAAAAATGACATTTTTGGGATGGTTTTTACAATTTTAGTGCTCACGCACACGAACGTATTTTCTTTTCGTGTCCAATCCATTTTTTTTTGCGGACCGTATGCGAAACCATTCACTTCAATGGGTCCTCAAAAAAAACTGAAGTTACTCCATGTTCATTCAGTTTCCGTATGTCAGTATTTCCGTTCCTCAAAAAAATAGAACATGTCCTATTATTGTCCTCATTACGGACAAGGATAGTACTGGTCTATGAAGGGCCAGCTGTTCCGTTCCGCAAAATACGGAATGCACATGGATGTCATATGTATTTTTTGCGGATCCGTTTTTTGTGGACAGCAAAATACATATGGTCGTGTGCATGAGCCCTTAATGTGACTGTTAAAGAGGTTAAAGGGAATCTGTCACACTGATTTTGGATTATTATCTACAGTGATATATGAGTAGTAGTGCCAATACGAAATTCAGATCGCTGGATTTGTGGACCATGTATGCTGGTCCATGCACTAGAACTGAAATCTACATCAGCAAGGGAGTTACCTGGAGTATATTAGAATACATTTATTGGGCTGGTTAGCCCCAACCCTGACCTCCTACTTACCATACCATTATGTTATACCATAAGTATATCCACTCCCTGGATCAACAACCCTTGAATTCTAGTAGCTATGACTTTTAATATTATTACACTCCAAAAATACATCCAGACCCCTCTTGAACTCTTTTAGTGAATTCACCATCACACCTCCTCAGGCAGAGACTTCCATAGTCTCAATGCTCTTACCATAAAGAATCCTCTTCTATGTTAATAGAAGGTATGGTTGATAAATATGGGCCTTTAACTCTATTAAAACAACAAAAATTGAACAGTATTTTGTGCACTTATAAAAGGTAGTTATGTCATTCCTGCATTGTCCATGCAATGTTGTTCTCAATCCAGCAAAACATGGTTTTCATTAGAAAGTTCTTTTACTACTGCTAACATAAACTCAAACCTTCGTAGCATAGTAAATAGCCCACCAGAGATTAATTAATCCAAGTGAGATGCAGAGACAAACTGTACTCTTTTTTTCAAACAGACTTGCACTGATTTCCTCACAGGTTATTAATAGTCACAGATTATGCCAAAAATTTGTCCTCCGAGTACATTCATTTCACAAGGAATGAGTCAAGCAGGAGTGCCTGGCATGATAGTAACATCTATTAATCTGCCAAATTAATGTTTTGGGTGATTTCAATGTTAAACCCTCAAGAAGGCTCTTCAACAAAATAGTATGAATAAAACGTAATCTTAAAGTGAAGTCCTGGTTAGGAACAACTGCTGGACACAAGCTATATCTAGGTGTCTAGGTCCCCAGCTAATCACCTATGACTTTGCATGCTCCGTGTATATAATATGCATCATAATGTAAAGAACAAAATATTTATTAACACTTACACACACCACGATGTACAGTTAGGTTATATAAAGTGTATGGAGCAGGCTCACGGTGCAGGCTGTCAAATACTGCAGGATCGGCAAGGACGATATCAGTCATTTAACCCCTCAGATGTCACAGTCAATAGCAATCGCTGCATCTATGGGGTTAAGCTGAGGCAGGACTCTGTTGAGGTGCCACGACAGCCTGGGGCCTTAGGAAAGATCTCAGGGCTGTTATGGTTAACTGCCTTAAAAGCTACACACAAGGCATGAATTCCCAGGCAGCCTCTCAGAATCCATAGACCGCTTAAATATTCTATTGTGGTCTATGGGACAAATGATCAGAAGATCGCATGTTCAAGCCCTTAAAGGACTAAAAATGACAGTAAAAAAAGTAAAAATAATTGAATAATAAAAATTCAAATCATTCCCCTTTCCCTGTTACAAAAAAATAAATGTAACAGGAATTGACGTGTCCAAAAATGGCTCTAAACTATTTGAATATAAAAATATTTTTTTGCATGGTGTACGCCGTAACGGAAAATAAAAATGTGTGATTCATTATATTTTGGTCATCTTGTTCCCCCCCCCCAAAAAAAAATGTAATAAAAAGTTATTAAAAAGTGGTATGTACCAATAAAAACTACAGTTCACACCGCAAAAAATAATCCCTCATTCAGTTCTGTAGACAAAAATCTAAAAAAGTTATTGCTGTCAGAATATGGCAAGGCAAAAAAAAAAGTTTCATAAAGGTTGTATTTTTTTCAAAAGTTGTAAAACATGATGAGGTTTAAGGTTGAATAAGGTTGTCATGTCATTGTTAGTGATTCCATGCCCTCAAAATGCCCTAAACGCCAGCAGTTGAAAATAAAATATAACAGCAGCATATGGAAAAAAAATCCACAATTCTTAGCTGTTACAAACCCGCCATCTCTAGCATGAGTGCTTTGCTGCAGTGATGGTGCATGTGACGTGCTGGACTTTCTGGCATCATTGCTGCGCCCATGTAAACAAAGACTGACAGGGATATAACGAGCAAGTGTGCACATCTGTCAGTGTCGGTGATGTTCAAAATGATGTGCAGGTGTATAGCATGTGACCACTGCAGCCAATCACTGTCCTCAGCATTGGACCACTGATTGGTGATTGACTGCAGTGGTAACATGCCATATACTGGCACATACATCCAGTGGCGTACTAAGGGGGGGCAGGGGGGGGCAGTCTGCTCTGGGTGTCGGCTCTCAGGGGGGTGCCAGAAGCAATGAGCACTTCCATTAATACAGATGGAAGCGCTCATTGCTGCGGTCCTGTCCCTCACCACTCAGCTCCCAGCACTCCTCCCCCCCTTCAGGCCGGCGGCGCACAGAATAGTGAAGGTGGCACAATGGGGATTTCTACAATGGAGGGGGCACAGAGGGCATTACTAGCACAGTGGGCATTACTACTATTAAGGGGGCACAATGGGCATTATTACTGTGAAGATGGCACAATGGGCATTATTACTGTGAAGATGGCACAGTGGGCATTGTTACTGTAAAAGGGGAACAGACAGGGCATAACTCCTGTGAGGGGGGGGGCAATGTGGGCATAACTACTGTGAGAGGGCACAATGCGGACATAACTACTGTGAGGGGGCACACATCTGTACAAAACTACTGTGAAGGTTGTACAATGAGGGCAATACTACTGTGAGGGTGTACAATTGTTTTAAAAGTATTGGGAGGGGTTGCCAAAAAAAGGACCCGCCCCAGGTGCCAAACACCCTAGGCACGCCACTGCATACCTCTTACATGCAGTGATGTCTCCTCTGAAGTAGATGTTCTCTTTCCTCATCTTCTCTGTTTAGCATAGACCGCCATGACAAGTTCTTTCAGCCACATCTTTTCTCCCCAAAGTTTACCACACAGACATCTTAAAGGGACACTGACAGGCCCAATAACCATAATTAGCTGTACATATCCATGCACAGGTCTTCTAATGTGCATTTAAAACATATAAGTATCCCCCTTGTCCACATTATGAATACTGCAAACTCACGTTTTATAACCTGAATTAATCCCTGTTCTTTCTGCTCAAGGGGCGGGGTTTCAGCTTCTCTTGTGCCCAGAGAAGCTGAAACCCCGCCCCTTGGGCAGAAAGAACAGGGATTAGTTCAGGTTATAAAACACGAGTTTGCAGTATTCATACTGTGGACAGGGGGAATACTTATATGTTTTAAATGCACATTAGAAGACCTGTGCATGGATATGTACAGCTAATTATGGTTATTGGGCCTGTCAGTGTCCCTTTAAGTACCTCACTTTTCTATCATCCTCCTCTTCCTGGTGCCCCAACAGTTTTATCCTGCTGCTATCGTCACTATAGTAGCGATTGTGTTCCCCAACGCCCCAAATACTATACCGTAGAAATAATAGTGCTATAGTAACAATGCTCCCCAAATTCCAAATAATAATTCTCTCCCAGAGTGCCCTTATTAATAATAGTGCCCCAATAGTGATAATACTCCCCCAAAGTGCCCTCCATATTTTGCAAAATAATTATACTAAAAATACCCCATAATAGAGATAATTTTCCTTATAGTGTCTCCAGCAGTTTGGCAGCAGAAGCAGCCTGTGCCACATGAGTGGGCACTGGGCACAGTGCTGCAGCACTTGTGGTAACCAACCAGGCCTGGCTGGAAGCTGTGTAGGTGAGGTGGGGGAGTCTGGTGGCTGGCCTGGCACAGAGACTTTGATCGAAGCACACACAGTGACTCAACCAGCAGAATAGTGAGTACAGCTCTAAAGCATAATACAGGATGTAACTCAGGGGCAGTATAGAATAATGTAACATAATTGCAACAGCGGCTGCTGTGCACCGCTGTTCTCCTGCTTACCGCCACGGTCCTGGGGGCCGTGTTCAGCGGTGATCTGCTGCCTATGCTTCCCTATTCACCGCTGCAGTCCTGCACTCTGTCCTTGCAGGTACTGTTTGTTCTGGGATCCGCTCCACAGTTTCCTTTCAGCCCTGGCCACAGCATGCTTGCTGCTTCTTCCCTGCAGCACTTCCTTAAGTGCCAGCGCGCGTCACTTCCTGTACTTTATAGGTTAGATCATGTGACCTCACTGACCAATCCTAGCCCTCCTGCATGTATATAAGTGGCTCAGCCCCCTTCCCAGATGCCTGAGTGTCAAGGTCCTAGTGTCCTGCAAAGGTTGCTAATTTCTCTGCTTGTGTTCCTGTGTACCTGAACCGTGCTTGTATTTCTGGACTCCCTTACTTGTTTGATCCCTGCCTACTTGCCTTGACTCTCCTATTGCTGATCCGGACTGCCTGACCTGTACCTGTGCTGCCTGCCTTGACCTATTGCTTGTTTGACTTCGCCTCTGCCTCATCCTTCGTGTTGCTGCTGGTTATGACTCAGCCTGCTGACTACATCTGTGCCTCTGGTACCTCTTGGTCTGCCTGGACCAGCTGCCTCATGTGCCAATCCTTCTCAAGAGGTAGAGGCCTGGTGTCCCTCTCGTGAAAGCCTATCCCCATCAAGGGTACTGTGAAGATTGAGAGGTTTCCTTAGACAACGCCTATAGAGGAGGTAGGACGCGGGGCACAGTGGGTTCATACCTGCTGGTTCGTGACAGTACACTCAGGCCATGGACTCAGCTGGTCACGCCAAGCCTGTCGTTCAGGAATTGTCACATGAAGTGAGGCGTCAGAGCAAACATCAGGATGTCATGATGCAGTTTATGCAAATTGTCGATGGTCGTCTGGATGCCATCTCTCCTTCAGCTACTGCAGGGTCACCAGTCGCTGCTACCCCTGCAAAACCCATATCGGTTAATCCGGATTTGTGTGCCACTGGTGTGCAACTCCCTCTGCCATCACGCTATGGTGGAGATCCAAAAACCTGTCGTGGCTTCCTGAACCAGTGGCTTCCAGCAAATATTTAACCCATTAAAATTCATATATTTTAATTATACTCCTTAAAATATTATTTTCAGATTGATTTCGGACAACACTTACTGAGAATAAACTCAGGTAATCTGCCACCCAAAGCACCAGCAAAAGGTATAGGGGATGACGGAAAAACAGTCCCTATCGTCTCACCCTAGTATTGCTCAGCCCAGGGACAACCCCTAATGGTGGGGACTCCTGTCCTTGAACCTAGGTTGATCTAACCCTTAATTGACCCTGATATAGTGATACTAGGGAGATAAAGGGTAAATTAGATTAGGTATAGGTGCTAAAGGGGTAGGCAGTAAAACAGGAAAGACATACAAGATCAAATGACAACAAAACCACATAAAATGACCCTGCTGATGAAAGGGTCTACTAATGGACTGTGTATACAACCCTTATGCTGCTAGTTATAGCCAGCTAGGTACACGGTGCATTATAATCATACACAAAACATAAATAATACCCCAACACGTTTCCCCCACGTTGTTGGATCATCAGGGGGTAGGTATATCAGAGATGTCTAGAATCAATCTAGTGGTGTCATAATGACGTGTACAGTGCACTAGTGGTGGATATCCAGTGAATACTGTGATTCCTGGTTTAAGATATATATCCACCTTAAAATGTCAAATTAGTGCACTACTAATGAATGCATAATATCTTAACATCCACCATTGCATGATCCTGTTAGATATAAAGAAGATATTAAGGGGGCTACAGATTGATACTGCATAAAGACTCCGACAAATATACATATAGGCAGATCGCATAGGCGTGCATTGAGGCCAGAGGTCAATTTTGCCGGATTCCTGTGTGGATACCTGTGGAGAGAGAGTGCATATAGTGTACAACAAAAAATGTAACAATTTATAAATAATAAATAAGCCTCAAAAAAGTACGTTGCTTAGTGGCGTTGCAGGTCCCAATGGTGAAGTGGGTACAGTTCACACAGGTGAAAGCGTTTCTTTTGATTGGACCGCGCTGCCTCAGAAGTCACAGGGAATCCACAATCGAAGCCAGCAAGATAATCACGGACATGGGGAAGTAAACAGGCCAGTCAAAGCCTCTCCTCCTCTCCTTTCCAAGCTTCTATGGAACACCAAAATTGCATCCAATAGTGAAGTACCGTCATGCAAATTGGAGTAAAAAATGGTTTTATTATACTCACAATGTACAAGTATATACAGGCAGTATACAATGGATCAATGGATCAATCACCCAACCCGGGTTTCGCTCAGTCGAGCTTCGTCAGGGGGAAGCTTCGACGAAGCTCGACTGAGCGAAACTCGGGTCGGGTGATTGATCCATTGATCCATTGTATACTGCCTGTATATACTTGTACATTGTGAGTATAATAAAAACCATTTTTTACTCCAATTTGCATGATGGTACTTCACTATTGGATGCAATTTTGGTGTTCCATAGAAGCTTGGAAAGGAGAGGAGGAGAGGCTTTGACTGGCCTGTTTGCTTCCCCATGTCCGTGATTATCTTGCTGGCTTCGATTGTGGATTTCCTGTGACTTCTGAGGCAGCGCGGTCCAATCAAAAGAAACGCTTTCACCTGTGAGAAAATGTAACAAGGTTGCAACCTCCACCAAAACTCCCCGAGGACACACTGAAACTCACGGTCACAGGACCAGCTCCAAAAGTCCAAAAGTGTCTCAGCTGGCCTCATAGAGCACTCGCCTAGCCTGTAGAGGTTAGAAGCTATGGTCACCAGAGAGCCAGAAGGACCGTGAGTTTCAGTGTGTCATTGGGGAGTTTTGGTGGAGGTTGCAACCTTGTTACATTTTCTGTTGTACACTATATGCACTCTCTCTCCACAGGTATCCACACGGGAATCCGGCAAAATTGACCTCTGGCCTCAATGCATGCCTATGCGATCTGCCTATATGTATATTTGTCGGAGTCTTTATGCAGTATCAAGCTGTAGCCCCCTAAATATCTTCTTTATATCTAACAGGATCATGCAATGGTGGATGTAAAGATATTATGTATTCACTAGTAGTGCACTAATTTGACATTTTAAGGTGAATATATATCTAAAACCAGGAATCACAGTATTCACTGGATATCTACAACTAGTGCACTGTACACGTAATTATGACACCACTAGATTGATTCTAGATATCTCTGATATACCTACACCCTGATGATCCAACAATGTGGGGGAAACGCATCGGGGTATTATTTATGTTTTGTGTATGATTATAATGCACTGTGTACCTAGCTGGCTATAACTAGCAGCATAAGGGTTATATACACAGTCCATTAGTAGACCCTTTGATCAGAAGGGTCATTTTATGTGGTTTTGTTGTCGTTTGATCTTGTATGTCTTTCCTGTTTTACTGCCTACCTCGTTAGCACCTATACCTAATCTAATTTACCTTCCATCTCCCTAGTATCACTATATCAGGGTCAATTAAGGTTTAGATCAGCCTAGGTTCGAGGACAGGGAGTCCCCACCATTAGGGGTTGTCCCTGGGCTGAGCAAGACTAGGGTGAGACGATAGGGACTGTTTTTCCCTCATCCCCTATACCTTTTGCTGGTGCTTTGGGTGGCAGATTACCTGAGTTTATTCTCAGTAAGTGTTGTCCGAAATCAATTAGAAAATAATATTTTAAGGAGTATAATTAAAATATATGAATTTTAATGGGTTAAATATTTGCTGGAAGCCGTTGTTTACACTAGACCCTTGGAGATCTTGTTACATTGAATTGCTGGTTTGAAATCAGTGCCTGATCCATTTTGAGTTGCATGGGTAGAAGTTTCCCACTGAGCGGTCCAAGGTTGCCTTCATTGTGTCCTTGCTGTCTGGGTAGGCCCTTGCTTGGGAAAATGCTATTTGGGAACATGGAGGTCCAGAGACCAGTAATCTGCAGTCTTTCCTGGCTACCTTCCAGCTGCTCTTTGAAGAGTCCAGCCGCACGCCCTCCGCTGCATCAGCACTGCTGCATCTACGACAGGGTTCCCTGTCTGTGGGTCAGTACGTCATCAAGTTTTGTACCCTGGCTGCTGATCTTGCATTGAACAATGAGGCTCAACTGGAGGTGTCCTGGGAGGGCCTTTCTGACCAGATTAAGGAAAATTCAGGGGTCGCGACCGCCAATCCACTCTGAATGAACTGATCACTGTGGCCACAAGAATAGATATGCGTTTCAGGGAACTTTCTGGGTCAGCCGGTAACTTCATTCAGCAAGCTCTGGTCCATCCGTACTGTCTCCCTACCATCCATCTAGAAAGGCCTATGTCAGTGGCTTCCGTAAATGGACTGTCACTTTCAGAACCTGTGTTTTCGGTTACTATGCCCCTTAAGTTGCAAATAGGGGTTCTGCATTCAGAGATGATCTCCTTCTATGTGCTGCCAGCCTTCATGAATCCGGGTATCCTTGGTCTACCCTGGCTGTATCAGCATACTCCAGTTCTGGACTGGCACTCCGGTCAGATTCTGCATTGGGGATCATCCTGTCAGTCCACCTGCTTATCGGAGGTCCGACCTGCTTCCTCGCCTACAGTACCTGAAGATCTGCCTGGACTTCCGCAGTAGTATGCCAGTTTTGTGGATGTCTTCAGTAGCATAGAAGCAGAGACCCTGCCTCCTCACTGTCCATATAATTGTCCAGTTGACCTGCCTGATGCCACTCCTCCTCGTGGTCGAGACCCAAGCGATGTCTGATTACATCAAAGAAAATCTCGAGAGGGGGTTTATCTGGAAATCTACTTCGCCAGCCAGTGCTGGGTTCTTCTTTGTACAGATGAAATATGGATCCTTACAGCCCTGTATCGACTATCGAGGTCTGAATAAGGTCACGGTCAAGAATCGATACCCTTTCACTAATTTCCCAACTCTTTGACAGGATCCGGGGAGCTAAAGTCTTCACTAAATTATACCTGCGCGGTGCATACAGCCTTATCCGCGTTCGAAAGGGCGATGAGTGGAAGACTGCTTTCAACACTTGTGATGGTCACTACGGGTATCTCGTTATGCCTTTTGGTCTGTGAAATGCTCCAGTAGTATTCCAGGAGTTGGTAAACGACATCTTCCGGAACCTACTCTATGCCTGCGTGATAGTGTACCTGGACGATATACTGATCTATTCTCCAGATCTGACCACTCACTGGAAGCATGTACGTTTAATTTTAAAGCAATTGAGAGAGAATTGACTTTATGCATCTTTGAAAAATCCACCATACCGTTTCTTGGATACATCATCTCGGTTGCAGATGGATCCTGAAACATTTAATGCAGTAATGGACTGACCCCGCCCACAGGGTCTTTGCACCATGCAGTGCTTCCTTCGAAGAGAACTTGCATTTGTCTTTGACTGGTAGTACCTTAATTATCCTGACTGCTGAGGTGGCGCTAGAGTCCAAGACAGTGGGGATTGAGGTGTTTATCGACAGTGGGGCAGGGGTGAATCTGATTCATGGTCAGTTCGTCTGTCTGCATGGGTTGTCACCGAGTGCATTAGAGAAAAACATTTCAGTTTTTGCCATTGATTCTGCACTTCTAATTTAGAAGTGTTTGTCTCAGTGCATGACATCCAATTAAGAGTAGGTGACTTTCATCAGGAGTTCATCTCGTGTTTTGTGATGGAAGGTCTCCCTGCTCCGGTGGTTCTGGGTTTACAGTGGTTAAGCAAGCATAATCCAACCATCGATTGGCAAGCTAGACAGATTCTGGATTGGGGTGATTATTGCGTTGAAAATTGTCTAAATACTTCTTTTTCTGCTTTGAACAATAAAACATTACCCTCTTTTATGTCTGATTTTTCCAATGTCTTTTCTGAAAGTGGGTGCCAGGATTTACCTCCGCATCGGGAAAAAGATTGTCCTATTCCTATTAACCTTATTCTCTGACCTAAATTGCCCAAATCTAGGTTGTATAACCTTTCTGGACTCGAAAGAATGGCCATGAGAGAGTATATTACCGAGAGTTTGGCTAAAGGACACATAAGATGTTCCAAATCTCCCTTGGCAGCAGGGTTTCTCTTTGTTAAAAAAAAGAGTGGAACCCTTAGGCCATATCTGGATTTCCGTGAGTTCAATCAAATTACTGTCCGTGATCCATAGCCCCTTCCTTTAATTCCTGATTTGTTTAACCAGATTGTTGGTGCCAAGGTGTACTCCAAGTTGGACTTAAGGGGGGCATATAATCTGGTCAGGATCAAGGAAGGGGATGAATGAGAGATAGCTTTTCATACCCCAGAGGGTTACTTTGAGAACCTGGTCATGCCGTTTGGGTTGACCAATGCCCCTGGGGTTTTCCAGCATTTTGTGAAAGACATTTTTCATCACTGGTGGGGAGGTTTGTTGTTGTGTATTTGGATGACATACTAATTTATTCTCCAGACGTAGAGACTCATCAGGATCACTTTAGACAGGTGTTACAGATCCGGAGAGATAATAATTTGTATGCAAAATTGGAGGTGTGTTTTTGCTGTACAGGAGGTGCAGTTCTTGGGCTACCTGTTGTCATCTTTGGGTTTTTGAATGTATCCAGAGAAAGTCTGTGCTGTATTGGACTGGGATCGACCCGAAAATCTGGAGGCTCTTATGCGGTTTTTGGGGTTCACCAACTATTACCGAAAATTTATTAAGAACTATTCGACAGTGGTGAGACCGATTTGGCATTGCGAGCCTTTTCTGCAGTTAAGGAGTGTTTTGCTTCTGTCCCTATATTGGTGCAGCTGGATGTGTCACAGCCTTTCATTGATGGGGTTGACGTGTCCGAGGTGGGGGTAGGAGCAGTCTTGTCGCAGGGCCCGTCACCTGATAAATGGCGCCCATGTGCATTTTTCTCTAAAAAACTTTCTGCCATGGAAAGAAATTATGATGTAGGTAAAAGAAAGTTACTAGCTATTAAGTTGGCTTTTGAGGAGTGGTGTCATTGGTTGGAAGGGGCGATTCATCCAATCATGGTGTTCACAGATCACAAAGATCTCGCTTACCTGGAATCGGCTAAACATCTGAACCCGAGGCAGGCCAGATGGCTTTTGTTTTTCACCAGATTTAATTTCATTGTCACTTATCATCCTGGGGTTAAGAACGTCAAGGCAGATGCCTTGTCACCTAGTTTTCCTGGAGGTGGTGATTTTGAAAATCCAAGTCCGATAATGTGGAAGGGGGTGGTGATATCCGCTCTATACCCTGACCTAGAGGTGAAGGTGTTAGAGGCTCAGAGAGATGCACCGGATTCTTGTCCCTCTGGGAAATTGTTTGTTCCATCTGAATTGTGTCACAAGGTGTTTGAGGAACATCACTATACGGTTCTTACGGGACACCCTTGGAGCAGATCCACAGCTGACCTTATTTCTGGTAGATTTTGGTGGCCGGGGTTGCGTAAGTGTGTTGAGGACTATGTCTCAGCCTGTAGCACTTGTGCATGAGCTAAGGTGACACATACTCGGCCTTCCAGATCCATACTTCCATTGCCCATCCCATCCAGACCATGGACTCGCTTATCCATGGATTTTATCACTGATATACCTAATTTTGCAGGAAGATTCTGGTGGTAGTTGATCGCTTTAGTAAAATGGTGCACTTTATAGCGTTGCCGGGCCTACCTAATGCTAAAACTTTTGCACAAGTGTTTGTTGATAACATTGCAAAACTACATGGCATTCCCTCTGATGTGGTCTAGGATCGTGGGACTCAGTTTGTTTCCAAATTCTGGAAGGCGTTCTGTACTAGACTGGGAGTACAAGAGTCCTTTTGTTCAGCTTTTCACCCTCAGTCGAATGGACAGATGGAATGCACTAATCAGAATCTAGAGACTTACTTGAGATGTTTTGTCTCTGAGAACCAGGAGGAGTGGTCTTCCTTTTTGTCTTTAGCAGTCTCTGATAAGTCGCTGTTTTTTGGGGCATATGGGTTTCACCCGCAGTTTGGCACATTTTCTGGTTCTGATACTTCTGGTATTCCTGAGGAGGAAAGTTTTTCGTCATCATTGTCATCTATATGGTGGAAAATTCAATTCAATATTTTTTTGCCCTATAAGACGCACATAAGATGCAACTAGGTTTTTGAGGAGGAAAATAAGAAAAAAAAAATTTGAACAAAAAGGTGTGCTTTTGGTGGGTTTTGAACTGATGGTGGTCTGTGGATGACACTTTTATGGGGGATTTATGGATGACGCTGTTATGGAGGGGATCTGTTGATGACACTGTTATGGGGGGGATCTATTGATGGCACTGTTATGGGGGGGATCTGTGGATGACACTGCTATGGGGGGATCTGTGGATGACACATATATAACATCTTGTGTAAATAGTGACCCCCCCCAATACAGGGGTGGAGGCCGGCAACTTGTGTTGGAATCGTGGCGGGTCCGGTGCAGCCACTGTTCTCTATTACACCAGGTCCCGCTCACAGCAGTATTTATTAATTGAAGTCATGGGTAAAGCTTGGTTAAGGTATAGTAATCCTCTGCAGCAGTAGAGCACGTAGTACTCCCTATGAAACTCCCTTAGCAGGCAGGGCAGCCGGCAGCATAGAGTCACTCACCCTGTCACGCGCCTGCTTCGCCTGCTTCATTTATAAAGTGGGAGGAGCATGCACATGAGAAAGTGAGTGACCGGCCAGCCTGCCTGCT
Source organism: Bufo gargarizans (assembly GCF_014858855.1). Taxonomy (NCBI): domain Eukaryota; kingdom Metazoa; phylum Chordata; class Amphibia; order Anura; family Bufonidae; genus Bufo; species Bufo gargarizans. The sequence goes on along the minus strand of NC_058082.1, from coordinate 76,917,266 downwards.
ATTTGAGTTTCATAGTGAGTACTACGTGCGCTCCTGCTGCAGAGGATTGCTATACCTTAACAAAGCTTTACCCATGACTTCACTTAATAAATACTGCTGTGAGCGGGGCCCGGTGTAATAGAGAACAGTGATTGCACCGGGCCCCACAGTGATTATGTAGTGTCCCACTACGTAAAGGTGGGCACTACTAAGGATCAATTGGGTCATGTCTCTCACCACCTGTGGGAAATTGCTATTATATTTTGTATTGCATTATAATGTATATTGTCATGTTATCTCCTGTGTACCAGGCCTATTAGGGGTGTAGTTCCCCCTCCTGAGCTGTAGAGGGAGCTAGGGAACCCCCTAGTATATATAGTTAGACCCAGACAGGAAAGAGTTAGTCCAGTCTAGTCCAGGAGGCTAAGTAGTTCAGTCTAGCCTGCCTGAAGTGCTGAGCAAGTAAAGCTCAGAGGTTATGCCAGGAGAAGAAGTTTCCTCCTGAAGTGATCCTGCATCTTGCAAAACTACAAAGCAGTGCCAATCTTATCCAGCCAAGTAGAAAGCTTGAGGGCAGAAGGTTATTTACAGCAAGAGGATTTATACCAGAGGAAGGTTTCCATACCCAAGGATATTGTATACTGTTGGCCGAGCCACCGCTTGCTCTCAGTGAATTGACAGCGTTATGTTTCAAGATGGCCACTTAAGCTGACTGGAATTATCGTTAAGCCATCGTTGTGTCCGCCTGGCGCGAAAAAGAAGATAAGGCGCCGCCCTGCCTGCAAAGAAGGTACCGCCTACCGCAAATCTTGGAGCTTAGAGAGGCCGCGCCTATCTCCTGATGCTGCACGTGGGACCTCCACACAACGTAATCACGTACCTCGCGAGACTTGGACTGCGCATCACCGGAGTGAGTAAAACTTCTGTGTTAACCGGCTCCTTGTGTGTTCAAGTGCCAGAAAGATTCCGATCCTTGCTGGAAGTCTGGGGGGAGGTCCCTCATTAGCAATAAAGGACTCGATTCGGGGAAGGCACGTCCAAATTGGATTTTAGCCTGCTCCGCCGCTCCTTAAAGGGCCATACTCTCTCCGTGGTCACCCTTAGCAACGGCCTGAGAGAGCGAAGTCCAGCGTGAGTCTGCCTACAGAACTTACCTCTATAGACCACGCCATGTCTGCATCTGAGGAAACAGGGCAGGTGGCCCCCAACAAGCCTTCTGTAACTCACGCAGCTGAGAATAGGGCACCCGCTGCTGCGGAAGCACCCAGTCTGATGCCGCTGACCATGCCATATTATTTTGGGGCCCCCTGGTTCCCACGATATTTCGGGGAAGCCCACAAATTGAAAGACTTTAAAGACCAGATCATGGCCTTATTCCGGCTCTATTCTACCTCCGCTGAGCAACAGATGGAGATTCTCTTAGTGCAGCTAGAAGGGGCCGCCCGCAGGGAGGTCATGTCATGGCCCAGCTCCGAAAAAAATTAGATGGAACAGATCTTTGATCGCCTCGGCACCACGTTTGAAGCCAGGATGGTGTTAGAAGTTAAGATGCGTTTTTTCAGCAAGAAGCAGCAGCCCAGTGAGTCACTCCGTGATTTTGCTTTGTCCCTGCAAGAGACCCTGAGGGCCGTGGTCCAGGTGGACCCCCAGGAGGCTGAGGACTAGGACTGGACCCTGAGAGAACAGTTCATTGCAGGTGTAAACGCTGAACACTTAAAGGGCCAGCTAATGATGCTGTCGGCCCAACACCCCAATTGTACGTTTTTGGACTTTAAAAAGCTGACCATCAGTATCCTGGGTCAAAATCCACCCTTAGGGCCGGCGGCCTTCCTTGGACCTCAGGTCTGCCAGCCAAAAATTATTGATCTGCAACCATCCGGAGCTAGTCAAGCCACCCAGGCTCCAGTAACAGATGTGGTGGCGGTCTTAATGGAGCAAGTTAACGATCTCACTAAGAGCCTGGAAAAGGTGTGCAGGAAAATAGAGAAATGGGAAAGACCATTGTTATTGCAAGACGAGAGCCCCCTACCTCAAAGGCTCCTCCCGCCTGCATATAAAGAGGTCTACCCCAAAGAACCCGATGGACGACCGAGTTACCGGTCTAAAAATCGCAAGCAGCCTGTCTGCACCTATTGTAAAAAATATGGCCATACTGAGACAACGTGTTGGCAGTTAAACTGGCCACTCTCAAGGCTGAGGACCGCCCCTCGGGAGGTAGAACAGTAGGTCCAAAGGATCCAAGTTGGATGCCCAGATACGTAGGATCTCGTCCAAAAATTAACATATGCATTAACGGGATACCTTTTGAAGCCCTGCTGGATACTGGGTCTCAGGTCACCACCATCCAACGACTCGCCTTTAACAAATTCTGGGATTCAAGTCTACTCACCCAGCCACCAGAATCCTGGCTGGATATCATTGCTAGCAACGGCAAGTCGGTGAAAGTACATGGGTACTGGGAACCTACCCTTCAGGTGGGAGAAGCCACCTTACCACAGCAAGGTGTGATTGTGGTGCAAGCTGGAGATAAAGGGGGACACCCCGTGATCTTAGGGACTAATGTCTTTAAAAAATTTTACTCCGAGGTACTTGAGGCACTGAACCAATCCATACCTTCAGCTTCACCTGCTTCTAAAAGAGTAATTCAAAAGACTATCAGTGTGCTGTGTGCTCAGCAAAAATTTGCGAATGGAAAAGGAGAAATCTGTACTGCCCGGATCCGGGATAACCGGACGGTAATCTTGCAACCGAATTCCAAGATCATTCTGTGGTGCCGTGCTGTATTAGGGATCCAAGGCCAAGACTTTCAAGCCCTGGTGGAGCCTATCCAATTTGAAAATCATCCCTTTGTGCAAGCAGCCAAGAGCCTGGTGACTGTATCTCAAGGTAAAGTGCCTGTCCATTTGAATAATTTCAGTGATCACCCTGTTGCTCTCTCTAAGCACTGCCCTGTTGCTCAGCTTTTCTAGGTATTCTTCCAGGATGCTATCCGTTTGCCTGCCACAGAGACGTCTCAAACTGCACAGAGCAGCAACGCCCCTGCCAGCGCTTCTTCCGTATCCTGGTGGGAGGAACTTCATGTGGGGAACGAAGCCACCCCGAAGGATCAAATAGAGGGAGTCCTGAATCTGGTGAAGGAGCACCACCAGGCCTTTAGCAAGCACTCCACGGACTATGGAGAGGTCAGTGTAATCAAACACACCATACCCAGTGGCTCTCATCCTCCTATCAAAGAGAGATACAGACCCATACCACCTACTACCTACCACTCCGTAAAAGAGATGATACAGGAAATGAAGGACTCTAATATAATACGGGACAGTCATAGTCCCTGGGCTGCGCCCCTAGTTTTTGTTTGTAAAAAAAAGATGGCAGCATTAGGTTCTGTGTGGACTATAGAAAAATCTATCAAATCACCCACAAAGACGCTTATCCGTTGCCACGCATTGAAGAGTCTTTGACTGCCTTGGGGTCATCAGCCTACTTCTCAACTCTTGACTTAACCAGTGGATACTGGCAGGTACCTATGGCCCCGGAAGACCGGGAATAGACCGCTTTCACTACGCCTATTGGCCTGTTCGAATTCAATTGCATGCCTTTCGGACTGTGTAATGCTCCAGGGACGTTCCAGCTGTTGATGGAGCATTGTTTAGGCCATAAGAACTTTAAGACTGTATTGCTATGCTTGGATGACGTCATTATCTACTCCAAGACATATGAGGATCATTTAAAACATCTGGCCGAAGTGTTTCAAGTCCTGGTTAAATATGGCCTTACAATCAAGCCGTCCAAATGCCATCTGCTGAAACCAGCGGTAAAGTACCTGGGACATGTTGTTAGTGCAGAAGGAGTTCAGCCTGATCCTGATAAACTTGCTGCTGTCCGTAATTGGCCTACTCCCACCACCGTGAAGGAGGTGAGAAGTTTCCTCAGGTTTGCAGGATATTACAGCCGCTTCATCCTGCATTTTGCACAGATTGTGGATCCGATCCAGAAACTCCTAAGGGGGCATCCCAAAAAGAGTCCAAAGACTCCTATCCCTGTTGAATTTAATGAAAAATGGGAGATTGCCTTCCAGCTCCTGAAGAAGAAGCTGACCGAACCCCCTGTCCTGGGTTACCTGGATTATCAGAAGCCGTTCCACCTCTATATGGATGCCAGTAAAAGAGGCCTGGGAGCAGTGTTGGCTCAGGTGCAAGACAACAAAGAGAGGGTGATTGCCTATGCCAGAAGATCCCTGAGGGGAGCTGAGAAAAACGATCAGAATTATAGTTCCTTCAGGATGGAATTCCTTGCTTCAGTGTGGGCTGTGACTAAAAAACTCAAGGGACTACCTTGCTGCCACTCCGTTTTTTTTTGCCTTCACTGACAACAATCCCCTGGCGCATCTGAAAACAGCCAAGTTAGGGGCTCTGGAGCAAAGATGGGCCTCCCGCCTTGCCAACTATGATTTTACTGTGAAATACCGGGCAGGCCGCTCAAATAAGAATGCTGATGCCCTGTCTCGGCTTCCCACTACAGAAGCACCAGATGAGTTAAAGGATGCCTGGGAAGAAGTGGAAATGCTGGCGTTTTACAACAAGTTTGCTCAGCAAGATAATGTTCACACTAAAAATAATTCAGCCACTGATCCCTCTCCACCGAATAATCCTGAGTCCAGGGGCGAACAAGAAAGGTGGATTTAAGCTCCAGTCAGAAAGTAGAGTCCTCGGTGAACTGCTCGACTTCCGTACTAGAAGAACTCCTGAAATAGTCCACAGGAAGAGTGCAGACCCAGAACTATTGAAATTGTGGAGACATTGCCACCAACTCTTTCTTCAAAACGGCCTGCTAAGAAGGAGCCTGGATCCGGTGTCCTGTGATAGGGTGTACCAGATTCTCATACCACGTCGAGATGCCGGTCTTGTATTAGAGATGTATCATAACCAGTCAGGACACTTTGGCGTGCAGAAAACTGAGGCCACCATTCGCAGAAGGTTCTATTGGATTGGGATGAGAGAAGGATTTGAAAAATGGTGCCAGGAATGTACTGCCTGTGCCGTCGGGAGAAGTGAGCGCCATGACCAGAGAGCGCCTCTCCATCCTGTTGTGAGTAAAACTCCCCTGGAGCTTGTTGCTATTGATCATGTGAAGTTGGAGTCAAGTGGCTCAGGTTATACTTATGCCATGACCATTATTGATCACTTCACTAAGTTTGTTGTAGCAGTGCCCGTGAAGGACCTGACAGCCAAGACTGCAGCGGAAGCGTTTTGGAAGCATTTCCTCCTGCCCTACGGCTGCCCAGAGAGAATCCTCACTGACCAGGGGTCTGCGTTTGAATCACAGTTGTTCCAGGAGTTGTGCCTGCTACACAATTGCCAGAAGGTCCGGACCACAGCCTATCATCCGCAAGGTAACGGACTCTGTGAAAAAATGAATCAAACTCTCATTGAAATGTTGAGAGCAGTACCCCCTGAGACAAGGGGTGATTGGCCTACTCTGCTGCCACAGCTTATGTACACGTACAACAATACAATTCACTGCTCCACCGGGTACACGCCTTTCTATTTGATGTTCGGCCGTCAAGGGAGGCTGCCTGCCGACCACTCCCTGGACGTGCAAGTATCCGATGTCATCAACCCACTACCAAAAACTGATTGGGTGGTGGAGCATCAAAGGCGTCTTCTTAATGACAAAGAGATTGTTCAGGAGCGCATGGAAAGTACCTGAGAGCGGCAGCCGAGAGCCTATGACCTAGCTGCTCATGCGGAACCTCTTGCTATAGGAGACATGGTGTGGTTGAGAAATAACCACCGAACCAGCAAACTGGACAGTAAGTGGGAGAGGACTCCCTACGTCATAACTGCTATTCCTAATGCTGGGAACCACTTTTACCAAATTTCCAGGGAAGGTAAAAGGTTCCCAGATCGTAAACAGGAACCGTTTAAAGCCCTGCATAGAAGGAGAAACTGCAGCAGGGGACATTGAGCCAGAGTCTCCTGAGCCAGAGTCGTCAGCCCAACCTGTTGATCCTATGCAGGCTGTCGAGAACCTGTTACATGACAAGGAGCCACTTCATTGGTTCCTCACACCCTGGTTGAACTTGGTGGTACCAGCTCCAGCTCCTACTAGTCCTCGACCCCAGGATGACCTGTCCCAGAGTGTACCTGAAAGGGCTCCAGATCCTGTGGATCCCTCTGGCCCCCCTGAGCCAAGGCAAGAAGAGTCTCTGCCAAAAAGGAGGTCCACGCGGCCTACTAGGGGGCACCCACCTGTGAGATTCAGAGACTACGTTGTTAACCAGAGTAGCCCCTCCCAGGAAACTCCTGTTTAACTGTCTACAAGACCCGGGTACGGACTCATGTTTTTCTTTTGAGCCTCCAGGAACTTTTTTTACTATGACATTCTTAGCATTATGGACTATCCTGGTTATTCCTGATACGCTGTACTAGGTCAGTGCCCCCGTTCCATGTACCAACTTGTGAAGAGAACGACGGCCTTTTTCACCGCACTTGTCCTTTGCCAGCGGAGTTGCCTGCCAATTTCATTGCAAGTGTAGTGATCGTTGGATATGCCTGCTTTGCATTTTTGTCTTTCAGGTCACAGTTTCCAGCTGGACGGGCCCCTGTGTTGCGCCGAGGTCGGGCAACCTCAAAGCAACGGTGTTTGTAGTGTCCCACTAAAGGTGGGCACTACTAAGGGTCAATTGGGTCATGTTGTCTCCCACCATCTGTGGGAAATTGTTTTTATATTTTGTATTGCATTATAATGTATATTGTCATGTTATCTCCTGTGTACCAGGCCTGTTAGGGGTGTAGTTCCCCCTCCTAAGCTGTAGAGGGAGCTAGGGAACCCCCTAGTATATATAGTTAGGCCCAGGCAGGAAAGAGTTAGTCCAGTCTAGTCTAGGAGGCTAAGTAGTTCAGTCTAGCCTGCCTGAAGTGCTGAGCAAGTGAAGCTCAGAGGTTATGCGAGGAGAAGAAGTTTCCTCCTGAAGTGATCCTGCATCTTGCAAAACTACAGAGCAGTGCCAATCTTATGCAGCCAAGTAGAAAGCTGAAGGGCAGAGGGTTATTTATAGCAAGAGGATTTATACCAGAGGAAGGTTTCCCTACCCAAGGATAAAGCCAGCTATTAGGCATACGGGCCTTGGAGAAAGCCAGACAGGATTCTGCAGAAAGTACAGCCTGATCTGTGTTATTCCCTCTGAGTATCTTGCTAGGATTTTGCCTGCCATTTATGTCAAGCCTGCCTGTTACAAAATATTCTTCACATGGAACTGTCTGAAGATTGTACATAGTTGAACTGTTCAGTAAAGAGGAATTCTAGTTCACTACAATTGTGTGTACCTCCATTATTCCTCCTAACAATCGGTGTGCCACTGTTACCGGTACTGGTGTCACGAACTGTAAGGGATCTAGCCACAGGCACGCTAAACCTACAACACCCAGGGCACCTCAACCATCACCCGGCCTGGTCCCTATATCCAGAGAGTGACCCAGAGGATCTACGTGCCAGCCTCTTCATCACTGCTGTACACCTGCCCAGGGTATCCTACAAACTGTGAGTACTAAGAGCAACCCTCGGTCTGTTAACTGACCCCCGTGACCTCACATTTGCTCACCCTAAGGGACTGGCATACTGCAATTACAACACAAGTTGCTGGCCTCCAGCCACTCCTACCTCCCTGCTGATGCATCGCAGGCCACGCTGTGCAGCATCGCGGCCGGCGTTGTATCAGTGCAAAGTAAAAATGGCAGCATTCACCCCATAAGATGCACTGCCATTTCCCGCCCACTTTTGGGGGGGGAGTAAGTCTTATAGGGCAAAAAATACGTTAACTTGAGGAATATGGGCAACAAGTATAAAGGCATGGTTGACAGCAAACGTATGAATGGTCCAGACCTAAGAGTGGCTGATTCTGTGTGGCTGCCCACAAGAAACATTAAGTTGAAGGTACCTTCTTGGAAGTCGGGTCCAACGTTTATTGGTCTATATAAGATCACTGCCATTATTAATCAGGTAGCCTTTCATCTTGAACTTCCTCAGTCTCTGAAAATACATAACGTGTTCCATAAATCTTTGTTGAAGAGATATGTTGAACCTTTGGAACCTTCTTCCTTGCCACCTGCTCCTGTCATGGTGGACGGTAGTTTGGAATTTCAGATCGCCAAGATAATTGACTCTCGAGTTCTCCATAGATCCCTTCAGTATCTTGTTCACTGGAAGGGTTATGGACCAGAGGAAAGGATGTGGGTACCTGCATCCAACGTGAATGTCAGTCGTTTGGTGAAAGCTTTTCACAGGTCTCACCCGGATAAGGCCAGTCCTGGGTGCTCGGAGGTCATCCGTAACGGGAAGGGGGGGGGGGGGTACTGTCACGGACGTTCCCGTGCCAGGTGCCAGGAGATTAGTGAGACTGGCAACACTTGGTTTGATCTGACAGGTTTCTTGTGGATCAATTTGTGTCTGTGTTGTTTCTGGTAATGGCCACACCCCTTGCTTCAGGTGTTGCTTATGTAGTCATTTTACCTTTCCTATTTATTGTGGCTTCTCCCACCATGCTTTACGGTTTATAGCTTCTGTCTTGTTGTTAAGGATTGCTGGTGTTTGGATCTCGGCGGAGTTCCTGTGCTTCCATAGCCATTTGAAGTTAAGTGTCTTCTTCCCCTTTTGTTTATTGTGTGGGTTTACTTGTTGCTCTTTTCCCTGTCTTTTGTATTTAGGCCTGAGGGAGACTCCTGTTCATCCTACCGTTTGGAGGAACAGGTTGTCTCTTGTCCTGACATTGCTTGTTTGACTTCGCCTCAGCCTCATCCTTCGGTTCTGCACTGTTGCTCCTGGTTACGACTTGGCCTGCTGACTACATCTGTACCTCTCGTACCTTACTGTGGTACCTCCTGGTCTGCCTGGACCAGCTGCCTCATGTGCCAATCCTTCTCGAGAGGTAGCGACCTGGTGTTTCTCTTGGGAAAGCCTATCCCCACCATCATGGGTACTGTAAAGAATGAGGGGTTCACTTAGACAACCCCCTTAGAGGAGGTAGGACGCGTGGCACAGTGGGTTCACACCCGCTGGTTCGTGACAGCAATGTATGTACACAGTGAGTCCACCAGAAGAATAGTGAGTGCAGCTCTGCAATATAATACAGGATGTAACTCATGATCAGTACAGGAAAAGTACTGTATTGCATGTATACAGTAAGTCCACAAGAAGAACAGTGAGTGAAACTCTGGAGTATAATACAGGATGTAACTCAGGATCAGTCATCACAGTAGTACCATATTACTAAAACATAACTTTTAATAAATCACTAATAAAAGCCAATGACCCGTTTTAGTACAGAACTGAAAATATAAATCATGAAATAAACCCAAAAAGCTAATGTGGAAATAATGTTCCACTCGCCTACGTTTTGCAGGATTGCAGACAACTGGACAAGGCTATTGGGAGCGATATCCCTAGTTCTGGCCCTAGTTATTGTCTCCCTGCCTGCAAACGGAATAGCCGCCCTGATAAGGGCGATCCCGTGTCTCGTACCTCCTATACACCCCTGGAAGACCCTGACACGGAAAAGATTGTGAACTGATGATTCTAAGATGAGACCTAGCCTAAATATCATAAAAATAACAAACAATATATAGTACTGGAACACCCCGTGGAGTGACAAGTGAGCCACCCAAATGACATACAGTGAGAATTAATAAATGGTGCGATAGTAGTCCAGTGTACATTAAACACTTATAATCGTGCCAGGATCAGTACAGGATAAGTAATGTATGTATATAATGTACACAGTGAGTGTAAGGGAGTCTGCGGTTTTGGTTCCCTTGCGGGCAGATACGGTGGGAGGGCAGCTGGGATCTCTGAGGCAGAATTGCCGGGCTGATGGCAATACGTCGCGGCCGGTCCTGCCTCCGGTGTCTCCTGCGGGTTCCGTTCCGGCGTCCATGCTGGCACAATCCTGTGCCCGAGCCGAGTCTGTTGAGTGTCCGCGTGCACGCCCGAGGGGTGATTCGCAAATGAATGCGCGGCCCAGTGTGCGTGCATCTTATGCGCTACGTCGGCCACTGGCAGGTAAAGCATCTGTGCACAAATTCAAAGTTGATTAGGGATTTTCTGCACAGGTGCTAATCAGTAGGATCATCGCATGACCTATGAGGTTCTGACAAGCAGCACTCTGTGATTGGCCAGCAGGTGTTTAAAAGGTGATCTCCCTGGCTGATCAGTGCTCACTGTTGTCTCTACAACCTGGGAGTATGCTGGTTCAGATTCACTAAGTTTGTTCCATGCATGAACTCTGTGTGTCTCCATCTAGTGAATGCCTCTGGAAACATCGTCTCTGCTCTACAGTTGCACCACATGTGGCCTCGGATCGGACCTTGGATACTTCACCGTCTTATCCTTAGGTATTTGGTTTCACAGACTCTTCTGTATGAACTTTAGCTTGGTCTGGCTTTTCTGACCTTTTCCCCCAGAGGTTATTATTTGGACTACGTTATTTCTGTATGATTTCTGGCTTGGACTTTACTGCTGTGTTTTCAATAAATCCACTTTTGTTTAGATATTTGCCTGGTTGCTTGGGGTTCTGCAGCATTACAGTGAGTCACTTTATACATACATTACTAATCCTGTACTGATCCTGAGCTGCACTCACTATCCTTCTGAGTGCAACTGGAGTACAGGATAAGTAATGTAATTTATACACAGTGATTGTGCCATCAGAATAGTGACAATGCAGCTCTGGACATAGGTAGAATACTCTCACTGTCACCTTACTGGCAATGCCACCTCCGATACGAAAAAATTGGTCCACCACCCTGTCCGTAAGCCCATATTTGACACCAATGAGTCAACCTCGAACCCAGGTTCACTGCACCAAAATCACCCAATTTTTCCGTCCAATAAACCTGTCTCGCAAAAGACAAATTTCCGGCCTAAAGGGAGGAGAGGTGGAAAACGTAGACAGTCCCGCAAAGAAAAAATCGAAGTAAGGGAAGAATCTGCTATGACAACACCTACCACAGCGGAAAAATCCAAGGGTATATTCAATCTTTCTAAATATAACTTACATCCCAATGAGATACTGCTTTTGAGCAAGGGTCTCTCGTTTTGGCCTACTGACCAATCTGATCTCTTTGAGGTGTTTGTCGACCTGAATCAATTTATCAGGAAATTAACACTCCAGAGACACTTCGCTGCGAAATCTTTAGAACCTAAAAATTTGCCAGACCTGGCCTCTACGGCAACCAACATACCTACTCAGACACCTATTCCCTGTGATCTTAAAGGGAAATCTACTTTCTACCCACTGGATAGTAAAGGTCCCTTCAATGAATATTTTTATGACGTGACAATGCGAGACCTAAAGACCGCTCTAATTAAGCCAAAAAGAGAAAACATCGTAAAGGGACTAGGTTGCGAGATTAAGGATAATTTGGGGCACAAAGAAAAACTTGCCATAAAAACCCTCATGAAAAACAGGGACATTGTGATAAAAAAATGCAGACAAGGGAGGGGGATTGTTATTTTAGATACAGAATACTATATTGCGGAATCTATGAGGATCCTGTCAGATAAAATCTTTTACAGACCCCTCCTAGAGGACCCTACTCGGGATTTCAAGAAATTATTGTATGATCTAGTCCTATCGGGGTTTGAAGGGGGTATCATAGATAAAAAATTGAAAACATTCCTTCAAACTGCACATCCATCTACTCCGCGTTTTTATTTTTTACCAAAGATACATAAGTCCTTAATCAACCCTCCAGGTAGGCCGATTATATCAGGGGTGGGGGGCTTAACGGCAAATTTATCAGCCTATGTGGACAATTATCTGCAAAAATATGTTACAAAGCTGCCTTCCTATATTAGGGATACGGCCCACCTTATAACCTCACTAGAAAGCTTTTGTTGGGAAGATGATTTTATTTGGGTAACACTAGATGTGTCAGCCCTTTACACTAATATTAGACACGAATTGGGGATTGCCGCTGTAATCCATACGTTATCCCAGGATATACAGATGCCAGATCATCAGGGAGATTTTATTGGTAGGGCCATAGAATTTATTTTAAAACATAATTATTTTACTTTTAATAACAGCTTTTATCTACAAACCCAAGGCACTGCAATGGGCACCAAATTTGCGCCTTCCTACGCTAATTTATTTATGGGTGTGTTTGAGGAGAAGTTTGGCCTTTTATCCCATCCCAATATTAAATTTTATCGTAGATTTATAGACAACATTATTTTTATCTGGAAGGGTGATAGTGTTAAATTATGTAATTTTATTGAGGAATTGAATTTGAATGACTGGAATTTAACCTTTACTTTGGAATACAGTACTATATCGGTCATTTTTTTAGATCTTAAACTTACTATAGAAAACAATAAAATTGTCACGCAAACTCATTTTAAAACGGTTGATGCAAATAGTTTCTTGAAATATACAAGTTGTCATCACTCCAAGTGGATTAGGAATATCCCTTTTAGTCAATTAAAAAGGTTTAGGAGGAACTGTTCTGATGACCACACTGTAAAGACCCAAATAGGTTTCCTTAAGAAAAGATTTAGGGAAAAAGGGTACCCAAAAAAACTATTGGAAGATTCCATCAAAAGGATCTCAAAAACATCCCAATTGGACAGTCTACGACCAAAGGTGATAAATTCAGCATCAGGAACTAAAGACTCTGGCACAATGCGCCGTTTAAGTCTAGTCACCAGATATAGTTCCCAACATACTCTTATTCGAGATATCCTAAGAAAAAATTGGTCCATACTATTAAAGGATCCCCTTTTGAACCAAGGCATCACCCCTACACCTATTGTGACATTTCGTAGAGCAAAAACTTTAAAAAATTTGGTGGCCCCCTCCTGTCCGAAACTAGATCATGCCTCAAATATGGAGAAAAGAATAAAAGTCACTCCGGGTATTTTTAAGTGTAAGGGCAGTAGGTGTAAGTGTTGCCTTATGATCACAGATGGCATTAGTAACATCAGAAATCTTTCGAACAGCGAAATATATACGTTCAAACAGCATATGGATTGTGGCACGATGAATGTAATTTATCTCCTCCAATGCTCCTGTTCACTCTTTTACGTGGGCCGTACCACACAAACCCTACGTGAAAGAATGAACAAACACCGCTCTAACATTACGAGGAAAGTACTCACACACAGTGTCTCCAGACATTACGCTAAAATACATGATGGCGACCCAGCATGCTTGCGTGTGACACCAATTGAACAGGTCACACACTGTTTCCAGGTATTGTGTAAGAAGGAAATGTACTGGATATTCCACCTGAACACCCTAGCACCGTTTGGTCTTAATGAGTCCCTGGAATATGTTAATTTCTGATCTTTTAGATATAAGTGTTATGGAATCTTATTTTATCCTAGGAACATCCTATTAGTTTCTATATTCCCATTTATTACTATATTTTTATATGTTATTATACCAAATATATATTTTTTCCTATATTTATAACTTCATATTTTCTTTTATAATATATGTATATATATTTTATATTATATAGAAAGAATCTACTCATTAGGTATAAAGGTGTACTGAATATATGATCCCTTATGAGCCCATTTTTTTTTTTTATCCCACATACTAATTGCCCTCTATATTTATTTCTTATTTTTAATACTGACATGTCTCATATATAATCTAATATTCAGCCCATTTTATTTAATTGTCCCCCTTTTTTTAATTTTTTTAAAAATGTTTTAAAATGTATTCACTATCTAATACTCATAGGATCAAGGTATATATATTGATATATATAACACTTGATCCTTGCAATCTTATGATAGAACCTCTGTTGAATATCCGAGACCCCTGTGACATTATCCTGGACTGTTTGCGTTAAAGACTCTTGCGATGTCCTCCTGGACTGTCCGCTCCATAGTGGAGTGCTGGATGTTACTGATATCCCCTGCTTATGGAAGCGGTGCGCTCCACTGTGGAACGCACTGAGGTTCTCGCCGGAAGCGCCGGAGAGCGCTGTGCGTAACACTGTGGAACGCACAGGAAGTTACATCACAGGCAGTTTACCGGAAGTGGCTGTGCGTTCCACCCTGGAACGCATTGCGATTCGGCCGATTTTAGGCCCCTGATTATAGCCGGAATATAGGATAAGGGTATGACATCTGGTCAAGATAATTTAGCATTATACAGGGGGGAGTCGGTCCCCAGGCCTATTATAATCATTGGTAGATCCGACATGGGAGAAATTTCCACTTCCGGTTTCGGGCCTTCTTTCCCTGGGACACCACCCCCATGTGCTTGTGTATTCTATTTAAGCGTCCATTAAAGGGGAAGTACACACAGTGGGACTATCTCCTCCTTAAGCACTGGAGACCTCTGTTAAAGGACCCCTGAAGGTAAATTTTAGATATCTCAGTATAGTGTCTATAATACCATTTATTTTTAGTTGGATTGTTGGTCTGTTCTAAACTAGAATTTGATGAGGAAGAAATGTTTGCTCCTATATATGGTGCTGTCTATAAGTTTAACACCTAACAGTTTGATTTCTAAATGGAACCACATTTCATAGTATAGTTGTTTTTACACCTGTTCTGTCTGGACACCAATTTTTAATTGTTTATGTATCAGAATATGTGCGTAATAGAATAGGTGCCTATTATTATTTATTTTTATTTTCATATATATATATATATGTTTCTTTATGTTTTTTTATTTTTATCTACTACTCTTTTCTCAACACCCCTGAAGAAGGAGGGTTGTGAGACCTCCGAAACGCGTTGGCATATTTTGTATTGTTTTACTGCAATAAACTGGATTTGATCAGAAGCCTTATCGTTTGGCGGCCATCAATTGATACCATCTGACATGCGATCCTGGCTAGGGGGGCAGTTGGTCACGGGTGTCTTGAGCTTTATCCTGTGACTACCCCCCCTGTGAAGTGAGTACTTTAACTTTTAGAATCACCAATCTCCTCTCAGGAGATCAATCTGTATTATCACCATTATCTGATGTAAGGTGGGTATTCTTTACCACACCTATCTTCTTCATACTCTTGGGAGTGGCGCCTATTATAGTGTTTCCCTTTTTTGGAGTCACGTCTGGTTGGACCCATTCAGTAGGTTTGGAGCCACCAGACAAGATTCATCCATTACTGGTAAATGCCTGTACCACCAGGCACACCAGAAGTGTATAATCATCTCTCCGTCTCCAGCATCCCGGCTAGCCCCAGTCTGCCAGTACTGCTTGCAGTCTTCTTCTCTGACTGGTGTGCACTGGAAAGCAGCAGGTGGCGGGAAACTGGGCTGTGCTTTCATTGGTGGCCGAGTAGGACTCCTCCTTTTACCTTGTGCTCCATAGCTCTGCCGCTCCACTTACCAGCGAAGCAGTGTCTGGTTTCTTTTCTTTGCACTGTGCATGCATGCACAGTGCTTAATTCACAGTTCAGGGCAAATATTTTATGAACAATGTTGTTTTCTGTGAACAGTATTTGATTCTGAGATTTGAGATCTTGATTAGTCTTAAATGAATTGTAAAATATTTGGTTTTGTTAGAATCCAAATTTTTGGGGAAAATTCAGGATGAATTTCAAATTGATAAAATAGATTTTCTCAACTCTAGTATCAATATTTATCCATATTTATACACACCTCCTTGTGTTGCATAGATTCACCCTCAAACTGTTCAATTGGTGCTTTTTCATAATAAGATTTCCCCCTGGTGGTAGTCTCAAACTGTTCAATCAATGCTTTTTCATAATAAGATCATTTTTCAACTGTTGTGTCCCCGCATAATGCTTCTCTGGAAAAGAGACATGCAATCTAGTCTCCTTTCCAAAAGGAAAGGAAAACTGCTTCATACCAGGCAATCCAAGTCTTTCTGAGTAACTACCATTTTACCCCATATCTCTCTCTTCT